>NC_090934.1:360720775-361385132 GCF_040938575.1 Ambystoma mexicanum
CAACAGACATCAACGGACGTCTCACAGCATAATCTCAATGCATCACATAAAAGAATAACACTTCTACAGTAAAAACTCATCATACCTGATGTCATACTACGTGGCAAACGAAGAAAACTTATTTAGGATTGTGGTTGGTCTACGGGGAACATCTAAGTATGCTTTCTGTAGGGGATTGGATTGTGATTGGGTCTCTATAGTCAGGTGGACAACTTATGCCCACCCCTTGTGGAAGTCATCCTCAATATTTGTTAGATACAAGCACACCATTGGCTCTCAAACTATAGGGCTCTTCAATACATGACCCTCCATAATTGGGTGGCACGCTTGTACCCTTCTGGAATATTCAACCCGCTAGCAGCACGCAAGATGGTACCCCAGGTGCTGGTGGGTGGACTTGACCATGACTCCCCACCCAATTAGCCCATCATCCATCATCACTCATGCCTTCTGCCATTTCAATTGTCTTCGAACTTGGCCCTATAAAGTATCACTGCTCCTGAGAATAGGAGGGAGATCGAGCACAAGTGGGAGCACATTCTTATCTTCAAGTTTTGGTGCTGCTTGCCCATGTTCTTTTTCCATCTACCCCATGTGACAGTAGACCGTGTTTTAGCTCCTTCTCATTTAATGATATTAAATTAATAAACCTTGGTACTCATAGTGTCTTTCCATTGCACCTTAACAAGAGCTTGCCTCGCTTCTCACATTCTTTGTATCTCCTTGAATAGATAACCAGTTCTTGGCTGCCCCAACCCTTGACACTGGGCCAGACAGCCTTCTCGATCCTTCCCCGATTATCAGCTGTTTTCTCTGCTGTGCCATACTTTCAGCCCTTCTCCTTCACGGGTTCTGGCTTACTAAAGTTGTGACATCGAATATCCAGATTCTACACATGTATATTTATGCTGGCAGCACCGCCCACAGTCTATTCACTATGTATAGCCAGCCTTCACTTGGTCTACTTGCAATGCAGCATCGGTACAGTTATAAAACGACTTATATTTTCTTCAGTGCTCTTCACACGTGAAATCTTCATTCCGCACATGAAAGGTTACTCATTTCTTTATTTCATCATCAGAGTCCATAAGGTCTATACATTCTCTTCTTTGACCATCCTTCTCAGTGCATCACTCTCATCTCTTGTGATGCCACCCATCTTCTCTTTTATTCATTTTTACACCTGTTCAAGCAGCTCTTTTAAGAGACCGTAATCTCTCCCCGGGTACATCTTATAGGGCTTTCTCAATGGATACCTTGTTTCAAAGATCTTTCACGTTATAGGTATCATTACTGGAGTTGTGCATGTCACAATTTCCGGCTTCTTACATATAGGCAGAATAGGGGTGGGCCTTATGGTAGAAGCATTTGACTACTGCTCTACACTAACACAGACCCTAGGGAGCTTGTGAAGGCTGCTGACAGGTTTGTGAGTACTCAAGTCCAGAAAAAGGCTTAGGCGAGCACACCCAAACCGTAAGAGAAATCAGCGGACAAAAAAGTAAACAAGGATAGGAAGGATAAAGGTCCACCCCAATCCTCTTCAAAGACAACTGACCAAAAGAACAAAGGGAAAACCCCAAACTCTAGTTCGGCCATGCATACTGAAAAGAAGAGCACAGGCACACCTAGCTCTGGGACACTTGAGTTCTCACCACCCAAAGGTTGTTTTGTGTGTAAGGAGCTGGGCCATAGGAAAGGGGATCCTGCTTGCAAGGGCATACCAAAGCAAGCCATAGTGAAAGTTGGATTCATGGAAGAGACCATCATTAGTGTGGACCTCTCAGAGGAGGATTTCCCACTAGTCCAAGGAGTAGCTGAATGTGAATTGGTTATACTGAGTGGGAACGGTACCGGATCTCCAGAAGGGACCCCAGTTCCCGATAATACTCAACTCTATCTAGAGTACTTGTACATCAATGAACACAAAACACCTGCACTTCGAGGTACTGCGGCTAGCATCACCTCTGTCACACAGCAGTGGGTACAGCCAGGCCAGTATATTGATGGGCCTGAGTTGTGCCTAAGTGGATTTGATGGTAAGAGTAAGTGCCCCTTGGTGATAGTAGAGTTCAGCTGGTGAGGTGTAACGACCCAGCGTCATGCAGCAATGAAAGACTCCATCCCTGTCCCAGGTCTGTTGGGTAATGATCTTTCGGATCCCAAAATAGTCGCAGTGGCTACACAATCGAGGGCCAAAGAGAACACCAGATTGAATGCTCGGAAAGCCGTAGGGCCTGGAGTGCTTCTAGAGGGCTTGTTGGAAGGACCGGCATGGCCGGTAGCCCCTAGTCCAGTTCCACATTCTACTGAGTCACCTTCTCCTGCGGGAGAGGGGCTAGTAGCCAGGGAGGACCCTATTTCGGTAGCAGGGCACACCGTGACTTCAGAGTTGCCTGACGCAGAGCAGGCACTTGAGGTGGAGGACCAGGTGGGCACAGATCTGAAGGGTCTGCCCAAGCTGGATGAGTTTGCATCAGCTGGGGGCCCAGATCAGACTGACTTCTATACAGCTCAGAAAGAGTGTCCCACTCTGGTGGATCTGTGGAAGCAGTCATAGGAGCAGGCTAAGGGTGAGGCCCTTGGACTGTTCAAAGTGTACTGGGATCATGGACTCCTGTAAAGTGAGCCAATGAATTCTGAGGGTGAGGACACCAGAAGGTTGGTGGTTCTCCAATGCCACAGAAAGTTCCTTTTGGATTTGGATCACCAAATATCTTTAGCAGGTCACTTTGGATGGACTAGGACATCAGACCGGGTGTCTGCAGAGTTTTACTGGCTGCAGTTCGGCATAAAATGTAAGGAATTTGCCTGGTCCTGAGAGACTTGTCAAGCTTCTGGCAAGTCAGGTGGAGCCACAAAGGCCCCCTTAATTCCACTATTCATGATTGGGCGGTCTTTCGAGAGAACAGGAATGGATATTTTGGGTCCATTGGATCCTCAAACCAGCTCAAGGAAAAGAAACATCTTGGTGGTGGTGGACCATACCACAAGATACTCTGAGGCTGTCCCTCTGAAGAGCATAAAAGCCTCTGTTGTTGCAAAGGCTCTGATTGGGATATTCTCCCATGTTGGATTCCCCAAGGAAGTTGTTTCTGACACGCAAATCAAACATCATATCAGCATATATGAATGCTATGTGGGAAGAGTGTTCCCTACCGGTTCTCTGCCTCCTTCCATCCACAAACCAATGGGCTTGTTAAGTGGTTCAACAAGACCCTGAAAGGCATGATAGGTGGCTTGGAAGAGCACCTGAGGAGAAAATGGGATATTCTCCTGCTATTCCTTCTATTCACCTACAGGGAGGTGCCACAGAACTGAGAAGAATTTAGACCCTTTGAGCTTATGTTTGGATACCCTGTAGTTTAGTGACAGAGGCATGGGAAAGCAAACCCTCATCCCTGTCACAAGATGTGGTGGACTGTGTACTCGGCCTTCAGTCTAGAGTGGCAAAGTACACAGAACAGTTGACAGAGGTGATGAAGCACTGGCACGACTAGAAGGCCTCAGTGACAGTCTATTTTCCAGGCCCGTGGGTGTGGGTTATGGAGCTTGTCAAATCCAGTGCCCTTCTTGACAAGTGTACTGGCCGTAATGTTTGCTGGAAAAGGTCAGTAAGGTGAACTATCTCATTGACGTGAAAGGACCTAAACAGATGTGCATGGTCTTTCACGTCAACTGACTAAAACCGCATTATAGCCGGGATGGCGTGGTTATGGTGTTACTGACTGGAGGAGAGACAGAGTAGGAGACCGATCCTCTCCCCAACCTCCTGCACACTGAAGCAACATATGGGTCAGTTGAAGGTGTCAACCTTGCAACCGACCTGTCAAAACAGCAACTGACAGACTGTCACCAGTGACTGGGACAGTTTGCCAGTCTGTTTTCTCTGACTTCTGGTAGCGCAGATTGGTGCACCCACGATGTGGACACTGGAGACAGTAAACCGGTGAAGAGTCAGATTCAACGGATGTCCGATAAGGTCAGGGATATCATCAAGGAAGAAGTTTCCAAGATGGTACTAGTCCCTAAAAAGACCAGTAGTGGGAAAACTGAAGTTCACTTTTATGTGGACTCCAGGAGGCTCAATTTGTCATGAAGGCAGATGCTCTCCCCATTTCTCGGGCAGATGAGCTCATTGACAAGCCTGGCGCTGCCAAGTACATGAGTACTTTTGACCTCACAGCAGGGTATTGGCAGGTTGGCTTGACAGATGGAGCGAGAGAGAGGTCAGCATTCTCAACCCAAGAAGGACATTATCAGTTCACTGTGATGCCCTTTGGATTGAAGAATGCCCCTGCCACTTTTCAGGGGATGGTTAACCAGCTTTTGTCTGAGCTGGAAAACTTCAGTGTCACCTATTTAGATGACATTGCTGTGTTCCGCCACTCCTGGGAGGATCATGTATTCCACCTGAAACAAATGCTTCAGGCGCTGCAGAATGCAGCCCTGACCATCAAGGCCATGAAGTGCCAGATAGCGCAGGGTACCGTGACTTACCTAGGCCACCTGGTTGGTGGAGATAAGAAATAACCTCTCGAAGCGAAGTACAGGCTGTGAAGGATTGGGACATCTCCACCACACAGACACAGGTGAGAACCTTTCTAGGTCTCGCCGGGTACTACCGGTCATTCATCAGAGGATATGGGACCATTGCCATGCCCCTGAATGATGTAACATCCAAAAAGATGCCAAAGAAGGTAACTTGGACCCCATCCTGTCAAAACTCCTTTAAGGAGTTAAAGGATGGATTGTGCAGGGCCCCAGTACTGAAAGTGACAGTCTATGATCAGGAATGCATTATCCAAACAGACGCATGTGATTTTGTGATTGGAACATTGTTAGCACAGCTGAACTCTGAAGGGATAGAGCAAGTTGTTGCTTACATTAGCAGGTTGACAAAAAGAAAAAGGAACTGGGCTGTCTTAGAAAAAGAGGCATATGCGGTTTTATGGGTCATAAAGAAGCTTTGGGTCTCAGTTTACGATCCAGATGGACCACAGGCGATGGTTAATGGCCATGCAAGTGGAGAACCCTAAGCTTTTGCGATGGGCCATATCCCTATAGGTATTAGATATGGACATCCAGCACAAGCCAGGCTTCCAGCATGGAAATGCAGATGGCTTCAGCCAGGACTTTCACCTTGATGATGAAACAGACCCTCAATAGGGTGGCTCACATGTTGAGGCTGGGGGGCATGTGAGGAATTCAATCATCTGCATGGGCAGATATTTGATTTTTTAATAATGAGAATGAATTATGGGAGATCAACCTCCATGGACTGTGTGAAGCCATTCCACACACAGTCCCTCTGCTTCCTGTATAAAATACAACATCACATGTACTTAGGGAAGACACAGCCTACAGGCTATGTCTTCCCCTATCATATTCAGCTGGAATGTGACAGCTCCGGGTACATCAAAGTATCTCCAGAAGGTGGAAGGCCCACCTTCCTCCAGCCATGAGCAGCCTAATTTAAATATCAAAGGCTCCATGGATCTTCATACCTTTTGGCTACACCAGCTTGTGTCAGTGCATACTAACAAGATAATTGAAGCATGCCTAGAGGAGAGGCTTGGTTGCCGGAAGCGACAGCAGGAAGGGGGGACTAACACCCCTTTGGTATGCAATGAGTCAACTTGAATGGCCTGTCTGGGTCCAGCAGTTACTGCAGGTGTCCTTTCAGAGCATACCCCTTTCAGAGGGATGAAGGATGTTATTAGGGAGAGACAGGTCACATACCAGCACATACTTCAAGGGAAGCCTGCACTTTAATCAAGAGTCACAGACACTTTGATCTACAACAGACAGGAAGATGGGTGGGACTTGGGTATATGTTGTCACCCTTTGTCTGTCGTGATGCAGAGCACCCTGGACCTGACCTCATGCCTAACAGAAGATTGATGGTGGGGACCCAGGATTGGTTCATTAAGGTAGGCCTAGCCTGCACCAAGCACTGGGGACCATTTGGCTTTAAAAGAGGGCTGAACCCCTCACTTGCAAGATCATCTCAAGACTTTGAAAGGAGTTAAAGGAAGGACTAATTTGGACCCACGCTGAAGGTACAGTCTACCTTACATATTCCACCAGGGAAGGAATGCCAGAAGTTGCAAGAGGCAACAATATACCTCCCCTAAATATCTCCCTGTGAACAGAGGGAGATACCAGACTCAAGGACCTGTCCAGCAGCCCCAGAACCAGTACCCAGCCAGCACACAGCGTGCCCTGCTAGGTTCTTCCAGCAAGCTTTCTAGTTGGGAAGTGCAGGAGAGTATCTGGACAAACAACAATGTGGTTGCCTGTAATCACTCTCCTGAGCTTTGAGCCATCCCCCTTGAAAGGACACAAGCCCTGCGAAGAAGCTAGGAAGAGTGCCACACAAGCATCATCCAGCGTACATCTTTTAAGGACATTTTTGAGACAATAGAGTCCATGAGCCGCATCCGGCTGTGCCATCCAAGCCGCCTTGACTAGCATTCCATATCTACCAACCAGCACAGAGACGATTCTTGGACCCGAGTTCCATGCCGGATAGCCTGCAGATGTCCATCCAGCCTCGCTTTCTGGACTGCCTGCCATTTAGTACCCGTAGCAGTCTCCCGTTGCTAACTCTGTCTCAAGGGCTGCAAATCCCTTTCATTCGTGAAACTGTCTGTTCTCTTTGCCCCTTTACAGGGTGGGTCGTAATTGTAGTGTGCTGGAACTGTCTGTTGTGGTAATAATAAAGTAGTTACTTGTCTACAACCTTGACTGGACAGTCCCTTTTATCATTGGGTAATAATTGTATTTTTGCTGTTTTGCAACTAACCAACGATCCACGACCTTGCAGAGATAAGCCTGCCGTTCCATCCACGTTACCAAAATTGGACAAGAATGTTTTATAATTCACTTGTATTCCAATCTGTTCAGATCCCTTCTGAGGTACTAGAGGTATGGGGTTGATTTGGAAACCGATATTCATCCATGGACCACTGGTGCCCTGGAAGTTGATTCATCACAACATGCCAACATCCAACTTATTATGGGTTATACACACACCTCCAAATGTGCACTCACCTCTAGCCACTTGTGAGTAATAGTTCTTTGTGGCTGGATTTCTGAAGTTTGTGCATAAGTAAGTCGCCATTCCCATTTGAGCCCCCATAGGGCTCAATGGGAATGGGGAGGATGCTAACAACAGTCTCGTTAATAACGGGACTGTTGTTAGCATCCTGCTCTGCTAGTTCTGCACGTCTGGTCTGACCAGGCGTACAGGGCGGCCCCACGAGCAGAACTCGTAATGTGGCGGTAGAGTGATAACGGCGCCGGCAGCACTACCGGCGCTGTTATCACTCTACCGCCAGGGTCGTAATGAGGCCCAATGTATTGTATTCAATGTTTTTAATGCTTTTGGATATATGTTTTTGATATGATTTAGCCAGTGGTTTAATTTGCGCTCTGATGTATTAATACGTTTTGACATGTGTTTTATAAAGTATACTAATTGCCTTGTATTTGTTTGAAAGGTGGAAGCAGGAGTCCCTCGTTTTGATTAACGGTACATACCTGCGTTACTGACAGATAGTGACCTTCTTTTGATTGTTAATGGATGTCTGATACACCATGAGGCACAGTGACCCAGTGGACGTGATTGGGTTATGGAGTCTCCCTGTTGTTGTTTTCATAGAAAGCCACAAACTGTGGGTTGCTGTTTTCTCACCAGGCTTTTAGCTTATTAACATGATAGAGTTGAGATGGATTCCTTCAATTTACCTGATGTAGCTTGCAGGTGTGGCAAGACAAAACTTCGGTTATGACGTATGATCCCTGGCACCTGGCTAGTAGCTTGTTCTAAGTGGTAGGGAGTAAGACCATAACTTTGTCCCCCATTTGAAAAGTGCATAGCTTGGCCTATCTGTTGTACACATTCTACTGGTAGGCCTGAGCTGCTTCAAGGTGGGCTTTCACAGGCCTCATTCTGTCTCAATGTATTCCTGGGCATTCTTCAGCATGGGTTGATCAGTGGTCTGTCATCTCACATGTCTGTCCCACTCCTTTCACATGATATCCAACACACCTCTGAAGTTCCGGCTATATACCAGCTCGACGGAGAAAACCCTGGTGGACCATTGGTGCTTTTTTCTTACAACAAATAGGACCTCTGGTTTGAAATTGTCACCGCTTCTTGTCATCCATTATAACCATCTTCTCGTGGTGTGTTTCGAGTCTGGTTAAAACTCTCCACCAGCCCATCGGTTTGAGTATGGTATTTCATTTGCCCAATCAGCTTCGACATGAAACTGCTGCGTAGGACAGTGAGTATCTGTGTCAGAAAGCCATCTCGGGTCAAGAATAGGATGAGCACCATGCGGAATGCCTTGGTGTTTTTGCTTCTTAAGTGAAAAGTAACCTGATTCATGGTGGCATAGTCCAGTATTATTAAAATGTACTTCCGAGCCCTGGAGGGCTTCAAGGGTGACACAATGTCAATGCTGATCCTGGAAAAAGGTATTTAAATAATCTGTAGTTGTTCGACGGGCCCTGGGCAGGTCATCTGGTGAGTTTTTATGGCAGATGGGAAACACTGCACAGAACTGTTTTACCTGGGCATACACACCAGGCAAGTGGAATCTGCTGAGGTTGTTTTTCGTTGTGCTATGTGGCAAATTGTAAAAACGTGTGTGGGTCTGTGGTTGGGTAATGGGAACCATCTACATATACATTCTATGGGGTTTCATGTCGTGATTGGGTCTCTACTATCAAGTGGGCAACTAAGTCCACCTCTTGTGCAAGTCATCTACATCGTCACAAAAAACACAACGATCTATTGGTTCACAAACTATAGGGCTCTTTGCTACATGATCCTCTATCATTGGTTGGCACGTTTGTACCCTTCTGGAATATTCCACATGCTAGCAGCGCACAAGATGGTACTCCAGGTGCGGGTGGGTTGGTCTTGACCATACCTCCCCACCCAATTAGCCCAACATCTATCATCACTCAAGCTGTCTGCCATAAAAGTAGCCTTTGAACACGGCCTTGCAGGCTTCACAAACTCCTGGGAATAAAGAGGGAGTATGGGTATACTCGCATCTTCTCGCTTCGATGTCATCTGCTTAAGTCTATTTCCATCTAGGTCACATGTCTGAAGACCACGATTCGAGCTTCAAGTCAATATTAAAAGGTATTAAAATGAATTAAACTTGACACTCGTCTCTCAGCTGCACATTGGCAGTAGCTTGGCTTGTCTCTTGTATTAATTGCATCCTTTGAATAGACAACCAGTTCTCGGCTGCACTGCACTTCTTGACACTGGGCCAGACAACCTGCCTTGATTCTTTCTTGCTCGTCAGCTAATGTTCATTAACTGAGACACACTTCAGGGTTCTCATGAGATCCCAGTTTGCTTTAAAATACAATGTGAAATATCCATATTTCTTATGCTTTTATATACCTTGGCGGCAGCGCCTGCAGTCTATTATACTACATATAGCTAGATTATATGATCACTTAGTCTACTTGCATTGCTGGCTCTGTACATTCATAAACCGATTTGCATTTTCTTCCGTGCTCTTCACATGTGTAATTTTCATTTTACATGTAACAGGTTACTCAATTATTTACTTCACCATCTCAGGTTCACATGCCAGGTTTTATGAGCCTGTCCCTATGTGCTTCTATGAACTTCACTGATGCAGTGCCTCTGCTCTCCACGGGTTGGGAGTTTTCCCTGTGGCTTTGGTGATCTCTCCAAACTTGGTGTAGGGTCTTCCAATACTTCATTCTCTTGGAGTAAGATCTTTTCACACACCATCTGGGCTACTGTCTGGCTGGGTTTTGTGACATAGCTGAGAGTTCTCTGGTTAAAGCGGACTACGTTCACCTCCCCTCAGTATTTCATTCGATGACTCCAGCTCCAATATCAAAAGGGTGTTTCTGAGCCAATCTGGATTTGGAGGCAATCCACCGCTATGTCCTTTTGGGGACTTCCACCTTCAGACTGCTCCCAACTAAGACCTTCTGCTTGGTTGGAAATATTAGCTCCTCATCTCCATACTAATCATATGGTGCGGCCCTGGGTGTTGGCTGGTGTGGGGACTGGGACAGTCTTCTTCAGTCACACTATTTTCAACAACGTTTATTGGCTGTGGGCGAGATCGATGTGGGGGTCTGAAATATCTCACAACAACACCACCTGTCACAGATGGCCTCAACAACACACCAACTTGCAGAGTATGTTCAGGGGTTATTAAGACTTCTTCAAAGGTGTAAAACAAGGGATATCCCTCTTTCTATTGTGCCCTGGGGGCTTTTCCATCAGTATCCTAGGTGGCATTAATCCCCAAGATTGTCATGAGAGATTGGGAACTCATACTTTCTAAATTCTGTCTTTCGACTCCCTCAAGGAATCCCAAGATAAATCCCAGGGAAACCAAACACATGTCAATGGTCTTTTCAGCTGAGTTGAGTGTCTTCCCAACTACACAGGCTCCACTTCCCCTTTACTTTCATGCCTTTGTACTCCTCATCCTAGAATTCTCTCTGTCTCCCTAACCTTCCTCCTACTCTTCTTTCTATTCCACCAAACGTCTATCCTCTCCCTCTGTCACACTCCCTCTTCTGTCCCTCCAATGCTCCTCTCTCTACTTCTTCCTTCCACCCTGCTATCTTGCTATCTATTACCCTCTCTTCCGCTACTCTCGCTTTCTCTATCCTCCCTCTACACACAACTGCACTCTCCTCGCTCTGCTCACTACTATCCGCGTATCCCTCTACTCACATCTACAGTCTGGACCCTCTCCTCATTACTACACACTCCTTTCTCTGATCACTATACTGCACCCTACTACATCTCACTCCCACTACAGTGTACCCCACCCACACCTTTGCCACAGTCCCTTCTTTGTCCTCTTTCATTCACCATTCTCAACGACTCTCTCTCACAGCCCCTTCCGCTCACTCAATCTCACTCTTTCACCTTGCATGCACTCTTATACCCAAGTACCACTTTCTCTCAGCAACCAATAACTCACCTTGAGCACACTTTTGATAATTCACCTCCACGCTCCACTGCACAGGTTTCCTCCTTTCCCTGGACCTTTGGTACTCCTTCTCATCCCCTGACCTCACCTGAACAACCCACACCGCTCTGAATAAACTGCCCCTTTTGATCCTCCCTCTGTCACAACCACTGGCTTCCCCGGTCAGTTGGCTCTCCGGGCCAGCCCCTGGCTTCCTTTCCTCAAGGGGCCAGGTTGCAATCCCCAAAACACAAATAATGAACATTAAGCCCTGCAGCCTTCCCTTTAACTGGTCCTCCAGCATTTGGAAATGGTGACCGCTCTAATTAAAGTAATATCTGGGATTTGTGTCAGGTTTGATTCTGGCTTCAATATTGTTGGTGGGATGTTCGCAGTTACCTCTAGCCACTTCTCCTGCTGTCACCTCTCTGTGGAAAGAGCGAAAGAACACTGTTGAGCAACGTCAGTGGTACTTGACATATACATCCAGGCACAGGTAGAAGGATTAGCTTCATATGGTGCAGGACTTGCTCTGAGTTTCCCCATGGTATGCCTCCTGTCCCAGGTTGAGGGGGTCCCTATTCCCTCTTGAGAGCCAGGTCCATGACTCTTAAGCTAGTGATAGCACTTTTGTTGTTATGATTGACACCTCATGTGCACGCTCAACTGCTCTAACCCCTTTATTTTTTCGTAATGTTAGCAGGAACCTGATTGGAGGCTATACCTAATGTTAACAGGAGCAGGGAACCTGGGATACAATTAAATGGTGTGCGTCCACCCACCTTTCTTAGCGGACAAAACTGGAAAAACCTGTCGTACTCACCTTCACCAGTATAATGCATTGCAAACTTCATAAGCCAGTTATTTGAGTGCCACAGAAAACACAAGGCTGGATAGAAATTAACTCATTATACAAAGTCTCGGATCATCTAAAAGAAATGGCCAACATTTACAACCGCCTGCTTTACTGGAGACTGCCTCCTATATACCATCTACAGTTTCACCCTCGTGCCAGAACTCATTTTTTTGCTTTGTGCATCAAACTACATGTCCCAGAATTAATCAGATCACAGATTCAAAGGGGAAATGCATCGTTGAAGAGCATGCAAGGAGTCTGAGGCAAAGTTCAGCAATCGAATGCGCGAGATGAAAAAAGGTGAACACAGGCAGCTGCAGACTGTGCTAGATATATCAGGTACAGAAAATATCGTGTGCACGATAAACAGGGCATGATCAAATGAATTGTTACTGTTTACAAAGTTCTTCGATAACACACATGAATACACTCCATTCTTCTATTCCAGTGTGGGACCCACGAGTCAGAGATTTCTGTAGGAGATTCTCTGTGGCACTGATGGCTACCACACCAGCACTCAGCTGACTGATAATCATAGCAGTGTGCAGGCAGGGTAGCCTAGGTACTAAGCCCCTCGAAGAAGGTGCTAGGTTCAGCAGGCATGTGCAGGTGACCTGGCTCCCTTGATAGGGAGCCTCCGGGAACTGTCCCAACTCCAATCAGTTGCAGCCATGAAAGACAGCGGACAGAGCCTCTCTATATAATCACAGTCCGCATGGTTGGGGCATATCCCACTGTGGGAAATATTCAGGGTGAACTCTTGCTCTCGAAAATTATTTTCCCTCAAGAAATAATGTAGGTTCCATGTAGCTGGCAGATCAATTTGAGGATGACTCCATGTCAGACCCTTATGGAATCCCCTGCATGGAGTAATTAACTGAGCAGTATGACAACCATTTTAGTTCCATCACAGCAATGTCCTATAGATTTCAAGAAGGGCATCTATATAATTTAGGGATTCTGTACATCTGTATATTTAATCTTTTGACAAACCAGTTGAAACCATGGACCCAAAGACCATCTACATTTACTGTTCATGCAACTGTGTGTTGAGCACTTGATGACTCAGATTTGCGAAGCTCCACCTTTTTCACCATCGGTTAATCATCTCGAGCATTGAAATTTTGGATATTGATAGGGCTGCCAGACACGTTTAGCCAGGTCGCAATTACCATTCAGAATGGGTATCAGCGTCACTGGACTCAGAGTCTGTTTCAGATCCGTCCAGCCCAGGATAGCTGACATTCTGATCTGATCTGAGTGATGGCCGTACGGTGTTACATGGGATTTTGCTCCTTAGCTTTCATTCCCCAGCACACACTTTTGCTGCTCCAAAAAAGTTGAAAGGTGTTCGTGGGACACCTTCACCTTCCCCCCCAAGTTCTCTCTCCTCCACTGTCCCTTGCATCGAAATTGCCTATACACAGTTCAACAGTCCACTTCCTAACTCTTTGGAGAAGCACTGTCCTGTTTGATCTTTCATACCCTTTCACCCAGGGTTGGATTGGCTCCTCGGCCTTTCGGCCCGTGGCCGGGCCGAAATGTTCCCTGGAGAGTGGGGGCCGGTTTCGAAAAAAACAATTGAAAAAAAAATAAAAAAATAATTCCTTTTTTTGTTTTCTTTCAAAAAGCCTTTCATCCTTCTTCGGTCGATAAATGAGTACCAACACAGGTTGGATGATATTGTATGCATATCTGTTCTATAAAAAAGAGCTTAAGCGTAAGTGCTATACAATAACACGTTGTGCGGTAATGGAATACCGGTACCGGTAAAGGTTTACCGGTACCGTTAATTCCCTAAGCCAATCACGACCCGGACCCACCGCTATCTGCGCACCCGTTAATTACGGTGCCACTAATAGCGGCAAGGGCGCGGGCGCGCGACCCCCAGGCCTGAATTAGCACCATGGCGCTAATACCAGGCCATCACAAGCCATGCGGACATGGTATTAGCGGCATGTAAAACACCCAAAAACCCCTTACCGGCATGGCGCTAATAACGGCATCGAAAAGCACCCGTTAAGAGACCTGAGCAGTGTACCCATCAACTACAGGTGGACACAAACAGCACAGGTGCATGCAATGGAGACAGGCAGCACAAAAGAGCACAACACACCCCTACCCACAACCCTTCCCACACCAAGATGGCCCCAATAGCAGCAGCATGACATGACAGCCTTGACTACATGATAGCAGTGCAGCACCAACAACAACAGGCCACACCAGAGGTGACCCGTAACAGGTACCCATTCCTCACACCATACAGGCAATGCTAGCGATCCACTGAGGAGGTGGCTCCCAACCCCTGTACGGAACCCACAGAACCAGCAGGAAGAGGACAACAATATTGCACATCCCCGTACCTGCGTCGTGATAGAGCTGGCAGTCAGACTTCCAATGACAGTGCTCCGCTGCCTAAGCAGCCTGTGTGAGGCACTCCTGTACAGCCGTGTCAAAGTGGCAAAGACAACCAAGCCATGTGTAGAGCACCAAAAATGTGCAAATGACGGAATGTGCCAAAGCCACCTGAAATTGACATGCAACCACCAGAAGAGCATGATGGGGATGTGGATGAGTACGGGTGGACTGCCCCGGCAGGACATGCAAGAGGCAATGCCAAGAGGGCACAACGATGAGCGTCAGCATCTGATTCTGAAATCCCATCAGGCACAAAGGTGAAAAAGCATGGACGGAGATGGATATTGTTGCCCTGGCGCATGTTTGGAGTACCATAAAGGACCCTGTCCGAGATAAATGACACATACGCAATGATGGAGACCACGCTTGGGTTTCAACTTCAGAACAACTGTGTATTGGACAGAATGTGATAATAAATGCAACACCCCAAAACACCCAAATGCACCCGTACCCCCCTCCCCCCCAAACACCCAAATGCACCCTTACCCCCCTCCCCCCCAAAACACCCAGGTGAGTCTCATGGTGTCTATAATGTTTCCTGCACCACATGTGCCACCTGGTCCTTGGTGGAGCTAAGCATCAGGGCCCCCACCGACATCGGGTTACTGTGATGCGGGGCGCCTCAGGTTGCGCAGTGAGCGGCGCAGGGGGCTGGTCTGCTGGGAACTTGCTGAGGAGGAGGTTCCCGGTCGATCCTGTGTTGGGGGTCGGTGATGCTGCTCGATGATGTCCCCAATACGTAGAATGGCCTGGCGGAGTTGGCCCATCTCCTGGCATATCATGTCAGTGCAGGCCTCCATGGCCTCCTTTGTTTGTCCAGCATATTTTTGGAGGTCATCCCTTAGACGGACTGTCTCCGCCACATGCTGGGCGACCAGCGCAGCCATGTCTTCCTGCCTCCGGATGATGGTTGCAAGGTCTTTCAGGGTGGTAGATGCCGCTGGGCTGGACGGCGCGCCCTGGTCCATGCACCCGGCATCCGGTGAGGACAGCTGAGGGCTCCATGCACCTTCTACAGTGAGGGTGTCATGTGCTCCCTGGGTAGCAGATCCGGATGTTGCCCTCGGACTCCCCTCAATGGACCATGTTGGGCTGGGGTCATGGATGAGTTGTAGGACGTCGATTGAGTCCTCCTCGTCACTGGCCGGTGCGGTGGCTGCTGCCTCCCCAGTGGAGCTGGTGGCTGCGGAGTGCGTGCCCTCCATGTTCATCTCAGCAGTGATGGGGCACACTTGCGTGGGTTTGGCTACAACAGGAGCCGTGCCCTCAGGCTGTGATGCAATGGTGCTCCTGCTGCCCTTGACCCTCTGCAGATGGACTGTCCTCCCACTTCCACTGGAGGTGGTGGCGGTGTCACCCCTCTCATGCAATCTGGCTTTTTTGGCTGCTGGGGGAGTACGTGCTGCGGTGCTTGTCTCTCCAGTGTCCGTCGGTGATCCTGTGGAGGACATGAATAGGGTACATCATCGTTAATGGGTCTAGGTGCCTCATGCAGAACGTTCATGTCATGCTGCTCTATGCATTTGGGCCTTTCATCAGTGATTCTTGTCATGGGGATGTCGGGTTGGTCATGCATAGATGGGTCAGTATTGCACGTGTATATGGTGATGCATGCATGTATGTGTGTGGCAGGACCAATGGCCTAGTCATCGACACGTGTTTGGGGTACCCCCTCACCCTTCACTGTGCATTGTTTGACGTATTCACTCACCTCCATCAGATGAGATGGCCACACCATGCTCCATGTCTCCGACCCCCTCTATGGCTTCGACTCCGATGGTGGAGGCACATGTCTCCTCCCACTCCTTCATCTTCAGAGGTGATTCTGCGCCTCCTCCTGTGGCCATTGCAAGGTTGCGGTTAACTGAAAGGATATTCCGCACACGTAGCCAGAGGTCGTCCCACCTCTTGTGGCAGTCCTTCACGCTGCGGGTGGTAGTGCCCACTGCACTTACTTTGCGGGCTACTTCGTCCCAGATGTCCTTTTTCTTGATGATCGGCGCACGGCGCATATCATTGGCGAATACGACCTCCGCATTGGCTGCAAGTGTGCTAGTCAGCATAATGAGCTCCTCTGGTGTGAATTTCTCTTTCCGCTGTCGGTCAGAGGATTTTTTCGGGGCCTTTGACATCTTCAGGCGGTCCTGGATGGTTTTTGGTCAGAGTTCTCCGGTAACATGTCCTGGATGCAGAGGATGGCACTGGATTGTGTTTTTATAGATGGCCGCCGTTCTCTTTCCCGTTCCTGTGCGATGACGCTATTTCCGGTTCCGCTTTTTGACGGTATCCGCTAATAGCGGTGACCGCTATTAGCATGTTGCGTGAGGGAGGAGGTGCTATCAGCACTGTGGTCGAGCCCGGTAATGGGCATTTTGTGGACTTTTGCGGCATGGCGGTAATGGCATTTACGGCATGGCGCTATGCTCGTGTCCGCGAACTCGTAATGGGCCGCTATTAGCGGTCTTTAGCGAGGGCAGACATGCTAATAGCGCCAATGCCGTTAAATTCCGATTTTTACCGCACACCGTGTAATGAGGCCCATAGTATCATTTGGCCTTGGACGTCTGCTTGGATTCCCAGTAATTTAGTGTACTTAGGAACAATGCTATTTGATGCCACTTACTGTTTTGTCAAGGGGTGAAAGGTCGTGTTTCGGGGTGGGGTCAAATGACATCACTTCTGGTGATGTCATCAGAGGTCAAGGGTCGTGAGGCGAGGGTTGCCACTTTTTTGAGGCGATGGGTGGGCCATTTTTTTTGGGTGACCGGGCCTATTTCTTGTCCCAGTCCGAACTTGCTCTCACCCCTGCCACCAACCAGGGATCTCTCTTGCGATCCAACAGCTGAAGACAACCCTGTATTTCCACCTTTGCTGCTGGCGCAAGGACAGCTCTCTTACTTTTCCCAATGTTTACAAAGACTCTCTCCTTACCCTTCATACCGCTTTTGAATTCAATAGTCCTGCTATAGTGTCTTCATATCCTGTCTCTGCTCTCCCCAGGCAAACTTCTATAACCCTCCAGCCCATGTACTTACAGAAATCGCTCCCTGTCTTCCTCTCTCACTGCTGGTGATTTTGACTCCTTTTTCTCTTTCAAGACAGTAACAATATGTGACACCTCATCCACCCTCTTTTCGCTCCTTCCCCCTTCCTCATTTCCTCCACTTCCTACCACCCCTGCTTTCTTTTCCTGCCATTCTCTGCTCAGCATAGACATCATGAGCTCCCATTGACCCTTTCTCTCCCCAGATAAGCAATGACCTTGCGCCTAGCACCACATTCCACCTCTCCTCCCTCTTCAGTCTCTCCCCTCTTCACAGGCATCTACTGTACTGTCCTGCTACCTGCCATAGCCCTGTAAAAAGAAAAGCACTGCGGATCCTAAAAACCCCTCATTCTACAGCCCATCTCCCTTTGCCCTCCCACTTCTAAATCCTTGAGAGGGTAGCCCCAAACCACATTGTTGGCAACCTTGAGGAGGACTCACTCTGTGACCCCTCCAATCTGGTTTCTGGAGCAAACATGCCACCAAAAGCGCTCTCACATATGCCTCAAATTTCCGAGCTAACGCCCACCTCTCCCACCTCTCCTCCTTTACACTCATCCCACTTGGTCGTTTGCCTGCCTTGATGTAACGCTTACCTCTGGGGCCCATGCGGGAGTGCCTGGTCCGGTCTCTCGCTGAGCTCTGGTCCCGTCTGTTGGGGTTCTCTGGTTCTTGCCACTACCCAAAACACTCCCCCCAATCTGCTCACTGCAGGTTTAGTCACCCAGTGGTCAGAGCATTGCGAGTGGTCTGGAAGTATGAGAGGGCTCCAGGATGCAGTGTTGCCTAGTCTCTGGGAACCCTTGGGTAAGTTGTGGAAAAAGTCAATCACAGTTTCTTCACTGGGTGCGGTGGTTCTGCAGCAACCCAGTTCCTTCACTGGGTCACGGTGGCCCAGACCCGCTGCGGTGCACCAGTGCACCTTCACAGTGTCTCTTTGTTAAAGGGCACCAATATGTCTTTCAATGGGCACCAATATGTCTCTCTGTATTTATGCTGCCTCTCTTCGTTTATGGGCAATAATCCGCTAAATGCCTTCTTAGGCCTGTTGTGGTGGTTACGGAGCGGTAGCATGCTCTTTATCTGTTCTGCAATTTAATTCTGTTCTGCAGTTTAATTCCTTTGACCTCTCGTTCTTCAGTGCGGTTCACAGGGTTGGAGGTCTGCAGCTGTATGCCATGTGGCTGCGGGACCCGCTGTGTGGAAGAAGCGAGGTGCTGAGACAAGTTCTGGGTGGCGGGGTTTGCGGGGTGCTTGAGCGGTCCGTGGCTTATCCCGTATTCTTTGACTCTGCAGGTGCAGCGGCGCTGATGTGCAGATTGGGTCCAGCAAGATGGGTAGAGCCGAAGAACGCTGCAGGCAGGAGATCACAGCGAGATGTCAGAGCAGCCCCAGTGCTGCTCTTTGGAAGCGCTGGGCATCAGGCTCTTGATCTGTGGAGGAGCGGGGTTCAGGAACGCTGGATACTGGGGAACGCCGGGTCCATGACAGGTAAGCGTCACGCTGGCTCCCAGCAAAAGAAAATGCTAAGCGCTGGGTGTGGCTGATGGTGGGGTTTTTGTAGCCTTGGGCTCACCCAGCACCACTAGGCTACCATGGTTATTTGTACAGCAGGCCCTCTAGGAGCCATGTTGAATTCTATTGAGTGATCCAACCCGGGATCCATTTTGGAAGGGGCAAAAGCCCTTAAAGCATTGGCAGCAGCCTGCTTTGCGTCATGCTGGCACTCCCCTGGACCCGATGCCACCTATTCTACTGGCTTTAGTATTGGGGGTCATGACACTTGAAGATGGTAAAACATGCCTCCCTCCTCCAAACTCTTTCCTTTCTGGTTGGGATTCTAGGACTGCGCAATTTCCAGCGTGGCTGCCAACCTCTCTGGCCATTCCTTAACCATCTCATGGAACTCCAACATCTCCCATAGACTGCGCCTAGTTGTGCCTCAGGGTTCTGTCCAGGATGACTCTCCTTCACTTACACAAACTCATGTCATCCTTTGCCTTCCACTGTCACCTATGTGTGGATAATAGCTATATAGTTTTCTACTGTTCCACCTTCACCATTGACCTCTCTCAAAGCATCTGGGGTTGTCTTATTACTATACACCACTGGATGTCCTTTACACTCCATGATGTTATTCAAGCCTGAAGTCATCTTTCTTCCTGAGCTCCATCACCAACCCCACTCTTCCTTCTCGACCTCTTACACCTTCCCTTTAGGTGCTCAAACGTGGGGTTCTCTTTGACAGTGACCTAAGACTCCAACAATTCATCATGGCAACTGCCACAGAAGCCAGGATTAACCTCCTTAAAACAAGGGAAACCCACCCTCACTTCAACTTTCACTAAAAATAAAACACTAATCTTAGCTAATGTCCTCAGTAAGGATGACTACCGTTCCCCTCTACCTATTCTATGCCCTCAACAAGGTCCTCAATTTGCCTACCCGGACCCTCTACAACCTCTGCACACAGATGCTGGGCGGCTTTCCATGCACAATCGCTCTGCTTTAAATTCCTACTCCTCATATTCAAATATAGGCATAATCTTGTCCCCACTACCTTGCCAACACCATTTCACTCTAGTCCCCAGTGAAATATGTGATCCTCCTCTCACCTAAACCTCTGAGTAGTTACCCCCACCTGCCTGCCTCTTCCTGTTTTCAATTCATCTCCCTACTAGCCTCCCTTCAAGGAATGCCCCCTCCACTGTCAAAGCCAGACCATCACTAGTTGTGTTTAAGAGAGAAATCAACCATCACTTATTAGGAAGAGGTGTGTCTAATCCCTACACCAGCCCCTTCTAAGTGGCCCAAGCTTATCCCTCGGGAAGCAAACCACATTTATACACTGAAAGTAAATTTTCTGTTTCTCCAATGTAAGTCCCTTGTCTATGTCCCCCATGCTTCCATTCCATCTACCCCTTCTCATTCACACATTCACACCACATTGTAAAGGTACCCTACCAAGGGACTGCCTCTGATGATTGCATTTCTTCCTAAATACGTTATTTCTGATCTAAATAGCATCCAGGTAATTCACTTAAGTGGGCACAATGATAGGATAAGGGCTGGACTGGTGTATAGGGAACTCTGGAAATATCCCCGTAGGCCTCTGCCCCCTGCGCCTCTTTCGTGTGGATTTCCACATGTCCTCATAGGAAAAGAGTTGGGCTTGCTGAAAATGTGTAATATGCGGCCATATTGAACATGAATTCCATGGCCTCTGGTTCCCAGTCAATCTGTGGATAGAATGTATCCCTCCTCGTTTAACGTGCCCTTTTGGTGACTGCTCCTTGTCAATGAGGCCAGATTTGCTGCCTGTCGGATCAATCTAGCGCCACCTGGTGTGCATATGAAGTACTGTAGAACCAGCCCTCCTACCTGCAATTCTGCAACTGCACCTGATCGCCTTTGTTGTCTTTTGTTCTGATGGCAGGGCTGGGAGTAGATGGAGAAATCTAGAAGCATATGCTCGGCACCTTAAACTCCGGTTGCAACGGATTCGGTGCATTCTATTTACATCTTCAATTATGCAAATAATTTGTAAAAATAGCTCCCCGGTTCTTTGGATTTCATTATTTAGATGCAGACGGCATAGACCAAGCTTCTTGTCAATAGACAGCGGTAATTATTTCCAAATGCGATTCTCTTCCGCTCTCTGTTGAATAATGTATTTTATTGGTGTGAGCGGAGATTTAAGGTGGGAGGACAAAGGGATAACACAAAGGAATCACGGTTGGCTGTAGGATTTAGGAGGCTTTCCTCTCTAGGTTTCTGGGTCACATGCATGGGTGCTACTTCCAGTATGCCCTGGCATGGATACCTGAGCACCAACAACATTCTTATATGTGACACCCAAAGTGCTGTAATAGGCCGTGATTAAAATGCCTCTGCGCTTCCAATGTGATTAAAAGCACCTGGTCAGTGCTTTTATGTTGCTGAATGGAGCTCCAAGCAGAATGTGAGGCTGCCTATCCTGCAGACCAGGATTGCGGACTACAATCAGCGCTGGAAGGTGGAGGAGTAAAGTTACTGCGCTGCCATGTGATCTTGGACAAATACTGCATATCCTGATCTCGAGTGTGCTCAATGAGTGCACACCGTGTCATATTAAATGATATGATATGGCATTCATAACGCACCTATACATAAGTGTTTCAAGGCGCAACGAGGGAGGGGACCAAAGGGAAGACAGACAGCGATCTTACTAGGCCAGGTGACATTGACATTGCGCAAGTGCAGGGCAAGGGGAAAAGTGCAAGGGGAAGGGGCAGTGCAGTACATGGGAACGACAGAAACATAAATATATAAATAAAGCAAAAAGTAAAAGTGCAGTCAGCTGGTGGCAAGTGCAAGAGAAAGTGCAGACATCAGGTGTCAAGTGCTGGTAGGGGCTGTAGGGATACAGAAAACAGTCCCCATGTGCGGGGGATGCCAGGGAGGCAGTGCAGGGGTGCAACTGGCAGGGGAGTGGACCAGGGCCCTTGATCAGAGGGTAGCCAGGTGACCAGTGCAGTTTCAGTTTCAACCAGGAGTTCAGAAGGGGAGAGGAGGAGAGAAAGCAGAAGCAAAGAGGAAGGTTTTGAGGAGCTTCGGAACCAGAGATGGTTCTCCTCAAGTTTCAAGGAGGCAGGGAGGCTGTTTCAGAAGGAGGCACCAGCAGAAGAAATAGATCTACCACTAACTCGTTGCTTGGAGAAGTGACTGACAGTGGGGCAGTTGGAGGAACATGAGCGAAGAGCTCGAGAAGGAAGATATTTAGGAAGAGAGAGTTGAATGTTTTGAGGCCCCAGGCCCCAGAAGACCTTGTGGACAATGCAGAGGATTTTGAACTTAACCCTCGCAGCCACTGGGAGCCAATGCAGAGATTTCAGTCCTGGAGAGATATGATCCCTGGGCTTGAGGCAAAGGACAAGTCTTGCAGTCCTGTACTGGATGAGTTGCAGAGGACGGAGAGTAGAAGCAGGCAGATTTAGAAAAAGGCTGTTGCAATAGCCCAGCCTAGAGAGAACCAGAGCTCTGGAGACAGTGAGCTTGTGGGGGAAGGAGAGGAAAGGAAGAATACCTCTGAGGAGGTGCAGCTGGTAGTGTAATGAATTAAAATGTAGTAATACAGCAAGCATTGGTGTTCCATCTCAAATGTAACCAAATGGTAACCATTTCTTTGCTGTGCCCCACCATTCATTCTTCAGTGTTTTATCATTCTTTTAAAATGAATACCATTTTCTCTGGGGCCCAAAGATAATATTTAAAACTTGCTACCTGTGACGCAAGTTGCTACAGACAGAAAATCAGTGTAATTTTAGTTTCCAACTTTTCAGCGTGATGTGAGTCAAAGGGTGTTATCAATTCATTTGACTTTCAAGCAGACTCGGACTGGCCTAAAGGACAATAGTTCAATGCCCGACCCAAAAATGGAACATGCTCGTGTGGGCCAGTTTTTTGGGTCAAAGTGGGCCTCTTTTTTAGCCAATGTGGGCCAGTTTGATGAGTTAATTCACTATGCAGCTAGTAGTTTTGACCATTGTTGCTGAGTAAATATTCTTTACATTGCACAATTTGCATCACATTTTAGCAAAAATCTTCCCCTTGGGTACTATTCAAACAGTCTGTCACAAAAAGAATGAATTGCCATTTGCAAAGGTGGGCCACTTTTTCATTGGTGCCGGAGGCAATTCTATGCTCCAGTTCGACCCTGCTTTCAATACCTGTGCACAGAGGGAGGTGCTCACCAATGTTTTGCAATGGTGCATTAAATTTAACAAATGTTACTAATTTTGTGAAACGGGGAAAAAAATACATGCATCAGTACTTTTGAGGTAAATGAATTCTGAGAAAATTGATTTGTGTTTTTTTTTAAACCAGCAAAACTGTTACAAAAAAGTTACAAAAAAATAAGAAAAGGGCCTATTGATGGAGATTTTCTCATCAAAGTAAGTTAAACGTTTTCACTCAGTTTGAAGAGAAGATCTGCTACAAAATGCTATTTTTTAACTACAGCGTTCAATTATTCCCACGATGTTGCCTTTGGGAGATTTTCTTAGGGAAAAGAATCCAGCAAAAATCCAGCAAAACTCTAATCTGATGTATTTTATTTCAGAGATTTTGCTAGAAGCATAATTGGAATAAATATGATAATCTTTAAAATTTCATAAAGGGTAATTTGAGAATTTTACTCAATTATGCTAGTCGAATTTTGCACACTCATATATGTGTGCCCTCAAAGGTCTCAAGAGTAGTTGGTTCTAAACAGTATCCTTTAAAAAATAAGTAGTGGCCACATTAACTGTCACTTGTATCTGCTCTGTCCATATTCCTGTCGTTGTTTGTATAATCCTGGCCCCATCCACCTTGATCAGCATTATGACTACCTTGTGCTAAATACTCATTCCCCCTTCCTTACGACGTGACTAGATCACTACGGGCTAACCTAGACCATACTCTAGCTGCTGGCTGCTGCAAATATATCCCCATCCTACCTTTGATCGCGCACAACCTTTCTTGTCCTTCGGCAACTGTGCCCTCACTGGCCATTAGTATCTATGCCAAGTTTACCCGCTCCCATCTGAATATTGACTGCATAGTTACTGTTACTGCATACTCATGCCCAGGTGTTCCACCAACTGATGTTAACCCAATTATGTTCTGTGTATCCTAGTACGACTGTGGCCTAGTGTTCTGCATATTATGTCCTTTCGAAATCTGGATTGTATTCATAGAGATTTATACTGCATCGGTTCTACCGGTCAATGATTGTGTGTTGAACTGCAGTATGTACTGCTTGCCACCCTATTGCCTCACGGCCCATTCGCACAGCCCTATTGACTGATTTGATATCCAACATGTAACCACATTGAATTATTCGTACCTATCTTGCTGATGTTCACATTATCTATGTTGAGAATCTTGTGCTTTATACAATGTACTCATTCGCTATCTTATTGCCGTAGGCGGACCTTTGATTCACTTTCTGCCTATTGGATATCCACTTTGTGTATTTAGCCAAATTGTGCCTACATGCTACTGCCCCTACGTGTATGATTGTGTTCATACTGTTGCTAAGAACGTGTGTTTTCGTACCCCCTTTCCATCTCCCATGCTTCCTACTCGGCCCACCTGAACTGTATCTCTGTCACTTTTAGGGATTCAAATATACCCACACTGCCCAGGATACGTTGCTCTAGCTCCTGGTGCTCTGTCCCACGTTCCTTGACCTATAAAGACATATAATCTTGCCACACTATCACCTGTTAAATTTGTTACTTCCAAATAGTATCTTTATGGCTATAGTGGCTACCATATTCTCCCTAACCAGCACACTAGAACACAGTGCCTGGTGGCTCCTCCATATGAGGTGAGTCAAGTTCCACCTATCCTGACGAAAAAGACAGCCAATAACCTCAGTACTGCCCATCCAAACCTCTGTAGTATCACAGGTCCCAGAGCATTTGCAACATACCCTTGCACTACTATTGCCAGAAACCATAAACATTGTGCCAGACTTTCTAAATTGCACTAACCCCTCATGAGATCCCTACCCCCATTTAAGAAGAGGATAACCTGTCCTCTGGCGCGGAGCCTTTGAACTCCAACAAACCTACTTATGAGTCCGCCTCATGGGCCAATGCCACTCAGCACAAGACTCCTAAACCCAAGTTAATTAACCAGCACACACTTAGCCCCTTAGAGGGTAGAGCAAAAACAGAAGCACTCTCCCTTAAAGGAGCACTCCTGAATGTGAGATCACTCGTTGTCCATGCCACAGACTTCCTTGCCATCACTGAGTCCTGGCTACACAATGCCGCAGGACCCTCGCTTATGTTAGCCATCCCAGATGGCTATACGATATCCAAGCAAGACAGAGAGGGAACTCGAGGTGGAGGTATCGCCATTATATCTAGAGTAAGTCTTTCACTGAGAGTAGCCCCACCAAACCTTGCAATCCTGTGAATACCTCATGGCTAACCTCCCATTATCTAACTCCCAGTCACTCACTATCCATTTAATCTACAGACCACCTGGTCCTCTTGGGACATTCGAGGAGGATATGTACAGTATACTAACAAAAAACCTTAAAACAGCTACCAAATTACTATTACTAGTCGATTTTAATCTAGGCTTTAATGACCCGGCAGACAAGCATGCCCATGATATAGCCAACATTATTACTGCACTAGGACTGTCACAAAAAACCAACAAGCCTACCCATATCAAAGGGAGAACCCTAGATTGGGTAGCCGATTACAATTGCACCACCACCATCACTTCCATCTTGACGTTAGCATGTACAGATCACTCCATTGTGTCCTTCACACTATCAACCACCAGATCACCTCCCATGGCCGCCCAAACTGTCCCACCTTGCCCAACTAGAAATAAAAGGAATATCACTATGGACAAAGTGAACCCTGCCATTCTTCCCACACTAAATTCACTGCCTGACAACCTAAACCCGACACCTTGGTCCATGAATACAATAAAATGATGCTCACTACATTGGATAAGATCGCACCACTCAAATTGAGACCAAGTAAACCCAAAGCCCACCTAAACAAGTGGTTCACTCCACAACTAAAGGACCTACGTCTCCTAAAAAGAAAATGTGAATCTACCAGGAGACTATGCCCGTCCATCAAAAACAAAGTCAGTCTAGCTATAATTTCCACTCAATATAAAAATGAAATCTGCCTGGCCAAACAAAACTCCTACAACGAACGTATTGCCAACTCCAACTAAAGTATAAGGGAACTATTGACCATACTAAAAGAACTAGAGTCTCCGATCCCCATACCTGACATCTGCTTCAAAAACAAAACCTGGTGCTCAGATATCCAAAACACTCTAGCCAATAAAATAAAGACTCTCCAAACCAAAATAATCCACAAAAAAGACTCTTTGAATATGCAGCACACCCCTAACTCCCCTGGTCCCAGTGACATACCTTCGACCAAGGTCACTAGATTCTGCTTCACTAAAACTTCCATCTTAGAGGTAGAGAAAGTTATCTTATCTCTTAAACCCTCTAACTGCAAAGGTGACCTCTGCCCAGCCCAAATTATAAAAGATAATTGAGATTTGTCCCCATTTATATCTAACCGGATTAATGCCTCTTTCACATCTGGCACTATCCCCTCTAACCTAAAATGATCATGTTACTTCCTCTCCTAAAGAAACAAACCCTAGACCCACTCATCCCCACCAACTACCGTCCCATCACAACGGTACCTTTCCTTCTCAAAATTCTGGATAAGGTTCCATACATACAAATCCAAAAATGTCTCGAATCACACAAGATCCTAGGAGCAAGACAATCTGGCTTTGCCCATTACATGGGACGGAAACCGCTCTGATCGACTTAAAAACACAGATTGATGAGCTGAGAGATAATGGTAAAACAGCCCTCCTCCTACTCTTAGATCTCTCAGCTGCATTTGATCTTGCGGATCATAAGGTCCTGTGCAATCACTTGGACTCAGCAGCTCACTTCTCTACAGAAGCCATCAAATGGATCAAATCATTCATGGGCGAGAGAACCATGAGGGTTTTCTCTCCATCAGCAGCAGCGGACCCTATCCCAAATACGTGCGGTCGACCTCAGGGTTCATGTGTCTCCCCTACCCTGTATAACATATTCACCAAACCTTTGTTCAATGATCTGGACCTTCTGGGTATCAAATTCACTAACTATGCAGATGATACACAGATTATCCTCCATCTTTCTGTGGATTATGGCAAGGATTTGGAGCTGGTGAATAGGGTGTATCTCATCATCCAGGCATGGATGGCCACACGCATGGACTATGCCTGAATGATGAGAAGACAGAGCTGATAATCCTGGGTACCCACTCCAACATTAACAAATTAGACCATGAATATTCTGCATTCACCATAGATGGAAATGACATGAAGTTAACAAAGGAGGTAAAAACCCTTGGCTTCTACCTTGATTCAACTATGTCCTTTGACAAACAAGTAAAATCACTGGCTTCCACTACTGCTTACACCTGTAAGCTTATCAGGGCAGGTAAACCATTCCTTTCAAACAACAGCAGCATGATCTTGGCCAGAACATTGGTACTATCAAGGTTAGATTACTGTAATGCTCTATACAGTGGCACCAATAAAGCTATCATCTAGAGGCTACAAATCCTTCAAAATAATGCCTTAAGATCTACAATAGGCATTAACAAAAGAGAACATATCTCCGCCACCAGAAGGCAATTAAATGGCTTTCCACCCACAATAAAATCTTGTTAAAAACGGTCTCATTGACCCATAAAGTGTTAAACAATGCTGCCCCAAGCTACCTCTCAAACAGAATAAATAGAAGATTGATCCATAGGCCTACAAGAGCCAGTAATACCAATTGCCTTGTGGTGCCGAGATTCAAACTTACCAAGATTGGAGGTAATAGCTTCCCTGTGAAGGCCGCTAAACTCTGGAATTCCCTGCCAAATGAGCTCAGAGTAGACCAACCATACTTACACTTTAGAAAAAATTATATTAACCTGCTCAACTCCACTGGCCATTAGTTCGCTCCTCTTCCATTAACATAGACCTAGCTCTCCTTGTATATATGCTGTTTTCTATGACCCAAATTCGTATTTATGTACAACTGTTTTTATTTTCACGTTTTATGTATACCTGTAATTATATTGTATACCTTGCTTTGATTGTAATAACATGACCTACCTGTAATACTACCTGCAACCTGTAAGCTGTGCATCTCCTCATTGCTGCGCCCTGTTACCCACGGGTTTGGTGCGCATTAGAAATAAATAAAGAAACAAACAAACAGACCTTCCAATGAATGTGTGACTCCATTGTGATTTGTAGCCAGGCCTTGCCCACCGTTCCTCAAAGGAGACGCAGGACACAGGTCTGCACTCATCGGGCTCCCAGTGCACACTGCCTCGCCTGGGTAATCCCACTTTATTTAACTGCTCATGTGCGATGGCTAACGTTGCCGTCACACTCACGTTACACCATCCTCTTCCTCCTGATACAAACTGCTGTCAACTTGACAGACATGCATGTAAAAACCCATGAACATATAGCTGGCCCAACATGGGCAATACAGGGAAAAGGGTGACTGACTTCAAATTTGGCCTATGATGTAGTCCTTGAACTTAACGTGACAGTTACGGCCCTCTCTGCGGGGGTACCACCCCTCGAACACTGTCTCTCTTTCCAGACCACCTGGTGCCAATTCTGGATCCCCGGTGTCTTCGTCTTGGGATTGCTCATTGTCCACAGTTCGGGCTGGGGAATCTTCTCCTTGTTGGTTTTTCCCCTTCTCACTCCCCCTTACGAAAGAAGCTGGAGTTTCTTGTCATCGCCCCTCTCTGATTAGCAGCGGTCACCAGGGACCCTTTTACTTGGGTCACTCCCATGTGAGTGGGCTCATAATTGAGGGACAACTTTCCTTCCGGATGGCGGTTCTTTCTTCACTAGGACAGTGTCCCCACCGCAATGTCCGGTTGTTTGAGCCGACGTCTTGCGTTCTCTCCCTCATTGTATGCTAATCGGTCCTCTGATGTCCTTTGGTTGTCGATGATGCCTGGCAATGGGCCCTCGACCTCCGTAATGAGCCCTTGTGGGTACCTGTTGATGAGGGCTTCAGCCGGGGGAACCCCCGTGGACTGATGGGGGGTGGTTTTGCATTGCCTGAGGAACTGATACAGGGTTCTTTCAGTCCTCCTCCCTGCCCTTGGGCTATCCTGAACCCTTTGTTGAGCGTTCGCATGAAGCGCTCAGCCTCTCCGTTCGCCCTCGGCCAGCCATGCGTCACCTTCCAGTGCGTGAAGCCACAGTCTGCCATGAACCCCGCAAAGCTCCCTCCCTGAAATGGTGTTCTATTGTCCGAGCAAATTGCTTGTGGGAAACCATGGGTGGTGAACACCTTTTACATCACTTGGATGATCTGTTCCCAGGAGGTCGACTCTGTGTCCCAGGGGATGTTTCTCCTCTCTATGGACTATGCATGGCCCCCGGTTTACCGGGGTGGCTGTCTGGCACCAGTCACACCTGCCGATGAACTCTCCACCCTTGTCTTGAGGCCAGAGAACCATACTTTGGGGCGTAGGCTCGCCTTTGTCTTTGCTGTGCCCGGGGGATCGCAGTGTGACAGTTCCACAAGTCTCTCCACCAGTGGCCTCAGAAACACTATCTGGTGGCCTGATAGGAGCAGTTTCTATCCTTTCACCGAGAGTTCATGTCAGACTCGCCACAGCTATTCCAGTTCTCTTTGAGTCTGCCAGCTTCTGCGAGTCGTACTGGATAGTACCAACCTCCAATTGCCATTGATAATAGCCTCCTGAATCAGATGGAAGTATTTGTCCTCTCTCCCGAGGCCTCCGTCACCTCCTCTAGGGTCAGTGGTACAGGCTTTGCTGTGTCTGCCACCATGCGTACATGCTTGTCACTGTCCACCATTGTCGCTTCCAGATCACTACCACTCCTGCGATGTCGCAACAGGTAATCCACTGTACTGTGGGTACCTGGCCTATATTTCAGTCTGACTCCATATTCCATGAGAGCTAACATCCACTGTTCTATCGTGGGTGGTGGTTTGGATGAGGAACCCACCAGGATAGGGATCAATGGTTTGTGATTGGTGATCACGGTGACGGTGCCAGTGCCTCCCTCTTATCCTGTGAGTACCTTTATTCCGTGGTGGTGAGGGCCTTGCTGGCATAGGCCATGGGCTTCATTTGCCCTTGGGCATCCAGCTGGAGGAGCACCGTCCCTAGTCCGACCAGACTGGCATCCACAATCATTTCAAACTCCTTTCCTGGATCAAAGAATGCCATTGTTTTTTCGCCTGTGAGCGCTTTATTGATGGTGTCAAAGGCATTCTATGTTGCCTCTGACCACACCCAGGCAGTGGCTTTCCTGGTTAGCGTCCGGAGAGGTTCTGAGAGTATTGCCAGATTGAGAATGAGCCTCCAGTAATAGGTCACCATGCCGAGGAAGCTCCTCACCTCCGAGATGGTTTCTGGAGGCTTCGCCTCCTGGATGTCCCTGATCTTTTGGGTATTCGGGAGATTCCTTTTGCATGAAACACAAAGCCAAATAACTCAATGCTGTCTTTGAGAAATTCAAACTTCTCGCGGTGCAACTTCAAACCTAGGCTACTAATCCTCTTCAGTGTCCTCTCCAAGCGAGTCATGTGTTCTGTTTCCGATGTGGCATAAACTAAAATGTCATCGGTCAAGTTTATAACACCATCCAAGCTGGCCAGGACATCTCTGTTGACATTTTGAAAGACCTCGGCTGCTGAGGAGACCCCAAAGTTCAATCGCTTATATTGATACAGCCCATGGTGGGTTGTGAAGGTCATAATATAGCCTGGGTGTAGTTCTAGCTGATGGTACCTGGACTGCAGGTCTAGCTTGGAGAAGAACTTTGCCCCTTGTAGTACCCTCACCACATCATCCAGAGTGGGTGTGAAATGTCTTTCCCAATTGATGGCAAAGTTGGGCAACCTCATATCTACGCAGATGCGGACAGACTCGGGCTGCTTTGGTTTAGTGGCTACAGTGTGGGGCCCTCTACCCTTTCAATTATATCTAAGTCCACCAAGTTCTGCAGTTCCTTCTCCACTTGTTCCCTCAGGTGAAATGGAATACGTTGATGTTTGAGCGCTGTTGGGTGCACAATTTGATATATATGTAGCTTGATTGGCTCACCTTTGAGCTTCCCGACTCCTTGGAAATGTCGGCAAACTGCTCTAGAATGTAGTTGATGTCCTCTGCGTACACGGAAAGTGCGTATTGTACAACCCCCAGCGCCTCTGACACAGCACAGTTAAGAAGCGAGTATGTGCTAATGTCTGTTACAAAGAACTTTGCTCGGATGAAATTATCTGCATGGGCCACCGGAGCCACAAATGCACCTCGGAGGGGCAGTGGATGGGTCCCACGAAATGAAAATATTTTGGCTCATGCCTTCACCAACACTGGAGGCACTGAGAGCACCTCACGGTGGCAGGTCGCTAGTGCACAAAGAGATGCGCCTGTGTCTATCAGCACCGGTGTCAATGTTCCGCACATTGCTACCATGCACGTGTGCTGTCTTCTTTTCTTTTTAACAAAGTCGATGCTTGAAATAAAGAAGATCTCCTCTTTCTCTTCCTCCTCGTCAGCTATTTCCAGACCTTGCATTTCCTGCTCCACCACAGCCACTTGTCTTTGTCACCGAGGTCGGTCGTTGGTCATCCTGCTCGGCCCACTGGGAATGGCAAATGGTGCGACCACCTGGCACATCCTCGCAAAATGTCCTGCTGCCCCACAGTGCCACACGTTCTCCCCTTCGGCGGATAATCACCCGCATGCGGGAGATCGTAGCCATATTTGGGGCATCGTTGTGGTGCCTGTTAGGCGGAAACCTGTGCAGTTCCCTCTGGGACTACAGGTGTTTGACAGTAAACCCACTTGGTAGCAGTCTGTACCACACAGATTCACTGTTGGTAGCTGTGGCTGAGCAGTCAGACTTCTCTCAAGAAGAGTTAAGCAGTATGTGGAGTACACAATATAGGACAATCCTTTACAGTAAGACAAGCAAACACGTAACAAGGCTTCAGTGTAAAGATATTAAGGTATTTATTTATAACGAAACATCTATCAAAAACACTATGGCACTATCACGGCAAACAAATCAATCACAATTACTCTACGAAGAAGAAATGATCAAACCCCCTAACAATATGTCGACAAGTCTAGGTTCTACCGGCATCACTTATTTACAGACAGAGGTGTCTGCCTCAACCTAGATGGCACTCTAATATTAGTTAGGACGGGAGAGAAAAATAGGCAGGTTACGAAATCAACACAGTTCAATACTTCACGGGAAAAATGCAAGGCAAGAAGGCAAGAACCACAATCGATCATAAAGTTCAGAGGCCAAGCCCACTCAGAGAGAGGCAAGGCGATATGTCCCAAAAGTCTCTAGTAGAAATGCGTTCGAGCCTTTGTAGCAAATTGTTATCGGCAGATTGAACTAGTTCAGAACAATACGTGAGAAAGCTTGGAGGCGACCCAACGGAAAGGAGAGGATTAAGACACCTCACTCGAACCGATCGAAAGGGAAGCCAAGCCGACGCAGTACCTTGTGGCGGAGGGCAGCTCCGGCGGAGGCATTTTTTCCTGGTGGTGGATGCACGTCGGGTCTTTGCCAAGAGTAGAGAGGTTCTCGTCGTCGAAGAAAAGTGAAGTCCGGTGCACCACCAGGGAAGAGACCAGCCGCGGAGTGCTCCGTCACAAGGCACCACCTTTTGGTCGCGGTACAGGGGTAGTGGCTATCCGGTTGCCGAGGTGCTCTGCACGGGCAATTCGACCACTGCGTCCTGAGGCGAAGAAAAAGCAAAGGGGACTGGTTGTTCCCACCAGTCAGGGGAAGAGACTCTCCGGCAGGGAGATCTCCTCTGTCGTCGGGAAGTGGTGAGTCGGTTCTGCAGGGCTCCACCTGGAGTGTCGTCGTGCAGGTCGGCTCAGCGTTACCCTCGTTGGATTCTTAGGTCCTGTGGCGACTTCTGAAGATCCAGTCCCAAAAGCCCTGCTTTTATGCAGAAAACCCCCATTCATTCAGCCTAGCTGTCAATCAACACACGCTAAGTGGTGAGTGGGGAGGCTCACCACTTGGGCCAATCACACCAGAGTGCGACCGGAGTTGGCAAGGCAACTCGGTCCAGGGTGCCTAAACCCCCTCCCACACCCCTGTGGTAACCCAGACAGAATGGCACCACTTTGGAGGGTCTCTGTCCAGAGGCCCGCCAAATGTGGAACAAAGGGCTCAACCTTTGGTTTAGGAGTCACAGAGACGAACATAGAAGCCATTTTACAAACCGAGTTCTGGCAGAAAATACCATCCGATAAACTTATTTAAGATAAGTAGACTGGTGGTACGTTAGAGATTAACGAGGAAAAGTATCAATCTCCAACAATGGGACGAATCCCATAGGGTTATGTTCGGGGTCGAACATAACAAGTAGTTTCCACTGCCACCAGCCAAAACTCGACGAGGGGGGACGGGACAGTGCCCCCCCGAATAACAGATCCAGGAGTAATCGAATTACCCCTACTAGTACGTCCACAATAGGATGGTTTGTACTAGTTCTGTTAGTAAATTTAGGTCTAGTAAAGCCAATGGTGACTTTACATGCCCGGGGAGACAGTAGTCAGTGCCCGGGTATGGAGTCTATGATGGAGGTCCGCTAGGACGCCCCAGTGTTACGGCACGTAGGGTGCGGTGTAACACACATAGAAAAACATATGAGACCCTATGGAGTAAAAGACCCCATAGCCCATAGAACACATTGACAATCAAAGGAATTACACACATTCATGTCCAAGAGTGGGAGGAAAAGAGTCTCACTCTTGGCAGGATGGAAAAAAACAAACTCCCGAAATCCAGCAAAGCTGCTGGGGGACTCACTAGGTTAGGAAATTCAGCCTAAACAGAGAATTCTCCCTAACAGTGCCTCGGCTCTGGTTCGGGAAGGGGTGACGTTCGATGGTCGCCCAATTGAACAGACGTCATCCCCTTTTACTGACATCACTGCAGCATCCATCTTGTTGGCTAGGCTGTCCGTTAGTTTGTAGGATCTACCCATCTCTAGAATGCGCGCGAGAGTCAGCCCTGGCTCACAGAGTACTTGTCTGCTTAGTTTCCCTCAACAGCATCCTTGTAGCAACTGATTGCAGATCATGCCCTCCTCATTTTCTCACTGGCACGTGCTTGCTAAGTGGTGAAGCCTCCCACAATACTAATCGAGGGACTCATCTCCCCGCTGCTTCTCACTGCACATCACAAACCTTTCAAAGTCCTGATTCGCAAGCGGAATAAAATGTCCCTTCAGACAGTCTTTCACCCCCTTGTACGAGTTGTCAGTGGGGGTAAGGGACTTGAAAATGCGATGCACCTCCGACCCAGCTGCATATATGAGCCTCACCACCTTCGCTTCATCATCCGTCTCTCCAGTTGCTTCAAAGTATCTATCGAGTTTTTCACCCAGAGCAGCCATCTGGGTTGCAGCTTCGAGGGGGTACCTGATGTGTCAAACTCAGGCATTGGGGCTAAAGTTCCTTGCTGATGGGGCATTCTCCTGCCATGCAGGGCCCCTTCTGAAATGTGGGCATCATTGTCAACGTTGCTCATGGTGATAGAAAGCACAGGCACCTCTCACTCCCGTAAAGGTGCAGTCTTTGTCTGCACAGGCACCCTCGCAAGTGCCGCGGTATGGACCTCTCGGTGTACTTAATGGATGGGTGGTCTTGTCTCTTATCTCCACCTCAGGATAACAAGCAGGAAGAATTCGTACCCCCCACAACTGAGGCAGATTAGACGAGGAGAGAAAAGGAAAACATTTTCTTGTCTTTTGTCTTCTGTCTTTTTTTTAAGGTGAGGGCCCCTGTGGCCCCCACTTTGGCCTCTGCAGCCTGTACAGGAATGTCTAGCCCTAGTGGGCTCCAAAAATGTATCCTATGGCACATGAGCACTCCACACGTGGAGCCACGACCATGGATGCACAGAATGGCGTAGGAAACGTCCTTGCGTAGGTTACTGCTCCTAGAAGGCGTCGGAACTCATTGCCGTTGTTAAATAGAATGTCAAAATGTCACCTCCCTGCACAGTAGCACCCTCGTCGCCAGTGTGATGCTTCAATTCACCCCAGGGTCCTCGGTGGCCATGCCTTGTCCACCGTACCTGAATGGATATGCGGGACACAGGTCTACACTCATCGTGCTCCCAGCATGCACTGCCTCGCCTGGGCATGCTCACTTTATTTAACTGCATATGAAAGACCAAAGAAATATCAAGGCTTAGTACCACAAATGAAAAATGCCAATCACAGGTTGAAAAGATACAAGTTTCTTTTATTACTGTACAGTTACAAAGCAAAACAGATAGCTATCTGGCTCCCAACACCTTGCAGTGTGTACCAACAGACACCGTGAGGGGTGAAAGTGCTGGACATCTAAAACACAGACATATTTATACCGTTTTTGCAATATTGTCCAGCCTCTCTCCAAGCTAATAATTCACTGGCTATTGCTCGTGCCTAGTTCATATGACAGATGTTACAATATTATACAAAGGATTAAACAAGTTTACATGTCCATGAAATCACAGTGATGCTGTTGGTTCTTCGATCCACGGTAAGCCTTATTCCATGAATCGCTGCAATGCAGTTCAGCCAGAACATACGAGCAGAGTTTGTTTTCCATTGTCTCTGTGTTGATACGAGGATGAGGCTTGTGAGCGCAGACAACACTTGAATGGCAGTTCATGTGAAGCACCAGGTTTCTTTATTAGTCAAATAGTCTACTCTCGGTCAGCCTAATCATTAACGGAAACTCAAAGGTTGCTCGGCTCGACAGCAAGTTGAAAACACAGTCCACCATTTTAGAACATGGAACACGAGTCGAAATCAAAATGGCGGATGATTCTTAAAATGGCGGCGAAGTTAACCCAAAATCGAAACCTTACTGATGCGGTTTTCTGTGTAACGTGAATGGGCTTAGGCCAATATTCATAATAAGGGGGTATTCTATGATTACGGTTTAACAAACCCTCCTTTTGGCCTAAGCCAAGAGCATTACTCAAACATTCGCTTTACTCAAAAACCCATGTCTCAATGTCCGTACATCCTGAATCACATTCTTTAGAAATATCAATCGCCATTAGATCCTTGATAGTGATATCCTTCATTACAAAAACATTAGTCATTTTCTCGGGTGCATGTATGTTTGGTCCTAATGTTTCCACAGTTTGCACACAACATCCTCCTAACATCGAACATATGGCAGGAAAACATTGTATGCAACAACAACAGAACAATAGAATATCAAGATTACCACTAAGACTGAAAAGAACTTCCATCCCCATGAACATAGAAAGTCCCTAAACCAAGCACTAACATCGCAATTTCCCTCTGGGACATGTACTTCTTTACTTAGTATATGCAGATTTTGTATCACCTTGAATATGGTAGAGGAGGAGTCAGGTACGAAAACACAACAAGCCAATCCCACCAATTTACATACTCCACCACGCTCAGCCAGGATGACGTCTAACACCATCCTGTTTTGTGGAGCCACTAATCTAATTGCCTTCTGTTCCAGCATCATGTTGTATTGTATATAGGTAGTTCTGTTGATGGACCTCTCCAGTACTCTTGCTAGTCTCCTATATCCTCAGAGTTCATATTCTGTCCCCAAAATGGTACAAAGGATGCCCCTTCTGAAATGTGGGCATCATTGTCAACGTTGCTCATGGTGATAGAAAGCACAGGCACCTCTCACTCCCGTAAAGGTGCAGTCTTTGTCTGCACAGGCACCCTCGCAAGGGCCGCGGTATGGACCTCTCGGTGTACTTAATAGATGGGTGGTCTTGTCTCTTATCTCCACCTCAGGATAACAAGCAGGAAGAATTCGTACCCCCCACAACTGAGGCAGATTAGACGAGGAGAGAAAAGGAACACATTTTCTTGTCTTTTGTCTTCTGTCTTTTTTTCTGTCCCCAAAATGGTACAAAGGATTTCACTACATCGCCCATAACCTGCAAAGGAGTATTACCATTCTCATCCTGCCTCGGACAAGCTCCAGAAACCTCAGAGGTGCTGTCTACATATACCCCTGGTAACAAGATAGCCAAATAACAAGCACCCTGCCAATCTCTAGGTTACCAAGGATAATGTTGTCTGTAGAAAATGTAACAAGCCAGTAACAGCATTCTACATACGACAGGAGAGCGTTGTCCTCATCCTCCCTCATTCTTTTGAGACACATACTGCTATTCTGGGCCCAGGTACTTGCACCATTTTTCACCTGCTACCATCAATTGGCAGTTAATACTACTACGATTGTGCCTCGCAAGTGCCTTTCCCATGCCTAGACAAAAATCCAAAACTGTTGGCACCGCCAATGCTTGTTATTTTCGTCTCTCAAGTGGTGCTGAAAGGAAGCAAAAACAATTGTTTTGGGAAGTTAAGACTGGTGGGAGATGACATGTGAGGAGGAACACTCCATCTGTAGATGATGTTTGCCTATTTGCCCACCCATTGACTACCCATGGCCAAGCTAGACATGGTATGCTTTCAGAGCAGCCGTCTGACAGGTAATTACTTAATTGCAGGGCAACACCAGCAAAACCAGATTCTGATGTAATAAAAGTATCTTAACCAAGTGTGCTTTCAGGCAAATGATTTTTAAGCAATGTGTGTGTCCTTGCATCTGTTCATTGCACTGAATTAATGTTAAAAACAAGGATTACCAAAGCTAGCCGTTTTGACTCTTGTCTAATCATTAGCGATCGATTTGCCATTGGCTGCTATAATATGCCCAGGTACTACCTTTCTGGTTGTGCCTGGAAAATGTGGATCCCATGTCTACCAAAAGCCAAAAATGTTGGCTTTGCCAATGCTTGTTATATGGAATACCTGTTCGTGTCTACCTATGCTGTGTCCTGCAATACCAGCTACTGGAGACAAGGTTTTACCATTGAAGGACCCACTAGGACTCATGTGCCACTTTGGGCTTTCCAGAGTTTTCTACGTTGTTTGATGTGTTTTCCAGATCCCCCAGGCCTCCCACCAAAAACATATGCTTGCATTCATGTTAATTTAATTTCCTTCCCTCCTCTTCTGATACTCCCTCCTCATCTGAACTCCCACCCTTCCTCTTCTGCCATGTTTACTTCCTCCCTGTGTTACCCGCTTTCTTTTCTCCCCTCTGTTTTTTAAAGTGCTGTGACATGCCTGAAAGACAACATGTTGGCACTATATATAGAGCCAGAGTAAATAAAGAAATTGCAGAAATTGGTTGCTTGTGGAGGTCTGCTACTGCGCGTTCATCCATATTGTGGCCATGCGCAGCTCTCGTGTTGCACCTCAACCTCTCCCTGTATTAGCCGCTACTGCACTTGCACAATCTGCATGACACAAGGCTTAGTAAGATCGTTTGTCTTGTCCTCCCTCTGTTCCTCGCCTTGTCTTGTCGCGCCTAGAAACACATGTGTACAGGCACCGTATAAATGACCTATATCCTATCAATACATCATTGAGAAAAATCCTTCCTGCTGGCTGTTTAACACAATATGGAACAGAGATAACGGGCGGGCCCCTCTAACAATGCACTTAAAGTCCATAATGCAATAACCCTTTTTATACACAACTGAGACTGCACACCACTCTAACAGTGCACTCTCACCGGCCCATATTGTGAGGTTTATCCATGTGCAACACTGATATATCCTTTGTTTGATTCCGATCGCAATTACACATGGGCCAGAGCTAAAATGGCCACTGCCGTGAATGGTGTATACATTCCCTAGCAACAAATAGAATGGTAGCCCTGCCCACTCACCGCAATCCCTGATTGGCTACCCTCATATATTTGCCTGATCCGCAGCGACCAGAAGGGGATAGCCGGCCTACTTCACCTAAGGCCTGATACTTAAGGCCTAGTGTCTGTCTGCATCTGTCCGCCATTACGATTGCCTCATTCAGTGAGGAGAGCCAGAGCCCATCCTCAATCTTCCTGGACCAGCTACTACACCGGAGATGCAGGATCCACGCGATGCTGTGGTAAGGATTACTGCTTTAGACTGAGCACTGCAGCCTCGTCAAGAATCCTCTCACTGCCCCATATTGTGAGGTTTATCCGTGTGCAACATTGATATTTCAAGATATATCTCTCGTTTGAATCCGATCGCAATTATACGTGGGCCAGAGCTAAGATGGCCGCCGCTGTGAATTGTGTATACGTTGACTAGCAACAAATTGAATAGTAGTCCTGCCTACTCACTGCAATCCTCGATTGGCTACCCTCAGGTTTTTGCCTGTTCTGGAGCGACCGGAAGGTGATAGCTAGCCTGCATCACCTAGGGCCTTATACGTAAGGCCTAGGGTCTGTCTGCGTCTGTCCATGGAAGTCCGTGCTGTGGCCAGCCCTCTTTCCTGCTTCAAGACTGACATACAGTATCTGGACCTATGTACCTACTTATCATTATCCTAAGGTGAGAACGCAGGTCTTTGCCCACGAATGCCAATCCACGTCTACACACCCACTGCTAACTGGAATTGCTGCTAAGACTGTCCAAGGCAAGTGAGATGTATCATAAGACTATCCCTAAACACACTAGTGTTACTTGTTCTCTACCTAACGTTGCGCTCATGTTCATATTTCTGATGCGCCTGATAACTGATCTAAACTGTTTCACATAACTCTGCCGTTACTGCATTGCTGTCTGCATGTATGTGCATGTAAACGCTACTATATAAGTAACATGAGTTTTGCAGCTATCGCTTGCCAGGTTCACTCTGTTATCTAGCGTTATCCTACTGAGTCATAGATCATCTAATCTAGTCTTAACAATCACCAGGGTAATTATCAACAGGCACCCCGCAAGTGCTAAGCAAGTGCTAATTCCCTAATGCTTCTACAGTTTGCCACGTCATTGATAAATTTATAATACATTTAACCGGCAATATCACATCCTAGTTGCATTGGGCATATTACCTTAGCTGTTATAATGACTGCCAATTTATTATCTATACTAACACCACTATCACATGTTCCATACTGTACGTAGCCACCTCTACGATTTTACACTGCACACGTTTTAATATATACTAAACTGAACGTTATCTTCTGCTTAGCTTTGAACCCACCTCCACTATTCTACGTTTCACAAGCTTCAATATGTACTAAACTGATCACTGTCTGCTGTTTAGCTCTGAACTCTTGCCCAGGTGAACCTTTCATCAGCTCTGCACTATCCAGCCGTGTCAACCTTAGGCATGCTAATTGTTAAGTGTTAAATTGTTCAGATCTTGGGACATGCCTTTTAGATTACCAAGCTTTCGTGTTGATTTTCAAGGTTTTCTGTCGTTTAAGTCAGGTGTTGTTCTGACCACACTTTGCCTTGCTAGATTGGTTTAGGCCTTGGTTCTCTACATGTTCCCACCTGCCTCGCCCGCCATAAGAAGAATCACTGCAATTGCTTCCACACATAACAGTGTCTATCTGTACTAGCAAATCTGGCGGCACCAGGCTTCTACTGTCTCCTAATTCTCCTGCCTTATGTGTGCTAATGCTCAGTACCAATGTTCCCTCTAATTATTTTTTTCTATGTGCGGAACTGGTTGGGTGTTGTGTGCACATTATTTTCTATGTGCGCAACTGACTAATGAGGTGAGCAACTTTGTGAGCATGCATATTTAGTGAACTACCACCGCAGAAGAGAGTTTGGAAAGGAATGTTTTCTTCGCAGCCACTGCAAATCTTTACAAATCTTAAGACACTTTTTCCAAACACATTGGCTTAAATAAAATATGTAATATGTGATTATACAATCATATGTGATTATACAGAAAACACATCAACCAGTCCAAGACTTCAACATCTGCCAAAGTGCCTTGCAAACATACTTTGTATGCAGAGAAAAATGTATGTTTTATGCCACTGGAAAATCACTCATGTCACGTGTATTACAAAATACACATCTCATGTCATAACTGATGTGGCTGTCAAGAAATCCAGAAACAATACATTTGCCAATGGACTAATGGCAATTAAAAACTATGGGTCAAAAGATATGCTGATTGGAGTTCAAGTGCCACTTTAATGAAGTAATTCAAGGGCCAGGAGAACATGCTTCTAATGATGTGTGTAAGGCTGATAATTGTATCAAAATAACCATCTCAGAATATGATGATCAAAAATTCCTGTGACTCTGCTTACTATCCACATTATGTTGTTTTGTGGGTAGTGATGACACCAGCATTATTGCTAAGAGACATATGCACCATCAATTTGTACTCCCTAAACAAATGTGCCTAACAAAAACGAGAAACAATGAACATATTGTTGTGGCCTAGCACCTGGCAGGATGAGAGGGGGTGTGTGTGTGTGTGTGTGTGTGTGTGTTACTACTTGACAATCCCTGCCACCCAAGATAATACACATATCATTGCTTCAACCCACAAAGCTCCACTGATATTTTTTTGAATTAGTGACCAGTAGAGCAGGGCCATAGGAAGGAACTCTAATAATATTAATGCCCGATCTCAAGAGGAATTTTATGGGGAAAGAACATCTTTTATTACACAGAAAGTATCCCTATTGGCAAAGCTAATTACTTTTTTACTCCAGGTAGGGAGCAAAATCTGACTAGAGCGCTGCTTGTACCCCTGACATAGGGAGTGAAATTACAGGGCACATTATAGAGGCTATAGTTTTGCCCACCCTTCTGCACCACAGCCTAGATCAAATTTAAACAAGAGCCTTACTGAGGTTTATTGTGGAGCCCTGTTGAAGAAAATCACATATATATATGCATTTCTAGTTGATGGCATCAATTCAGAGATACAACTGAATGAGTGGCTTGTTCTGTAACTATGGATCCCTCTTCTGTCATTCTTTGTTATCAGTTAAATAAGATGCAGGGAGATGCTAGACACGATACACACAGAACACATGGTTATATTAAAAAGCCCTCAGCAGCTGAGCGTGGAAAGAAAAAGAAGGTGCGGTTGTCTAAACAGAAAATAGATTTAGAAAGACTGCTCTGTGACCACACAGAGTGGTCTTTCTAAATCTAACTGTCATGCCCTTGCTGCAAACAAGTGCGTGCAGGGGCTGACATGCAAAGTGAGACCCAGAGGAGTCATTGCAGGAGTTTCGAGTGAGTGTCTGTGTGTCTGTGTACGTATGTGTGGGCAAGTAAGTGTGTGTTATGCTGGGTAGGGGGTGGTGAAATAGGGTATTTGGGGGGGGGGGTTAAAACCCCTGATTAACAAAACAACCAGCCGGAGAGGTTGGAGGTGGGGAAGGGATTAACTTGCAGGGGCAGTATGTGATACTTCTGCATTTTAAAGCCAACACAAATAGGGCCGAAAAATAAGTATATTTTGTGTTTGGTCTTTAAAATGCAGAAATATCATATAGAACCGTCGAGACAGGTACTAGAATTTCCTATCCTTTAACAAAAAAGCAACACATTTCCTTCAGTGTACTGCCGAACCATCGGCCTTGGTTTTTTAAATGTGCTGCTTTGTTCATCACACGCAAGGAGTGATGACCTGTGCTGTTCCACCGATACACTTCCCCGGCCCCTGTGCTAGACTCCAATACTAGTTGAGAGAGCAATGTAAAAAGTGAGGGATTGTAGCAGTAAATATCCACTGGGATATTTGCAGACCCCCAAAACTTTGCAAGCAAGTCATATTTTATGCCTCGACATATTAAGTGCATTTTAAGAATGTCATAACTCTACATGTACACAATTCTTTTGCAGTGCATACCAGATTGTTTGCAACATATCCCCCCCTTATATCATTGTGTAGAATTACACCGGTGCTCAGTGAAACCGTTTTTCTATAGCAGCGAGTTGCCATATAATGTGTGACGGTTTATGCCCAAGGGAACACTGAACACTTGGAAACTATGCAGATTGTGTGAAAAGCATTCTACTGTCGGAATATCCAGTGCCCTGATACTATGGACGAGTAATTCCAGGCATAGTCCATACCCATTATCCGTTTTAGGCAAAGTGAATGATATTGCAATGTTGCTCTCCACTTATAGGGTAATGATAGAAATGCTAAAGTAGGAGATGCTGAGCATCACATTTGTTTTCTCAAAATCATTAAAGGGCAAATTAATATTTGAGTGTTATAATGTGTTTACTTGCAAGGGGGCTGCTTCAAAGCACTTGTGTGACATATGTACAAGAAGAGGCAGTATGGGATAAGGTTAAACATCCAGTTAGCCTACTTACTTACAATCAGTATCTCACATTTGAGCTGGTAGTTCGATTATATAGCGTGGGTGATGCTTTTGGTAAGGCACAATGAGTAACAGATATTCTGGCGGGTGAACGTTATTCATATTACAAAAAACATAAAACAAGTGGATGTAGCTACACATCTGCTAGCGTTTCGCAGAGCCAAGAGCGGAAGAGTCAAGGTTGTCCATTAGCATCATAATGTGTTCTGGGGCAGAAGTTAGAGTCATAAGGTGAAAGTGTGGTAGTCAAGTTTAGGAGTCATGGGTACGGAGCAAACATTATTTGGTTAATGTGTGCAGGCATACTTGGTTAGACTCTTCTGTTCACTGAGGCAGTTTTTCATATTAGTTTTTGACCTATTTTGTGTGTATTTTGCTGTTAGGGATTCTAGATGTTTACAGTTACCCTTGCAAATCCAAATGAGCGGAATATCACGACTAGATGCTTATTTTAAGAGAAAGAACATTTCAGGTAATTGCTGTGGCTTGTGCCTTATTAAACCTTTTTGAATAGGTGAGAATTGTCTGTGTGCGCTGCTAAAAATCATCTGAGCGGCACCAAGAAGGAAGCTGGGCAAGCGCACATGCGCACAGCTTAGAGGGAACATTGCTCAGTACATATTCCCCACAACTTATAGCGCCAATAAGGACCCTGTACCAAAAAAGAAATAATTGCCTGATTAGTGCTCTACCCAAGGACTAACACATTTCTCGTGGCTTATCTGCAAATAGCATACAATTTAGTATGTATGCTACTAAACCTATTATTGCTAGTCTATGGTTACTACTGACATTAAATCTCCTCAACACCATAGAGATTGGCTATTGCCAGTTCGAGGCGTTACATTCCTCCCACAACAGGAATCCTTTCCTATCTGTAGAGCTCAACCCAACTAAATTCCTCCCTCCTCTGAAACGTAGCCCTCCTGATTCACAGATTAAACCAACCTCATTCCTCCCTAACCTAGAATTATGCCCTAGCATCCATCAGACTAACCAAAATAGATATACCATCTCTACAGACATACCTACTCCAAGCCAATGGATTAAACTAGTTGCAATTAAACCAACTGTGAATCAACCCTGCCATGGTGACCTCAGAAATAAGAGACTAGGCTCCAGATTCTTTGGACAATCGTCATCAGCGAGAACTGGCACAAAACTTAGTAGACACTTATTGTCAGCTGATTTACCTCAAGAGAAAACTTGCATACCGCCCCACTCTGACAATTTGGCACCTAAACCTACAGTGCCAGCGCAACATCCCTCCCTCACATCCAACACTCCTCAGATCAAAAAATCTTCTAAGAACACCTGTGAGAACTCAGAGAGAATAACTACGACATTACCCCAGGACACAAACACCTATATCAAGGGTGACTTAATAAACGCAAGATCCATCATCACGCATGCCACAGATATAGCGGATATTATCAACAAGGGAGATCTACATTTGTTAGCTATCTCTGAGACATGGTTGCATGCCGCTGCATGACCAGTCACTTCTCTTGGCCATTCCTGACTCCTACACCATTGTAAGAGCTGATAGAGAAACAACCAAAGGCGGAGGGGTTGCCTTCATTGCTAAGGCAAGCCTATCGCTTAGAGTAACGACTACCCCTGCGATCAATTCATGGGAACTCCTTACAGTTAAAATAACCACCTCTAAAGCTAGCTCCATAACCATCCAACAAATATACAGACCTCCCGGCCCCATTGGGTCCTTCAAGGAGGACATTATCCCCATAGTTTCGGACAAAACCAAACCTACTTCACAAATATTATTAGGCGATTTCAATCTAGGATTCCTGGACCCTAACAACCATTCAGCTAAACTTCTTGCTGATTCAGTAACAGAACTAGACTTCACACAAAGAGTCACCCAACCTACCCATGAGAAAGGGAGAACGCTAGATTGGGTGGCTGACCTAAATTGTGAATTCTCCATCAAAGCCATTGAACCCCAGCCATGGACAGATCACTTCCTAATCTCCTTTACCATCTACGCCAATCAGCCAGCAATCAAACCAAGCTACTGCCTATCTTGCTCTCTACTTTAAACTCAACTAGATCGCAAAACCCAGAAGAACTTGTCAACCTTTACAACAACACTATGACCCTAGCCTCTATTGCCCCACTTAAACTCAGAAACAGTAACCCCAAAGCACACCTCAATACTTGATTTACTCCTCAGATGAAAGCACTAAGGCCTGAAAAACGAACGGAAAATAGAAGCTAAATGGAAAAACTCACCCTCAAAAGAAAACAAAGACAAAGTGACTGAAAAATCCACTCACTACAAAGTTGAGATTATGTGTACTAAACAAGAAACCTATAATGAAAGGATCCAGCTGGCCAGCTCCAGCACTAAGGAGTTATTTGTAATCCTCAGGGAACTAGAATCACCTATTACCTCTGACGATTCATGCCCAAAAAACTAAGAATGGTGCACAGACATTCAAAATGCTCTGTCCAACAAAATTGTCACCCTCTAGAACAAAATAGCTACCAAAAGGCTCAACCTATCTAATTCTGAAACCACTGAGAGACCTAAAAAAAACAGCCCTTAACAAACTCCAAGAATTCAAATTTGCTCAAGTCACCACTGCTGAAGTTGAAAAAATCATCGCTTCCCTTAAACCTTTGAGATGCCAAAGCGACCTATGCCCGGCCCAAATAATCAAAAAAGCAGCCAGAGACCTTGCTCCTTTCATTACTAAATTGATTAATGCTTCATTTAGGTCATGCCAAGTACCAACAAATCTCAAACACGCTTGGGTTCTGCCCCTACTTAAGAAAGCCTCCCTCAACCCATCTATCCCTACTAATTATAGGCCTATTACTACTGTGCCTTTCTTACTCAAAATACAAGATAAAGCGGCATACCTTCAAATCCAGCACTACCTAGAGGTAAACAGTCTTTTAGGGCTCAGGCAATTGGGCTTCAGGCCTCTCCATGCAACTGAAACTGCCTTGATCGACTGGAAAATGCAAATAGATCAACTTGCTCCACTCCTCCTACTAGACCTCTCAGCTGCGTTTGATTTGGTGGAGCGCAATATACTCTGTGAACACCTCTCACTAGTGGCAAACATATCACAAGAAGCTGCAGACTGGATCAAATCATTTCTAAGTAACAGATCAATGAGAGTTTTCTCTCCTTCTGATGTGGTGGACCAAGTCCCTGTTACATGCGGAGAACCACAAGGCTCTTGTGTCTCCCCGACCATGTATAATGTGTTTACCAAGCCACTATTTGACAAATTGGATCACCTGGGTCTCATCTACTCAAACTTTGCTGATGACACCCAGATACCTATACCCCTCTCAGGTAATTATGACACAGACCTTGCCCTTCGAAACAAAATCTATCTATTCATCCAGGCATGGATGGCTGTCCACAGCCTCTGCCTGAATGATGAGAAGACAGAAATCCTGATTCTAGGCGCTCCGACAAACCTTAACAAACTTGATGCCCAGTACTCAACATTCAATATATCAAAACTGCTAAGGAAAGCAAAATCCTTGGTTTCTACCTCGATTCCATGCTAAACCTTTGCAAACAAGTCAATGCGACGGCCTCGGCTACTTCTTCAACCTGTAAACTTATACATACTTGCAAGCTCTACGTTTCTACAAATAGCTGCATTATTCTAGCGAGAGCGTTTATCTTGTCTAAATTTGATTACTGCAACACACTTTATGTAGGAGCAAACAAACCTATCCTGAACAAACTTCAAACATTACAAAATAATGCGCTCAGAACAGCCCCAGAACAGCCCTGAGTATCCCTAGGAGAGTTCATATATCAGAAACCAGAAGGAATCACAATTAGCTCTCCATTAAAGACAGGATAAACTTCAAATTAGTCTCCATTACGCAAAAATGCCTGAATAATGCTGCTCCACAGAAATTAAGTGAGAAAATCATTAAAAGAAAAACTCATCCAGACCAACCAGGTCTATCAACTTCTTCTGCATCACTGTTCCACTGTTCAACTTGAAAAGAGCGGGAGGCAATAGCTTCCTTGTTCAAGTCGCGCTAGCCTGGAACGCTCTCCCTATTCACCTGCGCATTGATCAGCCTTTTCTAAGCTTTAGGGACAATACTAAAATCTGCCAATGATACGCCCCACCGGAATATCTAGAGTATACGAGTTTGCTCTCACCTCCATTCTGATTATGCACTTGCCCTTGACCATCGGACTACTGTTTACTCCTCACTATTGTTATGTCATCATTTCCTCATCTGATTTATTTCTGCGTTTCGGCGTTTAGCCTGAACTTAGTGCCCTGTGTAGATATTGTTGTCTTTATATGCACCTATTTTATTGTGTTTCGAATATACTGTATGCACCCATGTGTAGATATTGTAGATCAGCCAGGCTGATGCACCTTCTAAATATACAACAACCACTAGTAGCAGCTCTAGCTATGCACCTATATATTGCCAGTAGGGAAGCTGTTAATACCACAAGGGAGCAACGTATAGCTCTTGTCATGCTCCACAGTCCCATCATTCAGAACCAACTCCTAATACACTTCTGAAATGATGGCTTTAAGTATAGACTTCAATCTCACTTGGCAACACGTCCTGTTCATACACTTATGCGAAAGTACCCAGCCATATAAATGTACCTCAATGCCATCCTACACTTATGCACCTCAATGCCACCCTACAGCACATCCTGCCGATACACTTATGCTAACATACCCAGCCATATCAATACACCTCAATGCCATCCTACAGCACACCCTGTTCATGCATTTAATTATTTATTTAGTTTATTTATAACGCGCTGGAACATCGCCCGTGGACATAGAAGCGTGAGGACAAGACGGACACCATGCAACAAAAGAAGAGAATTAGCTCGGACATAGAATAGTTTGGTTCTTTACAGAAGTTATTGAAACAGAAGGATCTTGAGCTTACGCTTAAAGGCTGATAATGCCCTGCATAGTCTTAGATCAAGGGGAAGGGCATTCCACAACTGAGGGGCTGCTACCGAGAAGCAGCCATCTTGTACATGAGTTAGCTTGGCTGCAGGTACTTCCAAAGGTCCAGTGTTGTTGGCTTGTAGCGTACGCCTGACTGGCAGCTACATTAACCATTTAATCAGATATGCCAGGCGTTTCCCGTAGAGACATGTATGCATAATGCATAGCGTCCTAAAAAGGATACGCTTTTGTACGGACAGCTAATGGAGTGACCTTCGCACTGTTGACACATGCTCCGTTCTACAAAGACCAGTGACTGCCCTGACTGCATTACTTTGAACTACCTGCAGTCGATTAAGCTCTGACTTTCCAATACCCTGAAGAAGGCTGACACAATAATCCAGCTAAGAGCCGATAATTTCACAGGCTAATCCAGCACTATCTGCTGTATTAAGGAATGGCCTAGCCTGCACCAGTAGTAAGAGGCGCCAGACAGAAGACTGCTGACATGAGTTTTCATTGTGAGCTTTTAGTCCAATACCATACCCAGTGTTTTAACTTTCGTAAGCGTTGTCAGATGACACTCAGCAATTTGAAAGGTAACGTAGGCAGTATCCATTTTGCGTAGCTTGGAGGCAGTACCTACCAACATAATTTCTGTTTTTCCATTGTTAAGTACCAGGCCATTCAGAGTCATCCATTGATGAATACGATTGCAGATGTTATTAATAGTCTGTGAGTCTAGCTCCTAGTTACTGGTAAGAGGAAAGATGCACTGGGTGTCATCCGCATAGTTTGCGTATTAAATACCTTCAGCATCAAGAGAGGAAGAGTGAAGACATTAAAAAGCATAGATGGTGCACAAGAGCCCTGGGGTACCACACAATCCAATTCATATCCCTCTGCCACATAGTCTTCATGAAAGACTCTCGCCGTTCGATTTGAGAGAAAGGACAGGACCCAACTAGATGCCTCACTAGAAAAGGAGTAGGTCTCTTGTAATCTGGTGGCCAGGGTGGCATGATCAACAAGGGCAAAGGCTGCAGTCAATCGAGTAGCATCAGAAGAGATGCTTTGCTTTTGTCAGAGTGCTGAAGAATGGATGTTTTTACATCTAGGAAAGTGGTTTCTGTGCTATGATTGCTTCTGAAGCCTGATTGGTTAGAGCCAAGAATGTTATATGTTTCTAAGAGCTTTGAGATTTGTTGATACGCCACCTTATCCAGAATCTTCAGAAGGAAGTGTGAATTTGTTATTGGGCAATAATTGCCAGGTAACTTGGGATAAAATTAGGTTTTTTTTAAGGAGGAGCACTACCCAGGCCTGTTTGATAGAGCTGGGGACCACATTTTCCCTAAATGACAGATTCACAAATTTAGTGATGAGAGGTGTCAGAAAAACTGCACATGACTTCACAATAGCAGCAGGAAAGCTGTCCCCATTACAGATGGTAGATTTGATTGTCATCAGCAGTTCAAGCATATCAGATTCCGATATTTCACAGAACTTAAAGAGGGGCAGAGGATCGATAGATTGCTCATGTCTGGCTGGGGTGGATCGGTCTTAGTGACAAGATAATTGTCACTATATCCTTACTTAATTTTAGCAATCTTTTGCCTCAAAGAGTTCTGGATATCAGTGCACCAGGTAGCGTCTTTTATCACTGATGAACCATGGTTTAGAGGGCTGTGATTTAACAAATCTTTGCTTCAAAGGGGCTACTGTGTAAACTGCCAAAGTCATTGTTTCATTATAGGCTGATACCAGTTTAGTAGATGAATCAAAGCTGGCAAGGTGGTTAAGAATAGGTTTAAAAAAGGGAAACAGGGCAGCTGTAGTAAGCTTATCTAGGTTGCGGCACATGATTTCTTCTGGGGGAGCTCTACTTTTCTGCCTATGTATTAGTGGGGAAAGTTGGAAGTGTAAGAATAGATGGTCTGACCATGGGCATGGGAGGACTTCCACATTCTCCACATGAATCCCATGCGTAGCCACCCAGTCCAGAATCCTACCTATTGTATGTGTGGGTTTTAGTATGCTCTGTTTAAATCCCAAAGCTTTCAAAGAGGTCTATAGAGATCTAGCATGTGTGTCAGATGGGTCATCAAAACCGAGATTTAGGTCTCATAGCATAATGGTCTTGGTGCTGGGTTTAAGATCCATAGACCGGCGCTCACATAATTGAGTATTAAACTCTGGCATGTTATTAGGAGGACAAAATATCAGAAATATATTGCAGGTATTATTGGGATAAATGGCCCACTTTAACTGCAAAAGTTCTCAGTCAGAGATGTATTAAATTATGTTTGAAAGATGTGGGCAACCCCCGCAGCCTCCTTGCCAAACGATCAGCTCTAAGGACTTTATATCCTGGAGGTATTGCAAGCATAAGAGTCGGACCTGCAGCTGAATGCAGCCATGATTCTGTAATTGCACAGATATCTATGCTGTTATCCTGGATAAAATCATAAATCTGTGTTGACTGCTTAATCAATTATCTGGTTTTAAATTACGCAAAGCGCACAGGCTTAGGGCCATCAGCCAAATCCATTCCGATGCTTTCCTCACCACATAGTAGAGCATGTGAGGATTGGACCTCTTGTGCAGTCATTCTGCTCTTGTTTAGCTCTGAAGCTCTTCCCTTAAATGCGGAAATAGTGGGGGGGCGCTGTTGCGCACATCGTAGATGGCCGCTTGATTGTGTGCTTCCGCTCCATTGCAAAATCCTGAGTCTGAATATCCTGCTATATGCTGCCTGGAGAGCTGAAACTTGAGGCATGGACGGCCGAAATACCCGTTCATAAACGGTGCAAATCCTGTGTTGCTGCGGGGACGCTGCCCGGAGTTATCCCCACTTGCTCCTGGCCCGGCCCCTGCTGGGGACGCGATCCGCCTGAGGGCTCCGCGGTGTGGAAGCTGGAGGCCGTGGATCGTAGGAGGCGTGAGGCCGTAGTGGGCGGGGCTTGCGCTCTGGCAATGCACTGATCCCCCGCACTCGGCATGGGATGGCGCGGCGGGCCGTAGGAACACGGTGCACGGGCGTTGTGCTGGACGCCTGCCCAAGGCAGACGGTGAAGATCCCCAAGCCGCTCTACATCAGCTGAGGCTGAGCGGGATTGCCGACATGCGGCTGGTGGCGTGCTGTTCGTATGAGATGCCTAAAGCGAGGTAAGGAGGCGGCGGTGCGGCGAGCAGGGGGAAGGAGCCCATACACCCAGGCTGTGCGTGAGAGGCAGCCTCGGATCCCCCCCACCCCCTGCCCCACCCCTCCATGGCTGGATATCGGGTCGTGTTCGGCGGGGTTCCGCTGTGGGACCATTACACCTGGGGGTGTTTGTCCTCCTGTGCTGCTGGGCTTTGAGCTGCGTGCTTTGGGCTGCCCTGGCTAACCTGGCTGGAGCCATCTTGTTAAGCATAACAACTGGGCCCCTAGGTCTCCCCCGAGGGGTGGTGCCACCGGGCCGGATTACACCTCAGAGCCTGGTGGGAGTGGGAATTCATCACTGATCCGCTGGCTTCAACTAACCTATCCTCAATCCTCCTGCCGCTTCGTCGGGGGTCGGGCTGGAGCCCCTGAACTGACTGACCTCTGGCACAGACCTGCTTTTGTGTACAGTCTAGGGCAGTTATACCCTAGAGGCCAAGGAACTGCCCCTTACTCACTACCTGGGAGGACACAGTGCATTGGGGTGGACACCCCTTCTCTCCTGAATCGTTCCCCTTTTCTTTTCTCCTCAAGTGTAACATTAAATTACCTCTGCCAGTATCAACACCTGCGGTGTACATGAGTCAGGAATAGGAGAGGGGGAAAGATATTAAAACAAAAAACAGTGCAAGACTATATACAAAATGAGCGACTCACAGAAATCTGGAAAGACGGGCAAGACCCCCAGCAACAAGAAGAAGGGCCCTATGGATGCCTACACGGGCGGCCTGACCCAGACCATGGCTGCAGAGACTTCTACTGGCGCTAAAGATACCCTGTGCACCGAGGGCGAGGAACAAGAGGATAGGCTAACGACAATAGTGCAAAATGGGTTCCGGGCAGTAAACATTAAGCTGGATGATATAGTATCCACTATAGGTTCCCTCAGAGCAAGGGTCGAAAAGGAAAGTGCACGTGTCTTCGAAACGGAGAGCAGAATAAGCACTAATGAAGATTCTATTGCACACCATAGCAGAGATATTAATCAACTCAAGGAGGCCATGACCAAAATGCAAAACAAGTGCGAGGAACTGGAATCGCGATCTTGACATAACAACATCCGCGTGGTGGGATTGGCAGAATCCTTTGGCAAGGGGCAGATCGAAAAGCAGCTGGAGGAGCTACTTAAAACCTTATTTGGCCTGGAGACATTCTCAGATCATTTCCTCATAGAAAGGGCGCACTGCGCATCAGCCCCACCCCCTAAACCAGGAGCACCCCCACGTACTATAATTGCGAGGCTCCTTAATTATAGGGACAGGGACACGATATTATAAAAGGCAAGAGAGGCTGGAACGCTCCACCACGATGGGAACCACATTCATATATACCCAGATTTTTCTGCCGGGGTTCAGGCCAGTAGAAGATCCTTTGAACCGGTTAAAAGGCTCCTCAGAGACCGTCAGGTGCCATATGCCTTGATGTTTCCGGCTAAGTTGCGAATACAACATGCAGGGAGGGCGCACTTCTTCGCATCTCCGGCTGAGGCCACGCAATACATTGAAACCTCTATACCCCTTCCTCCCAGAGGGGGCTGACCGGCACAGAACAACAGGCCCAGGCTGAAAGACTAGATGACATGTAGGGGGGGGGGGGGTTTGCATATAGATATGGCCGCCGAGCCATATGAAAATCCTATGTGTGGGAAAATGTTCCGGGCGGCTCCATCTAGGGTTGTTACTGGAGCGTTGGGGCCAAATAGGCGGTTATGTGCAGTGACATGCCCACCCCTGGAATGCTCCAGCAGTTGATTGGGATATGTCATCAAGTTGGGGGAGATGATATGGGAGGGAGGGTGGGGGCAGGCGAAGGGAATGTGGTTACTGATGATAGAAGTTTTGGTCACCGTAAGATGTGTGGCCCTGGTTATAGCTTGGCTATGGTTACCTGTTTGTTGTTTGTTCAAAAAGTGGTTGCATTGGGAGTGGCGCTGGTCGGCTTGCATAGAGTGCACAGTCTTGTTGATCATGGCACTCTGAAGATTTGCTATCATACAGTGCTGATGATGGGATGCAAATAAAATTGCTTACATGGAATGTAAGGGGTCTGAATAACCCGGCGAAAGTCAAGAAAATTGCTAATTATATTGCCAGACATGGCCCCCAGATACTGATGTTACAAGAGACTCATACAATGGGTAACAGCAACCTACACATAATGCCCAAGTGGGGTACCCAGCGTTTCTGTACCGATTATTCTACTCAGGCCAGGGGGGTGATTACTCTTATACACCCGAACTTGGGATTTCGGCCCGAGGGCCACAAGGATGAGCAACAGGGTAGATATGTGGTCGTGTGGGGCAGGCTCGCTGGTCAACAACTGTTGCTGGTTAATACCTATGGGCCGAATATAGATGACCCTGCTTTCTATGTAAATATGTATCAGATGATGATCACGGCCTATGGTTTCTCCAATGTGTTATGGGGAGGAGACTTTAATGTGGTGCTGGACTCTGTTCTGGAAGGTCCTCCAGGGTCAGCAGAACCCCTAGTAAGACTTCCTCCACCCTGGGCAGCATCCTTGGTCAACTGTCAATGGAGGATGCCTGGCGTATAATGCATCCCGGGGACAGGAAATATACAGATTACTCGTCGGTCCATGACTGAGTCCAGAATAGACTATTGGTTTGTTACATCGGTTATGACCTCTATGGTGTTGAAGTGTGAAATCCTGCCCCGTACATTTTCAGATCATTCCCCAGTACTGATGGAATTAAAGATTCAGAATGCCCCGTGTCCTGCTGTGAGGTGGAGAATGCCGGGGGGAATAGTATGGGTCAGAGGAATACTTCTGTCCAAATCTGTCGGTATGTTGTGTGTGCTGAACTAGCAGATGTTGAAAGTAAATTGGGTGTGCTGGAGGAGGACTACACCCAGACGCGTAATAGGGACCTATTGGCGGACATACGCACACATTTACAAGCATTTGATAAACTGGCCGCTAGGGAGGTGCAATACGCAACGGCCCCCATGCAGGCACGTAGATATCGCGAGGGTAACAAAGCCAGCAGGACACTCTCTACTCTGCTCAAGTGTAATAAACAATCTAGCCAAATTACTATTATACAGACGGATCAGGCGGAGGTACTATTAGGGGATGATGAGATAAATAAAGAATTTGTCAAATTCTATAACAAACTATATTCTAATCAAGACAAAAAGTCTCCTGCAGACATTAAGGACTATCTTGTGACCCTTGGCTTACCCCAGCTCCCAGAGACTGAATGCGCAGCGCTAGATCAGCCGATATCGGCGGAAGAGGTCACTGAAGCTATTAAAATGCTGACATCAGGAAAGGCACCTGGATCTGATGGGATAGGGGCAGAATTTTATAAGGAATTCCGTGAAGAGGTTGTCCCGGTGCTTCTGCAGGTATGGGAGGAATCCCTTGAATGTAATGTACTGCCACCATCAATGAGAGAAGCGGTGATCACTGTGCTCCCCAAGCCACGACGACCACCACAGGATGTGTCGTCCTATAGACCCCTGTCACTCATAAACACTGACGCCAAAATATTCGCAAAAGTATTGGCCAACAGACTTTTGCCGGCAATCCCCAGTCTAGTCCATCCTGATCAAAATGGGTTCATCCCCGCCAGGTCGACATCCCTAAATCTCCGTAGACTCTTTGGGTTGATGTCACAGTTAGATCCCAAGAGAAGAGCGGCTGCAGTGTCTTTAGACTCTGAGAAAGCCTTTGACTCGGTGTCCTGGGTCTACCTTGTGGCGGTGCTCGAGGCATTTGGGATTGGCCCTAACTTTGTTAAGCTATTATACACCAAACCCGGGGCATGAGTCCTAACTAACAGGACCATTTTGGACCTGTGCCTGTTGGGCAGGGGCACCAGACATGGCTGTCCGTTCTCGCCCCTGTTGTTTGCACTGACCAAAGAACCGATGGCAGCTGCGGTTAGGCAAAGGCACACAGACAAGGGCATAAATATAAAAGGGTCCATCCAATTAATCTCACTTTACGCTGATGATACGCTACTGTACATCCGTGAACCCAAAGTGAATATAGCGCCCATAATGGTGGGAATACAGAAATGTGCGGACTACTCAGGATACACTGTTAACAGAGCCAAGTCCGAGATATTCCCACTTACACCTTCCACAGAACAACCCCAAAGTGTTGCATGGACTTAAATGGTCTGACTGACACATTAGGTACCTGGGGATTCTGGTATCCAGGGATATGAACACGCTATATCAGGACAACTATGAGACTACGCTACAGACCATCGTCACGAAACTCCAGATATGGGGGCGGTTGCCAATATCTCTACATGGCAGGGTGGCGGTTCTCAAAATGATAATCCTCCCTAAGCTTCTTTATTTGTTTGTCAACATTCCCATATGGCCTGGAAGGACCTTTTTTACTAAGCTCCGTTCCATAGTGGTGACGTTCCTCTGGAGTGGGAAAACCGCTAGGATTAGCTGGAAGAAGATGGCTGAGTCATACTCCACAGGCGGCATAGCGGCTCCTGACTTTGAGCTATATTTTCACGTGGCACAAGCACAATTCGCAAAATATTGGTATGATACCATACAGGAGACACCCCATGCACTGATAGAGGAATTCACTACACAACCCACAAATATACAATCAGTCATCTTTGATACGCAATACAGAGACACATGTGAGTACAACCCGTCAGTTGTACGATTCGGGCTTGGGAGGCCATATACAGAAGGCTGCAAATAGAAACACCCTATAATCCCGAGGTACCTCTCTGGAACTATCCAGGTATACCCCCCACACATGACAGCACAACACAGGAGGCCTGGGACCCCAACATGGAAATGAAAATTGGGGATATGTTTATATATGGCAAATTTGTGTCCCTGGAGGACATAGTAGGAGCATTTGGTGGCAGCCAACTTAGAACACTTCAATACTACAGCATGCGGTCAGAATTTCAAAAGAAATGGCCGATGTTCCCGGACGAACCTCAGCCTCACCCATGCTTACAAATGGTGACTGCTGCGGGGGGTTTCGGAATTTCTAAATTATATATGGCAGTACAGACCCATACACCCACTATTAATCAAATAAAAGACAAATGGGAAAAGGATCTACAAATGCACATTGAAGACGAGAAATGGAACAGATATTGTTCTCTGACTAAAAAGATATCCCTAAACGCGGGCTTGCGGCTGATTCAATTTAGGATTCTTAATAGTCTACATTACACCCCTCTTAAAATAGTGAGATTCACCCCAGGCGCGTCGGATGCGTGCCTAAATGCAATATGCCACAGGCCGGAGACTACCATATGTACTGGAAATGCCGGGTGGTGCAGAACTTTTGGAGGGAGGTCGCCAAACTGTTGGAAGAGATCACACAAATCTCCCCAGACCTGAAGCCCAAAAATACCTGTTCTGAGACATAGGTAAATGTTCAGAGAAAATTAGAAGGTTGTTCAATGTTTCATGTGCTGTTGCTAAAAAGTGTATTCTATTGAAATGGAAGAGTGTGAGCCCACCGGGCATCGATCAATTCCTTCGCGAATTAACATATGTGAATGAATCGGAGGAACAATATGTTGTGACACGTCCCTCAGTTTGTAGACCTAAGGACATATGGGGTCCATTCAGAACATATCTATGTAACTTGGCCTCTGATGATGATGACTCTACGTGATGATATATAAATGCCATTTTCATAATGTCAATAATTTGTTTGTATATGTATGTTGCAGGCCGGGGGTGCCATGTTTCTTTGTGTAACCACTAATAAAAAGAGTTTAAAAAAAAAATGCGGAAATTGTGTTTTCACTAACCATGTCAGCTATGCACCTGGGACACTGAGAAGGACTGTCAGGTTCCAAGTTCATACTCGCGGCCCCAAAGATGTCGAAAACCATTTTGCAGCAGATGGTAGAAGAAAGATAGCGAGGAAGATCTTACCAGAGTGAACCTTACCCGTCGAGCCCGGACGAAAACCGGCGACAACCGCCGACACGTTAAAGAGAGCCGGTGTTGCTGGGAAGTGTAGTTCTCAGGATGTACAAAACTCACAGTCCGCTAAGCGGTGTGGAACAAGCTGAAGCTAGTGCACCAGAAAGCCCAATAAGGTTAAGGTAAGCGGGCAGGATCAATAATGCCCAAAGAATCAGCCAACATTAGCGTTTCCATACATGCAGCCAAACTAGTGTGCCGTAGGTGCAATGGGGTATATTTACACCCAGCGACAACCAGCCACAACTGGCCTCTCCAAACACGCTGCAGCTAACACGCCACCAACATTTCAAAGAGAGCCGATGTTGCCGGGAAGTGTAGTTCTCAGGAACCACAAAACTCACGCCCCGCTAAGCGGCCTTGAACAAGCTGCAGCCAGTGCGGCAGAGAGCCCAATAAGGTTAAGGTAAGCAGACGAGATCAATAATGCCCATATAATCAAAACTAGATGGATCTAGGTAATGAGTATAAAGCTAATTAAGATTAGTTCAAAAGTACTTATGTGAAAGTGCCCAGTCATATCAATGCACCTCAATGCCTTCTTACAACACATCCTGATCATACACTTATGTGAAGGTACCCAGAAATATCAATGCATCTCAATCCTATCCTACAGCACATCCAGTTCATACACTTACGCAATGGTACCCAACCTTATTAATGCACTTCAATGCCATCCTAAAGCATATCCTGTTTATACGCTTATGCGAAAGTACCCAGCCACATCAATGCATCTCAATGCTATCCTACAGCGCATCCTGTTCATACACTTATGTGATGGTACCTAGCCATAGCAATGCACCTCAATGCCATCTTACAGCACATCAGCACATTCTGTTCATATACCTATGTGAAAGTACCCAGCCATATCAATGCACCTCAATGCCATCCTACAACACATCCTGATCATACACTTATGCAAAGGTACCCAACAATATCAATGCATCTCATTGCTATCCTACAGCACATCCAGTTCATACACTTATGCAATGGTACCCAGCCTTATTAATGCACTTCAATGCCATCCTACAGCATATCCTGTTCATACATTTATGTGAAAGTACCCATCCATATCAATGCATCTCAATGCCATCCTACAGCACATCAGCACATCCGGTTTATACACCTATGTGAAAGTACCCAGCCATATCAATGCACCTCAATGCCATCCAACAACACATCCTGATCATACACTTATGTGAAGGTACCCAGCCATATCAATGCATCTCAATGCCACCCTACAGCACATCCTGTTCATACACTTATGCGAAAGTACCCAGCCACATCAATGCATCTCAATGGTATCCTACAGCACATCCTGTTCATACACTTATGTGATGGTACCTAGCCATAGCAATGCACCTCAATGCCGTCCTCGATCCAGTCCTTTATATCACAATACTAAAACAATACTGAGACAACACACAACTCGCAAATTCACCACAACCTGCAATAAATCATTCCTTGCTCTTGGAATCACTTTCTTCCTTCGGTTTTAGGGGTTCTGTTCTCTCCTGGTTCTCCTCCTATCTTTTTAATAGAACTTTCTCTGTCTCTTGGGTTGGCCAGATCTCACATTTATCCCTTGAGCACAGAGTTCCCCTAGGATCAGCCTTTGGTCATTTTCTCTTCTCTCTCTATACTTCTCAACTCTCAGCCATAATCGCTTCCTTTGGTCTCTCTCATCACTTCTACGCCGATGATACACAACCTTTTTCTATCGTTCTCATTCTTCACTTCTGAAATCCACCACACTCTTACAGCCTGTCTTTCTGCGATCAAATCATGAATGGCCTCCCACTTCCCCTCTCTAAATGCAGGGAAGACTGAGTTGTTATTTTTCCCTGCTAACACTCGTCCCCCTCACCCACCATCTTCTTTCATATCCTTTCCGCCTGCTAGTCGCACAGCTCGTAATCTTGGCCTGTACTTTGATTGTAATCTTTCTTTTGCTCACCATATCTCCCTTAATTCTCGTTCCTTTCATTTTCATCTTCATAATATCCATAAAATTCGTCCTTTCCTCACTTTTCAAGCTACTAAACCTCTTATTTCTTTCTTAATCTTTTGACGACTCTTCTACTGTTCTAACGCTCTTTTTGGTCTTCCGTGTTCTCATCTTGCTCCCTTGAAACAATCTATAACTCCTCTGTTCGTCTACTCTGTCTTCTCTCATCGAGATTCTATTTTCTCTTCACTTGCCTCACTTAGCTGGTTACATTTTCACTCTGAACTCAAATTTAACTTTCTTTGCTTAGTCTTCAAATCCCTCTACCAGCTTGAACCTGACTATCTTGCTTCACTTTTATCTTTCTACACTCAGTCTCATTCTCTCTGTTCTTCCTGTCTCTTTAAACTAAATTTTCCTCGTCCTCCATGTTCCCATTCCCAGTTCCGATACTTTCATCTTCTTGCCCCTTTACATTGGAAGCTCTCCCATTCCCCAATCGCTCTATCACTGTTTATTCTCTTTTCCATCTCTCTTTGAAAACTCGTCTCCTTCATAGCCTCTGATTGCCTGCTACCAGCATTGATGTTTTGATGTTTACTTATCATCATATTTGTACCGTACATTGTTTTTAAATTGTACAGCGCTTTGGGTTAAGGCGCTATATAAAACACAATAAAATACATATACAAATACAAATGAATAATGTTTCTGCACCACAGAGAAAACAAACATCTTCAACATATCTTAATTGCCTTCGTGACAAATAGTAAAAGCTCTTAATATAATCATTATTAATAATAATACAAATAATTATAATAGTAATAATGTCAACAACATTGGTACAGCACAGAGCCCTGGCAATGCACCCCAACGCCACCTTACAGTCTAGACAACCTTGTTAATATATAACAGAGCCAATGCACAGCTAAAGCGATACCCCGCTACCTCACACTTAAGTAACCACTGTTAGTACTCTAAGGGAATAACAAGTAGCTCTCTGACAATGCACCTCAAGCCCACTGATGGGCTGATGGGGAGCAGGTGCAAGTGGATCTAGGTTTCCTGGCCTAAGCCCCGTCCACCTGATGCCTTCCTGGTTGCTGCTCTTTTCCCTACATAAGGAGCACTCCAGACTCTTTTCCTTTGCTGATGGGGAGCAGGTGCAAGTTGATCTAGATCACCATGACCTAAGCGCCGCCCACCTAGTGCCTTCCAGGTTACTGCTCTTTTCCCCACTTAGCAAGCTCCGCCCACCTGTTGCCTTCCTGGTTGACGCTCTTTTCGCCACTTAGCAAGCCCCACCCACCTGTTGCCTTCCTGGTTGCCTCTCATTTTGCCACTTTTGATCAAGCCCCATCCACCTGGTGCCTTCCTGGTTGCCGCTCTTTTCCCTACTTAAGAAGCCCTCCAGCCGCTTTTACTTTTCTGATGGGGAGCAGGTACAAGTGGATCTAGGTCACCTGGCCTAACCACCCACCCACCTTCCTAGCCCCACCTCTTCCTTCCTGCTCTTAACTCTTAGATCAAGGGTGTCTCTTGCCCAGGCATCCAAAGCGAAGGGCATACAAAGAAAAGGGCAATTCCTGTTTGGACCTGTTCGGAACAGGAGGACCCAGGGCCCAAACCCCTGCTAAGACAGCAGGTAAGCATGCACCAACATGTGTTTACTCCCTCTGTCCCCATAGGCCACCCCCCTTCTGCCCTCCCCATGATGTTCCATTGTGCCCCCCTTCCCACACATAGGTGTTGCCTGTTTTACTTTATTCTATTCGTCCTCCCCTCCCTTTCTACACCCCTCTCCCTCACCTTTTGTTTTCTCCGGCTCTACCAGAAATGTTGTCAGGCCTAGTACGGTAGTCACCTGTCTGTTTCCATTTCCTTCCCACTCTCCCCCTCTCTTCCTTATCTATGTCTTAGCTCTTGCACTATCTGAATGTCGTCAGGCCGAGTACGATAGTTAATTTCACATCCTTACTGTTCATGGCCTGTAAGAGTGTCATTGCATTTTCCCTTGTTCCCTCCTTGCCTTGAAGCACTTTGAAACACATTGTGTACAGGCGCTATATAAATAATCTATCATATCACTCTGCAGCACATCATATTAGACACTGCATGGCTCAGTGATATCCTAACACTACTTTCATGAAGTATCACCTGTATTTATTTTTGTATTTGTTTGCAGTATCCTGTATATCACTATTCTGTTGCGTAATGGAAACCTCATGACATCATAGTACCATCCCCGCCTTTGCTTTCTTCGGGACAGCAGGATGCCCTGGGAAGCAGCTGCAAAACACGAGTGTGCCATCTCATAATATGAGACAACATGCAAAGCGCTTCAACTGTTCCCATGTGCTTGGGCAACTCACAGCTCCACTGATGCACCTTAGTTCTGCCCTGAAGGACCCACTGCATTGCCCCTTCTGAGAACCACATATACGTAATGTGCCTCAACATTGAGGTGACCTGGCCTATGGGGAATCTGGTAGACAGAATGAGTTAAATGTCCGGCACTGCTGCCCTCTCTTCTGAAAACAGAGAGATAGCACCAATGCTTCGAGATATTGGCATAGTGATAGAGAGAGGTGTGACATTTGCACAGTGCCGTTGCAAGGTTAGTTACCTCTTGGAGAGAAAGATTAGGGAGAAATCATTGGAAATGTTACATAGGTGAGAACATGAAATCCCAGAGGGATGTGGAGCGGAAGGCAATGGGGATGAACTTTAGACAGAGGCACCAATAGTCAAGGAGCTATAATTAGGAGACGTTAGGAAAGTGAGGGAAGATTCAATCCCAGTGGTAGAGAAATAAACAATGAATGCACGTGGAGAGAGTCCAGAAAGAAAGATACTTTACATGGAGTGTGAGGTATGGGGAGCATTCTAGGGTCTAAGAAAATAATGCGGCAAGAAATATGAAAAGGTGTTCTGTGCCCTGGAGAACAGTCAAACAGTCATTAATGCGCTCAACTGACCACTCACTCACTCAGTCACTCACACACTCACTCACTCACTCACTTACTCAATTCTCCACTCACTCACCTCAATCACCCACTCAGCCTCTTACACACACACACAAAATAACTCCTTCACTCTCTCTTACATAATCCCTCACTCACACAGTCACTCTAATTTTAGTATTATACAGTGACATTAATAACTTTTAATACATTAGTCATCAATGCACAAATAACATTTTGAAATTATCATCAATCCTTAAAAGAGGCAATTAATGCCTCTAGAACTACTATTATTTTATATTTCTCTTTCCATAGTTTGCTATAGGAAATGATACATCCCTCATGGTTCCCAGACATGAAGGTGTCCCAGAATTCGTCCGAACTAGCAGACAAATCAAGTCCAGAAGCTCTAGTTGCTTTTGTCCCCAGTGCTGTCATTGCACAGCATTCAAAAAGAAGATGCCAAACAGATTCCGAAAGATTTGGGTGCATTAAATTTGAGGCGCATGTAATCCAGGCAACCCAACTGTCTTTCTGTGATGTATGGGAAAAACCGTTTGGTGGTGGATTTCGAGGCCTAGTTGACAATAGCTGCTCATGACTAAAGGCCTCCAGGTGTGCCCTCAGGGATCTTTTAAATTGACTAAGATTAATTTCTAAGGGATCACCCAGGGTTCTCCTGATCTATGTATCAGATAGTCGCTTGAGGGTTCCCATGGTGGAAGCTTTCATGGAAACAGGTTTGGCAGAGAGCGCATCAGACAGCAACCCCATGAGAGTGTTACGCGGGGCATGCATAAGCTTCCAATACAGAGACAGGGCAGTGTAATTCGTTCTTTTATCAGAAGTAGACCCAACTCACACAGTCACTCTAATCACTTACCCACTCACTCAATTACACAATCACTCATTCCTCTATCAATCTGCTGTTAGGAAATCAGTTGCAGAAATTAGTCACTTAGGTTGGAGAATCACAATGCCTTGGAGGGGAGAGACTTGGTACACAGTAGTTCCCTTTCCCAAATTATTTAGCAAAAGTCTTCTTTAGAATGTATTGTTACCCACCTCCTCCAGTTCCTGAAGTCATTCAATAATGTGCACTTCTAGAACCCACACCCCTAAGTCTGGAGAACCTGCCATGGAGTGGAAACCATTTAATGTACTAAGTGCTTTTTCACTCGAGTGAGTAGGGATAGGCAGCCTGCGGATCTCCTGAACCTTTGACCCATGACTCCCATGATCATACACAATGGACTACCCTGGATAAGGGTATGGCAGTTTTAGGCTGATAGACCAGGACAGCCACAGAGCACTTACTCCTGCTAGACCAATGCATTTCAGCTCCCAAACCCAGCACTGCTACATGGCCAGCAAGCCCTCCCACCCCTTTAACCTCTCATCATGAAGAACATTTTCCCACTTGGCATACCTTCACTGGAAGGCCCTGCCTACCACCCAAGACTTGGCTCTCCCTTGAACTTCTTCCAGTAGCATTTTAGACTGTATCGAGTTAGGTGGCATTCTGCCCAATACCATATGACTACAGGGCTACAATCTGCTCTTCAGACCATGGGCTGAATGGCTGATGGGTCAGTCAGATTTTGCTGCCAATCCGCTCCTCAAATCCATGGTTTTGAAATCAGGATCTTTGACACGACCCCTAGTCAGAGCACCATCCAAATGGTCCTAAGAAACTGTTGATTTACATTCAACATGAATCTTCGCACAGTCACATCTGCTTCCCAAGGCCAACATCACTTGTTCAAAGCATGCAACAGTGGTCTGAAATCATTGGCTTTCAAGATGTTTTGGATTGCAGTTCCCATAAGCCATGTCCAGCATAGTCAATGATGGGGGCTCATGGGCGTTCTAGTCCAAAATATTTTGGGAACAACAGGTGGCAGAATCCTGGTATATAACAATCACTCCATTTTTTGTTTTGACTAATAGCTGGGAACAAAGCCAACACTTTTGGCATAGGAGTACAAATAGGAAGGTGATGGGATTTGAGGAGTGGCACACAGCCCTTGAGTTTTGTCTTCCTTTTTTTCCCACCAATTAACTACCCATAGTCATGCTAATGCCCATAACAAGGCATTACTAATACTACACGTGGTTGTAGTTGGATGAAGTTATCTGGGTCGGGACTCACAGTCTACTGTGCACTTTGTTTATGAAGTAATTGTAAGTTAGCCCGCAGCCTGACTCCTGGTTTGTCTGGGGACCAACTCCGGGGTTCCCAATTGGCTGAATGAGTAGGTTGGATGGCAAACCTGTGGATGATGTTGGGTGCTGGGAGGATTCAATAGTCCAAGGATTTAGCTGGTTAGCTGATGGTTTTAGTTAAGCATCAGGTCAGACATATCATGTTGGTGTTAAAAATTGTTGCTTTGTTATTGTTTTTTAGATACACCAGAGCATCTAAAAACATTCATGTGGCAGATAATGCCAGTTGTTCAACTGAGGTGAGTGCACACTACTAATACTAAACGTGACCAAGTCTTTGTCAAAATAAATAAGTGATGAAATTTCTATTTGACTGTCCACTTACTTTAGGGTGATAGTTCTTAGTTAATTGTTATTTTTTAAGGTCAGGGCCAACGACCTGGTAGATCAAAGAGTCAATCATAGTCTTTGCATGTTATGGTGTTCCTGAGCAGTCAGTTCTCGATTTGGGGCTTTTTTCAGCTGATAGATGATTCGTCAGGATAGACCTCCTGAACTCTCTTTTCTCCTAGATGTCACCACACTGGCACTCAGTGCTTCTGATCAGGGAAGGCCCTGAGACTCCTGAGGGACATTTGGACCTCAGGATACTTTCATGTTCCCTCCTATTCAGGCTTTAAGTGACACATTCTAACCTTTGGGCTTTCCCAGGCTTTGCCTCCACTGGTCCCTTTGTACTACTGATATCTGGATCTTCCATTGGCTCCTTCTCCCCCACATCCAGAGCACCCTCTCACCCAGTTCTTCCACTGCACTTCACTGTACTCTACACACTTCCTCTACATTGTGGTTCTCTTTTCTCCTCCCCTCCCTCTGGCACTGTCTTTCTTTCTTTAGATGTGTTTCCTTCACTGGTGTGCTGTAATTCCCTCTCCCCACTGCAATGTTTCCTTCTTATTATTGTTTATGTTAGTGCCCATGCTCGTCTCTCTCTCTCCCCCTAGATGTTTCTTTTCATGCTCCCTTCTATCATGATTTCCCCCCTCCTCTCTTCTCGATTCCACGTGATGTTTTTTTCTCATCTGCACCATCTTTCTCTTGATGGTTCACCCACCCCCTCCTTTTCTCTCTCTCTGCCTTTTTCTCTCCCCACTTTGTCTTTCTCTCTCTTTTTCTCTATCACTCTCCCTCTTTTGCTCTCTCTCCTTCTCTCTCTTTCTCTGTATCTCTCTCTCTCTCTCTCTCTCTCTCTCTCTATATATATATTCCATTTCGTCCTCCCCTCTCGATTTCTCTTGATACTCCTCCACCCTCTAGTCTCTTGATGTTTCCCCCCCTCCTCCTCTCTGCGCTCTCTCTCTCCTTAATGAGCTTCCACCTCCTCTCTTCTAACTCCCCCTCACATTGCTCTGTCCTCTACATGCCCTTTCATCTGTCTCTATCTCACTGACTCTACTCCTTTCTTTCTCCCCTCTTCCAGTGTTTTCTGTCTGACACCTTACCCCCACACTTTTGTTTGTGTCAGGCGCTTCTTTAAGCAAGCTCCTGGGCTACAAGTGGGCAATTTGTCCGAGAGCCTGTAGCATACTCTCTGATTGGCTGTCCCTGGTTGGACTAGCATTTCAATTTTAACAGGTGAGACTGTTTAGAGCATGGACTTGCAGCGACTCTGCTCACTGAAAGCACAAAAGGGGTGTCCACCAACTCGGACACAGGCAGCCCATTTCCAGGACTGTTAAACACCAGGATGGCACTGGTAGTGTATACCACTGCTGGAATTGTCCCAATTGTGGGATCCTGTGTTTCTCTGTTCGGGCTCCAGGGTGGGGACTCTTTGCTGTGTGCTTTGCATACTATACTGGTGCACCTGTCGCTCAAGGTTGTTTATCTACTGTTTGGTGTAACATGTGTCTTGTGGTGTCCTGCCTGCATGGTGTTGTGAGTCAGAATTCTAAGTGCATATTACAATTTTGCTTGACAACCTTGGCAAAGGTTCCTGGTGAGTAAGTGGAGTTCAACAAATGAGTCTGGAATGAGTCTAGAAGGATGGTCTGGGAATTCCCAAATACTAGTTATGAGGGCCTTTGTTGTGGTGTGGGCCATTTTCCCCTATCCCCCCGTCTCCATTGACACATCCTTAGCATTCTAGAATTGACTTCATCACACCATCCCTTAGAACAATTCACAAGGCCCCACAGCAAAGAAGTGATAGCTAGTACCAGCTTATCTGTGCATTCTTGGTGATATGGGTCTTGAAGGAGAGGTTACAGTCGATGTTGAATACCAGAGATTTTGCATCGCATGTCATGGAGTGGCAATGCATTGAGTTCCATTTCTTTCAACCATTTCTCGACTAAAGCTTGCTTAAAGTGATTCCCACACTCTGATGAATTGGGTAGACTCAACTTCATGTAAGCGAACAACATCCAGGAGTGAAGGAGGAATAAGCAATGTCTTTGTGATGTCATTGACACAACTGACATTGAGGCAGAGCTGTTTGTATCATCTGCATCTTGGTGGATGTTGAGGTCAGTGAGGATTACCCCAAGTGACTCCAAATAGAGGTTGATAATGAATGAAGCGAAAATGGTCCCTTGTGGTGTTCCAAAGGCTATAGGGTGACATTGTAATCTGCTACAACCAATCTAAATGAAGCAGGAGGCACAACCTATCTAATCGCGAGGAAGGAGGCAAACCACTTAAGGAACGTGTTGTCAAATTCCATGCAGGGTGAGAACACGTTAAAGGTGGCCTTCTGTTCAATTGAGTTGAAGGAAGCAGAAAGGTCAAGAAGGACCAATAGGCATACATCTCCTTTGTCTATGAGATAAAAGACAATATCCAAAACCTAGTTGCCAGCTGTCGCTGTGCTGCATTTCTAATGGAAGGTGAGTTAGTACTCTGAAATTAGGTTGTTATGGGAGATCCTGTTGTGCAATTGGAAGGAAACGTTTTTTCAATGGTCTTCTACAGAAGTGGGACATTTGTGATAACTAAGTGTTGATGAAGGTCATCAGGGTCTAATGTAGGCCTCATTTAGCAATGGGGGGAATTTTTCAGTACTGATGGAAACTGGGATGATGTCTGGATGGACAGGGGTGAAGAGGAGTTGCATGGGTGCTTCCCCTGCAATAGGTACTGTGATGTTAGGAAGAAGAATATTGTCTTCATAGGAGGTTGAATTGTGGGCAATGAGGACAAGTATTCCTGGTTTAAGGTCCAGAACTCCCATTGACTAGAGGTATCATGATAGGGAATGATGGAAGATCTGCGGTGAGCTTGGAGGTGTCAATGCAGCACTTGAGAATGTCTATCTTGTTCAGGAATAATTTGTTGATATTGTTGCATTTGTTTACATAATTGTGAGATTACATAGCAGGTTGACACACTGCTTAATGGTTATGGAAAATGTTCTTCTCTTTTTGGATGCCATAGTGCTGCAAAAGAAGGAGGGCAGCCAGTTCAGACCTTCCATAAGAGAGAGCCATCCACTCATCAAATAAGGGTTGTCAACAACTTGAACCCTTGAACAATGGAGCAACAACCACCTCAATTCCCTTAATGGTGCAACAACAACAACTCCAACTATCAAAGATGGAAGAGACATGACCGCTAACTCTCAAGTATGAAAGGAATCAATAGTACATATATAGACACACAGTCATGCAGAAATTGAAGCAGAAGAAGAAGCCCAAGAATCCAGCACAGGAGGTAGGCAATGGGCAATCCTCAGAAAGCAAACACTTGATAGAAAAAGCAGCAAATGCCACAGAAGATACGTTTTCAATGGAGTTTTAGGAAAAAGAACAGATCACAGAAGAAGACGTTAACTGTATACTTTTAAGTGCAGATTTAGAAGTGCAGTCACACCAGGTACAGCATTCACAACAGTTAAAGCAAAAGCAAGTGGCAAAACTGCAGTACCAGAGACTATTAAAAGCTACAGACACGATCATTGAGTCTGCAAATCTGCAATGTTAAACACCAATGCACCATCATCAGGTGTCTTCATAGGCAGGGAATGCTGGCTTAGACAAGCTAAGAGTTGCTCCACTAAATTCAAAGGCTGGTGTAATAGCAGATATAAATCAGACAGCAAAAAAGGCACTTCTTACAGAAATTTCTCATACTCAAACGGCATTGGGCATTGCCCTCTGAGGCATAAGTAGTAGGCAAAAAAGTCTCAGGGTACTCAACCAAGAATTCAACAGACACTGCTCACTATTAAAAAAAAGTGCAATGTACAGTTAATTGGTGAACAGCTCCATTCAAATAACAGCCACTCACAGCAAAATATTACTTCTGGGCCAACAAAAGTGGAAAAACCTTTATAGCACATACTCCATAAAGTCCTAGCCTTATTTTGACTCATTGATTTGAAGAATAACAAATACAGTCAAATTATAGTTTTCTTTGTTTTTCAAAAGTAAACAATAGCAAACATACTACATCTATGGTTAAGGTTAATGCTAGCAGCCAGACTTTTACAAAGATATGTACACGGGGACAAGCATACACATTGATTAAAAAAAGGCCACATTTAAGGATCTAGCCTTGGATTAAGGAATTCCCCAAGTCAAACAACTGCAGCTTTGATCAAAGGAAGCCAAGGAGCAACCTTAACAATTTCTCAATGTGACAGAGGGGTATGTGACAGCCACTAACAACAATTTTCAAAAGTCTTTCTCGTGTGTTCACCCACACTTACCGCCAACTTGTAGACTGTCTGTTGTTATATTAGCCAACAGAACTAAACTTATAAGAGAACATAAAGGGGCGCTCAGCAACCTTGATTGTATAGTCCCTCTACTTACTGTGCAATATCAGGGGATTTGGCTATGCTAATCACTGGAACCCTAAGCATGGTCAGAATGGTAAAATGGCTAAGTAAATGCCGTACAAATATCAAAGTTGAATGTACAGTTGCAGATTGTATTAATCCTGAAATGGTGGCATGAATAATCATAAACAGCTGTAGGCATCCCACTAAGAGGGTAGGTGCAAAAGGTAACAATATGTATCTCCCTCAGTGATTCATCTATCATCCAAAAACTAGGATGACTAATACAGATCATCAAACTTGTTTGGATAGCAAGTAGATCACTATTAGTTTCCAGTGAATAAACCCCCATAAAACAACCTTCAGTTCTCTATCCCCATACCCTCACTCTACACAATAGGTTTGCAGTATCATAAACATGGTTAATTAGTCTCCAGTGCGCTTGGACTGGGAATAGTATCATGTTAATAAATGGTTAGGAAAGCCGCAGTGTAAGTTATGTTGGGCCTTACCTTAAATCCATAAATTAAAACTCTTCTCATCAAGATAACTATACCTCTGTGCTAACCAATATTTTCCCAGAAAATGAACTCCATAACTCCAATTGGATTGAAATTCGTTATATTGTTGAATAGTTTGTTAAAACCTCAATACTGGAATCAGCTAAATGACAAACATCAAATGTGACATAACCCTCTCTGATCACAGTTGAGAATAAATTCAGAAAGCCTACATATGAGAGCCGGTGCAGACTTCGAAACTTCAGTCAGTGTTATTATGAATGTTGAATGCAAATTAACATGATCTGATCACACGTAATACATACATTCAATAGATATATCTCATACCAGCCTGACGTTGTGTGCAAATTAATATTGTTTGGTCACAAATTACACATACATTCAATAGATACATCATATGTCAATCGACACGTGTTACGATCAAATGACTTTCTCAAGGCTGAGATATATCATTTGCCATTCCAATTCTCTATGATCCCATAAGTAATTGCCTCATTACTTAGCAGTCCAAATTACTATGTGAATATTTAATCTTACTATCATCTTTGATATTACTGTTGAAAAAGAGAAAAAGAGAGAAGAACACATAGAAGAGACAACACAAGACAAAGAAAAGATTCTTTTGTAAATAATAACTTGCCAACCAATCCATACTGTCTACTACATAACCTCTTGCACCTCTCGTGCTCATCCTATATCCTATATCAACCCTACTAATAAGCTTCATGAAGCAAACACAAACCATGAGCATAGCTCAAGTTAGTATTAAAAATGTTTATGTTGCTACCATGCGCTCCTTATCTCCCATAATTACTCACGACTGTCACATGACCTATTGGCCTACTGGTGATGCTTGTTTCCAACCAAATAGACATAGATCAACACTTTTAATATTCCATAATGGAAACATATTCTTTAATGTCCACATCACACAAAAAAGGGCTGACGCGTGCTTCAACCTAAGGTCCTCGTCATGGCATGTATTAGTCACCTTGTACTAAGATTAACATTCCTTTAAATGATATACCCAGTGGCCTATTCGTATTGGCTTTTTACATAATGAGACCACAGTGTGAATGCAAATTTCTAATGTTCATGGCCCTTCGTTAGCCAGGATTAAGCGAAAAATTCGGAAGTGTATATAATTGTATGTATGATTTGTAAATTAGTTAATCCATATAGAAAACTATTAAATTGATACATTTGTTGCTCCAGTTAAATGGTTTAACAATTACCCTAAAGAATATTGCCCATGATCAGCGCACAATGAGCAAAGTTGCTACTCTCACATTCATTTTAGTTCTGAAACTGTAAAACAAATAATAAATATTGTAACTATTATAATCCTATCGGTTTTTCAAGTAATTGGTCATCATAAATGGGATAGCCCATGATCAAATCTCACCATTCTTTTATAAGGATGGCCTGTGTGGAATCATCCAACCCATTAGGGTTTATTACATTCTGCTTTACGAATGCACTGATACATTTCCATTTTTAAGACACATGTTTAAGATCATGAAATATATTTCATATTCCTATGAATTGCATATGATGTAGTGGTTCCTGTTTTGTACTGCTTTTTTGGAAGGTTGTTTCCGAAAAAGGGATTAAATAATATAAGGTCAACTCATTCATGCAAATAATAACACAAGGCAGATTTCTGCAGATTATAACCAATTCCACGTTTTCTGCAAGGAGCAACGCAGATTTTAATGCTAGCTCGTGTTCATGTGATAAGAATGTAACAGATACCCAGATGCACGTGATCCTGCTTTGTCCCTTTTATGAAGAGTTGAGAATTTGGGTGTTCGTACTGGAACTTAAACATTTTAAATTAAGGCATTGTAGGGTTGGATCATTTGTATGGTTTCATCTCTGGAAATAAATCGAATTTGCACTTTCGGTCAGTTTCTATACAAAGGATCAATGAGGGGACAAAAGAAAGAAATGTTGCAATCTAGCCAGAAAATAAGATTTCAGCTTGTGGTAGGAAAATGTAACCATGGCCATGTAGTCGGCTGTTGGTATATAGCTCATAATTATTGTCTGGCTCTAGTCTTTGTACTTATTACAATGCAACGAGCATTCATGAATGAATGAGTTTTCATTGTCAGGGGTGTTCTAGAGTAATTATACTGATTCTTTTACAAAAAAGAAAAAAGGATGACATTTACTATTACATGTTGTACTTAATATGTACCTTGTGAAGGAACAGGGTGTACACAAACAATAAATAATACACCAACCAGTAAAACTTGCATTTGATGGAATACCTCAAAGAATAATAGGATACAATAAACCAACAATACCTACACCGAAAGAAATTACAATAAGGAGAGCGTGTACTGGACTGAATATACCTTGGAAAAATGTAACCATACTGTGATCTCAACATGCCATTGTATGCTGTTACTTCATAATTGTACAAAGGTGATATGTGTGTTGTTATATTTAGAGTTCTGTAGATTCCAAAAGCAATTTCTTGATATTTGATGTAACCAATGGTTTTGCACAATTAGAGATATTATAGCATGACAACTGCACAATGGGGGGGCAGAATTAATTTGAAAAACAAACATATTAGGATGAAGTACATGTTTAGTTTACTTAGCATTATGGACAGTTACCCATTTGCCAAAGTGATGTGATAGAAAATATAATTTTCTATAAAAAAAGATTGCATTAGTTATTGCTTAGTTGATAGCCACAATTATGAGAATTTGTTTTTAACGTGAAGCTTTAGATGTGATTGAATTTCAACAGCTTTTACCATGTCGATTTAAAATAATATGCTGTGATATTCTGTTATTTGTTATTTTGCACCCATGTACCTGCAGACATGAAGATGGGAAATTATCAATTATTTCAATGAGAAAAATGTTCAGACGTTTCAATAAACAAATGTTGAAGATTGATTGTTCAATTCAATTTAAGATTTAGGTAAAGTGTTAGAAAAGAACATTTTAACTGCACCACTTAGAGATAAGAATAAAAGAGTTTGACCAAAGATGGGAAATAAAATACAGATGGACACAGGATCTATATATTAGAAATATTAGAATTTGAAATGTGTTGGTTACATTTCCTAATTGTATGATGTGTAAGTATGATGACAATCCGAAAAGACTTTCCATTATTTACTTAGTCTTCTGCTTTAGGTCTGGCACACTCAGTTGCTGAAGGTTTTTGGCTTGTTTTGAATGAACAAGTAATGCTAGGCTGGAAACACCACATCTCCCTCTGTGACATAACAATGAATGCAGATGTTATGGCTGTGTGATGATTCGCCTGGTATCATCACTTCTATCCAAAGGGGAGCCCTTCCCCATGAGGTTAGGGAGGTGAGGCTGGTACTTAGTAGTCCCCCTGGGGTGGTTTAATATGAGAGTACCTCACCTCATGGGGCGGGACTCCTCCTCGGGGGTACGGACGACCACCTTTGGTACAGTCCATTGTATAACACCACACCCCCATATGCCTTAGCTTACCCCTCCATTTCAAACCACTATATTGAAAGTAAATCGATGTATTTCTGTGGTGCCAGGGATACAGCTAAAACAGAAAGTACTTGGCCAAAGAAGAGCATAGAAAATATGAGGATTACTGACTGTCCTAGACCTGAGACGATGAGGCTCACAGGAACCATGAGGAATGCAGAGGAGCCATTGACAACAGGTGTTGACGTTACGCTGGGTTGTAGCAAGCCCCATAGAATAGAAAGAGAAGAAGGACTCAAGGCCTTCACTTTCCCTCTGCGTCGGAGAAGCCCAGAGTTACAAAGTCCACACTTGAACCAAAAGAGAGGACGTCACGAGTGGCTGAGGGGTCCTGCGTTGCCCGGACCAAGCCCACCAGGAAGCAGGCGAGGCAGTGGTACGATCTCCAGGAGGAGGTGAACCATGCAGTACACGATCAGTGCAGAGACTGCAAGAAGCCACAACACATGGAGCCGCTGCTGAAGCCACGATGAAGCAGACAGCTGCAGGAAAAGGGAAATATACCAACCCATTCCCTGGAGAGACCAGCACCATGCAAGCAAGTACCAGAAGGTAAAGGGCAGCAGACCCAGGCCGCTAGGGATGTGCAGGGAGGAAAGAGGTCTCTGCTTCATGCCAGGGCAAGCATGACGCCTAGCAGGGGAACATCAAGGGTGTGGGACCCCAACAGATGGGAATAATGCATCTGGGCAAATCTGCCCCATACTAGTGGCAGGTATAAGTCCACTAACCACTAGAGAAGGGTCTGGAACCGCAACAGAAGGTGCTTCTGAGGAGATTTCCCTTGCACCAGTGGCAGAGATAAGCTCACTGACCACCAGAGAAGGGTCTGGGAACCAAGAAAAGCGAAGAGTGCATCCAAGGAAATCATCCTCATACCAGTGGCAGGGATAATTCCACTAACCACCAGAGAAGGGTCTGGAACCCCTACAGGAGAGAAGAGTGCATCTGAAGTACCTTCCTCATACCAGTGGCAAAGTTTAGCCTGCTGACCACCATAGATGGGTCTGGGACCCCGATATGAGTAGGATTTGGGACCGTGTAGGTCCAGTGAAAGAACACCAAGATAAAACTCAAGTGGTAAAAGATCTCTCAAACACCAGGAGAAGGGAGTCATTCTCCCAGTGAGAAACCTGAATCCTTTCAAGTATGCTGAAGAGATACCGTAGGAAGGGAGTCATTCCACCTGGCCTTGTTGTGAACTGTATTGGAAAGTGCAGACCAGTACCAGGAGAAGAGGGCCATTCTCCTGATCAGAAAGTTAACAGTGCAAAGTGCCGGAACAACCAGCATGGGGATGGGAGGCATGCCTGTTGGTATTTGTTTATAAGAGGAAACATTTGGGAACACTACCCATTGTAAGGAAGGCATGGTATCAAAGTAAGACAGGCACAAGTGACCGCAGTTCAAGGGTGTTTATTGAACTTTCACAAGGAAGTGAAAAACACCTATCTAAACCGAAATCTACAGATGGGAGCAAACTACGATCATCAAATAATAATAATGCAGACTTAGTGGAGTCTTGTCAAAATAAAAGGACCTATGCTAAATAAACCTATTGCCAATCCATACCTCTAATTTACAAATAATGTGGGGGAGTGTTCATGCAAAAGAAAGACAATTTTACAAAATGATAAATCAGGATGTTCGGGCCATTGGCCTGCCTTCCCCATGTTTTTAGCACGGGGCAAGGTGGTTCACTCGAGCCAAGCACATACTCTGGCTTCCTCAACATGAGGATGGAGTTTCAATTCCAGCTTCAGGGCCGTCTGTTCCCAAGTCTCTTTGCTCATCAAAGTTTCTTGATTCAGTCGGCCTGATGTACAAGACAAAAATAGAAAGTTATTTTCATCTTATAATTATGTGATTTGGGTGTCTCTCCCTGGATACCCCTCAGCGGGGCTCAGATCCCTTTCTATTAAGGTTGATCCTCCTCTTCCAGGCTCAGATACCTTTATTTTAAGGTTCCAAAAATATTCCTTTTTTCGTGACTCACGGTACACTGTGGATCCCCCCTTTTCCACTTTTCATTTGTCTCCCTCAAGCGGGCTCGGACCAATTGCAGTTCACCTTATACTTATCAAAGACTTTCAAATGTGCATGTGGTTTAGCTTTACCCGTCACACGACCACTTTGATACGTTCTTTTTTTGCTATGCAGTCGCCATTCAGTTGGATACCTAACAGAGACCTTCGAATGAGCACCCATGTGGCGCCGGACCACTCTGTACACGTTATCTTATTTGTCCTTTTCAAAGTACATTCACTTCTTCAGTTTTCACTTGTTCGCACCTCTCATTACATGCGCTTCAAACACTGTCCTTTGTGGATTTCTTCATCCAATGTTGCCACTTGCAACCTTGGTTCAAACACAAGATGATATTGTATCAGTTTCTCCGACTCACCGGCTGTGCTGCTTTTACTGGCACAGCTTTCTTGCAGGAACCAAGGACAGTACCTTGGCGGCAATGGCTCCTCCCGGCCTGGGTTATCGACACAGGAGTGTCCCGGATACCTTTGATGCACAGTGTAGGATTGTTCAGCTTCAGTTCCCAGTCTTAGGTTTCTGACTTTCCAAGGCTCGTGAAAATAACAGTTTCTAGAGGTCAAGGGTATTTCCTTCCTTGCATCCCTCTCCGGTCTCACCACCTTCATTCTTTTGTTAAACTGCCATCTTGGAACTGATGCTTCCTCATGTGCTTTTCCTTGCTCAGAGTGTGCTTTCGTACTCTGCCTTTTATCCGTGTGGGGGTGTAATGATCAGTAATTGCCTGACCTTCCATGACCATGGTGTTGGGACATGTCAGGTATATAACTGTGGTTATAGTCCGTTGTCGCTCATGATGAAATTTCACGAATGGGGGAGGGGGAGTTGAGCTTATAGGTATCCTACCAGGTAGGATGGGGAAAAGGTTTTACAGGGAAATGGATACTGCGTCTCACCCTTTAGTTCCCCACTTCCACTCCCCGAAGACCCCTCATTCAGGTGATACTCCTGCACTGGTCCTCCCCCAAGGAATTGGTTCCAATAGCGATGGCCATGTCTCAACCACCTGGATGACAGATCCTGGGGACAAGCGGGCGAGACACCTTCAGGTTTCTCACACCTTATACCAGGAGAAGGAAGTTATTCTCCTGAAGAAGGAACTTTCTGTTAGATTGCTACAAGCCAGGGAAAGTGAGTCTTTCTCCCTGGCACTTTGTTTCAAGGGAACATTGTGGGAACAACACCTGTATACCAGGAGAAGGCAGTCATTCTCCTGCAGAAGGAATATTCTGTTGGTTTATATTAGTCTTCAATTGTAGTGTAAGGGACAGAAGTAGGTTGTGACAGAGGACAGCAGACTTTAATTTGGACTGACATGCTGACAGATCCTTTAGAATTATTTTAAAGAAGGGAAACCCCTCTTAGAGGTAGGGATAGTGAAGTTTTTTTTTTAGATCAATAAAGATCTATGGCAACAAACATGCCACCGTTGTGTAAGCTTCCTTCTTCGACACCTTTACAGGCTGCCCTGGAGCAAGTTGCAAAGGTCAATGGGCTTGAGTGTTTCTTTGCTTAGGACCAGCCGACTGATACGTCATATATCACTATTGGGATGGCTTCAGAATAAACAGGCCCAATAAACTGGAAATGGCCTGTGCAAATTCTGAAGACATAATGCAGATATGGCCTAGTGACCTGGTCCTTTTTGATAAGGCAGTGTGGAGTCACTAATAAGAAACATCTATTGAGAATCCACCATTAAGAAAACAATGTTGGCGATGGGACTAAATGTGTAAGTCAGTAAGGGGCATAAAACATTGAAAATAAGGGGAGAGGTGTGTACAGGTCAGAGGAAGGAGGGATGGTAGGGTCTGGGAGGCAGCTATGTGCGTTGAAAGCTATAATTTCCAAAAAAAGAGTAAAACATACTTCTCGAAAGAGAAACATTAAATAAATGGCATAAATAGCTAATAGCTAATAGCACCATGGCTACCTCCTACCGCGTAATGAGGCCCATTGTGTCAACAGATTGTACCAAAATTCTCTAACCTGGATCAACCGGGTGAGTTTGGGTTTGTCCCTCCACAGGAAGTCCCACAATATGTCCCACTCGTCCCCTGACATTCCCACCCCCAGTGTTATATGCCAATGATGTTTATATTTAGGGGTATTTTGGGGATTGTGTCAGCTATAATTTTATGTAGATTTGAAATAAGAGCTTTGTTACCTGGGTTGGATGTAACACATTTTTCAAATGGCGTTAAATCTCTGATTGCGGCTTTCTTGTTTGTAGGGAGCCAGTATCCAATGGTGAACCTGGAAATATTGAAAACGTGAGTCCCCATTCTGCTTTACATAATGTGAATGGTTTGGGATCTTTAGCTTGAAACATATCCCGCAATCTAATACAACCAGCCTGTTTCCATTTAACAAATGCACAACGTTCCATGCCTGGAATGAATTGCTGGTTAAAGAATAGAGATCTGAGGGGTGAGGGGAAAGTCATCAAATCATATTTCTTACTGCTGTATCCCAGACATCTTCAACCAAGCTCATAATCTGACCCTTATGCATGTTAGGGGGCCGATCCTGTTTAGGCAATCACAGTTTATATTCGAGCTGTGAGCCACCCAGTGCCCTCTCCATCTGGATCCATCTTTTCCCAGTATCTTCCTCACACCAGTCTTTTACACCCGGATTTGAGCAGCATGGTAGAATTTTAGAAAATTCGGGAGACCTAGGCCACCCCTAGCAGAAGGGTCATTAATGTGTTCAAATTCAATTGTGGGGCCTTATTATACCATATAAATGTAGAGATCGCCCTGTGTAGCTTTTGAAAGAAAGAGGCAGGGACCCGGATTGGTAGCACTTGAAACAGGTAAAGGGCTTCGCAGAGTGACCATTTTTACTGAGTTAATTCTACCTAGCCAAGAAACCGATAACGGTCCACATTTTGACCGTTGGCCTTTAATTTGTTTTAATGGGGGTGGGGGTAGTTGGCCTCCTATAGCCCTTCTAAAGCGGGGTTATGGTCACTCTCAGCCATTTGATCCCTTTGTGAGCCCATGCAAATTGTGTGTGTGATTGAAAATATTGCATGTCATTAACGGGGAGGGATAGGTTTAAAAATTCTGATGTAGTGATTTTTATTTTTAGACCTGCAACTGTCGCAAACTTTTCCAGTTCGTATACCGCTGTTTGTAATGTTGTCAGGCGCTTGGAGGCTAGAAACAGCATATCCCCTGAATGGCGTCCATCTGTCTGATCTTTGCAAAATGTGGCTCCAAATGCAATGCATACAGAAGTGGCGACAGAGGGCACCCTTGTTTGGTCCCACATTGTAGGGAAATGTGATGAGATAGCTGGCCATTAATTAGTAATCTAGCACAGGCTTGTACATATTTAGTCTTTATTTTATCTATGAATTTCAGCCCAGGCCCCTTCGTTGCCAAGGTCATAAAGAGGAACAACTATTCAACTCAGTCGAAAGCTTTCTCAGTATCTAAAGATAAAATAACTGCTGGGATATTTTTCTTTTTGACGTTCTCTAGGATATGCCATGTTCTTATATTGTCATGCATCTGGAGTTGTTTTATGAAACCTGATTGGTTTAAATGTATTAAAAAAGGCAGAAAATTCTCCATCCTATTGGCTAAGACTTTAGTATACATTTTTGCATTCAAGTTTATTAAAGCAATAGGGTGGTAAAACCAACAGCTACTCGGATCTTTGCTGCGTTTTGGGATTAATACTATTTTTGTTTCATCAATAGCAGCTGAAAATGCAACCCGATTGTATAAATAAGTTATATAGTTGCATTAGTCTGGGAGATAAAATATTCTGTTATGTTTTGTAAAATATGTCTGGAATCCATCCGGGCCTGGTGATTTGTTCAGTGGAATGTTGCGTATAACCCTTATAATGTTCTTCCTGAGTAATATCCAGTTCTAACTGTCCCCTATCTACTTGCGCCAATTGGGAAAGTGTAACTGCCTCTAAGTATGGCTTCTGAGCCAATGGGTCAGGGTGGTCATCTCGCATGAAGTGATTCAAATCTTTTGTATAGTCAGGATGCAGCTTTCTGCTGGAGTTGTCTAGCTAATTGAAGATCTGACTTGTTGGCTTTTTCATAGTACTTTTCTTTGAGGCATAGCAGAGATTTTTCTGATTTTTTGGTTTAGTAAAGGTTTAGTCTGCCTGCCTCTGTTCTGAAAGCTTTTTGTGTGGACGGGCCTGTGTTTGTACCCAGTTTTTCCATTGCGTGTTTTAAATCTTCCTCTAATTCTATTTCTAGAGTCAGCTTTTGTTTGAGCCTTATAGCATTTTCAGCAATCAGTACTCCCTGTATAGTTGCCTGAAAGGCATCCCATATCACATTTACCACGTGATAAACGTTGAAAAAACTCCTGTATCTTCTCTTCAATTTTATCTCTAACTACCTGATCCCCTACTAGCTCAGACGGGAATGTACAAGCCCCCAGTCTTTGTTTCCCCCAGGAATATTCAACTCTATAGAAATTGGTGCATGGCTTGTTAATGGTATAGTATGACATGTTATTTAGGTAATGTTGCCTAAGAGTGGTATTGAGGCCCAGGCATAATCTATATGTGAAAAGGAACATTGTACATGTGACTAGAACGTGTATCCTTGATCAGACTCACTAAGAGTCGGCCAGACATCCACCAACAACAGCTGTGCACATTTTTGCTTTAAAGTATTAGAGTGGGGAGACTGAGGAAAGCGTGTGACTGTACTACGATTCGGGATGGGGTCCCAAGCTATGATAAAAACTCCCAAAATAATTTTTTCACCCTCCCTAAAAGATTCTAGATATGTAAGAGTCGATTTTAGGAAGCCCTCTTGGCCTGTATTAGGAGCGTATTTTGAAGCCACAGTTAGTGTCAATGAGCCCCCCACCAGGATCACAAATATGTAATGGCCCTCTTTGTGAGCCTTAATATGTACCACCTTACATAGGGTTCCTGATCTAATTGCTATAAGGACTCTGGTACCTTCCCCTCTGCATTTGCTTGTAAGGTAACAGGGTAGTGTTGCAAAGGCAGTACTTGCCTATCTGTGTCGTGTATGTGAGTCTCCTGTAGAGCCACCAAGTCTGGTTGGTGACGCGCCAGGAAGCCCTCCAGTTTCTACGCTTCAATAGGGTGTTGAGGGCCCTAGTATTGATTGTTAGGCACTTGAATTAACTTGATATAGATGGGGCCTCACCAAAACTGGTAGACATCTAGACCTGCTCCTATGTTAAAGCTAACTATGCACTGCACCCCACCCCCTCATACCTACGCTCCACCTCCTAACCTCAGTTTCCCCTGTACCCTCCCCTGAAAAGTCTGATGGCATGAACCACAATACCTAATGTATTCTAGTGTAAAAACCCTCATCTGTGTTCCATCTTCATCCCCAAGGTATAGTGCGGGGTATCCCAAAACCCCACCCGTTACCTGAACAGATGCATTCCAAGATGTTGTGCTCCATTTTTGCTAAAGTCAAATATGCCTTTGCTCAATCCAGTATTTTCATGTTTCTTCCATTGCTGTATCTCTATAATGATGCTTTTGAATTTGGACCTCTAAAGTGTGCTTTCCAGTCCCCTTTCTGCATGTCTATTTTTTTTCTCGCCGATCTATCCAGTGTAGAACATTCCCAAGGTTCAGATTGTTTGATGGGGTGCCCATCTCTGCCTACCAATGGGCCCCCAGCTATATCCTCTTCAATTTGTATAAGGGCAATCCCTGCATCTCGGGAGGTGATTCTGTGTTGTCTTCCATCTGTAGAAAACATTACTCCGAATGGAAAAGTCCATTTATATTTGATCCCGCATGACTGTAGGGTATTGACCATTGCTTTCATGTCTCAGCGTTTTTGTAGGGTTGTTTGCGAGAGATCTTAATAAGGTTGGATGCCGTCCCGTTATAGGTTATTGGTGACAAGTTCCTCGCCTCTCTGAGGATGTGTTCTTTCTGTGAATATAGTGCACAAGCTGCAAGCACAACTCATGGGTGGGCACCGGGTTGTGTTCTTTTTCGGGCCCGTCATATGAACCTGATCTAGCAGAATATTGATAGCTTCTTCCCCTGTGATTAGATCCACGAAGGTGTGTGTTACGGTATCTTTTAGGTCTGGGTCTGTCACTGTTTCAGGAATGTTTTTAGTTCGGATGTTGGAGTGTCTGGATCTATTTTCCAAATCTTGGTATTAAATTCAAGATTGTGTGTAATCCTTGACAGCTTTTCCAATGCTATACTATATCCACTTGTTTAGATTCCTGTGCAAGTTCCTGGTTTGCTCACTTGTTTGTGTGAATCCGATCTCCCAAGGTGGAAATCTCCTTGCTAAGGTCAGACAGTGATTGCCTAGTTTCAGAGCCGAGAATTTTTCCAGAATGTTCTGAAAGCTTTTTGCAAAATCTTCTTTAGACACAGCCATGTCTGGATCCACGCTATTTGGGTCCGGTGGAGGGTTAAATGCTGGTGTTTTTTTAGCTGATGGTATCTCCGGCTCTTTGCCCACAATTTTTACAATCGATTGGTTGCTGTGTGGTGAGGCTGTGTGAGCTCAGCTGGGGTATGCTTATTTCTAGCCCGCGACATATGCATAGTTCTGTGTCAGGCATGGGGTTCACCAGGACCCGCCATGTACAATCAGAAAGGAAAGTCTACCTAGTGAGCCCAGAGTAAAGGATTCATAGGCCTGTTAGTTGAGTTCCAATTTGCCCGGAAAAATTCAATGCAGACCTTGTATTATAATCTGCAGCCCGTTCCATGCCCCCCCCTTTATATGGAGCCACTGACCATGCAAATTGTGTCCAGGGAGTGCTCCTACTATAACTTTTCCACATTAAAGAGGCTTGCTGAGATGCAGATGGGGTTGGGGAAGGAGACTGTGCGTGTTCAGGTCTCGACCTCTGTTGTTATGTTGTGCACGGGGACGGAGACATACCTGCTTCTGTCTAAGGCCTGCAACAACAATAGTGAGTGGGAATGTCTCAGAGCATAGCCCTCCCTCCCGGTCGCATCCCGCTGATCGTAGCCAAAGTCTGTCCACAAGCGGTAGTCCCCATATCAGCATGCCTGCTATTTGCGGCTACCCCCTCAGCCTTCCAGTGCCCTGTGTCGAGTGTAATCTCCTCTGATGCGATGAACCAGCTATGCAGCAGCATTACCCTGAAGCCGGAGAGGCAACCAAACTCAAGCGTGAAGCGCTTCTTTAATTGAGATTGAGCAGCTTCACCCTGCCTGATCTGAGGCACCACTGCAGCTTCAGTGATTGACCATCTTAATTCTAGGGTGGGCGTGGAGTCTATCCGACTCAGCTTTCAGGTGGATGGCAGCTTTCTGATGTTCTGGTCATGGATTGATTCTCTGTAGAGACGGTGATCACCCACGCACATCTTTACAGCGCGGCGGGCATCTTGGAATCCTACTATCATCTAAGAATACATGTTCTCGAGTTACAAGACATGGATACCCCATTCTGCTTTACTGTTTCTCATTGCCTTGGGAATCTTGTTGCCGGTCATTGGTAAAGAGAAGATATTCAGAAGTATCACCATATCTGGAACAAAATCAAACATTTAGTTCATGTTGACAACATTATACTTAATTTCTGTGATACTCGATTAGCTCTTCCTTATATTAGGATGAGATACTACAGTGAATTCAACCTGACACAATGTAATGTGGAAGCAGCCTTGAGTGAAGGATTTTGCAAAATGTGAAAACACTTACACCTGTTAGCCCTCAATACCAATTGTGAAAATATCTTAGTATGAAAATGCAAATTATCTGTACAAAGGCTCAAACTTTGAACAACTAACTGTGCCACAACTACTTGATTCCATCAGAAGAAATACTAATTAATTTGCTAGCTCCTAGGCCAAATTATTTGAAAACTGTTGTGCTAGCGAAAACTTGTTAAACAAAACTACAGGAACTTAATTTCAGTCATATAGTTTAATTTAATGATTTGTACCTGGATCCTGCCGGGAGCTACCTCTGCAATTTTTGGTGGCTTCTTGGTGAATAAGCCTTCAAAACCCGCAACCTGACTCGCTAGATGCCATCCACCCGGACACCCTCTACAACTGTACCCCTCCTCTGTACCCCTCTGTATCCTACCTCCCGCTGTATATCTGTTCTGTTGCTACCTCTGAAAAGCGATCCGTTATGCATCTGTACTGTTGTATACCTCTGTAAAGCGCTCCATTGTGTATCCATATTGTTGTATACCTCTGTAAAGCGCTCCGTTGCTTCTCAAAGCTAGTTCCATGCTCAATAATAATAATAATAATAATAATAATAATAATAATAATAATAATGATATTTCAACGTTTCATCTATTGCTGCACGGAATTCATAACATAATTTTATAGAGCTGCGATGTGAGCCTTGTTGGGCTTTGGTGTGAAGAACCATAATACCCAGAAATGTTCTCAATGCGGTCTATAAAGATATTATCCACCTTTGTTATTAAAATAAATATGGGTATGCATAGGCCCTTGGATAAGATGTGGGAAATTGGCTGCAGCTGCAGGTACGCTCTCCTTTGCCAGGAGTGTGTTGGACAATCTGTGCGCTATAGCTGCTCAGATAGTCAGCAGATTGCCTAACCAGCACATGCAATTGTCCTTCCCAGGGTTATAATATACATTATGATATGTGTATGTGGTCTTGTCTAAATTCGGAGCACTACTAGAGCTTTTTAGGATGGACATCTGAAAAGAAAAAAAAAACATCAGCAAGTAAATGGGCTAAGAAATATTGTTTGGGAGTTAAAACGTTGTTCTGCTTCTTTGTTGATGACCATATAGAGTCACACCAGAGAGGTTGAGACAGAAAGACGCTACACTTGAATGTTACTGATCTTATAAAAGACTCATACATTTGTAAATATGATTGAAACTTTACATGATGAAAATTACAGATAATGATGCATTACAGTATTTTGAATATCTCAAACTTTAAAGAAATGGTCCCTTTAATGCACAATACATACAAATGCAACACATATGAATATATATGGTGGATAAATCATAACAATGTAAAAAATAATAGGACCATGTTTCAATTCATAAGATCAAAACTACAGCAGAAAGTTACTCCATAGATATCTAACATACCAAATAAAGACAATTTCTGGATAAGAATAGGCACTTAATTAGACAGTTGAAGATTTTAGTATATTAGCTGTTCCCAGCGTAATATACGCCCTTCTAGCATATCTTAAAGGTCAATATCGGTCAGTATTTCACAGGGTCACTTCTGTTCCCCTTCTGAAATATCAGAATTACCACTGATCGCTTCCAGGAAGGGGGCGAAGGTGCCTGTTACTTATTATTGGTAAGTGAAAAGGTTAAACGTATAGGAAACTGTCCTTTGAATTTGAAAGGCATATTTGTATCAGATGGAATGAGAGGTATGCGCGGTATAAGAACAGTACCTAAGTTTAATCCATGGATTGCATGGCCTCTATGATGTGTCTTTGTAGTTGTGTAATTGCCAACCTTGTTCCACTGCATAGGCCCTGTGATGGAATATGTTTACGTAGTAGCATAATTGCAGCATCTACTCCTGTTTTAGCTTGTTAGAAGGCATTCATCCTACAGCATTTGTCACCTTAGAGAGTGAAACGTTCAGCTGGTAATTAACTGTTAATTGACACTGGAACCTCTGTGATCTGTGTGAAGAGAAGTGCGGGTGGAAAGAAGTAACTTGAAATGATTCCAAATGTTTGCGATAGTGGAAGGTGAATGTGGCTGTGTAGAACCGTGCTCATTCTGTTTGTTTAAATGATAGCTGTTGGTGATTTGGGAGGGCACACAGAGCGCATTTTGCCATTTGGACAGCAGAGGGTAACCTAACACCATAAATTGCATAAGCTGAGTACAGAAACATACCTACGTGTTTTGTTACATGGCTCGCGGTAGCAGGCATGTAGTTATGGTTAAGTTGCTAAACTCACAGGAAGAGCACTTCTTCGGCCGTTAATAACTTCGCTCCCCCTGGGCGAATTCTCACCAAATTTTGCAAAAAAAAGTATATGGCCAGCTCTAGATTTTTGGGCAAAGTTGGTTGAGGTTTCGTGCAGGGGGGATTTGTAGGGGGGCTCCCAACATTTTTTTTCCATAGACTGAATGGGGAAAAACTTTTCACCAAATTTACGGCAGGAGTTGGGGCTTGGGTCAGAAAGTGTGCTTTTGTGTCTTTGGTGGAAATCCGACCTGTAGTTTTGTTGCAAAGAACTTCATGGCTCCCTTCTTTTTCATGTTAGAACAGGAGGTGGTTGTCTTCTCAAACTATGCTGACGACACTCAATGCATAGTTCCACTGACAGACAGTCACGGACAGGATGAGGCTGAAGTAAACAGAGTTTTCAGCCTAGTCGAGAGGTGGATGTTAGACAACTATCTTAGCCTCAACAGGAGCAAAACTGAATTAATGATTGTAGGGAGTCCACACTCACTTAAAATGTTAAATCCATCTCACAGTGCCTTTAAATTAGGGGATGACATCCTTAACCCTCTCCCCAAAACCAAGATACTGGGTGTTACACTAGATGAAACCCTTAATATGAAAGCGCATGTGTCTTCTGTAGTATCCTCAGCAGTATACTCTGTAAAACTGTTGTCACATTTGAGGCCTCTTATCTCCCAGAAAAGTGCCGAAACTATCGCCAGGGCAATAATAGGGGCCAAATTGGCCTATTGTTGCAGTCTTTTGCTGGGATCCAGTAAGGGGGTCATACAGAGACTACAGGTGTTCCAGAATTGGGCTGTGAGAGTGGTAGTCGGCCTCTCTAGACAGGAGCACATTACATAGGCTAGAGGGGGGCTTCACTGGTTGCCAGTGGAATCCAGAATTACATTCTGAACGCTGATAATTACTTTTAAGTGTCGAATGTTGTTGATGCCTCTGTACCTTCAATGTTATGTTACAGACAAAGTCATTAGGAGATCCTTAAGGTCAGATTCAAAAAACTTCCTGGAGCAACCTAGAGCCAGGACATCTAAGGCCGAACATGGGGCCTTTGCATTTAAGGCACCAAGTCTATGGAACAATCTGCCAGGTTATCTGCGTAATCTTGGTTGCCTTGTTAAATTCAAGAAGGCTCCTAAAACCTTCCTCTTCTGATTCTTAACTCCAGTACCACCCATATCGGCTCTGGTATTTCTAGGTCACTAGGGGACTTTATTTGGTTCTTTCTCTTTCTGTTGTCCGCGCCTTCATGCCTGAGGGTCTATAGTGCGCTATATAAACACCTTGTGATGTAATGTAATGTAAGAACTGAAATGTACGTCCCAAAAAATGTGTGATATCTGGGTCCGCTACGCTGACCCATTTCCCTGTTCGCTCCGCAGACAGAATTGTCATTGGCTTGCGGTACAGCATTCTGTCAGAGAAGTTTGGACACGGCCAGTGGTTGGCTTGAGGGAAGAGTGGTGTACGTCAACATTTTTTGAGAAAGCCGCCATAGTGTATCGGAGGACAGTGCGGCAGCGGAAGGGTGTTCAGTGTTGCAATTTGTTGCTGCATAGCTTGCATCGCGGTGCGCAGGTTGGGTAGGAGTGCTGGTGGCATTGGTGTGTATGTGGATGGTCGTAGTGGGTGACATGGTGACATGCATGGTGGCATTACGATGCTGTGGATGTGTTCACAGCCTATGCTGTGTGCAGATTTCTTCGAGTAGGCTAATGTGAAAATGTTGTGGTTAGTGACACAATACTTTGTGAATGGCTGTGGGTAGCGGTGGTGGAGGCTGTGGTGTGTTTGTGGATTCTGGTAATTGCGACCTATTTTCATGCATGGGTGTTTTGTTTGTGCTTAATGTTAGCTGCCCACATTGGCGTCATGTTAAATGGTGCAATTTGGTGTTGCATAGCGCAATGGCGCTGTACAGGTTGGGTAGGAGTGGTGGTGGCAATGGTGTGTATGTGGATTGTTGTACTTGCTGACATGGTCACTTGCATGGTGGCATTAGGTTGCTGTGGGTGTGTTCAAGGCCTAGACAATTGGGTGCATGGCCGAAGGCCGTAGGGCGTGGGCCATGCACTCAAGAGCCTAGGCCTTGAGGACACCCATGGCAGTAATGCATTTTTGAATGTGCATCAGTTAGAGGATGGCGACATGTAACAAATGGTTGTGGAGCACATTTCAGCCGTTATAGGCCAGTGTTGCAAACAGATTGTGGGTAGGTGGGAAGTGGCACAATACTTTGTGAATGGAAGTGGGTACGCCCATAGTATGTGATTGAAAGTGTACAGGGATGCAGGAGAGATTGTTTTGTGGTAACTGTTGCAATTTGTTGCTGAATACCTCAGTGGCAGCGCACTGTGTTCGAGATGCTGCAGTGAAAAGTCACGCAGTGTGGGCTCTGGGTGCAGTGTTTGCATTCTGTCAGTACGGTAGAGCTGTGGGTGTGTTGAAGGCCTAGACTATTGGGTGCATGGCTGAAGGCTGTAGCCCTTAGCCCATGCACTCAAGAGCTTACGCCTTGAGGACACCCATGGTAGTAATGCATTTTTGAATGGGCATCAGTTAGAGGGTGGTGACATGTAAGGAATGGTTGTGGAGCACATTTCAGCCGTTATGGCCCAGTGTTGCAAACTGATTAGGGGTAGGTGGGAAGTGGCACAATACTCTCTGAATGGAAGCGGGTATGCCCATAGTATTTGACTGAAAGTGCACAGGGGTGCAGGAGAGATTGATTTATTAGTACAGTATGGTAATTGTTGTCATTTGTTGCTGCATAGCTCCATGGTGGTGCACTGTGTTTGGATTGGCGATGCTCCAGTGAAAAGTCACGCAGTGTGGGCTCTGGGTGCAATGTTTGCATACTGTCAGAATGGTAGAGGGTATGGGTGAAGGGCAGCTTATATGTGCTTGGATAGTCTGCTGTGTGCACAATGCTCGCAGTATGGGCAATGTTGTGGACATTTTGTGGTTATGTTGGCAGTGACACAAAACCTTCTGAGTGGAATTCGGTAAGTCAATAGTATGTGAATGAAAGGACGTAGGGGTGCCGGAAACAGTGTAATGTTTATATATTATGGTAACTGTTGCATGTAACGCTGTGCATGTCCATTGCAGTGTGGAGGTTGGTTAGGAGTGCTGGTGCCAGTGGTGCGTATGTGCATAGTGGTAGTTGGTGACATGCTGACATGCATGATTGTATTACGGTGCAGGGAATGTGTGCATGGAGCACACCCACTGGAGCAATGCAGGATTGATAGTGCATGAGGCACAGGGTGGTCATTTTTGGAGAATGGGTGTGGAGCACATTGTCGACGTGTTATAGCACTACAAGTGAGTTGCAAAGCGTGTATTGTGCATTCCATGATTGTGATGATAGTTCCAATATGCTACAGTAATTAGTGAGCAGCAGGAGATGGTGCAGTGAGAAGTTGTGCAGTGTGGCCACAGGGTGTACATAATGTGAGTATGGAAGTGCGTATGGTTGAAGTGCAGCTTATATGTGGTTGGTTAGTATGCTGTGTGCAGTAGGCCCAATATTGTGCAGCTGTTGTGGATAGGTTGCCTGTGACACAATACTTTGTGAATGGCAGTGTTTAGGGGTGATGCAGGTTGTGATATGTTTGTGGATTCTGCTAAGTGTGACATGTTTTCGTGAATGGATGTTTTATGGTGTGGGGTTGGGTAGTAGAAGTGCTGCTACCTATGTTACGTTTGTGCATATTGTTAGGTTCCCACATGGTTGCTTGCTTGGATGTGTAGTGTTGTGGTGGGTGTGGAAAGCTCTGCAATGTTGTGTGCATGGCCAAAGGTGTGCTGGGTGCATTTTAGGATCTTTGTGGATGCTGCAATCTTGCATTATTTAGCAGAAGTTTGTGCTGGAGGGGCTTTGCAATGAAACGAAATGTGTACTGAGAGTTCTCAACAGTAAGTATGGAGTGCTGTATAGAAATGTATAGAAATTGACAGCGTGCAACACAAAGGTTTTGTATGTTATTGCTACATGCTTGTTTGAAAATGTGACAGCACCCAATGGGGGGAGTGCTGCAAAAAGTTACAGTGCATAGGGAAGAAGTATTATCTCAGCTTTACTGGGCCATGGCCCTCACAGTAGATGGGAAAGCACACATGCAAATCCTGCCATTATGAGCGGGATGGAAAGGGAAATGGAATTGTGGGAAATAGGCAAGTATGATTTTAGGGTGTGGTTCACAGGAAGGGGCAGTACCATTTTCTCCCAATACTGTGTCATGAGGGTAGTCGAGATGGAGAGACGCACAATGCTTATCGCCGGTGATACCTTTGTGCACCATCTGCACAGGTGTTGTGTGCAAAGAGGCATTGCTGGTAATTTTGGTTTGGAAGGGATGGACACTCTCTGGGTCTGTCAGGGTGACTGTAGTTTTGGCAGGATGGCTCGCCTTTGCAGATATGTGGCGTCCGTCACAAACGTTGACTTTGTCGTGCTGCACTATGGAAGTGATGTGGACGATTAATCCATCACCTGAAGAGGTTGTTGACTGCAGTGATGCGTATTTTTCCTACTGTGATGGTGGTTTACTCATGCATAACACCAAGAGGAGTTTGGGTCCATGACGGTGTAATTTGGCTGCAGCCAGAGGTCAGAAGGTGTACTATAAACATAATTATGCGTGAGTTTATGCAGACTACGATGGAAGACTGAATCCCATACCCAGTATGATATTGTTTACCCCCCCTCACTATCATGAAAAGGTAGTGCAATACGCAGTACTTTCAGGATTACACGTTCCACATCCAGGGTGGCTATGTGGATGTATACGGATGGGGAAATCGTGCATACTTCCATTGAACTTTGTAGTGGACGTACTTTGGAATGGCACGCCAATTGTACTGTAAATGTGTAACAGTACATATCACTTGTTGTACAAGAGTCACAGTGTTGGATGATGGCGGCTTTGATGCGAGTGTGCCTATTTACACGTAAGCCAATGTAGTAGAGCTGCAGAGAACATACTGGAAAGGGAAGAAGGACTACTCCAGCTTTACAGGAGTGCAGCCCTTGCGCTACTTTGGGAGGTGCACATGCCAAAATGTGCCTTTCACAACACCTTGTCCAATTGCCATGGCAGTTTGGGGATTAGCCAATCAGTTACTATGGGTGTGGTCAACAGGAAGGGGAGGTGTAACTGTTGTACATTATACTCTGCATACTGAGGGTGGCTGACATGGCGAAATGCATTGTGTTGACTGTAGGTGATACCTTTGCCATAGAACTGCACAACTATGCCGTGTAAAGACACTTTGATGGCAATTTTGGTTTAGAAGGAGTGGACGCATTGTGGAACACTGTGTATGAGTGCAATTTCGCTGATATGCATGCACTTTGCTAAGACCTCGCCACTTTTCCAGTAGTAGATGTCATCGTCATCCATTATGGCGGCATGCATATGGGTTACCTGCCTTGCTTAGATTTGTTCCATAGACTGAGGAGATTGCTGAATGTCGTGAGGACGCTTTTTCCTACCTTGAAGGTGCTTTTCTCATCCATGATACCAAGAAGAGTATGGCCTACTGCTCATGGATGTTGTTCCGAGCCAGACACAGGAAGGTGTCTCATCAACAGAAGCATGTATACTTTTTTGTCCGTGGAATGTTCTTCTGCAACAATGACCTCATTAGTTGTGGAAATGCGGAGTGTTTCCAAGAAAATGCCAGTTTGTTGTCACCCATTGACAATTCAGTTTTGTTTGCTTATCTACAGGCTGTGGTGAAGAGTTTACTGTACTAATGTGAGCAGAAGAACTCATAAAAGCTAATAAAAACTGAAAAAAGTGTTCCCATAGAAGCATCTAAACAAAAAAGCAAAAAAACTGGCTCTTTGTGTCGCCCCTTACCATGAACTACTCCTACCCTGGTTGCAAGTTATTCCTCCATGCCCGCACGCAGGGCGAAACCTACATCTGGGGATTTTGTGATTGGCGGCTACAAAAATTGAATTGTGGGGATTGTCCAATCACATGCTTAGGGTGTGCACCAATAGGAAGAGGAACTCCTGATTCACTGAGGCACGGCTCTCGATTTACTTGGGGACCCGCACATGCCACATTTGGGGCTTCTCACCATGCTGGCCTATGGAAATGGGACTGCAGTGATTGTCCTATCAAGTGGTGCTCAGGGTGTGCATCACAGGAAAGCACACCAATACGAAGAAGGACGCCTCCTGCTGTACTGGGGCGTGGCCCGCGCAGTACTTGGAGAAAGGCACATGCCACATTCTGCGCTTCTCAGCATGCTGGCCGATGGAAATGGGACTATGGCCTTTGGCCAATCAGGTGCTCAGGGTGTACATCCAGGAAAGAGCTCCAATAGGGAGAAGGAATCCTCCTGCCTTATCAGGGTGCAGGCCTTGCGCTCATTGGGGAAAGGCATGTGGCACATTTTGCGCTTCTCACCATGGTAGCCAATGGAAATGAGACTATGGGCCTCATTACGACCCGGGCGGTAAGGGATTACTGGTACCGGTAAGGGCACCGGTACCGGTAATCCCTTACCGCCCTATTACGAGTTCCCTTTGTGGGTCCTCCCTTAATGCCTGGTTTTACGAGGTGTTAAGGACGGGACCCGCAAAGGGACTTTGGTGCTAATAACGGTACCGCAATTTGCGGTACCGTTATTAGCGGCTTCCCCATTCCCATTGAGCCCTATGGGGGCTCCAATGGGAATGGGGAAGGGCCCTGGTGAATTGGGAATTACCACCCCCGCCAACCTTGGAATGGGGTGGTAATAGCTCCATTCACCAGGGCAGAGTCAGTAAGGATTTGGAGGCAGCCATGGCGCTAATAGCGCCATGGTTACCTCCAAACTCCTAATGAGGCTGTGTGGATTTTGGTCAATCAGGTGCGCTGGGTGTGCGTCACAGGAAAGGTGGCATTCAGTTTCCCCATTACCTTTTGTACTGTGGCTGGCAAACATGGCAAGATGCACAGTTTTCGTCATGGGTGATGGCTTTGTGGAAGATTTATGCGTGTATGCCCTCCAAGAAGACGTGTCTGGCAATTTCGGTTAGGAGGGAGTGGAAGCTTTGTGTTGTGGACTGCTTGTAGAATGTCGACACTTTGGTGACATGCAATCATGCCAATATTATTACTGTTCATTGTGCAGGAAAAATGGTGCAGCATGTTACACAACCTTAAGTGCCCTTTGCAATAAAGGAGGCACTTGCCCAGTTCATGCGTTTGTTTCAGATCTCTTGCCTACGTTTCTACTGCATTATGCAGCCACCGATGTGGCAGCGTAATTTTCTATTAGGTCCGTGAATGCAGACAACGCAATACATTGCAAAGAAGAGTATTTGTGACTTTGGTCGACATGTACCAAATGGCATCCTTCGCCCATGCGACTATGACATCTCACAGCATGAATACTTTTCCCCAGCTATAACGTTTTTCTTACTATGCCAGCCATCCAGATTTTTGCACACACCATCTAAATTGGCTTGGGGCTCTTCATGAAAGTAATGAATTTTTTTGTACTTAGTGTTGCACTGTGGCGCTCTTGAAAATGCTCTGGAACACCTAAAAAAAACTCTTTGTACAGCGACCCCGTTTGTAACCGATTGAACTACAGTGTTTACCACACTGCCACGCCTCCCGCCCTGAATGCATGCATTAGCAATTCTGTTGTTGATCTGTGAAAGGTGCTTTCTTTATTTACATTTTTCCCTTTCACAGTTAATTTTCATGTATTATGGTGTTCTCACACATGCCACAAAAGAAACGGCAGGACAGGTCTGGTACAGAAGGGGCAGCACTTGTCTGGATACTATAGGGGATGTGCCGGGAGACAGAATTATTGGGTGGTCCTCACCTACATAGGTGCCAGTCATTGTAATGCTCCCGTAAGGACCGCTCCCACTCCCTTCAAAGTACCTTCTCTCTGTACAATAGTGCTTTTCAGTACATGCACAATACAATGCCCTCAGGAGTGCCCCTCTTGTAACCCCCAGCAGATGTGCAAAATGCTGTACATGAAAGTACCCTACGTAATTGCTGGAGGGCGGTAGTCTGCCCACTGGTCCCTTGTGCTTTATTTTCAGTTGTCGTCACATGCAGTAGAAACACTTTATGCTACGCCATTAGTTTTAGTGGTAGCACTCAAGGATGTACATACATTGTGGAATACAAGAATGTTTACAAGGATGGGAGACACAGCTTCATTACGTGTAGAAGGAAGCCATTACTCTGTGCAACCCATACAGCTACAGCACTTTTCTAACCGGCACTAAGGTTGTTTGCTCTCTGCATATTTTGCTGTTTCCTTACTCGCCTTTACATGCAGAAGTATGTGCGTGAGGAAGGTGCAGGAGCTTTGCCATTTTCAAGACTAAGTACAAACTGTCCCACCTGCAGTTACATGTTTTCTTCAAATGTACGAACGGCAGGCAACCTCTTGCTACTTTCTGTCACACCACTGAGTGCAGACACAATGTATTTGTTTCACAGGTTATGGAAAGGGAAGCAGCAGATAAATGAAAGTAATGCACCATTTAACACAGCCACGGTACAATGTAGGTTGCTGTTCCTTCTTTAACAGTGGCCGTTATAGGAGTACTGTATCCACACATTGCTAGTTTTGCAGAGCCATCCACAAAGTCAGCAGTACTTTAAATGCAGTAGCCTGCTGCATGATTCCATAGGGCTGGCGACAGGGGTGGTGTTGCCAGCATACAGTGGATGACCTATGCATGGGTCAAGGTGTGGAACGGAAACACATGCGCTTCCACAACTACTTAAAAGTACATTCAAAGATGCAGCCATGCGGCCTCTAATGGAGTCCTTCAGATACTTGCAGTGTGATTGCACATACGCCAAGCAGGTACCGTGTCCATAGGAAATGTCCACATTGCTCATTTGTAGTCTTCTCGGCCAGTACTGTGCAGCAAAGATTTATCATGCCCTGTTAACACAAAAAGAGAGCCTACTGCCACACTACACAACATTTACTATGTACATCTATAATTGGTACAATGCGCCAACACTATCCGGAAAAATAAGGGGTAGCACAAAAGGATACATACATCAGACAATTTGCCCTTTCCGCACGTTTATCATTTTCGTATTTATTTATTTATAAAGCGCAGCCAGGCCCAGGGGCATATGGGCACGTAAGGTAGAGCTGGTTACAGAGGAGCAGTTAAACAGAGTTACGTTACAGTTACAGGAAGGTTACAGTTACATATATGTGCAGTCAAAACAATACAGTCAGCCAATAAGTTCCATAATAGATAGGAACAGGCATAATAAGCAAGTGCATACGCAGATATATTAATTCCAGGTGAGTGATCATGAGGGCAGCCAAGGAATTAGTAACAAACCATTGTTAACAGGATGTTATGGTTATGTTGCCGTACAAAATACCTATCCTCTTTACAGAAAACACTATGCTAAAGAAACGTTCTGTTTACTAAAAACCTATGAAATTCACTTACAAAAACATTGTTAAAGGGACATTATGGTTAAGTTGCACTAGCAAAAATCTATGAAATTCTATGGAAAAACGTTGTAGAGGAGGTCCCAAGCACGATTCGCACCCCTAGCGCGCATTTTGAAGTACCAGGAACGTTCACGCCAAAATATATGACGTATGATGAGCAAATAAACCAGCAGATAGCCGCAGTGGGGCTCTGTCCAGTACCTATCAGACTGACAGCACCTATTGAAGTACCAACACCTAAAAAATCATAGACAGTGAGGTACCCATCGAGAAAACCATATCGAGAAATGAGACAGAATGATGATTGTCAAAATGCAATACCTGAAGAAGCCAAAAAGATACTAAAAGAAGATGAATGATGACGTCACAAGAGCCCGGACTGACTCACATATAGAAGATATGACGACCTGTGAATGATGAAAAGAGACGAAACACCATGGATAAGTGACATACTGAGTTTAAAGTGAAATATGTGATGTCAAATGTCAGAAACGTATGCCATGAGCGTGATGAAGATATTCTGCCAGTTTACACGTGTACATATGCAAGGAACTGCAAGAAGCAAGAATTCATGAGGCTTGCTAAGCTTAGTAGTAAGAAAGATTGTGGCAAGCGCCACCTGTACATATCTACCTCAAGAAAGCACTTTATATAGGTATACTTCCACTATGCACAAGAGCAGAACCGACTAAAGGTTACTTAAAGTCTCAAGAGGAGAGCTTTGCAGCAGGAAAATCAAGAATTAAGGACAGAGTGAAACTCAGACGAAGGCAAGTCATGCCAAGGTCGTACCAGCTGAAATAGCCCAACAGGAGATACAATTAATGAAGAGAAGAAGAAAGGTCAAGATAAGCCACAGAAGGCAGATGGCTGGCAACATTAAATCAAATAGACAAATTGCATGGAGAATAAGACGATTTCACGGTGTCGAAATCACATGACTGAGCAAGCAGAAGGGATGAAACTTTCACACCTAAGCATGTATTTGTGCCATTCCCAGGCACCCTGACTTTTCCAGAGCAAGAAGCAGTCTTGAGGGCAAAATACAAAGAAATAATTGACACATCACAACTGAAGTGTTGATTTATTGTTGCAATAATTGGAGGGAGGCTGGGAGTGCAGATGAACTCCCTGCACCTGGCCGGCTCTTCTGCATGCTGCTAGGCTAGTGGAAAAGTATGAGTTGAGTTGATGCCAACCCGATCATAGTGGACCAAGTAATCTAGGGTTCTATAGTTAGTAGAACCAATGAGACATACTTTTAGTGACGTCTACAGTAGCCATTTTTAAGGAAGGGCTTAGATGCCCCAACTGACACTGTTTATCCCATCCCCTCACTTCATTACCATATACAGATATAGCACCTATATTAAAGTTACCTTCCCAGAACCAATAGAATTTCATGCCAGATTTTAAGCGTTACACGTCAGTGATGACAAGTTTTTAGTATAAATGATGTGTTTTTTATTAAATTAATTGGAGTTGAAGCGAGAAGGAAGATCGAGCGATTGCTGATATTCATTAACTCCCCCTTTTTTGGACTTGTCATTAAACAGACTCCCTTTGCCAAACCATTGAGTTGTCATTATTGATTTGATGTGAGAGTATTAATCTGCATCCTCATCCATCTCACGGGTGCTGTTGCCTCATCTTAAAGGGCTATTGGGTAACCCCCAGGTCTATGGGCCGGTTGGGGTCCTAGTGCACAACGTTGTTACAGAGACGTTATGGTTACAGGTAAAACCCAAACTTGCCCTGAAATTCAACAGTTATGTTAAGCTAAGCAACCATTACCCGTGCCACCAGCGTGCACTGGTAAGACTAACACCCATGACATCAAAGATGACATCACAAATGTCATTGATGACATCACTGTCAAATTTCGGAGAGTTTTCACTTTTACCTGTAACCATAACGTCTCTGTAACAACATGTTTCCAATGTATTTTTTTGTGTGAACATACAGTGATATTCATTTGAATACTACAATTATGGTTACACTACTGAATTTTCTATAACACACTTGTCCCTTTTTCCTAAAAGTAGTTTTTTCACACTTTTATATTGCCATGGCGCTGAGGCATATACACTGAGAGAATAATGCCATGTAGCCCTGATGATGTGTAAATCTGGGTGCTCAAACATGTTTTGTATTATCTACTTATCCAATAAGGTATCTATTATTGTGTTCCATAGTTATCAGGTTGGTTAAAACTTGGATTCTAGATTTACTTAATGTGCAGATAAAATACAGTACTCACCTAGAAACGATGAGCAGTGATTATACTACCTTTTCAATAGGAGGTCATATGAATCCATCAAACAGGTATTTTAAAGACACACGCTAACAAGCGATTTCATTATTTAGCTTGACTGCCAGCAAGGAATTTAATTTGTTAAATGGCATCCCAACTGATAGCCTGGTAAGAATGACTTTTCAGCCCATGAGTAGATAGTCATTCATAGATTGTTTTTGCTAATTACTCGTGCAAGCTTATCTCCGATCAGACATAAGTGACTTTACAATCATCTGACACACTAAAAGCCATCATGGGTATTTGGATAGATAGGATCAAAAGATGACAAAAGACATTGCACATAAAGGTGGTAATACCAACTGCGGTCTTTAGGATAATCCCCAAACATTTATGGAGAGAGTACAATTTGCAGGCTGGCCTGCAACAGATAGAAATTCACAAACAGGAAATTGTTGCCTGCTACCCCTTCGAAAAATCCTAAAGTTTATCAAATTGATAGAAAGAAAATGGCCCCTCTACTGAACACAAACAGGGCCATAACTCATGTCCTATTGGATGGTGCCCACTCAGGAGGGTTTACACTCACGTTTTAGCTCACCACGGGGGTAATTACAAATTTTGCATTGTAGGAAAAGCGCTGGTAAAAGTGATGGTAATTCCTGCACCGCAAAAATACGTTTGCTTTTGGAAGTGACACATTTTCTTCCAGCCAATAGCTGGAGGTAAATCAGGCGGGCCCCCACCAGCAAAAACCTGCTTGCATTAATGTTGCCGGTAATGCCAGCAATTTGGAATGGTGAATGACCAGCGTTGCCGGCACCTGGAATATCCGGTAATACTGGGATATCAGGCACCAGTAATGGTAGGTTTGTCTGGCGGTATCCCAAAGGGATACCGTCAAACATTATGTCCTACCAGTGGAGAAATATACATTTGTATGTCAGTCTCATTCAGTCCATAATGCATCCTGGCACTGAAATGCTAGTCAATTCTCTGTTGAACAAGAGTCCCATCAGGCATCCCACACACACCTTCAGTAAGGTGTTATGTTATGTTAGGCACATTTGTAGCACGCACATTCCCCCAAGGGCATCTTGGCACGAGGATTTCACTATTATGCTAAAAGAACTACTGTCTAAAATAACAAGGTCGTTAAAGATGACCTAAATTGGAGATGGTTCTCGATACATCTGACAGCGGGTGGTAAACCATTCTACAATTTGCCAGCAGCGTAGATATTTGCACGAGCACCAACTCTAGGTAACCATATTTTCGGAATGGCCACCAGATGTGCACTGCCAGAGTGAAGAGCCCTTCCTGGACAATAAAACGCCTGCTGAACCAAACACAGAGATTTTAATTTTATCCTCTAAGCCACAGGGAGCCAGTGGAGTGAACAGAGCACCCGGTTAATGTGGGCACCATAAGGAGAGTTGGTACCCACCCTGGCCTCAAGATTTTGCAGCGGTTGAAAATAATGTATCAAGGCAGACGGCTCGGCTTAAAATAGAGCATTGCAATAGTCAATTCAAGTGGTAACCAGAGAGGCAACAACCAACGTTTGTAGATGACTGGGAAGAAATGGAAGTACTTTATGGAGGAAAATGTTACCTGTTTTACAGATGGCACTCACTCGAGGGGCCATCGAGAGGGAAGAGGAAAGTAGAACTCCTAGGTTTTTCACTGTCGTAACTGGCATCGGACAGTCACCCGGTTCAGATGGCCAGGAAGAGGGTGTCCATAGTGTGAGAAACCTGAAGGTGTTCTCCCAAGTAGACCTTGGGAAACCCTTATTCGGGTGGCAATGGGAGGGCTGGGGTTCTCACATCCCAACCCTGGTTCTGGACGAGCAAGGGAGCATCACCTGGATGGGGGTACCCGGGGTTATGCTTGGTGGAATGCCCCAGGTGAGACACGGTATGAATAAGGGTAGAAGATGAGAGTGAAATCCCTGAGACCTTTATGGGCCGTGCCACATCTGCTCCCTTTCTTCCCATTAGATCTCTATGGCCAAGATTCAACAACCCCCCCATGCGTAATGAATCCTCCAAAGTCCCAATTTCCATGACACCCAAAAGCATAAGTCCCAGAATAATTGTTTCACCAATCTTCATTCAAGTACTCCCCATCCTATTTCCTTCTGTCCCTCTGATTGTTATTTTCTGTATTCGAAACCAGATCAGACAAAATTCTACGATCACCACAATCCCTTTTGTTCATGTCACAACCCCAGCTATTCCAGCTTACCCCGCAAACCCCACAAATCCCGTCCCTCTGATGGTCATCTTCCAAAATACCAACTTATTAGGACAGAACACTACCGTCCCCACAATCCCCTAGGTTCTTTTCTTCATCCCGGTTATTCTCGTCCATTTAACAAATCCTCCAAAACCTACCCTCCGAGAGCACCCCAAACCCAAATACAAAGGATATGATGCCATACCACAATTCTTTCCCTTCCGACTCTGTAGGATGCTCTGACATTCAAACGTTCCCCTTTTCTGGGACAAACATTCACGCACACAACAAACAACGGACTAATGTTAAGCCTGTGTAGCTGAAATGTCCCAACACGAGGGTGAGGCAAAGTCAGGTGATTAACTTTAACCACACACACCTGATGGTCCTTCCTTTTCCCCGTAGGGATAAAAGGGTGCAGCAAGCGGGCGCAGTACGAGAAAGGCGAGCATGGCAGACAGCACGACGAGACGGCTACCATGCAGCAGTTCAAGAAAAGGAGACAGGCGGCTGTAACTGAAAGGGTGGCAATGAGAGAAGTGACCTTGCCCTCTTTGCCCCAGACCAACAGAGCCTTCGTGGAAGAGAGCCTAAAACTGAAAAAAATAGCAAAAGTGTCCTGCAGCAGATGTCAATGGTACACAGGGCAAACCTATGCCAATAAGCATGAGCGAGGGAAGCTCCTGTGCTCGTGGTACCAGCCTTGACTCCAGAGAGGCAACAGCCAAGCGGTTCATCACAGCCAGCGAGTCAAGGGGAGAACCAATAAGAATCGGGCCGTGTTGAGTGAGAATTGCAAAGTGGCAAGTTTTGAACCAAAGCTGATGAACTTTGAATGAACTGTTAAATGTGTGAACGGGAGACCAGAGGCAGAAGGAAACCAGCGCCACATAGATGCTAACTCAAGGACTCTGGTCGAGCCCCAAATGAGAGAAAAGTACAGAAACCAGAAGGCCATAGGAGGGCCAGCGAAATAGGTCAAAGTGGTCATACAGAGGGTCGAGCAAAATCACAGTACAATCGAAAGACTTTGATCTAGATGCACAGTGAAAGAAAGGGAAGTGAATCCCGTAAATGTTGAACTGTGTAAAAGTAGAACTATGAAATCAAGTAGGGTCTGAGCATGACCGAGGGAGATGCAGGGGTGAAGCCATCACCCAAGTAAAAGACATTAAGAAATTGAGGGAGGAGAAATCCCACAAGAGGGTTCCGAGCCCAACCGAGGGAGATCCAGGGGTGAAGACATAACCCAAGAATATAAAGAAGAAGAGGGGTTTTAGCCCGACCGAGGAAGAACCAAGGGTGAAGCTATCACCCAAAGTTGTTTGATAAAGAAACTGTGGCATATTTTGGAATACGATACAAGAATGGTCAACGCCCAGAAGAGGAGGGTCACCCTACATGAAACTGTGATATGAGATTGAGAAGGATCAACTCCCAGAAGAGGGGGATCCAGAGCTGAACCCATCACCCAGCGAACATTGGAACAGACTTGTATTTGTTAAAGGAACTTTTCTAAGGAAATGAGACTTGGCCATTGGCGAGCCTGAGAACTGCCATTTGAACTGTCGTCTCAAGTTGGAAATCCTGAGACTGTACTGTGCCCCAAGCTCCATATTTTACCCCATGTCCAAAATGTGGTGAAGGGAGACCCAAGCTACTGCACCCATACATAATATTTGAGAACACTTCTTTCTTTTCTAGAGAACTATCCCACACCTCCCAACTTGTATTAGTTACGAGGTTTGGCAATAGGTTTCTTAGTATAGGCCCTTTTTATTTTGACACAACTCCTCTAGGACTGCCGTATTTTCCATTTGATGGTTGACGCTTGCTCCCATCTAAGATTTAGGTTTAGATTAGGCCTTTTTTCCAACCTGCCTACCAAATTTATTGTTCAATAAACACCCTTGAACTGGGATCATTTGTATCCGTCTTACTTGTTGTCACCATGCTTTTCTCAGTTCACATTCATCCACTTCCCACAGCTGCCAAGCACTCACACAGACACAACAACACGTCACCCTCGGCAAGATCTAATCGGACTAGAATCTGTGTGTCATCGGCATTGGAGTAACGGAAGCTGCGGGAGTGGAGGAGGTGAAAAAGCGGCTGGACATAAATAGCATGGGGGACAGGGCAGAGCCCTGCGGAACACAACAAGAAAGTGCTTGAGGTAAAGAAAGAAAGGGAGAAGAGAAAGCAGTTGGCGCCTATCAGCCATAAAAGAGGTAAAAAAGGCCATGACGGGGCCAGTGAGGCCTGGCAAAGCTGGGTAGGATAACATAATGGAGTGGTCAAAAATGTTGGACTCTGCAGAAATATCTAGAAGTATCAGGGTTCCCACCTACCTCTGCCAACCATCATGGCCAGGTCATCAACTACGGACACCAGGACACTCTGCGTTCCCTGTCCCGGCCGGAAACCAGACTAAAAAAGGGATCAGAGCAACCAGAAGTTTCAAGAAATGAAGACAAAAGAGGGGAGACCAGAGATTCCAACACTTTCATAACAACAGCCGGTTTAAGCTCTGTAGAAATTGAGCCTAACTGACAGACAAGATTATCTGCTTCTGTGACCAGGGAATCATGTCAGGCGTAATGGCCTTAAGGGTGGCCAATTGGATCAGGTCAGAGGGAGCAGCAGACTTAAGTTGGCTAACAGCCCTAAGAACTCCTCCTTATAAAACTGGAGTGAGTAACAGTATCCACAGCCTTCCCAGGTGATGGATTGATAGTACTCGGACCACTAAGATGGATAATGTTCCTTATGTCATTGATTAAGTGACAAAGAAATCAGAGAGTGAGTGTTCGAGAGATTTGGTGTCTGAGACTTTAGGAGAAAAACCTGTGGTAGAAATAAATGACTTGACAATAACTCCGTGGACTGATTCAGGGCCTGCTCCAATATATGGGTGAAAAAGTTCTGTTTGTCCATGCTGATGCTCAGATGATAGTCTTTGGTAAGCTGATGAAGGGCACTCCTCAGTGTGGGACTATACGAGCGACGCCACTTACGTTCTGCCTTCCTCAGTTCCATGCGTGCTGCTCTGAATTTTTCTGTAAACCAGGGTTCTGAGGTGTGACTCTGAGAATGAGTAAGTTAAGTTTAAATGGGACGGCCTGATTAACTACCAAGGTTAGTATTAGTATGAGGTCAAAGATACCAGCATGCACTTGAGTCGACTCATGTACAGACTGATACAGGCCCAGTTTCAACAGCAAGTCAAAGAACTGAGCTAATACTGGGGCTTGCAGGGAATTAAACCTAATATTTAAGTCCCCCAGCACCACTAGGTTAGTAAACTTAATTTGAAGAGATGCTATCGGGTCTAAGAATGTATTCACAAATGTGGATTAAGAGCCAGGAGGGCGATATACAATTAGAAAGTGCCAAGAAAGTGATGCTGACGCTGTATAGTGAACTAAAAGAGCCTCCATCTTTACAATATGAGGCAAGGGTACCATAGAGAATTGGTGATTCATTTTAAAAACAATGGCTACTCCCCCAGCAGGGTGTAGAGCAAGCCGATCAAGATGGATGATGTTGTACTCATCAGGAAGGGCCTGTGATAACGTGGGTGCAGAAGTATCTACAAGCCATGTCTCAGTCATAAAGAACATATCGACCAATATTCAGCCAACAACTCATAGATAATCATAGATAAAGGCGGCAAGGCCCACGATTGAGCAGGAGTTATAATAAATATAATAAAAGCACTGAGTAGGCATTTTCCCTAGAGCGTATTGTAACACTGAGAGGATTAGCATTCATGAAATGTAAAGCTAACACTGCATGTAGAGGAGAAATGTCCAGAAAGGTCCAGAATGTCTTACTGTGTACCCAAGCCCACTGAACCTGTCTGTGACTTGGACCGGCACAGACAGCCTTAACTTTGGCACAACTTCAGCATGACGAGCACGCTCCCGCTGTGCTGTCTACGCGCACTTGCATTATATACACACGTGGCATTACCATAACCAGTCCAGCCTCACTGCCGATAGGCGAAACCAGCATTGACCGAGCTCGAGCTTTAGTATACTCGGAGGCCATGCACCCTCCACCAGGGCTGCCTGGCATACAAGGAACATAAGAAGGTAAATTAAACTGAAAATAAAATTAACATGAAAATTAAAATAATGAAATTAAAACACTAAAATATAGCGTGATTGTGGTAAGAGGCTCCCATTCACATGCCACAAACCGTCTAATAACCTGGTGCCTAAAAGGAAAGAATAAAATGCTCGAAGTACAATAATTAAAGTAAAATAACATAAAACACCCAGAGGCTAAAAGCCATACCATGAAATCTATGGCGGTACAGAAGATGAAGGTGCTATTTCCTATCTTGCATCAGGAAATGTAGGTAGGCTTCTGCATGCTGCATGCTGATACGATGCAACTGCAAATGAATTAGTACTTGCGAACCTATTTTAGGAAAGTCATTATCATTGGTGTTTTGGAAAATGAAGCAGTTGCAGACGTTCTGTGTTTTGGAGGTTTGTTTGAAAATGTGTTTAAAACTATGTACCAAAGACACCTTGCCTGTAAGATTATAGCCATCACCCCTAAGTCAAGGAGCATATCTGGCTGGTGACAGCCTGCTAGCCTGAGCATACACACAGGGTCAGCGCGGTTACCGGCCAGATTTGATACCCCCAACAAAAGACATATACATGCCTTTGATCCGGAAGTAAAACTCAGGAAACGCAAGCTTAGATGTGGAATTCAAAAAGTACAATATCTACCAGTCGCACAAAGATCAAAACAAATAAAACATCTGAAGTCAGTACCTAAGAACTGGATTAGAAGTAGGAAATCACTAAGCTTCCAAAAGGACAGCAAGCAAATGTTGAAGAAAATGGTGACAAAATCCACATCAGAGACCTGGGACTGGTGAATGAAGCAACTACAGAGTCACAAGAATCAATCCAATCAAACTCTATAGCGGAAAAAACATGGGCCCCCATTACTACACCGGCGCTAAACCATGGCGCTATTAGCACCATGGTTAGTGCCGGTGTTGTAACGGGTCCGCCATGGTTCAATGGGGAATTACCACCCCAGTCCAAGGTTGGCGAGGCGGTAATTCCCCATTGAACCATGGCCCTTCCCCATTCCCATTTTCACCCCATAGGGCTCTATGGGAATTGGGAAGGCGCTAAGTACGGTACCGCAAATTGCAGTACCATACTTAGCACCAAGGTCCCTTTGCAGGTCCCTACTTTAACGGCTGGTCTAGACCAGCCGTTCAGGTCGGGTCCCGCAAAGGGACCTCGTAGTAAGACGCTAAGTGTTTAACGGCGCCGCAGCCTTTTACGGCGCCGTTAAACACTTAGCGCCAGGGTCCTAATGAGGCCGATGGTGTCAATACTATCAAGGCATCTATCAATCGTCGTTTACTATTGATCAGGTAGAAGAAATTCTGTGTGTTAAGGGGAGCCATTTCTTGCATTTCGATGAAGATGATATAAAATATTTTATTGGGAAACTAAGTACATCACGTGCAGCAGGGCCGGATGGTCTAAATAACATAATGCTGAAAAAACATCCAGACATGTGGGTAAAGATCCTGAGTAAGATCTTCCTAAATGTCATGTTAACAGGGGAAATACCAGCGCATTGGAAACAATCAGCGATTGTACCCCTGTATAAGAAAGGAACTAGATCTGATACTTCTTCCTTTAGACCAATAGCATTACTCGATTGCCCTGGCAAGATTTTTGGACGCATTCTGTTAAAAAAGTTCAATGTATGGCTTACAGAAAGGAACTTAAGAGACCCGTACCAAACAGGGTTTATTGTTGGTATTGGGACCAGTGTAAACCTGCTAGCCCTAAACGCTATTATTGCAAGCCATCGCAAAAAGAAACAAGCACTGTACCTAGGATTCATTGACTTCAAAACATCCTTCGATGCAGTACCGAGAGAACTACTGCTAGCCCTAAACGCTATTATTGCAAGCCATCGCAAAAAGAAACAAGCACTGTACCTAGGATTCATTGACTTCAAAACATCCTTCGATGCAGTACCGAGAGAACTACTGCTTATAAAACTCCTAAAACTAAATTGCCCATGGAACTTATTGAAATGGATTATGGAACTTCACTCAGATACTTCAATTCAAATAAGATTGAGCAGAGAGGGCATTCCTTCAGAGAAGATGACAACAGCGAGAGGATTGAAACAGGGGTGTATTCTCGCGTACACCCTTTTCAACTTTTTTATTTTTGACATGGTTGAAAGTTTCAGAGATATTATAACAGACTCTTCTAAGCTTGATGGCCAGGAAGTAAAATGGCTATTTTATGCTGATGACTTATTGTTGCTATTAAAGACACCATCCGGGCTAAGAAATATGCTGAAAAGCCTGGAAAACTATGCCAAACGAAATATGATAGCAATAAACACAAAAAAATCCCAGATGATGCAGTTTTAAAATGGAATACAGCGCTGTCGGAATAATACATGGCATCTGGATAAAGTTAAACTCCAAACTGTGCCATCTTATATATATATCTAGGGACTAATATAAATAATCATCCGCGGGTCTGCCACATGAGATAAACTTAAAAGCGAAATTAAGTACACCCACTTCGCAAGCATGAATCATTGACAGCAGATTTGGAAAATGTTCTGTTTGTCCTATTGTAACCTACTACAAACAAAAAATCATTCCAATATTAACTTATGGATCAGAAACCAAAGCTGCAAAAAATGGCGTATTTTGGAATAAGTTAGAAGGATTTTTTTGGAAATCAGTCCGAAATTTACCAACTGGAGTCCCAATAAATTTAATTAGATACATTGAGGTTGAAAGTGCAGGAAACTATGAGTGATGCTTATATATAAGAGGAGACTCTTCTTTTAAACCCAGAGTTAGCTAAGAAAAAATGATGGGAATTTATTTGGATTCAAACAAGGGAAGGTTGTAGTGATGATAAGGTATTCAAGGAAAATCCATTCACGCATAAAAGTTATGGCTTAGTGCAATCGTACCTTTCTCAATGCCCTGATAGAAAGCACTGATCAGGTCTTTTGAGACTGAGATTAAACATTTGGAAAACGTGCAAGATAACAGGGAAATGGCACTCCCTTTCACCACAAGAACAATTATGTCGATATTGTAGTAATGAAGTGGAAACCTTGAAACATATATTGTTGGAATGTGTAAATCTGCAATCATTACATATAAAATATTTTTGGAGACACTTTGAACAAAATGAAAATGTTGATGTGGAGACGATGTGGTAGCGCATCTTTCATATACATTCCAAATCATTGGGTTTTGCGACCATGAACTTCCTGGCTGAATTAGATTTGGATAAAGATGAATCTCTGTTATGAGAACTAATTGGAAAATATGGAAAAGTATATAAGAACTATAAGAGTTTTAAGATTGATCGTAATAATGAAATATGATCATTTTATTTCTGTTTTACATTGTGAATTATGTATGTGTTAGAGATTTTGTATTTTTTCGCTTTTTATGTTTAAAAATGTAATTTTGAAAGATTGATTGAATCAGCCAAACAAAATAAAAAAAAATATATATATTTGCAACCCGGAGTTCCGCGTTGTCATGTACGGGCGTGCGTGCAATATGAAAACACGGGACGTAGCCCTTTAAGGACTCTGCAGCCAGGTGCCTGGAAGTTGGCATGGCAACGTTGGCGTCCTCTCTGTCCTTCCTTCAGCCGACGCCGAACAACGCGCAGCGTTGTCACATGACCTGTCCTTCTTAAGCACCACCCTCATTTTTGCCGGTGCTTCTGATTGTTAATTAGTGGCGCCACGAAAGTTTCATACTGTGTTTACCTTGCACCTGGTATTCCCTGTTGCTGTTCCCTTTCCTTCTCTAACCCCCCTGTCATCTTGAACCTTCTTGCCTCCTCGACCGGACCGCTACCTGGATCTGCATTTGGAATGTTTTGCTTTGGTTTTTGCCCGGCTTGTGTATGGACCTCGGATTGCCATTGGATCTTCTTTTGCCTACGCCCATTGAACTATGCCGCAATCCACCTTCCGCTGCTTTCTGACCCCGTTCGTCTACTTTACCTCTTCCTTTGACTCCTTGGGACTGCTTTTGGATTCATGTTTTGGATCGTGTGTGAATCTCTTGGATTTTTGGAACTTTGGAACTTGGGACTTCCTTGTTTGTTCATTACACGGACTAGAGACTTCCAGTGTGTACAAGGCGTCCTTGTGCCATCGGGTTAGGCTGCTGGTTGTCCCACTTGGATTGTTGGATTTTGCCTTCCTGTTTCCCCCCAGCCCCTACTTGGATTCTGCTTGACTGAGAAAAGGACAAAAAATATGGTAAGCCATTACTGTGTTCATTTAGACAACGTGTATGCAAAGGGGAGGAGGGGCCTATTACTAAACTTTAATAATCCAAGAAATAGGAGAACACACAAATGTTTGACTGCCCTTTTTACTTTGGCTGGTCATGGGCTCTTGATCTTGTCTAGAAGTGGGGTTGACCTTACATTTCGTGTTGTTTTAACCACTGCACTTGCAGGTCCAGCGCCTACCCTATATCACTTGTGTTTTCATCTGGTTTTCGCCTGTACCTGCTCCTGCAGCATCTGTCATTGTATGCAGTACCTGTGCCTCCATTGGCAACCTTTCTTTTCTCTGATTGACCACTCTGGTTGCCTGTTTCTAGAACCAGAGGGGTACATCAGGAAGAAGAATTCATCGGCTACACTACGTGGGCAACTAGCATCTGACACGCGTCCAGTATCCCTGGGCTTCCTGTAACAAAGAAAAAATGAAAAGATAAACGGGTAAGTAGTAAGAATAGTTAGGTTGCAAAGCTACCAACAAAGGTTGAAAGCAGCAACACAGGGGTAGCAAATGCTAACCCTGCTACTTCCTACTTCCAAATGAAGCACATGATGTTATGGTTTGCATTAAAATTGTGATCAGTGATATTCAGAACTCACCAAATGACTTGTTTAAAGTTTGACTTGGCATTTACTGAACTCACTCTAGTTTCATTATAGTATTTTTATTACTTGTAGTATTATTATTATTACTATTATTATTAGTAGTAGTAGTACTAGTAGTAGTAGTGTAGTAATACTTGCAGCAGCAGTAGGAGCTTTAGTAGTAGTAGTTGTAATAGTAGTTTTAAAAGGTAATATCATGGAAGACTATAAACACACTATAATTCAATATGTAGTTTTTGCATAACTCAATGTTTCCCAGTTTAACAACATCAGACATATTTGATTTCGAGATTCTGTCAGAACTGAGTTCTGGATGGTTGGGGCATGACAAAGGAAGAACTTCTCTTTACGGGCTAGCACAGAATCCAATCTTTTGATAGTTTCGCGACATGAGGCATGAGAGCTTCAGAAGATTCGAGTTTAGCCACTGAGTATGTTGTTGTTCCATTTGAGACTGCTTTGCAGGTGATACATGCAGTGTTGAATATGATCTTGGGGGTGCAGTGAAACGTGTGCAGTGTACAAGAGATACAGTTGAATTTGTAGGCCATCTGGAAGTCATGCAGGGATGAATGGTTTGATTTTGCAGAGTGTGGAGAGCTGTAGCCATGTGGTTTGCACCTTTTTGGGTATATGCTTTTGGAAGGAAAGTCTACTGTCAACAATGAAGCCCAGGAATTTGGCTGAGATTTACAGCCGAGGTGTACATCTTTCCAGGTGCATGTCATCCTGGCATAGTTGCACAAGTTGTTGTTTGGCAGGTTTAGCGATGAGATCAAATTTGGTCTTGGTGGGTTTCAGTCTGTGATAGGGTTTGTCTGCCTGGTTTTGAAGTTATCTATGTTACTGTAATTGCAACATAATGAGCATGTTACCCTGGGATCTCTAAACATGTTTACCAACTCAGCATCTAATTTACTGTGGCTGGAAGCGGCCACCAACAGTTTACACACAGATCACTTCAGCAGCTGCATAAAATGCTTAGGTTTTGTACTCTTATTCAATTTGACAACATTAGTTCCACACACAGATAATAATAATAATAATAATAATAATAATAATAATAATAATAATAATAATAATATCTCTAGGTCAGCCACAGTAACCAACTGATTAGGGTGGTTGATCACCCAAGGTGTTCCTATTTAACAAGAGGTTGTGCCGCTGGAAGTTCAGTAGGTTTATAGAATGGTCAGTAATGTGTTGCACGTGCCTGAGATGAGTCACTCAATTTGCCAAAAAGCTACTGCATCTAGATAACTGGTGGTCCAGAATATGTGTCAGTCATTTGTCAGGCAGAGGCCTTTGTAAATTATTGACTCCCTAAAAATTTATGGTCACATAAACAAGGTCTAAAAATTGATTTGAATATGCTTCCCATTTAATTGAGAGGAACAATTATGATGTACAGTTGTGTTGCTAAACATCAATGTGGTGCCATTTATTTCCTTTCAATACCAACGCCTCAATTACCCTGTTGAGAGTTTTCGAAGTAAAATTAGTAATTATGATTCTAATGCTGAACTGTACAGGCACTTGCATTCCCTCACACATCTGGTGCTCTCCTAATCCCTGCTTTAGTCCTCACTCAGTGCCTTGCTCCTTGCTTCTCCCATCTCTAATCCTCATTCTTGACCGCTTTCCAGTCCATGTCACAGTCATATTCTACTCTGTTCCCATTCCCAGTCTTGGTGCCTCTACAATATTCTCAATGATTTCGTTTCTCCCTTATCACTGCTCTTTTCTATGTCTCCAAGTCTAAACTCCTGTCTGGCCCCCAACTCAATGCTCCTTCCCTGTCTGCCTTAGAGTCCTGTTTTAGTCCACCTCCCCACTGACCGGATGTGCGCTCCCCATACCTTTTCTTATTTCCCATCTTCTTTCAGGTCTTTAGTGTGGAAAGACTTGCCTAATCTTTCTGAACTTCAAGATCCCACTGCTCGCCGGGCTCATGTCCAACTGAGACTTAGGTGATTGTCTTTCAGACCTTAGTTGCATAGTTATGTGCTGGAATTAAATCCTACACTTAACCTCCAAACTCAGTATTCGGTGGTGCAAGAAAGTGGCACTAATTTGTACTGCAATTTTACCACCATACTTTCCTGTAATGCCAACCTTATAATGTTGCCATGTGCTTGGTACACATGGTAATTGGCAACATGGGGCCACCATTCATCAAGACAGATTGAAATTCTAGCAGCCACACCTTCTTTGAGGTGGGAACCCACACATCTTTTAACACTCAATAAAACACATAGCGCATGATTTGGTGGCAGGGCCTTCTCGCTAAACTGTAGAATTTGATTCTAAACGTATTGAGAACCACTTCTGAAGTCTCTTAAAACAAACATGAGTCGATGTCAACAATTTTCATGTGCACTCTCCTCACAGTTTATCCTGTAGCACCAATAGATTTCCTCAAAAACGATATGACGCTATACAAATACAATTTAGTAAAATAATAAGAATGCACTTCACATAGAATAAGGGAAACTACATTATTAGATGAGCAGAATTACATTTGGTGAATTAGAATGGCTCAATATACCGTTTATAGAGTTCTGATACTTTTGGAGGAGTGGTACATAGAACAGGGGTATATTGGGGTGCTTGTGCATTCAACAAGGTGTACTTTTTCATTTAGTTTCTTGATCAGATAGAGTGGTTTGCCCAAGAATAGGTTTTTATATAAACCACAGAGATACATTTTCCTTTCATCACAGTTCAGTGACACTGGGCAGAATTTGATGACACTCACTTTTAGCACTCACTTTTAGCACCTGTCCCCTGAAGGTAGCCCCAGCGCTATCTCTCCAGAATATTTGCTTGCACAGTCAGTGTTTGAGCTAAAGAAGACCTCCACTGTTATGTTCTTTGTCTTGTCCATCCCGCATCCCACGGTTGGACATGGTCGGGATTGGCCTTCACAATTAGGTGTCCAACAATTCAGACCTGGGCCTTTCTAGATTTCTACGGTCTGCACTAGCCAAAACCGCCATTCACTTCCAGAACCACTGCCCTGAAGGAGGTCTAAAATGGTTTCACAGACATCTTTCCTCACCCAATCGGGCTTGAGCAAAATATAGAACCCCTCAATCTTGCACCTGAGCCTGCTCACCAGCCCTCCATTCAAGGATAATGTTGGGTCAGGGTTGGCTTGGGCAGTCAGGTGATTGTTGAGGCAGGCTTGACGGTGTAGGAATTGTAAAGGCTGCACTACCCGAACGTGCCCTTCACTTCCAGCACTGCTCCATGGAGGAAGGCCTGATGTGATCTCTCTGCAGTCATTGCTTGCACAGCCATGCCTTCCCTTTCAACATTTCTTACATCTGGGTCTTATTGGAACATTGCCACCTTTACGCTGACTAGGTCTAAGGTTTTTACAGCGTATATTGGATTTATGCTCTGTGAACCGTGTTTTAACTTTCCTTCTGGTCATATCTACATAAAATAATCCAACAGGACACTTAAGTGCATATATGACATCTGTGGAAACACATGTACAAGAGTATTTGAGGTAAATCTTTTTCCTCCGAGTATGGGTGAGTTATGATGTTACTCCTGATGAGGTTGTCACAATGCTGGCAGTTATAAAAGGGTTGTGTTTCCGTAAATGTAGTCTTTAAGTTTCTTGAAGTAACCAATTCTGCGCTCACCAATGAGTTTCTCAGTGCCCTACTGTTTCTGTAAGCAAAGATAGGAGGGTTTGGGAATAACCAATCAAATGTAGCATCAATATGCAACACGAGCCAGTGTTTCTTTATTTTTTTTCCATTCTTGATCTCTTTCTAGACAATGTTGTGGCATAAACCATTCCGGACCCTTTTTAGGTGACTTGGGTAACAACATGTATTCTCTTGATGTATGTGCTACCTTTTCTGCAACTTCCTCAATAAGCACTGGATCATATTTGCGTTTTACAAATTTAGATTTCAAGTTCAATGCCTGTCTCTGGTATTCTTCATCACTCGAGATGTTACTGCTGTATCTCAAGAACTGGCTTATCAGTACACTGCCCATTTTGGATGAAAACTAGTCGCTAGAAATTAACTGTTCCCATGGGTCTCCTTTGTGAATTTCCTGGTACTCAATCCCCCACCTTCCTCATAGATTTCCAAATCCCAAAAATTGATGTTAGTTCTACTTGTAGTCCTAAATCTGATCCTAGCGTTCATTCTTTTTGCCTGTCCAAATACCAAAGATGTTGTTGATAAATCGTACATACATAGTCAAATGTTGCATCCACCTTGGTGAATTCAACGCATGCTCCATCTCAAGGTATAATATAAAAGTATTAGCATAGCTGGGTGCCATTTCTGTGCCCATTAAAGTACCAGATAATTGCAGGTAGAAAGTGTCACCAAATTTAAAACATTGAAGTACTACTTTCAACAAGGTAAGTACAATTATCCTGACCTTGCCACATATGCAACTTTTTTACTTCCTGGCTATCCCTCTCCCTTGGTCTGACCACTCTCTCCTCCAGCCTAGGCTGGCTAGACCCAGGAACACCACCTAGCAACCAATGCTAAATATGGGTCCACTGCAACCAATAAAGCAAGTGTCACCAGCCATATTTTCTGCTGCCCTCTCCAATTCTCCAGGGTCCACTGGGTCAAGTGAAACCCTTGTGGTGAACCTTTCTATGAACTTACTAGGAATGTGGACATACTTACCCTGCCATCCAGAAAATGAATCAAGCCCCCACCAAAGTTAACCTTTGATTCGATCAATTTAAGTTTCAGCAGTAAAAAGAATTAACAGAGCTCTCAAGTGTCTCTGGTGTAAGCCCTGTCACCAAGGAGACACACATGCTTGCCTGAGTCACGAGGAGAAGGACTACCATGTATCTATTCTACGTAAGCAGAAACCCTACTTTTACAACTGTATGTCATCAATGCTGAATCTATCTTCAGAATTGTTTCAGAACTGAGATCTCCCACAGTATAATTGCCTCCTGATATCCCTGTAGGCATTTGTCAACACCATCTGCTCCTTCTCTTTATAGAAAAGATTGAAGCCAGCAGTCTTTCAACCACACCCTTGCCTAGACTATGATCTTCATCTGTTCATAACATTTGCATTTCTGTTTGCCAATCAGTGCAGTGCAATTGATTAAGAATATTAAAGCTTCTGATGAACAGGTTACAGCCTCTCCTGCCAAGACTATGAAGGCAAATATTCTCAGCCTTGCAGCAGACCTAATTGCCTTGCTCAGTAGCTAGCTGAAAACTGTCATCTTCCTTCAGGCTCTGATATCCCCTGATATCCTCTCTTTTCAAGAACACCAATGCCGACCCATACAATACCTGTAAATTACTTTTCTGTTGCCAACACATTTTATATTGTCAAAATACTAGAAAAGGTGTCCCTAGTCAACTCCTGAGTCACACTGAGTCTCATGGCTTTCTACATGATTGCCCAACTCCCTGGACTGCTAGTGGTACTGGCATTATTCCTCTTTATGCGAGATGAGAAACGTATGTCACTAGATGCTAATTGCCCTCATTACTCATGACCTCTCTGTGACATCAGAGACTGTAAACCAGCAGCTCCTCCATGTCACTGGAAGACATTGTTTGGCATTACTGGTTCTGCTCTTCACTTTATCTCATCCTACCTACATGCAGGGAGATTCACGTGAGGCCAGGCCCCTTCATCTTGAAGTCCACCATTCAACTCTGCAGAGTTCCACAAAAGCCCATCTTGTCTGAACCCTCTCACTGACATCCTTACTCATCACATAACCTTCCTTAAAACCAATAAGGATAATGCATTATTGCCTTTGACCTTACGTGGTCTGCATCAGCTTTCCATCTCTCAGACTGCCTGCTTCAGATTCAGAAATGGACCACAAACAATGGCCTCTGAAGACAGAGATAGCCTATTTTGAAAATCACATCTCTTCAGGTCTCACTTTTGTTTGGTCTTCTTATAAAATCTTTATTTATAACTAGAATATGTTCTACACCTGCCCCAAAAATACTTTCCACGTGTATTCATGCTGGGCCTTTCCCACTTTTTATGCTAAGCAAGCAGCATGCTCCAACGCCACCTTGCTGGAATCCCATGCCTTTTGACGCATAGCTTGAAAGCTGTGCCCCATGAATATTTATTACGTTCATAGATTCGGTCGCTTCAGTGTTGATGGACACAGTGGTAACCATCCTCCCAAAAGAATCAATCACTTTTCTAAAAATAAACATACTTTTTATTGTGTACATTATATGCCATGGGGGAGTTACTTTACAATCGTCCCATGTCTCCCGGAAGAGCGGGCTACTAGCGTCCAAAAAGATCAAACATCCTGCCTCTTAAATTCAATTGTCACCACACAGGGATGGATGCTTGCTTTCTAAGCCATGGTAGCTCAAACCTTTTGCCTCAGCGTTGTTGTTATACATCCTCTCCAGGCTGTACCATGGGGAGCCTGCATACATTTCTGGAGCCCCCTGAAATGACGTGCTTCTTGGCCGAGCACAAAGGTTTGTGGTTGAGCAACGCTTTGTGAGTTATGTATGCAGTTTTAGATTTGACTGGGCTTCCAGTGGGAGCCAATGCAGTTCTCTGAGGCTTCCTGAAACTAATGGAACCCTTCCATAAACTCACACTGTTATAATGATGCCCTGATTATGGTCTAAAAGTGTCCACATTGGGAAAGATTGTGTTTCTCCTACCCACCTCGTCTGCATTGCCTGAACTCCCACTCGCATAAATATTTAGAAACATGCCCATCAATGCGAGCACTAAGTGTTCAAGGGTCTGTAGTTAATTCCTAACTCCTATGCTTTGAATGCTTCCAATTTACCGAGCTGCACATTAGTGCGCTGGCGTGGGGAGGCGCTGCTGCGGATGCCATTTGTAACTTAATCTGTGCATTTGAATGCACTTTTGAAGGGGTGCTCAGGGAGAGGGGTCATTTTAGTGAAATTGCTTTTCCGCCGCAAAAGTCATTTGACCTGGAATTATAGCAGCATGAGCGATGACGAGCCCAAGAAATGCTGTTGTGCATGGCCCAGAGCTAGGCGAAGGAAAATAGCCACTGTATCTGATTAGACACAAGGAGATGTTATGTTATTTTATGCAATGCTATGTTTTGTGCTGTCATATCAAGCTATTTTATGCAATGAACTGATGCACCAAGACAAACTATTTTAATATTTATTTTCAAGTATTTTATTTAAGTTGGGAGAATATCATTTCTTAAATAGTGTAGTAAGAATTGTGTTTCTTGTAAAAAAAAATACATCGCAGTGCTTTTTTGTGAAATTCACTCACTTTCCCAGTATTCAATGCCTTTTAATTAGAACCGCTCTATCTTTCAGTGTCTTTTGGAAGCTTTGGCACTTCTATTATGTTTCTCAGAATACAGCGTCAGGGCTCACTTTGACTCATCTCACAACGTCTTATGAATCCTAAAGTATCTTTTACTATGTTTCCCAGAATGCATTGTTTGGGTTCTCTTTTTTCACAATAGCTTATAGAGGCGTATGTGCAGTGAATACATATCTCAGAAAGCACAGGTAGGACCCTGTTTCTCTCAACAACGTCTTATGGATATGTTGGCACTTTGACTATGTTTCACATAATGCAGCGAAAGAGCTCTCTCTGTCTCTCAAAGGGTCCTGGAGTCTTTAGTAATATGACTATGTTTGCTAAAAACGCAGTATTAGGGTACTCTTTCTCTCCAAGAATCTTATGGACGCTTTGGTAGTTTGACTACATTTCCCAGAATGCAGCATTGTGTGTATCTGTATTTCACAATGCTTTATGGATGCTTCATACATCACACAGTTCAGCATCAGATCTAATTGTACTCAGACCTCCATGGTCTCTTTTCTACTCAGCAGTGTCCCTGTACTCGCCCTCACTCTGTCTCACCTTCACCCACAGTGTTTCAGCACCTGCCAACTTGCCTGCCTCTCGCAGCCAGAGCCTCTTGCTCTGAGGCCACCTGGGTCTTGCTAACTTTAGCAGGAACTCTCACAAACGTTCTGGTCGGTGTCTCCAGTGTCACAGACTCAATTGTGTAATGATGTCTCTTGGGATCTTGGTAATCCTCTCATAAATGGCTCTCGGGTCACTCTCTCTCTCTCATGGCCTCTCTGCCGACTTCACACCACAACCTTCTGGATTCAGTCAATCTCACCTGTGACAACCAGGGATCCTTGATATATCATTCCATTTGGGTGGCACTCTCTGGACCCTCTCTCATTTAGGCTTCAACATCTACAGCCTCTCTGACCCCTCTTCCAAGCCTACAGCCTATCTCTCTCTTCCCATGCTCATACTGCTCAAACCTTCATCCCGTTGATGGGTGGTAGCGTGGTCTGCACCCGCTGATGCCATTTGTATGCAGGTACTCCGTTTCGTCTCGTTCCCGCATTCTGTTTCTGACCTGCAGTCAAATGGTCTAGGGAAGGGAGGTTAGAAAACCCCAGGCGACTATCCAGCATTTGTTCTTTCTTTCTGAAGTATATGTTTTCATTGGCATTTGTGATGCTGAATGTAGACACCTTTCCTAAAGTTAACTTCTCCTGCAGAGCTTACACTGCACCAAAGTGGTGAGGCAAAGGAGATGGATGGATGGGAGGATTGTAAGAGAAGGCAAGGAAGAAAGAGCAGTGGGTGGGTGACAGCCTGATGCTTTGTGGGGTGGCTGTAGAGTGCTTTGAATCACTCTCGGGCTGTTTAAAAAAAATGAAGGAAATGGGCAAAAAGAGTAATGAGTATTGGGTAGGCAAAATGATTAAGCCTTTGATTTTGTGGATCATCAAATACTATGCCAGCACATTCTCACTTCAGCCCAATTCTCTACCAAAACCACCCCCTGGGTCTCCTAATTATTATCAAACATGACAATAAGAGTCTTCTCCACCACTGCCTCAGCCCCCTGACTCCCGTCACATGCAGCATCACACAAGGCTGCTGCTTGTCACTGACACTGTACAATATCTTCACACAGCCACTATTTGACAAACTCGATGCCCAGGCCATCTCATATACCAACTACACTGATGACACGCAGCTACTCCTACCCTTGACTGGTGACTAAGCCACCGACTGTTTCATTGAAACAAGTGTACCAAAATATCCAAGCCTGGGTGGCATCACACATGCTCTGTCTCAATGATGACAAAACGGAGCTGCTCATAGTCGGCTCACGGACCTTACTAAATAAACTTGATCCAGCATACAAAATCCTTTGATATTGACGCCATCACTATACAAGTAGCCAATCATGTTAAAAACCTTGGAGTTTACCTAGACTCTACACTATCACTATCCAGGCAAGTCGACGCCATCGCCTCGTCAGCAGCATACATCACTAAACTTATCTGTGCCTGTTGTCCTTTCCTCTCCTCAGAAAGTTGCCTCACCATGGCAAGGGCACTGGTAGCATCAAGGTTGGATTACTGCAGTGCCCTCTTTGCAGGCACCTCATCTGGGAACATAAACAAGCTACAAGTCATACAAAACAATGCCTTAAGAGCTGCCTAGAACATTGTGAAAAATGAGCACATCTGGCCGGCCAGAAGAAATGCTTGTTGGCTCCCCATCAAAGAGCACATCTGTTTCAAAACTCTAGCCATAACTTACAAATGTATGTTAAAATCTGTTCCAAGATACCTCACTTCCAATTTCTCAAAAGCCTCAAACTCCAGACCTACTCACTGAACCTACACAAATCAACTCAACACACCCAGATTCCGACGCCAAAGAGCTGGAGGAGCGAGCTTCCCGGTCATGGACACCAAGAGCTGGAGCGACTTCCCGTCATCAATGAGACTTGACCAATCGTACTGCAAGGAGCTTAAACCCCTGCCAATCTCCCAAGATACATAGCAATGACAACCTCATACAGCTCTGGCCAGTCTTCTCAAGCCTGTATTTTATACCATTTAAGACTGTCAATGATTTCTCTTTACACGTGAAACCTAGTTATTGTTTGTATCAATGCGCCTTGATGCCCTCGGGCCTAGTGCGCTATATAAATGATTAAACAAATACATAAATACATACATAAATAATAAGAGAGAGTGAAGGAAGAAGCGGGAGAGGAATAATGAAAAGATGTCATGTTGGTTTCTGCTGTGTCACTCTGTGGTTGTGTGGCTGGGGAGTCGCAACTGGGTCTTGACATTGGTTTAAAAAGTGTGACGTTTACGTACTCCACAACTTTCTATAATTATAAAAGCAGTGAATGGGAGTGTGGCTGGGTGCGCAAGAAGAAAGTATGGCCACCTGAGAGCTCCTGCGATGGTGGGATGAAAAGCATGGTTTAGCTTAGTCTGAGGCGAGATGCAACCTCCCATTCTGATGCTCCATGTGGGGCAACCCTTGGCGAGCCTCTTGGTGAAGTTTGGGCTGGCAGATTTGCAGGGAAGCTGCTGCAGAGGACCCGACCTGTTGTGAGGCCTGCGTGCAAACATTGAGACTGTAGAGGGTTCCCTGCTGCCTGGATCAGCTGTGCTGGCTACCTGCCACCTTTCTCTTGTGGTCGGCTCGTGGGTCAATGGAGCAGTCCCACACGTGACTCGACCCAGGAGCAGGCTCGTCTACAGCTGGCAATGACTGTGCTCCCCTGCAAGTCCTGTGTATGCCACTCAGACCTTGGCAGAGGCCTGGGCTGCTTCCAGGGAGGTGAGCTGGGTGTCCCCTGACCTGTGCCTTGTCGGGTGCAACAGAGGCAGGTTGCTGGCACTGGCCATCCTGGGTGTCCTGCTGGGGATGGTGCATCAGACCGTGCCGGCCAGCAGATAGGCAGGTTAGGCCCTGGGGGACAAGATATGATATATTTTAATTATATTGCGCTCATAAACAAGTGTTGCCTTTTGACCTTTGGTGCTGCCCGGGTACTTGAAATTCAGAGATTTCCCAGCCACAGAGGCAATGCAGCGGCTCTGTGATTGCCCTGGGCTGTGTGAAGGTGCTCTGACTTGGTGGAGCAGCTAAGCCAGGTAAAGTGTTTGTTGGGGGGTGATACCTCTGGTTGGTCATGGTGGGCCACCCCCTCCACCCCCCGAATTCTCCACAGTGGCACCTTGGAGGAACAGCTCGCTGACTTGGGGGTCCCCTGAGATTGTTGCTAGCCCCCCCTCTGCACCTGAGACCATTACTAGCCCCCCCAGCACTGAATCCACCCTGCACCCTTTGCAGTGACTGGAGTCCCTGCAGTGTTTGGCCTTTCTTTCCCTGGCGGCTGACCTGGGCGCACAGCGGACATGATGGCTAAATCTGGTAAAGCCCAGAAATCGTCCGATATTGCCTTGTTGCTACAGACCCAAAATGAGGGGAAGAAGGAAGTTAACACGGTTGCCTAGGTGCATGATAACAGATCAGAGGCACTGGGTCCCCAACGGGCAACAAAAGATGGCTTGATACAAAGGCTCTCAGAAATCAAGGGTCAACTCCGGGCTAGCCTATTACGAATGGCTGGACAGATCTCCCCCATGGACAAACACTTAGATGAGGGTGAACACCTGATTGAGGACTTGGAGATTACCTTGTGTGAGCAGTCCTATGAAATTAGTGAGTGGGCCCAATGCATAGAAGCTCTGGATGGGAAGGTGACCCACCTAGAAGCTAGGCAGGAAAACTCTGAGAACCAGTCCCGACATAAAAACATATGCATCAGAGGGGTGCCGACAGAACGTGCAGGATCCACATATCTGGATCGGTGAGACAGGGCCTGCTCCCTGATGTCCTATCCCAGGTCCACTTTTATAAGCTAAAGGAGAGGATCTTGACCCATGCCAGATACCTTGAGGAGATTCTCTTTAGGGGATCTGCTCTGGCCCCTTATCAGGACCTGGCAGGTGTCACCTTGCTTAAATGCAAATCCCTCTGACCTCTCATTGAATGGCTTCGGGAGAAGAACGTCCACTACAGGTGGGGTTTTCCCACCACCCTCCACTTCGCTTACATGAATCCGTCCTTGTCAGTTGCCACCATGAAAGAAGCGGAGCAACTTCTCTCGCCTGATCAAGTAGACGCATTCCTAAATACGGATCCATCGGCTAACCCTTTTGAAAGGTGCAGTGCCAGAGGGGGACTCTGGTCCAAGGTAGGAAGATGCTGCAAGAAGAGGACGGGCTTACACTCCTGGACTGGCCCCTCATGATGTCATGGCTAACCTGACCAGGGTCATTACAAGGCTGGCAGTAACCCACTGTGCTACTGGTGGGTTGCCGCCAGACTGTAACATCATGTCCTCCACCTGAGATCCCGGTGCCACCTGGATACACGTCCCGGCGGGTCGGGATATCAGGCGGTGGAAAATGTTAGTCCCCAATCCCATGGAGTCCGAGAGGACTCCATGGGAATGTGGACTCGGAAGTACAGTCACATTTAGTAACGGTGCCAGTGCTTCCATGGCAACTGCGCCTACTGGGGCCATTGCACCCAGCAGGTCAGACCTGCCTCGCACAACTGCGCCGTCAGGCACAGTTGTAGTCTGCCGGTCTGGAAAGGGTGCTGGTACATTGCTTCCGGAACCCTTAATTCTTCACCGGCAGACTTGTAATGACCTCCATGGTCCTCAACTTCCAGGGTCTGAGGTACACTGAAGCATAGAAACTCCACCTAGTACTACTGTGGAACTGAGTTTGCCCCTTATCTGTTGGGAGGTGCCACTGATCTCCACTAACTTGTTGTTGGCATGATACTCCCTTTTGCAAATCACCATAATGTTGTTTTCTCTTTTTCTTTTTCTTTTCTTTTCTTTTCTTTGGTAACTTTTGGGACTGGACTAGTGTTTGATGTTGGGAGCGGCAGTGTTGTATTCCTTTGTTGAGTAGGATGGGGAGGTGGGGATGTTGTTTTTGCGGTTAAAAACTGGGACAGCCAGTGGTCAGGACCATTGGGAGATAACTTGATTGCAGTACAGGCTTACACCTATTGGGTAGCTTGCTATACTACCCCAATATCAATGTAGGGACTTGATGGTACTACTTCAGATTGTACACTGCCTATTTTACATGGCACTTTCAAGGTTAAAATTCACTGGTCAAGTGGAAGTTGGTGCTGGCTAACCATCCCGACTTCTCCTTAGTTGTGTTCCTGCAGAAAACCGACTTGCTAAAGCAGGATGAAGGTAGATTTGCACCCAAATGCTTCTCACCTGGTTTCTAGTGGAAATAAGCGCTGGGGTGTCACAATCTTATTTGATAGATCAACCCCCTTTGTGAAATCCAGGGTTCTTAGTGATACCAATAGGATGTATCTAGGAACAATGACCCTTTTCTGGGGAATCTCTTCACCTGTGTCTCGGTTTATGCCCCCAATGATAGGCAGGATCTTTTCCTTGGGGACCTCCTCAGCAGACTCCATACCTTTGCAGAGGGCTCTGTTGTGTTGGCGGGGACTTCAATCTTGCACCGGACCCGGGGATTGACAAGACCTTAACCTCCAGCCTTTAGGAATACCCTGACTCTCATGAAGGATCTGTGGTAAGTAAATCTTGTGAACATGTGGAGGATACGGAATCCTGCTGCAAGGCCTTCACTCACCATTCACAGGTGTTCACACAGGATTCTCACACATTGACATGATTCTCACCTCTTCCTCTTTGCCCCCCCTATCCTTGGTTCCACTATACACATCATTGCCCTTTCAAAACATGCACCAGTTTCACTTTCCCTTTCAGTATGAGACCTTCCTCCCCATCCACGCAGGCCCTGGAGACCCCATAGCCTTAATAATTAAGGACTGAGCAATCTGCCAGGAGATTAAAACAGAGATCACCTGATACTTTCAGAATAATCTCACAAAGGAGGTTAGAGAGGTTGCTGTAAACCTAATCTCATCCAACTCTAAAGCTAGAACTCGCCAGCTAGAGGAACTAGAGGGGGAAGTCAAAACACTGGAGGCTGCTTATAAGCACTCGGGTTCTCTTGGGGCTAGGCAGTGCCTGAAAATAGCTACAGCTAAAATGGATGCCCACTTAGCGGAGGGAACGTTTCAGGCCCTGCTAAAGGTTAAGCAGTATTATTATATTAGAGGAAACAAAGCTACAAAAAGTTTGGTTCAAAAATTGGCTGAACGCAAAACCTGTAATAATATTTGGGCCTTGTGAGACGATAAGGGTTCACTTCTGCTTGCAGATCGGGGCGAATTGTCCTGGGTCCACAGATACTATGCAAGCTTTTTGGCTGCTGCACCCACTGACCCAGTGGCCCAAAACGATTACCTCCACTCAGTTGCCTTCCCGCCTCTCCCGCTGAAGAAGATTGCATCACTTGTGCAGCCCTTAGAAGTGGCAGAATTTGTTGCAGCTATTAAATCGCTTAAAAACAATACTCCTGGGGAAGGACGGGTTTAGCTAGATCTCTATCTAACCCATCTCTTTAATACATTGCCATAATTTGGTACACTCATGCCTACTATGCTGGAAACGACCACAATACTTATCCTGAAGCTGAATAAAGACCCAGAATCCTTGTCTTGCTGGGGCTCGTTTATCCTGACCAGACGGGTTTTATCGCCTGGCATTGCACCCACGATAACATCAGAAAATCTCTTAACCTGCTTGAGATTGCAGGTAAGTGTCCCTTCAGGGAGGGATCATTGCACTGGATGCCCATAAGGCCTTTGACTGACTCAATTGGTCATACTTGCAGGCATTTCTTTTGTGTTTGGACCTAGACCCTAGGTTTCGACAATTACATTGGCTATCTTCTCCTCTCCTTCCACTCGGGTTTTGCGTAACAGGAATGCTACACCCCTTGATGCAGATTTAAAGAGGTACACGGCAGGGATGCTCACTGCCCCCCCTTCTCTTTGCTCTCTCTATGGAACCCCTAGCGCCCAGGTCCGTAATAACCCAGAGATCAGGGGCATTCCACACTAACAGGTGGGGCATAACATTTCCTTTTATGCGAACAACATCTTAGTTACGTTGACCGAACCAGTCCCCTCGGCCACGACCTTAATGAGAGAACTGGCAGCTTTGGCCAGGTCTCTGGCTTTGAGGTCAACTACTCTTAATCACAGGGGCTGCCTTAATGATACTGCCTGCAGAGCCTGATGGACTGACTAAGATTTGCCCCATCACATGGTGTCTTGATTGGATTGGATATTTAGGGCTGGAAATCCCCAGTAATATCAAAGCACTGTATAGCACCAATTCCTGCCTCTCTTGGCCAGTGTCCAGTCAGACCACATGCGGTGGGACAAGCAGATGATCTTGTGGCTGGGACGAATCATGGTGATAAAAATGACCACTCTTCCGAAGCTTCCATAGCATTTATCTGCCCACCGGACCCAGGACCCAATATTTAAATTGCATTTGCTCAAGGGGAAGATTCTGTCCTTCAGTTGGCAACACCGGAAAACCTAGAATCACAAAGAGGGTCCTGCTGAGGATAGAAACCTTGGATGGCCTCGGGGTCCCAGACATTAATTGTTACTACTTACCCTCCCAACTCTCACACATATTCTCGTGGTCTCCCTCCGCTGATTCACCCATCTGGGCACAAATTGAGCAAGCTGCGTCTCAGATTCCATCATGACAATTTCCAATCATCAAATCCATCCACAGCTCAATGCGGCAATCACTCCTCTCCTCGATGACACACACACACTTGCATGCTGGAACACAGCCACCAAGCAATGGGGTTTTCCTACTGGCCTATGTCAATTGTCACCCATTGTCGACAATCTTGAGTTCTCCCCGAATATAGAAAGGCTGTTGTTTTCTTCTTGCACCATGGGTGGGCTGAAGGAACTCAGACAACTATGCAAGGAGGGGTCTCCTCTCACTTTCTGAAGAGCTTAAACAGGTGTTCTCACTGCAGTAAGAGGAAAGACTTAAATATTCACAGCTGTGTCACTGGGCAAGCCACCTTGTGATAAGGCAGAGAGACACGAGATACTTTAATGCTCTCCAACTCACATTACTAGCGGGTCGTTCCAGACGGAAGATCTCAGGGCTTTATTATCTAATTGACAGAAATGATCCACAGGAATGCTTACCATGTATGATTGGTTGGGTGCGAGTCCAGATCGGGCAGGAGTCATGGCTCAAGATATGGGAACGGAACCACAGGGTCACTAGATGCACCACAGACAAGAAATGCTCGCTCAAACTCTGCTATAGATGGTATTTCTCCCCTGACAAACTCCACCACTTTAATCCTTCCTATCCAGAAGCATGCTATAGGGGGTGCCCGGACAGAAGGATCTATTAGCACATGTGGTGGCTGTGCCCCAAAGCCCAAACATTTTGGAAAGTGGTGCTCTGATTTGATTTGATGTGAGAATTACTAATGCGCACCAGGCAAAGCCAACTATACACGGGCGCGGATGTAAACTAATGGGTGGACTTTCAGCGCATCAGTTCAATATGCACTTTGAATAATGAAAGCAGCCTATCTGAAAAGAAAAGTTTTCAGGCTCTTCCTAAAAAGTATTAGGGATTCAGAAGTTCTAATCTCTAATGGTAGTTGGTTCCACAGTTTCAGACCAAACACACTGAATCTTCTGTCTCCCCCAGAGATCAGGTTAGACCTTGGCACCGACATCAAGAGCTGATTTCTAGACCGGAGATCTATAATGGGACAGTAGCGAATGATCTTATCGGCAAGATATCCCAGGGCAAGTCCATTCAAACATTTATATAAAAGGCATGCCATTTTAAATTTGATTCTGTCCTCTACCTTAAACCAGTGTAGGGATCTCCGGAAAGCAGATACATGATCCCTTCTATTCAGCTGTCCGACTAACCTAACTGCTGCATTTTCGGCTCTCTGTAGTCTGGATAGCTGCTTGGCTGCAACTCCTGCCAACAGACTATTGCAGTAGTCCAGGTGGGGGCTAGTCATGGCACCCACCACTACTGCACAGTCTTCAACTGGGATGAAAGGGACTATGTTACGCAGCACCCGAATTGTGTAGAAAACTGCTTTAACTTTAGCCCCCACCTGAGCCTCACTGCTGAGGTTTGATTGCCACACACCTCCAAGATTCTTGACCTTAGTGGTATATAGTAGTTGCTCTCCCAGGATCAACGGGGGTAATTTCTGTCTCTCTGCTAGCATTTTCCCTTTAGCACTAAACAGTATCAGCGCAGTCTTGGCGGCATTGAGCTGGATCTGATTATCTGCCATCCACTCGCTAAGCTCATTCATACATAGGTTAATCTTCTCAAAAGCTTCCTCCATATTTTTTATTTCGATGTAGACCTGCGTGTCATCGGCGTAAGAGTGGAACTGAAGACCATACTTCCGAAATATCTCAAACACCAGACAAAAATATAGATTCAAAATCAACAGGGACAGGGATGACCCTTGGGGTACCCCACAATCCAAAGAGATCCAATCTGAGCTGAAGCCTTCCAGCACTACTCTTTGCATCCTGTCGTTTAAAAAGGAAGCAAACCATTCTTTCACTAGCATTGATGTCTTTCCTATCTTCATAATCCGTTGCGTCATAATATGATGATCCACTGTGTCAAAGGGCGAGAACAGGTCCAACATTATTAAAACCGTAGATGCTACCTTGTCTGCAGCCTCCAACAGATCATTGTGTACTGCCAAGAGTGCAGACTCCGTCCCATGATTGGGGCGGAATCCAGATTGAAGTTTATCTAACCATTTTTCATCATCCACAAACGTTTAGAACTGTGTGCAGACTACTTTTTCCAATATCTTAGTTGGCCAGATTAAATTAGCAACTGGCCGATCATTTTTAAGCATTTTTGGGTCCAAATTGGACTTTTTTAACAACGGTCTTACTAGTGCTTTTTTCAGGGCTTTAGGGACCAGACCCTCCTGTAAAGATTTATTTACAAAAAGTGTCATAAATGGTGTTAGGTAAGCAGCCAAACGTTTAGCTGTGGAGGCGGGCATTACACAAGACAAATCAAATGTAGGTTTCAATTGGAGCAATAGTGAGTGGATAGTCTCCTCATCTACCGATTGAAAATGGAAACTCTTTTCCATTGCCTCCCCTACTGTATCTATATCATTCCCAGAGTCCCCCCGCCCCCAGCTTCATGGTCCTCCTCTTAGCAATATTCTCCTGAATAAACACTATCTTTTCTTTAAAAAACTAATTAAATTGATTTGCTTGTTCCTGTGTTGCTGGTATTGTATTTTCAATGCAGACTGGTGCTTTGAATCTAGATATCACCTTGAACACTGCTCTTGATTGATTCCCTGCCTGCATAATCTCTTTATGCAGAAACTCCCTTTTTGTCTCGAACAAGGTTGCCTTATATGACTTGAGTATCACATTTGCTCTATCTGAATCACTGATATTCTTAGTACGCCTCCAAATTTTGTTGGCCTGTCGTAATTGCTTACGTAACAGGGTCAATGCTTGTGAAAACCAGGGTTTCAATTTCCTCACACTCTTATGTGAAATAGGTGCGTACCAGGAGCAGATGTCGTCCAGAATATCCATCCCTTTGTTAAAAAACTCCTCACATGGGAGTGTGTTGTCAATATCTGCTAATTTTGCCTGCACTTCTATGCCAGGAATGGTCAATTGTTCTAACCTCCTACGTAGCCAAACTTGTGTTTTATGCTTACTATCCCCATTATGCCTAGTGCCGCCTTGTAAGCCAAACAACTATGCATGATGATCTGACCATAGTATAGGCAATGTTTTCATGAAACATATGACCTTTCCCTTGGCTGCTACCAGGTCCAAACAATGACCTTTGTCATGGGATGCTGCAGTGGTCATAATTTGTATGTCATGGTTGTCTAGGATCTCTGCTAAAGCCCCTTCATCATGGTTCGTGGTGCTATCTAACCAGAAATTCCAATCCCCAAGGCATAACAATTTCTTATATTTGCTTCCGGCCACTGCTAAATATGAATCCAAAGCTTCTAAGTAGTTTCCTATTGGGCCTGGTGGTCGATATCCTAAAATAACTTTTATAGAGCTTGCGTGGGACAATGGGATGGTAAACTCCCCTACTTGTGCATCTCCACCCCAATCTAGCTCTGCCATGTAGGAAAGGGAAACTGTTGCCTTGTATATATTGGCTAAAGCACCCCCTTTCTGTGCTTCTGTGCTCTAACACATTAAAGCCATGCTGAAGGTGACACTACCCCTGGACCTTCTGATTATCTTGATTGGGTAGCAAGAGGCTGGGACATACCCTCTGGCGGGCATTACTTCTAAACGGATTACTTACCTTTTACTGGCCGCCAAAATCTCCCTAGCTCGTAACAGGAAATATCCAGACGGCTCTGTCATTGGGATGTGGTGGGACAAACTCTGGGAAATATTAGCCTTAGAGCAAATCACGGCACTGGCACTATAGATATATGTTGAAACCCGGCTTTCCTTTATCAACTACATACAGGATTCCTCCCTTGGGAGATATCGACCAAACCGATATAAACACCTGGCCTTATTGTAACTCTTGTAAAAGTATCTTGTGTACCTCCTATGCTTTATTCCCTTTGGGTGTGCAGTCTCTTGTGTAACATTGAACTGGGCCATCATACCCATGCCATCCCTTTTTCTGATTAGCTAAATGTACAAAACCTTATCCTGCTATCTTTGACTTTGTGCTGTCTCCTGTCTGTCCTATAAAACCAAATAAAGACTATTTTTAAAAGAACTGTTATTGCCGAGACTTGTGACAAAAGCCATCTTGCCTGCTGCCAACCACATAGCAGGAGTGCAGTTTTTGTATCTTAAAACCATTATACATTTCCTCTGGTGACTTTATTGCGCAATGGTTTCTTCCGTGAGTCAGAGAGACATGTGATTTGAACTGCACAGAAAACTGCTACGTTAAGCACAATCATTGGATTAAGAAAATGTCGAAATCACTAGGAGGCTCATGGTTCTGCAAATGGTATCCCTCTTCCCTCCCCGCCTGCATCCTAGAAGCAGGTATTTAATTTGCACAAAGGCCTTAGTGATTTTAGTGAGACGTTGTTATGTTAGCATTAATAGATGGATTACTCACCCAAGATCTGCTATGCATTCTGTCACATAAACGTCGTAACACATGGTGATACTGTGGCAAAGGTGAAACTGACTCATTCCCATGATCACGTGACCTTTACCCGACGTTTGAATTTCAAGTTTTCTACAGTGGCGATACATAATGTAGAATATGTTTTTAATGACCTGTTTCTGCATGAAGAATGTATCCATACGTAGCTTTCAATCCCCACGATGATATATTAATCCAAGTATATGTTCTATAAATGCTTTTGCCCATAATAATTAATCGTCTGTATCTTCCACCCACTCACACAGGCGTCCATTATTCTGCCACATTTGGTAGTAAGCTGTGAGTTGAAGTGTGTCTATTTGTTGGAAAACTTGATCAATTCAAAAAGAACATAATGGTAAAAAAATAAATAAAAAACACACCTGGTCCTCAATATGAGTATTCTGTTGACTGTAAAAACGTCGCATTTTTTATATCATGTATTTTAAAATATCAGCATAATATAAGTTGGGATTGTATGGGCTATTGTATGGGCTATTTACTGCATTGTGGTACTTTCTATGGCTCTCATTATGGGGTTGCCTGTAACTCGCCGGTGTTTCCACCAGGTTGCCAGCAACCGCGTACTACCATTAGCGCCGCCTGACATACTGGTGTTACCAGGATATCACAGGTGGCAGCGGGACAGTAAGTTCCCATTCCCTTGGAGCCCTTAGTACTTCATGGGAATGAGAACCTGGAAACACTGGCACCGTTAGTGCTAACTGTGCTTCATTGAAAAACCTGCCGGTAGGGTCCTGAACTCCCGGCTGGTCATGCCTGCCAGTAGTTCAGTGGCCCTATCGGCAGACTCGCAGTGACCCAGTTCGGAAAAGGTGCTGAGTCACTTATAATGAGGCCCTATGTTTCCCGACCAATGAATAGGCCATGCGATTCCAACTCATAAAAAGGCTTTTCATAATAAAAACATTTATCTCACGACGAACTTTACTGTCTTAAAAATGGTAAACATATCTCTGTTCAGAATGCTTCACCTGGCAGCCTTCACTCACTATTCTAAGAAAATGGCAGAACTACTATTGAACCTTCTCTGGCAGGGCGGTAGGGCGAAAATGTGGCTGGGCCACCAGAATAGCATAACTCCCAGGGGTCAACATCATTGGCCCAGAGAAGCCACTTTGGGTGGGCTTTGAGGACTTTATCACTTCTGAATCTAGATTTTACCAAGCGAGTCCAGCCCTCCTCCCAAACCAGTACGGTTCTGGTAATTCCATGGAAATATCTGAGCATAAACACTAGGGCATTGTGGTGGTTCTCATCACCGATGTCTCTATGCAGCAATATAAACACCTCCATATGTTCTCATCATTCCTCTCCACGCTGCCCTCGCCCCCTCTAACCAATGTGTTCACCACCTCCTTTCCTCTGCTTCTCTGTCACCTCCTCAGTTTCCCCTTTCCAGTGTTCTCATTGACTCCACGCCACTGCTTTGCTCCTCTATCATCTTCACTTCTCGGCTCTCTCCGCCTCGTTCTTTGTCCTTTCTACATCGCTAATCCAACACACCCTATCACACACCACTCACCTCCCACTACCAGTTCCCACAATTCTCTTGACTGCTTACCCTTTTTACATTCAAACAGATCGGCTCACTGAATAGGCAATGGAATTATTAACTTAATGGTGTACTGGCATATGACGGCAGTCCTCCTAGCTTGGTTGGTTCTGGGTGTACACCTGTCATATCATGAACTCCGCCCATGGCATATCAAAAAAGCTGCTCAAGTATGGTTGGTAACTAAAATATTTGCTTTGCTATTTTATTAACTTTAAGCTTATTTCTGTATGTGTGCAGCAAAACGTCTGTGGATATCATCGGATCACGGGGCATCACTTTCTCTGATATCATCGGGTATGTTATTTCACCTCTGCTACTTCTGGAATTGATATCCTTGAAACAAATGCTATTACCCAACCATGAGCATTATTTACTTCTGGTACAAGGGACAGACACTAAGTTCGTCAAAAGGAGAAAGACATGTTGGTTTGGAGGGGGACAACATCCATCTTACTATCAAAAAGGTGATCAGCCTCATTACGAGTTAGGCGGTAAGTGATACAATTGGCAGTAACTGAGTTACCACCAATTTTACCACTACGCCCAAATTATGAGTTTTGGTTTTGAGTGGAAAATTTACCTCCAGTAAAACCCAACCCAAAACACAAAATCGGCAGAATTGGTGGAATTACCGTGGCGGTAACTCAGCTGCAGTAATTCTGCAAAAAAAGCCCCATTGGGTCCAATGGACCCAAAATGAATGGGGAATTACACCGCCACCACCAATTGTAATCAGGCACAAATTCCACCTGACCAAGTGGCAGAAACGGTAATTCCTCTTTTATGGAGGATTTACCTCAGAATTTTCACCTAACTTGTAATGAGGCCCATATATCCTAGTAAATAGAGAAGAGAAAGGGCACTGAATAAACAATAGTATATGGTGCACAAGCAAAAGGAAATATGGTATTGGTCCCCCTCACTGTTCAGGCAGGGTGGGATTGAACCCACTGTTTAAGTTGAAAGAGATATCCGTCCAGAAGCCCATGATCTTGTGGGATGCAGTTGGGGACAGCATCATAGAGGCAAGTGGGAGCAGAAGGAAGACCACCTGAAGAGCAACTGAATAACAGTTGTTGAAGCATAGCTCTCAACCATTTGTGTTACAAAGGCGGGTGAAATCACCAGATTTTGTTTTTGGTGGGTGAGACGCCCATTGAAATGAATGGGCGTGCTGGAGGCTTGGCGGGTGAGTCAGCCTTTTACAAGGCGGGTGACACCCGCCAAAAGCGTGTGAGTTGAGAGCTATGGTTGAAGTATGATTAACTGGTTAAGTGTTGGGGTAGGAAAGATGCTTTTTATAGCATCTGTGCCAGAGAGGGTAGGAGGTATGCAAGTTGGGGAGACCTAGGCATAGGTTGAAGGGAGAAGAATGAGGGTAAGTGGGCAAACAGTGACACTTCACTATCACCTGTGAGGGGAATCAAGATGGAGTAGGTCAGTCAGCCGCGGGAGGGTAAGTGCCAGGCTATTATGATAGTCTATGCAAAAGGACGAGCATACTCGTCCTTGGCACTTAAGGGGATGATTTGATCAGTTGACTGTTGATGTCGTCCTCAGTTTTATAAGGTAGAAGCTAAGGTTGAAGTGTGAGGTCAGAGCTCTTTGTTTCGCAATGAAGTAGCCTTTTATCAACCGTGAACAAAGAGGTCTCAATCTTAAGGGATTATGTTTTTCCTGTGTCTGTGGGCATCATTCCAAGGATGGCTGCTCGCAAAAAAAAGAATTCTTAGAAACGTGCGTGGACTCTGCGATGCTTCTTTTTAAGTACAAACTAGTCTTCGGTGAATTGCTGGATGTTATCACAGTGAGCCAAAGACTGACGCTGAATGAATTCCACCGCCACGTACATGTGAGATGGCACCTAAGAAATTTAGCAGGCAAATGAAGATGCCCAGCATATTTCGAAATCTTTTCAAATTCAGCCACGAGGCACAGCACTGGATACAGTACTGTTTATAAAATGTGAGAATTATTAGCTAATTTTATTCCTTTCCTTATACCCAGTGTTCTGACACCTTTTTCTAATGAAGCCTTTTCATTGTGAAAGTGCTGATCTGATTACCACATTTTAAACGATCAAATCCACAAAAGCATTGCAGAAGTATTAAACAGGTCCAAAACGGTCTGCATTTGCGTGACAATATTTTGGCAGTCGTGCATGCTACACTTGCACACAGAGATTGGAAGTAGTCATGAGAAGTCTGATGATAATCTTTCAATTACCACCTAAATAGGAGGACGCGTAGCTCAGGGGCAACACGTTTGTCTTGAAAGCAGAATAACCCAGTAAAAGACCGGTTCTGCGCTTAGATGCCACTTGTTGGTATTAAGCACATTATAAATGAACAATTAAAATTAATAACACTTGCAGTTTTTGCCTAATGTGCAGTTTTTACCTCATGTGTAATTACAGGAGAATAGTGGATCCAGCAAATATTCCATGATTAAGAGTTGGAAATCCACAGTGGATTTCTTCCCATGTTTACTACCATCCAAAAGTTGGAATAGAACATTTTAAATCAAATCTCCTAAAATGTGTTGTTCTTTAAGTGATCCGTCAGAAATAGACCAACATTTTTTTTATTTTTACTTTTTTAAAGCGCTCACCCAGCCCACAGGCATCGAGGCGCTGTTACAGGAATTGTTTGTTTTGTAGTTGCGTAATTGTTTTTCTCTTAGTTGCGTATTTATAACAAGCTTAAACACCCAGATGTTTCTAAGCACGGACCCGGGGATCGAACCTGTGTTGCTTCATGTCGTCTTGCGCACGTTGCCACTGTGCTATCCTCCCGGGACGGGAGTTACAGCTTACGAGTTGCAGGCTCTTGCTGAGGGATTCAGATGATTTGCTGCATGATGCAGAATAAGGAATGGGGACCCTGGTGTTCCCAACACCACATCAATCTACTCATCCACTTAGGTCTCTGCCAGGCGCTTGCAGCATATATCGGAATGTTGGCCATGATGAAAAAACACGAGGGCTGCCATTATAGAGGTACCCTATAGATTCAGTTTGCTCTTAGCAGATGCAAACAAGCAGGCAGAGTCTGTAGGGATCCCTGCCTCTCCAGCCGCATCAGACCACTGATGTGGATGGAAATGCATTTAGATTCCCTGCATCATGTAGGGAAATGCATGGTGTGGGCACAGAGACTGGGGATATATACGTATATGGTTTAAGATCTTGGGTAAAAAGGTCTTTGAAGCTGATTGGCCCCAGCAGTGGAAGGATGTTATTCATCAAACTATTCGACAACAAACACTTAACCGTAGAACAATTACACAAAATGTATTCTACTGACTCTACCTATTTTATTAAATAAAATGTGTTATGGGTGTCCACCTCCCATGCGTGTCAGCTGTGTTCGCGCTGGGGCATATGTATCACCGCATGCCAGGGATCTCAAATGGGCATTTATAGAATGTGGTCAACCTTACTCTCCTGGTGCTGCTGGCAATGGCATGGCAGCAGAAGACTAGAACTCCTCCAGACATGGGCCCTCATTACAACACCGGCGCTAAACCATGGTGCTATTAGCACCATGGTTGGTGCCGGTGTTGTAACGGGTCCGCCATGGTTCAATGGGGAATTACCCCCCCATTCCACGGTTGGTGGGGCGGTATTTGCCCAATGAACCATGGCCCTTCCCCATTCCCATTTTCGCCCAATAGGGCTCTATGGGAATGGGGAATGGGGAAGGTGCTAAGTACGGTACCGCAAATTGCGGTACCGGTACCGTACTTAGCACCAAGGTCCCTTTGCAGGTCCCTACTTTAACGGCTGGTGTAGACCAGCCGTTAAGGTTGGGTCCCGCAAAGGGACCTCGTGGTAAGGTGCTAAGTGGTTAAGGGCGCCACAGCCTTTTACGGCACTGTTAACCACTTAGCGCCTGGGTCGTAATGAGGCCCATGATCTGAATCCAGACGGTATGGCACTCCCTATGGGACACTTACATATTGCCGTCTCCACAAGTTTGCTTTCTAAGATGCTATGAGCCTACTGTAGGGTTTCCTTCTGCAGACCAAAATCAAATGAGTTGTGCACATAGATAGCCGGATCTAAACCTGTTTGGGCGAATATATGTAAGAGGGTTGTTTGAATGGGGTTGCAGCTTTCAAAAAACAGCCAACTAAAGTGGTAGCATACAAGTGAGAGTGCAAGAATGTAAATGGCAAACCTGGTGGGGTGGGGTCGTGTAAAAGGAGACCAGAGACAAGAGATGGGATCCCCTCTCTATTGGTTGTTTGATTGCAGTTGTTTATTTTTTTAATCATTATTTTATTCCTTGTATGTTTGAACTTATAAAAGTACTTACCACCTTGAAATGGTAAGGAATTTATGCCTCATTAGGAGTTCAGAGGCATGGTAAAAAAATGTGTAGTAATTCCAATAGTGGAATTACCAGCATCTTTACTGCAGCGCCGCCAGCATCAATTCTGCCACACTAATTCTACTGAAATTTGACTTTGAATTGGAGAATTTATCTTCAGCCAGAATTAGGAGCTAAAGCCTCCACTTCAAGGACAAAAGTCAGTGGAATTACTGCAGCGGAATTACCGCTGGCAGTGAATCGGTTAAATCCCACAAGAGAACTATGGACTCTAAAAATGGGGACTATCAATGCCTAACCACCACAGATAAACCTGCAGTAAATCCATGGGGCCAAGTGGAAGTATGGTGAATGAGTTTGGCAGCAATTCAGTAGAAAAACCGCCAAAGTCGCAATGAGGTCCTCTGAATTCGTTTGCCTTGTTTTCATTTGCAGTTGTTCTAAAAACCTAGATAAACAGCATGCAAGAAAAGAAAATGGTTTCAAGTTATAGGGGATAGTCACACAGCCTACAAACTGTGTCATCGATTAAGAACTGATTACAGCATAAAGGTATTTTGCTGTGGTTCGCACTGATTTCTTTGTAATTAAGAAGGCCTTACTTCATCAGTAGGAGTTGTTATTGGTAACAATTGTGGATCAAAATGGAAACCCAACTGGGTCATTTTTGAGTCAAATTTATACTAGTAGGGTCACAAATGTGAAAGTAGGATGGAGAAGGAAGGTGATTAGGATTTCTGGTTTGGTAGTCAGTGTTGGAGGTTCTCATTGCTTAGCGCAGGTCTTACAGGAAATGACTCCATGCATAGACTCATGAGGTACTTCCAGTTTGACTCAGCAACAAACTATTCCTGGGATTTAAGATATTTTTAAATAGGTGATTGGTGTTCTTTGAAATTACTCTTCTTCTTACCCATGTGTTTTGCATTTCAGAGGAGTAATTTTTAGAATGAGCCGACTATGTGGCTGCTGCACCTTTCATTCACCACATCTTCCTGTGTTTTGGTTTCTTCGTGTGTTTGATGGTAACCTTCATTGTAGCATTGGCAGATCCTTAAGATGTATGTTTGGAATCATTATTTAATAGTTGGATTATCTATTTTAAAGTTTACTTTAGTGAAGTAGTAGTAGTAGTTTGTCATTTGTAAAACGCCTTTATCCCAATAGTATGGCCTCAAAGCGCTTGTAGTGGGGGGGGAGTCGTCGGTGGACCGAAGTCCAAGGTATGGGAAACATTTCAAAGAATTTATAATGGGTGTGTGCATTTGGCCAAAAGAAGTTTGGTGGGATGCATGGGCCCCAGTTAACTTCCCATGTTGATCAGAAATGTGGATGGGTGTGGTGAGGGGGTAGGGAGAGAGTGCGAGTGCAGGAGACTCGTTATGTGTCCAGCTAGACTGAATTTCTGTCTTGGGACTTAACTGCATTCTGATGACAGAGATGTTGTGCATTGTGGTATAGACTGGTGTATAGAAGTGGATGTCTGCGAGTGAGCGGCTGTGACATGCGGCTAGAGTCCACCGAGGTGGTGTGTAAATACGTACCCTTGAGTTCCCAGTATGGACTTTGCTTTTTGATGTGGCCATGGAATCTGATCGTCTGGTTTGCCCCAAATTATTCTTTACCTCGCTCTGGGGATGTCCTTGGGAGGCAAACAGTGTCATGGCCTAGGTGTCATGACGGTAAGTGTGAAGTGGGGAAGGTTCATCATGTTGCCGGATGGAAGAGCCAGGCAGGAGATGTAGCTGGGTTAGTTAGTGCGTTGGCTGTCCTCAAAGTTCGTCTAAGTGCTATATATTAGCTGCCCTTATAAATGAGTCTAGAAACTGTGCATTGACTACCCTAAAAAATCTTCTATGTGCAATACATTTGTGACCCTCATAAATGTATCTAAGCGTAATACCGTGGCTACACTCAGCTTTGTGTAAGTGCAATACATTGGCTATTTCCACAAATTCATCTATGTGCAATACATTAGCTACACTCATGAATTCATCCAAGTACAATACACTGTCTACCAAGTGTCTTAGTTGAAATGGGTACTTTAGGAAAAACATTGTGCAATGCATTTATTGTGTACCTTCTAGGGGAAACCTGTCAGTGATATGATTGATTAGGACCTAGCATACCTTCTCTACCTCAATATCTGCAGATTTTTGATTACCTGGGCCTTACACTTGCCCTCCAATCAATAGGCAAATCTGAGAATAAGACAAATCTGGAGCCGTGGGTACCAGAAGAAAGCAAGGTTGTTGATCCCTGATGCAGAACATGGAACTCAACAGTGCAGTTGATTTGATTTGATTGAGTTTTTCATTTCTTACGCACAATCCTTATCAGGTCCTGGCAGAAACTGCATCTCTGCGAACATGATAATTAATTTACCCTTCACTTTTCCACTACGTGGTGCAAACGCATAAATGCCTCCAAGTGAACGATTAACATTAACAGTGGATTTTACATGGAATCTGCCGACTTTTATCAATAGTTAGTTCAGGCAGATTCCAATGGAATCCATTGCATTAACGACAGTCTGAAAATCCATGCTGCTTTATTGCACCTGCCTTTGTATTGCAGAATGGAAAAGGGAGGCCGACGCTCGCCCCACCTCTGCCATCCAAATTAGCAAATTGAGGTGGTTCGGAAAAAATGAAGGAAACACATTTACCACCATTTCTTTCCAGTCGGCTTCACTTGGAAAATGACCCTCACAGTAATCTATGGGGTCTTTGACTTCCTGCACCAAGTTTTTTTACTTCTAGATTTTTCCGGACTTAAAACATTTAAATAAAGGCTTCTCTGAATCACTGAAAGCACATTGCATTTTCAGACGGAACATTAGTCGAAAAAGGGGGGAAGCTTCAGATGAGAACGTGAGAACCACCACATCTGGTTTAACATACGCGTGTATCCAAGATCCCGCTTCGATTTTAGCTATAGAATTCAAATTTGACCAAAAACTAGACCAAAGAGGTGTTGAGAAAGTATAGTGTTTGAATAACAGAAAGGCAGATTGATTTAATTTAAAACATATTATAATTCAAGAGCAGCCCATATATCCTTTTATAATGTTATCCATTACGTTTATCTTGTTTCATAAAACTAATCAGTATAGGCACTTGATGAATGACTAACTTGTGGTGAAACTGACCTTTGGTAGAACAATGCATGACCACCTTAGCAACTGTGTATCAAAATCAGAATGTTCTTGCACAAATGGCTTTAAATTGAACACATTTGGACCTTTTAGAGAAATGATATACATTATATGGGATATTGATACTGTCACAGTTTCCAGTCCCTCAGAGCATTGACAAGCAAACCTTTGTTACTCAGACGGTCCCCCCTTTTTTAACACTCAGGTTTTTTTGTAATGTGTTTTCAGGCAGAGGGAGGGCACGGAATGGATTTAGCAGGTCTGAGTTGCATCCCCACTCCGCCTGTAGAGCTGGGCGAGGCTTGCAGGGCTAAGGCCGCCCCGAGCCCTACCTAAGGCTCTGGCCTGGCCCCCCTCTCGGGCCAGTGCCTGCCCAAAGCAGGGGCTGGCCACTAGCCCCACCAGTGCTCGCCCACTCCTTCGAGTAAAGAAAATAAAAATAAAAAAACATGCTTGCGCCTGCCTGCTGTATTCCGATCTCATCACGAGGGTCTAGTGAAGGCGCAATCAGAGTCACGGCACTGGCCCATGCTTAAGAGAGCGCGTGGCGCTGTGCAGCTGGGCTGGGAGTGAGGTGGAGCAGCGTGCTGGGGGGGCATGCCAACCCAGATAAATTGAGGCTTCCGAGCTAGTGAGTAAGGGGCAGTACCAAAGCGAAAGCAAACGGGGGGTAACAAGAAGGTAATCCTGTCATATGTTCATTCAGATCATGGCCCGCTGAGAGAAAGCCATCCCAGGGCAAATTAGCTTTCATTATTGGTACATTGTGTGAATGATATCTCGGCGCTCCCCATGTCATTCGGGCTATCCCAAGCTTGTTTTACATCAAGCAACAAATGCCCCCATGTGAGGTAGGCTGAACGGTTGACCTCGGAGACAGCCTGTGTGCGGGGCAGCTAGACAAAAACTATTCCGCCCATTTTTAACGTCATGGTTATAATGCGCAAGTAGATGGCACACTTTTCAATGGAGCACTCTTGTCCATGCCTTGTTCCAGCAGAAGTTCATTTATCTCTTGTCCCTGCAGTGTTGCGAATAATCAGTATCGCCTTCAGGAATGTGCCTAACACAGAGCTTGAGACAATACAAGGCCCGGGATGTGTCTATTCATCTCCACTAAACTGCCATCGAGCCTCCGACCTCCACCCAGCCTGCCTGGTGCCGGCGGCACATCACTAACCTGATCCTCACTCCCCTCGCTCTCTAAGAAGCACCCAACCCCATGTCCTAACCTCCATAAAGCACCCACCAAAGATCCAAAGCCCACAGGACTGTAATTCTTCTTAGCAATAACACACGTCCAAGCAACATGAGATGCAGAGAATGGTAAATCAAAGATCAATCCCTAGAGGGAAGAGCTTAGGTGCAGGGACTGTGGGATCAATGGAACCCTGATTGAACAGGTCTGCATAACTGTATCTTATCCTCCCCTCTCCCTAGCACCCCTTTCCTGTGCCGCCCAGGTGCCTGCCATAATGAGTGAATAGCATGTCGTAGTTGTTTAGTTTAGATAGGAAACAATGTATTTCATAAGTGACCTGACCTTCGCCACGATGATGTGCCCAGCTGACCCACGTGGAGCCAGATCGAAGGAGAAGAACCAGCCAATTAGTGCTTGGCATCCCCTATGGAGCAAGCCCATGTGTAGGGTGCCTCCAATCGGGAGCACCAAAATATCTCAAATAGCTGGGACGTGACTTGTGCTTATAACCCCATGTTTTCTGATGTAAGAGCAGAGCACTCTAGAGCAGCACAGTTCTTTGCTGATATTTGTATGTTGTACTGGTAAACCATGTTATCCTTGCAAAGCTATCTCGTGGCTTAGTTCCCTAGCGGGTTGTATTTACTCTGGTTTGTGCGTATTGTGGGACTTATAATTTTGGTCCACTTACACTTAACATCTGCATGATTACTCCGCCAGAGTTTTCTGTCTGTTGCCTGGGTGGACTCTATTTAGAAAGACTGATCTCTGGCCCTGTTCCCCGTAGCCTCTTCCCTTCAATAACCAGCTGTTGCTAACATGCTGTATTCTTTGTTTGCACTCGGGGCCATTTCTCCTCCCAGGCCTTTTGTTGTATGAAGACAGTGCCCATGTGCCAGTCTTGAATATCAGTTTCCGAACACATCAATTGTTTTCTGCTGCAGGACTTTTCAGTGTGTACAAATCCTAGGATGCCCATGCTGGGCCTTCTTAAATGCACTTTTCCTGACACAGAGTTTGTAGCAAAATAGATTCACAAGAGTGACACTGAAAATGTTCACTTTATAGCTCACCCTTTTCATATTTAACTCTCTCTTGCCATGCCATTGCTCCATGGTATTATTGATGGTTTTTCACCTGCTTATTTGGCCCTGACATAGCCCCCGCATCCTCTCATTTTGTGCAGCATTACCCGGGTTCGGCGCATGGTGGGCTCTTAGAGCCAGGCCTGAACCCAAGACTCAGCCTTTGCTCGGCCCTACCCATGAAATCTTTGGCTCCCTCACCTCTATCCGCATGCAAACATGTTTGGTTTTAGGCCAGAATGACATCTTCATGCTACTTTAAAACCAAAGGATTACTATGTATGTTTCTGTTTATTAGAACCTGCTAACCAGGCAGATTCCATAGAAATCCATTGGAAATGGGCACATAAATACATACATCATACGTGCAAACTTTACCGGTTTCCCCCATGCAATTGAATGAGATCCTTAGAGTATTGGGCGTACTAGATCACCGATCATAGAGGGCTTCAAATAACCTACAATTAAATAGTTCATGTTATCATGTCAATGCACTTCGAGATGAACCAGGACATTTCTTTAGCAATACTTTCATGGATTCCATTGTAAGGTTTAGCCATAGTGAGCTTTAGATCTCTGCCAGCTCTTATACGTACATGTTCGAGGGCCCCTGTAACCAGTCAGCTGCTCTATAATGCAGAACAAGTGCAACACATGTAAGCTTTGTTTATAGTGGTAGCCATTTTGTAGGAGCGAGTGGAACTGTTAATATTGTGAAGAGATTTTTCAATGCTGCTTGGTACACTGATGTATTTTCAACTGTTGTGATGCATTACATTATGGTTATTATTTTGATTGTGATACTAGTGAGGTTACCAACCCATAATGCCAGCCATTAGCATGCGAAAATGTGATTTATTTTCCCTACTGGCAGCTCTGCTAGATGGATCATTGCCCTGCTGAAATGTAACTCTAATCATGCTACTGCAGATCTGGGATGGCATTCCAGAAGGCGGTTCCTCCGATCACTTTCACCTGCTTCGAAGCCTTATCAGGGGGCATCACTTGGATGCTGGAGTGTTCCGTACTCTCTCACCACCTTCACCCAAAGCAACTAGCAGAATTGCTGCCAATCTGAAGAAGGGATTTTCCGAGGCCACACATTTCCACCTTGTGCTTTGATTTTGGCACTGAGTGAATTGGGCCTCCTAGCCACCCAACAAATAATTTCCACAGCTGGGAATTGCCACTGAATGCCTCCGACCCCCCAGGCTAAACTAGGATTGCTGCTGCTTCTTAGGCCACCTCTTCTCTCTTCTGTCTATGCCTCTGCTCCTTCCAGGTCAAGTTCGCAAGAGACATTTGCCATTTGGAAGGTGCTGGGAATTGCTCGCATCGACACATTGGGATAATTTAGGTCCATCGATTTTGCCAAGGGCTTATGCTCTATATTTTCGAAGCACAGCATTAACACTAGGAAAAAAAGGAGGGCATGACTTCCCCCAGGCTGTCTCATGTGTTTCCACAATTACCATTAGACAGATGGCCGCTTCATGCTTTTGACACATTGTTACACATTACAAGGGGGATCTTCAACAATGCATTGCATGTACTCTAAAATGTTCACCCTGAGGAAGGCAAACCACACATGAAAGTGTCGCCAGAACTAGTTGGTTCTTTTTTGTATGAGGACTATTGCTCTAAAAACCTGGTGATGTCTGGATAATTGTTGCAAAATTGAGTTGATGACATTTGGGAGTTGGGAGTCTCGGGAAGAAAGATCAGTGGTAACGTGCTCACCTTGAAAGCAAGACGACACGGAACAACACAGGTTCGATCCCCGGGTCCGTGCTTAGAAACCCCTGGGTATTAAGCGTGTTATAAATGACCTATCATATCATTCCATCTATTAAAGTGATTCTTGTTTACGAATCACTCCTTGTCCATGCGTCTCATAGCATGGACAGAGCTTGTTTCTTTATATAATAACAAATTATTTTCTGACCCTATTGGACAATTTTCATTGAACAAAATACAGATATAATATTTCTGACCCCAGAGTATCAATTCTATTTGCTTTTCTTCTCCCACTGCAGCAGTGCCTTTGACCAATGGTCGATGCCACAGGCATACTCCACCAACCTCAGAACATCCCAGTATCTACTGTCTCCAGAAAAGGAGAAGCAGAACACCCTCACTCTCATCCTACTCTTAAGGCATTGTGCTTTGTGCCTGATATGCTGGCATAGGGGTTCCAACTTTATTCATCTCCTTCTCAGATAAGTCAATGTTGCAAGCCTTATTTGAAGCCCAGCCTTCAATTAGAGATAACCACATTCCATTGAGAACAGGTTGATTGAGCTGCATACGGTTCTGGGAGACATAGATACACATATGCAAGGGCACTGCAAATGGCTCAAAGTTTATGAGGGACTAATGAACGTGTTGGAGGGAGAAAGTAACCAGGTGAAACAAGCATTGGCTAAGACACACATGGCCTGGTTTCTCAGATATACAAGGTGAGCTTTTATCTGTTAAGCCACCATGCAGAACAGCATTCAGACACTCCACATAACGCAAACCTATTGGCTTTTGCAAAGCCTTTTCTACAGGAAGACACACACAAATGAAAATTGACTTATTTATTAACCATTGATATAGTATTTAAGATCTCTAAGAAAAACGATCTGCCCCCCAAGGCTCAACTGCTGTGTTTATGTGTCCCTGTGCTGACATTATAGACATTTAAACATTCCTTTTCAATTGTACCCTCATAAAACCTTGACTATGCTTTGGATAGAAAAACAAGACCAGAAAATCATGATGACTTATCAATTTGCATTATGTGACAGGTTCACTCTTTTGACCCTGTCAAACGGGGTCAAGCACTCCTCTCAATCTGGGGTAGGCAGCCTACCAGGGCAATGCCAGTGCCAGATGTACCCCAAAGGTAGTGTGGGGGAGTTGAGTGGGAGCCCTGTCCCTGGCCCCCCAGTATACCTGGTGCTGTGTATGCACATTGATGCCCATTTTGTCTGATCTGATTCCTATCAGCCTCTGTTCTGGCCAAACCTCTACCTCATCTCTTCCTGGTGGTTCTCGAGAGACAACACAGTGACCAGAATGCACAAGTCTCCTTAGACATCTAGGATGAATAATAGTTCCTGGGAAGCAGTATCATTCAGAGAAAATAGACTGCACAAGAATAGAGGAGAACTAAGAGAACTAAGAACACGCCCCAAATCCTGTTTGGCCAGTGATTTACTTAGTGAAAGGAGGCGTGGGGGCGGCACAGAAAAACACCAGCCACAATGACCACATGGACTGCAGAGCAAAGAAGAAGGCTGAAAAAGGAGCAGGGCTAAATGTCCTTATTATAACTTCTAGGGGGCAGCCATGCCCCACAAATGGATAGCTCAAACAGAGATTGGCTCAGGGTAGTGTAAGAGGATTCAATTCAACACTACAGCTAAGTCAATGCCTAGTCTGGGATACTGAATGGAAACCCTTATTGATATATCTTTATGTCCAGTTCATGCGTTCTGGATGACTACCCCTATATAACACCCCTCTATTGGAATCCCCCTGACCCCACTGAGCCAAGAAGTAGTTCTGTTTTGCAAGTTAAAGGGTTTATTTGAGAATTTAAACAATAGATATATATATCACCCTTTATAATTAATAATTGAATATCACACTTAATCTGATCAGTAATCAATAATGGATAGTCTGGCACTAGCACACTTCTTTGTAATCAATGATGAGTGGTTATAGGATGGATAAGATAGCAACAATACTTTATGGTTTCAAATGGATGCAAGGTGGAATGAAAATGCAGTACAGAAAATACTCAATATGATTTCAACAAAACAATGTAATCACTTTCTTGGACAATTCACCCCCCCCTTTTATGCAATGCAAGGAAATGGAAGGGAGGCACACAGTTCTCAGAAATGCAATCAAATGTGATTCAGTTCACCCAGCAACTTAGACTACAGACGTTTAAAACACAGGCAAAAAGCTTTTATATGTGCTGGCAATAAAGTGAAACATATGCTAAAATGCTTTTAATTCCCTCTAGAGGTTCAGGTGAGTGGTATCTAGTTAATATTAGCTCAGGCTCACTTTAGCAAGGATCTAGGGTGTAACTAGCAGGTTAAACGAATTTCTGGCAAATGGAAGGCAAGCAGCTTCTGTTTTCACACGTGGAGAAATTTGCAAATCGCGGCAAAATTCGCGAGTGCGTCTTTCACGATTACGGCAAAACTATAGGGGGTAGGAATGCGGTTCTAGGTTCGTAGGAAAGCCACGATTCTAAGCTTTCTGAGGAAAGTTACTGCAAGTCTCTAGCACAAACGGTCACGGAGATATGAGCGATTAAATAAAGGTCGTTTTTCAGATTTGAAATTTTAAAGTTCAAAAAGACAAGTGCAGCTTGCAACTAGAAATGACAGGTGACAGCTTTACAAATGACAGGTGACAGTTAGGAGGCAGTTCTACTTAGATTAAAATAGCTTGGATTATATTATTTTAACTAAGAGATTGGTTCTGCACAGTTTTCTAGGTACTCACACTATATTCTTGAGTTAAATGGGCCTCGCCACGGATCTGGTCAGTTTTTAGACTGGACTCTGGTCTCTGCACTTCACAGTGATCTGGGTCAGCTCTGCTCTGCTTCTGGTCTGGCCTGATGGATTTGAAGTCTGGATCTTTCTGCACAGCTTTCTCTAGAGATTGATGGAGGTAAAGTATGGATTTTCCCGGCAGAGATTCCAGCTGCAAATGGATTTGAAGGTCCCTATCTGTCCTGTCTCTCTGCTTTTATGTGTTTTGAAAATGGGTGTGTGTGAGCAGCATCACTAGCCAGCCCCTCTCCACTTATCATTGGCCAAGCTTTCATTTCTCCCCTGATTGGGGGAGCTAAGTTGTGTCAGAGTGATGTCATTTTACAGCCTGCAGAAAGTCCACTCCTCCTGTCAACTTGCACACAAATCTAGATTTGAACCAAATACATATTTCATAGCTACACAGTGGTTTGAAATTACATGCACCCATCACATATCACAGGAGGTATCCCCTGTTCCAACTCTGCTCTTCCTGGGGGCTTGCATTCAGAAATAGCAATATTTTGCACTTTTTAACTGGTTTGCAATACCGGACATTACCCCAAATTTACACACATGTGCGCAAGGAGTATGGACATTAGTTGATGAAGTGTCAGATTTTTCACATGCACACATTTTGAGTAATATCCTCTTTTCCGCTAAAACCCCCCTGAACATGCCACCGGTTCTAAAAACCTCTTAAAATGTGGGCAGAAAAATCACAAGAATTATGGTGTCATTTAAATAATTTTCACAAGTCCGTACTATGAGTTATTCATCTTTTTAGAGTTATGTTCTGGCCCCAAAGGGGTGTGGTCTTCCCCCAGCACAAGGTTGAATTTCTGGTTTTTCCAGTTCTGCCAAGCCAGCTTGCTCTCACAGGCAGTGCCCCTCCTTTGTCCTTCCAGGAGGAAGCTACATTTACGACATCTGCAATAAACCATCTGCCTGGGTCAGGACAGGGCTTTGTTCAGAGCTCCTGTATTCTGTGGGGGCTCCCCTTAATTCAATTATCAGAGAGATGGCATATCCTTAGTGTGGCCAGCAAAAGGCAGATAGGCCTGGGAACACAGCTGTGACTCAAGTTTCACTCCTGATGGGGGGTAGTTGCCAGGCAAAATTGGAATCTCTTTAAGCCAGTTTTTAGCTACATGTCATTTCTGTTCCCCAGTTTAAGTCAAGACATTTTTTTTACATATGCAGCTAGGATGCTGATTCTAAGTTTAAAACTATGACATTTAAACAATTGAAACCTATGTGACACTCAAAAGTAGGTCACTCATTTCTTTTAAACATTTAGATTTGTAGTGTCTTTCAGTCCAAATTTACTTAAACTGCTGAAATCCACAGCTCAGCCAGTCTTGTTATAAACCTTCAAGTCACTTCAGAATATAACTTTACATTGGATCCACCTCTCAGTAAGTCTTTCTTTGGCTTGCTTTGGGTTCATTTATTCAGTTTTCTACAAAATCTGGTGGTTTTAAAACGCCGGGTTTTGGATAGTGGTGAGTACTGGTACTGCACCCCTTTTTGGGATTTAAGAAAATGAATTCCCAACAGTTATGGGTTTGCTTTTGGCAATCAGCATTGTCACTCCCAATGGTTTCAGACTACTGTGTGGGTAGTCCAATGGTGGTTTTAGGCAGTGTCCTTCTGTGCCCACAACATCGGCAAAAATGAGTGGCAGCCTATTCTTCATGCATTTCCCTGTGCATTTTCTGGGAAGCTCTGGCCATCATGATGTTTTCCATGTCAGTACTGCACAGTTTTGAGGTAGGGCTTGGATGCGTGGATAAAAACATCCCACAAGCCCCCCTCTTGCGATGGCCATTCTATTTCACTAATGGGACTCGCAAGACCTGGGATGTTTCCTCATCTTCTTCCAATAGATGGCACAGTTCAGCATCTTTTCCTCCATCCGGTATTGATCGATCGGTTCTCCTCGCCGGTCCTGATGGGAATTTCGGGCGGTACCCCGGGCCCATTGGATCTTCGTTCCCGGTCCCTGGGTCATCTTCCTTGGTCATTCTCCATGGTTTCATCTCTCCTAGGATGATAAAGCAAAAGCGGCAATACCTACTCATAGACGTTTTTCCACCACTGTTGAGATAGTGGTACAGCATATGCATTTCATCATAACAAAACATTACATTCTTATTTTGAAAAAAAAACAGTATAACTAAGAGACAGTTTCATGCAAATCACAATATTTTAGAGACTAGATGTGGTATGTTTTATGGTTGGAACTGAATTAGTCTGAGACAGTACCCGCTAGGATTCCAGAGGATTCCTCCAGTTGTTGCAGAGTGTGCCTGGGATGGCAACATTTCAACTGGTTTATGTGGACCCACTTGTCTTCCCCCGCTGCCAAAGGACCTTTGGGGATGTGGATTTTGTAGGCCACAGAGGAGATCTTGCCGATGATCTCAAAGGGTCCCTTCCATGTAGGCAAGAATTTCCGCTGTTTTGCCTGGTTTCTTTGGAAGTTGTATAGATAGACCCGGTCCCCCACCTGATATTCTTTCCTGGAAGTCTTCAGGTCATAGTGGGTCTTCATGCTATCAGCTGATCTTTCTAGATTCCGCTGAGCGTAAGCAAAAGCATGTTGGAGGTGTTTCCTTAAATTCTCCACATACTCATGAGTAGTGGAGGCATTTATCAGTGTCTGCTCTTGGGTCCTGTAGAGCAAATGCTGCGGAAGCACCATCTTGCGCCCAGTCATCAACTCAAATGGTGACATTTTGGTTGCAGATGAAGGGGTAGATCTGACGGCCATTAGGACCAGAGGTAATCGGATATCCCAACTTGGCCCAGAATCTGCCACAAACTTTTTTAAGATGCTCACAATTGTCCGGTTATATCTCTTTACTGCCCCAGAAGAAGCTGGCCTGTAAGCAATATGCAACTTCCTTTTGACCCCCAGTATCTCCCACATCTTTGTCATTACTTCACTGGTGAAGTGGCTACCCCTGTCTGACTCAATCCTTTGAGGTAGACCGAAACGGGAAAAGATGTGGTTAATCATCAGGGCAGCTGCGGTTTCTGCCTTGCAGTTTGGGGCTGGGAGACATTCCACCCACTTGGTAAACAAGCATGTCACAGTCAACATGTACTTATTCCCCCTAGCAGAGCGAATCACGGGGCCTACAAAGTCAATTTGTAAATCTGACCATGGCAGTGTCATCCCCCGCTTTTGGAGAGGCGCACGGTGCGTGAGGGATGATGGCTGAAATTGTGCACACACAAGACACCCCTTCAAGTATTGGTTGAGGTCCTGCCCCATGTGTGGCCAGTATGCAACCTCTCTTAAGATTTCCAGTGTTGTGTGAAACCCCCTATGACCGGCGGTGGCCGCATCATGGGCGTGACTTAACATCAGGCTTCGGAATGAGGTAGGAACCACCCACTGATCGTGGCCAGCTTTGGATTTCCTTACCAGCAAACCGTCTTGGATCCGGAACATTTTTGGACATTTCATCAACACTCTTAGGTCCTCTTTCCCAATGTAATCGGTATCCGTTAGGGGAAAGTTCTCAGGGTCCTCAAGGTGTTGGTAAAACTTACCAATAACTGGATCCCCCTTCTGAGCTGTAATCAATTCAGCATCAGGGGTCTCCTTACTCCATTGTGCAATTGAAAGGTCGTTGTGAACATTTGTCTGGGACCTAGTGATAGCAGTGACCTGGATTTCCCCCAACAGGGACTCAATCTCAATTAGATCCCCTTGGATGGCCCCGGTTTTGGCCAGCTGATCAGCTAAGTCGTTTCCAGTTTTGTCTGGTCCCTCTACTTTGGAATGACCCTTGATCTTTTTCCAATAGATGGTCATCTCATTCGAGGTGACCAGATCGTCAATGTTTTGGATCAACTCCCCATGTTTCAAGGGTTTGTTGTTAGCACATAACATGCCTCTGGCTTTCCAATCAACCAGGTGCTCCACGAACCCGTTCCGTACATAATCCGAATCTGTGATTATGACCAGTTCGTGGAGTTGATGCTGGACAGCAGTGAGGATGGCCTGATGCACAGCCATCAATTCTGCCACCTGACTACTTCGGGGACCAATTTTGTATCCAGCGGAGGGTTCTGGGGACTCATTCACCCATGCATTCCCTACGCCGGCCACCAGTTCTTTCTCCCCGTTGTTGTCAACATGGTACGAGCATCCATCCACATAGACAGTGGGCATTCCCTCACACTTGTCCTCTTCAAAGACTTTGTGTGGGGAATTAAGGTATGCCTCCATGTTGTCCTTGATTTTTAGACTTTCGTCCTCGAGACATTTTTCTCTGGCACAATCATGCAAGTCAGCCAGACCTTGCGCGAGGGGACTCTTCTTGTTTTGGCCATATCTGACCTCCACAGGAAAGCCTTGCATTGACAGAATCCAGGAAGTAATTCGGGAATTACTCACATTTCCGGCCCGGATTCTATCACTTTGGAGATATTGCAGAGGCTGGTGTGGAGTCTCCACTATGATGTGTTCCCCCTGGATAAACGGGCGGTAATTCTTCAATGCCCACACCGTTGCCAGGAGTGCCTTCTCACAATCGTTGAATGTTTCCTCCACAGAGGATAAAGTTTTGCTCGCATAGGATATTACTTTATTGACCTTGTCATGCTTTTGGTATAATACTGCCGTCAAGCACGTATTAGAGAACCCCGTCTCCAGGAAGAACTCCTTGTTTCTGACAGGGTAAGCTAGGCAAGGCACTTGTGAGAGGCTTCTCTTGAGTTGTCTTACTGCCTCGGCTTGTTCTGGACCCCATTCCCACTTGACCCCCCCTTCAGGAGATGAATCAGGGGTCTGGTAATCTCTGCGTAGCCCTCAATGAACTTTCTGCTGTAATTAGTCAGTCCAAGGAGGCTCCTTAGTTCTCGCAGAGTTGTGGGGTCTTTCAGTTTCTGAAGTGCTTCCACTTTCTTTTCCTGGGGACAGAGACCCTGAGGAGTAATCTCATGCCCCAAGAAATTAACACGGGTTCTACACCACTGTGCTTTCTGAAAGGAAAGTTTTGCTCCGGCGGCCCTCAACTGGGTCAGAACATAACGGATCTCCGCTATGTGTTCCTCCACAGATGAACTTTTGATGAGGACATCATCTACATAAGCCAGGTTACCCCTCGCACCCAGGTCGGGCATGGCCTTAAGTAGGAAAATGTTGAATTCATTGACGGAGTTGAGGTATCCGAAGGGAGTCCGGGTCCATGTGTACTGCTGGCCCCCAAAGGTAAAAGCCAGTTTGTATTGGTCCTCCCTACTGACAGGCACGGTCCAGTACCCATTGGTCAGGTCTATTGCAGTGAATACCTGTGACCCCTGGATCTGGGCCAGCCCTTGGTCAATGTAGGGCAGAGGCCATCGGGAAGTATGGACCCGTTTGTTGAGCTCCCTGAGGTCGGCGCAGAGTCTCCACTGGCCGTTTGGCTTCAATATTCCCAGCACCGGGTTATTGAAGGTGCTGTGGACTGGACGGATTATTCCCCTGGACTCAAGGTTCTTAATTATTTCAGTAAGGGACTCCATTGATGCGAGAGGCAAGCGATATTGCTTCACAAACACAGGAGTCATGCCAGGGTCCGTGGGGATTGTGGTTGTGTGGATGTCGGTGCGACCACAGTCATATGAGTCTACCGCAAAGAGATCTTGGAAATCCAAGAAAACTTGTTTCAACTTTTGCTTTTGTTCCAGAGTCACACAGGCATCAGCTAGGTTGACTCTCTCTTCCACCATCTGCCTGAAGCCTGGAAAGACTTCTGGTTTGGCTATCTCAGCGGCCTCCTCCAGCTGGGTGGAGAAGTCCCTGGTCAGAGTGCTGATTTGGACTGGAGGCTTCAGGTGGGAAAGGCAGCCCTCATGGACCTGGAAAATCACCTCATCCCTCCCGAAGTCACAAGTCACATCTTCCTTACCATAGGGGCAGGAAGTGTACACCAGGAAGTTCCCCCCATGCCGGGTAAAAATCCTGTCTGGTGTTGTATTGTCATCACTGTCACTGTCAAAGCAGTCCTTGGGGATTGGCCCTAACAGTTCATTACCTAAGTCTATGGAAAAATGTCGGTCATCAACCGCCATTCCAATAATGGTGCCTGCGGCTAGAGTAATAGGGCCTCATTACGACCCTGGCGGTAAGGGGTTAACGCCAGCGTTAGCTGCGCCGACCCCTTACCGCCAATTACGAGTTCCCTTTCCGCCATGGCGGTTTTTACACCTGCTTTTAGCGGGAGTAAAAAACCATGGCGGTAAGGGAACTTGGTGTTAATTACGCCACCGTAATTTACGGTGGCGTAATTAACGCCTTCCCCACTCCCATTATGCCCTATGGGGCAAAAATGGGAATGGGGAAGGGTAAATGGGGATTGGGGATTTACCGCCCCGCCAAGGTCGGAATGGGGCGGTAAATCCCCTTACCGCCATGGCGTTAACGTAGTTAGCACCATGGCGGTAAAGTCACGGCCCTGGCGGTAATTTACCGCCAGGGTCGTAATGAGGCCCATACTCTTTAAGTCGCTGTTATCCACCTCTATTGGAATGGTGTCATGTTCTATGTTGACTAATGGAGTTGGGTTTACCCCTAACCCTTGCTGTTGGAGAGAAGAGTTTAGATGTATGTAAGCATCAGGGTTTTTCAAATGTTGTCCTCTTTTAACTTTCACTTCCAGGGAGAATTGTCGGGTCCTTTCTGGGATGGTGACTTCCTCTTTGATCTGAATTTCAACTGCATAAGGTAGCAATTGAGCTGACCTAAATGCTTTTTCTGGATCATCAAAGCCCATGGGATTATCCGCTAATCGGGACCAAGCTTTGAAGTTTATTAGGTCCAAACTAATGGCAAAGCGATTGAGAATGTCACTGCCTAAGTAAAAGGCGGCAGGGACGTCTCGCACGACCCAACAATTATGGACTATGCTCTTGTTGCCAATGGAGATTTTGAGCATACACCTGCTTGGCAGGAGATGTTTGGAATTAGGCGCTTCCAGGTCCATTTCCCATTTGTCTATCAGTTTGAATGTGGGAATGGCTGGATCTTTTGGGAGTTGGCGGAACATGGCTTCGCTGATGAAGCTCTTACCGTTGTTCACACACACTCGAGCGAGAACAGAGTCCTTCCCATCATTTAACTGAACAGGGATGAACAACTGCTCTCCAATTTGCTGAATATCAGCCAGGCTCTGAGCTGATTTCACATCTTCCTGGACTATTGGAGTGGGAGTTTCTGATTGTGGATTAGTATAGAATCTCAGAGTGTTTCCTTCCAGCGTGGAGTACCACTTTAGACTGGAAGGAAGGTTGATTTTCAGAAATAGAGAGGACCCCCCATCACCAGTCTGTTGTCCTACTGCTATTACTGTCACGTCTGGAATTTGGCTATTCTGGAAGTGAAATTCTACTTGGTCAGATTTTTGTTCAACCATGTGGCAGATGCCGTTTAAACTAACATGGTTGACACTCTGTTTTAATTTTATTGGTCGGCTAGTCTGGGTCCAGAGGACCTTGTTTACACAATCTATTAGGGGTGACAACCTTCTCAGGAGGTCATTCCCTAGTAAACAAGGGGTGCCCTCTGGAGTCACAACTATGACCGGGTGTTTCAACTTGTGCCGCCCAATTTTAATGTCCAAGTCTGCAGTCCCCTCGACGGGAATTTCCTTCCCGTCAAAGTTCTGCAGTTGTCCAGGAAGTGAGGTGAGAGGAATTTGGTAATTCTCTCCCCTTCCTGCATTCAGTTCGTCAAAGGCCCTTCTGGACAGAAGGGTAGCTTGAGATCCAGTGTCCACCAGTGCCAAAATTGTACCCTGCCCCTGTACTTGTACCGGGGCATAATATCTTCCCTCCTTCTCCTCAAGGGGGCACAGATAATGCACATTTTTGGACAATTGGTGGGCTAGCTTTCTGGTTTTGGACATCGCTAGCGAAGAGATTTGGGCGGAATTCTGTGGAGAGCCTTGGGAATCTGAAAGAAAAATTTGGCAACTGGAGATCAGAGCCATTGTGGGTTCCCCTGGCTCCAGTTCCGGGCCGCCCCCCCCTTTTTGGAGGCAGTCACCAGGATGGGTTTGAACCAGGGGATTTTCTTGCTGTTGGTTCTGGGATGAGATGGTGGGCGGCGGTAGCTCAGTCTCCACATCTCCCCAGTCTGGATTTGCATCCCTAGGGACCCATTTTTCTTTGGGAGGAGTTCCCCCCTCTCTGAAGGAGAAGATCCTTTTCCCAGGATCCTCTGAGGATCCCTCTCCCTCAAATTGGAAGATCTGTACCTCCTCCTCAAACTGAGTCTGTTTGGGTCTTTTGTTTCTCCTACCCCCCCTCTGCTCCTTAGGAGGCAGACTTTCAGGGGCAAGAGATTTTGTTTCCGGTTCCTGGGTTTCCAGGGGCTGTTTACAAGTGAGGAAGGAAGCTTCCTCCAAGGCTTTACACCCCCCTTCCCCTTGTGCCTCCTCCCTGGGAACCGGTGAGTTATCGGGGTGCTGCCCCCGTCATTGTTCTGGAGCACCAGGTCCAGAGTTGGGTGCGTTCTGCGCCGGCATGCCGATCTGAGGGTTCTGCTGAGCCCTCAGTATGTGACCCAGATCCCGCGCCATGTTTTGAACCTGGCGCTCTAACTGGGAAACCCGCTCAGGCTGATACGGGGCCCTGTTTTCTCCCCTGGGCTGATCCCGGGAAGGGTAGCTATCCCTTCTTTGGTAGTACCCCTGGTTGGGAAGATTTGGGTACCCCTCCACCCTTGGCCTCCCCTCTCCCGGATTCAGTGGTCTGGGCTCAGGGAATTGTGGAAAGAAGGATGGATGGTTTTGGGGCTGAAAGTCGGGTGGATATCTGGGGAAAAAGTTCTGCCCAGGGTTTGGTAAATTTCTGCCCTCCTGTGGAAAGTTTGGAGGGAAGTTCCCTGGGTTCGGTGCTCGGTTGGATCCCCCCCCCTTGGGCTGGGGGAGTCCACACATAACCCAGGATGGGTCGATTTCCCTTGTAGCGGGGACTTACATAATCAGGAGAGCGAGGGACCCCATTTGTGGGGCTGCCTCCTTGGCTCCCTGTCTGTGACTGACCCGAGGACCTCCTGGGCCTAGCATTATTAGGTGCAGGTAGGTTTTTAGGCCCCCCCCATCTCCAAATCCAAAACGGGGGTGACCTTTACCTCTGCCACCTTGGCAGCAGCAGGGGTGCTGTTGGCTTTGGGGTTTTTCTGGGCATTACTTTTGCTATCTACCGGTTTCTGCACCTCATAGATCCGGGTAGCCTGTTCAATGACCCAGTCTAAAGATCTTTTCTCGTGAAAATCCCTCACGAGCTGGGTCATTATGTATTTGGGCAAGGCATGAAAAAATGTATTAATGAATTCTCTACTGTCTGTGCGCACCCTTCTGGTGGTCTGCGCAAAAGCACGTTTCAGTTCTTGCACAAATTCTTGTGGGGCCTGATCCTCCCCACATTGCAAATTGTAGGCTGCCTTGCGAGCCTCTTGAGGATTTCTGTGAACAGAAAAGTGTTTCAAGATGGCCGCCTTATAGGTGGACCATCTTAAATGATTTTGGTCCTCCAGCCCCGCAAAGAAACTGGAGTATTCCGGGGAGAAGGTCCACTTTACATATTGAATACAGCTTTGGCTGTCCTTCAAATGGAAAGTCTCCATCATTTGCTCAAACAACTCTAAGTGCTCCCAAACAGAATACTTAGCGTTCTTATGGTAAGGCGTGATGACGCTCCTGATCGCCTTAATCTGCTTTAAGGGGTCCTTAAGCAAGGCCCTTTTTGCCTTATTGGCCTTTTTGGTTCGGGTAACCCTTGTCCATTCATCCTCTGACTCAGAGGCACTGCTCCCAGAGGTTCCTGTCTGCTCTTCCAGGTTTTCCCGGATTCTGCGAGCCTGGGAATGGCTGGCCGAATGTGGGGACCTGGTCTCCTGTGTCCTGCGCAGTTCAGAGGAGTCTTCAGATTCCTCCTTGCTGCCAGGATTTGATGGGTACCCCCCCCCACTGACCTAACTGGGCAGAGGTTTTCAGGATGCCCTTAATGGGCCTACTCTCCTGGGGTTCCCCATTAAATTGCACTGTGCTGGGGTGCCCATACCCGGATGCCCGCCCCTCCATACCTGGGTGGTACTGGCCTATGAGCCCCATACTTTTGTCTGGATAGTAGTCTGCCATCCCTGTGGCCCGGTGCTCATGTGCGCCAGGGGACATGGGGGTGGCAGAGTCCAGGGACTGAGAGGTATGAGGGCCTCTGGTACTAGGGCTCCTGAGGTTATGCTCCGGAGTTTCCCTTTCCCAGCGAACCTCATCTCTATCCGCCCCTGCTCCCTGTTGCAATGCAAGAGCCTGCATTTGTGCCTTCAGTTCCTCAGTTAAGGCCTTACTAGACTCTATCAGTCTCTCCTGCATCGCTACCTGTTGTTGGAGCCTATCATTGTGTTGACAGAGGGCCTCATTTTCCCTCTGTGCTTCCTGGTTGGTCCTGGAGAACTGGGCCAGTCTTTGCTGCAGGAGGTTTACCTCCTGAGTCCCATCCCTACTGGCCTGCTCCTTTCTTGCCAGAGCATCCTCCACCCTTCTGGTGTGCTCTACCAAGTTCTGGTTTTCTTTTTGGAGGTCACCCAGCCCCTGGAGGGCCAGGTGATTTTCTTCAATTTCCTTTTTTAAGTGGCAGACTTCCTGGCCTAAAGTGTCTCTTTCCTGACTGAGAGCCTGCATCTGTGCTGCCAGGTCGTCCCTCTGTCGTTGAAAGGCACCAGCTTTTTGGCGTTCCTCATCAAACTCTGCCTGGGTATCCAGGTCTTTCAGAATCAGTTTATTGCTCTCCTCTTTCTCTCTATCTAGCTGGCTTTGCAGGGTGACTACCTGCTCCGCGCATGCCCTGTTGAAATTGATCTGTTGCTCCAACTTTTTCTGGTTCTGCAGTAAGGAGTCCAAACTGTCTTGGTGCTCCTTCTGCAGGGCCAGAAATCTGGTATCCTGGTCTGTCTTTTCCTGTTGTAGGATGCCCATATCCTCTTTTATTTTAATGATATATTGCCTACTATCATTTTCTGACTCCTGGCTCCTCTGCAGCCTCTGCTCAGAAGAGGCCAGATCAGATCGGGCCTTCTCTACTGCCATCTGTTGCCTATTTGCCAGATCTTGGCTTTCAGTGCATTTATCCTGCATGTCTCCCATATATAGGTACAGGTATGCTGCTATCCTGGCAATCTTATTGTGTTCATCTTTGGCTTTAGGAGCCATATATAGTTCACTCAGGGCCACATGTAATGGACCCTGATCTCTCCATAGGTCTGACCCTGTTTCAGTGACCTGTCGCGTGATGGCCTGCAACCAGGCATCCTGGCCCTGTTCAGTACATTCACCTCTCACAAATAGTTTATGTAAGAGGTGCTCTCTGGCTATTTTCATGTCTACTAAGGTCGTCATTCTAGAGATTGGTCTCTGTCCTGACTTACAGAAGTTTGTATTTTATTTTTGCAAAACAGACCTTTTTCTTAGAGTGTTCCTTTGAGAAGTGCTTTACAGCGTAACACAGCGTGTGCTCCGACCGGATATGCGTATCTGGTCAGCTGGCACGCTGTATTAATCTGCACAAGTGATAGATCTAATCCAAACGTCCGGCACGAGCCCCCAATTTGTAAGAGGATTCAATTCAACACTACAGCTAAGTCAATGCCTAGTCTGGGATACTGAATGGAAACCCTTATTGATATATCTTTATGTCCAGTTCATGCGTTCTGGATGACTACCCCTATATAACACCCCTCTATTGGAATCCCCCTGACCCCACTGAGCCAAGAAGTAGTTCTGTTTTGCAAGTTAAAGGGTTTATTTGAGAATTTAAACAATAGATATATATATCACCCTTTATAATTAATAATTGAATATCACACTTAATCTGATCAGTAATCAATAATGGATAGTCTGGCACTAGCACACTTCTTTGTAATCAATGATGAGTGGTTATAGGATGGATAAGATAGCAACAATACTTTATGGTTTCAAATGGATGCAAGGTGGAATGAAAATGCAGTACAGAAAATACTCAATATGATTTCAACAAAACAATGTAATCACTTTCTTGGACAATTCACCCCCCCCTTTTATGCAATGCAAGGAAATGGAAGGAAGGCACACAGTTCTCAGAAATGCAATCAAATGTGATTCAGTTCACCCAGCAACTTAGACTACAGACGTTCAAAACACAGGCAAAATGCTTTTATATGTGCTGGCAATAAAGTGAAAAATATGCTAAAATGCTTTTAATTCCCTCTAGAGGTTCAGGTGAGTGGTATCTAGTTAATATTAGCTCAGGCTCACTTTAGCAAGGATCTAGGGTGTAACTAGCAGGTTAAACGAATTTCTGGCAAATGGAAGGCAAGCAGCTTCTGTTTTCACACGTGGAGAAATTTGCAAATCGCGGCAAAATTCGCGAGTGCGTCTTTCACGATTATGGCAAAACTATAGGGGGTAGGAATGCGGTTCTAGGTTCGTAGGAAAGCCACGATTCTAAGCTTTCTGAGGAAAGTTACTGCAAGTCTCTAGCACAAACGGTCACGGAGATATGAGCGATTAAATAAAGGTCATTTTTCAGATTTGAAATTTTAAAGTTCAAAAAGACAAGTGCAGCTTGCAACTAGAAATGACAGGTGACAGCTTTACAAATGACAGGTGACAGTTAGGAGGCAGTTCTACTTAGATTAAAATAGCTTGGATTATATTATTTTAACTAAGAGATTGGTTCTGCACAGTTTTCTAGGTACTCACACTATATTCTTGAGTTAAATGGGCCTCGCCACGGATCTGGTCAGTTTTTAGACTGGACTCTGGTCTCTGCACTTCACAGTGATCTGGGTCAGCTCTGCTCTGCTTCTGGTCTGGCCTGATGGATTTGAAGTCTGGATCTTTCTGCACAGCTTTCTCTAGAGATTGATGGAGGTAAAGTATGGATTTTCCCGGCAGAGCTTCCAGCTGCAAATGGATTTGAAGGTCCCTATCTGTCCTGTCTCTCTGCTTTTATGTGTTTTGAAAATGGGTGTGTGTGAGCAGCATCACTAGCCAGCCCCTCTCCACTTATCATTGGCCAAGCTTTCATTTCTCCCCTGATTGGGGGAGCTAAGTTGTGTCAGAGTGATGTCATTTTACAGCCTGCAGAAAGTCCACTCCTCCTGTCAACTTGCACACAAATCTAGATTTGAACCAAATACATATTTCATAGCTACACAGTGGTTTGAAATTACATGCACCCATCACATATCACAGGAGGTATCCCCTGTTCCAACTCTGCTCTTCCTGGGGGCTTGCATTCAGAAATAGCAATATTTTGCACTTTTTAACTGGTTTGCAATACCGGACATTACCCCAAATTTACACACATGTGCGCAAGGAGTATGGACATTAGTTGATGAAGTGTCAGATTTTTCACATGCACACATTTTGAGTAATATCCTCTTTTCCGCTAAAACCCCCCTGAACATGCCACCGGTTCTAAAAACCTCTTAAAATGTGGGCAGAAAAATCACAAGAATTATGGTGTCATTTAAATAATTTTCACAAGTCCGTACTATGAGTTATTCATCTTTTTAGAGTTATGTTCTGGCCCCAAAGGGGTGTGGTCTTCCCCCAGCACAAGGTTGAATTTCTGGTTTTTCCAGTTCTGCCAAGCCAGCTTGCTCTCACAGGCAGTGCCCCTCCTTTGTCCTTCCAGGAGGAAGCTACATTTACGACATCTGCAATAAACCATCTGCCTGGGTCAGGACAGGGCTTTGTTCAGAGCTCCTGTATTCTGTGGGGGCTCCCCTTAATTCAATTATCAGAGAGATGGCATATCCTTAGTGTGGCCAGCAAAAGGCAGATAGGCCTGGGAACACAGCTGTGACTCAAGTTTCACTCCTGATGGGGGGTAGTTGCCAGGCAAAATTGGAATCTCTTTAAGCCAGTTTTTAGCTACATGTCATTTCTGTTCCCCAGTTTAAGTCAAGACATTTTTTTTACATATGCAGCTAGGATGCTGATTCTAAGTTTAAAACTATGACATTTAAACAATTGAAACCTATGTGACACTCAAAAGTAGGTCACTCATTTCTTTTAAACATTTAGATTTGTAGTGTCTTTCAGTCCAAATTTACTTAAACTGCTGAAATCCACAGCTCAGCCAGTCTTGTTATAAACCTTCAAGTCACTTCAGAATATAACTTTACATTGGATCCACCTCTCAGTAAGTCTTTCTTTGGCTTGCTTTGGGTTCATTTATTCAGTTTTCTACAAAATCTGGTGGTTTTAAAACGCCGGCTTTTGGATAGTGGTGAGTACTGGTACTGCACCCCTTTTTGGGATTTAAGAAAATGAATTCCCAACAGTTATGGGTTTGCTTTTGGCAATCAGCATTGCCACTCCCAATGGTTTCAGATTACTGTGTGGGTAGTCCAATGGTGGTTTTAGGCAGTGTCCTTCTGTGCCCACAACATCGGCAAAAATGAGTGGCAGCCTATTCTTCATGCATTTCCCTGTGCATTTTCTGGGAAGCTCTGGCCATCATGATGTTTTCCATGTCAGTACTGCACAGTTTTGAGGTAGGGCTTGGATGCGTGGATAAAAACATCCCACAGTAGCAGCTGCCCGGATATCCAATGGGAGAAGAAGAAAGCTACTAGGCAGGAAGGGGAGGGCTATATAAAAAGCTAGAAAAGTATGGGAAAAGATAGAGAGACCAGAGAGCAGTGTGTAGCAGGTTGACAAGTATGTAGGTGAGACATTTGAAGTATTTGGAGACAGTGTAGGTAAGGTGGTGGGACTGAGGGTGTGTTACCAATTTGGCAATTTGTGTGTATGTGAGAGACTGATTGAAGGTAGCTTTAGAGGAAGAGCAGGAGAGGGTATTAGGAGAAGGAGTCTGAGAGAGAGGTAGATAGAGAAGTGAGAGGCAGGAGACTAGAGGAGAGTAGAGGCATGGGTAGTATTGTTAGGATTGGGGATTGAGATTTGGAAGAAAGCAAATAAGATCAGGAGGGAGCTGGAGAGTAGACAGAGGAGAACAAGAAGAGAGATACAACTAGGAGAAGGAGTGTAGCGAGAGAAAGAATGAGTGAAACATGGAGAGGGAGAGTGAGCGTAATAGAGATAGACAAAGAGTAGGGTGGAGAAGAGAGGGGAAACATGTAGGTAGACAATAGTGAGGAAATGTTTGAGAGACAGTCATATGGAGGAAAAGGGGACCAGGACAACCAGACTACGCTGCCAGATCCCATAGGGTGTCCCTGAAGGAGTCAGAGAGATAAGACCACAAACTTTATGCCCTGTATAGGGCAGGGATAGAACAGAGAGTATGGGTACCTTGGTTCTAGTGAATTGGCTGTGCAATGAGACATGTTTGAGTATGGAGACAAGGCTAGGGAGGTGGGAGCCCCCTTCAAAGTTTCAGGGTGAGGCGCAGCGGGACCCCACCGACACTACAAGCCAAAAACATTGTATTTGAAAAATACATTTTAAAATAAAACCAGAAATCGTATTGGGTTTGTCTCATGGCTCTTTAAGAACCTTGTCAATCGGAACAATGTGCAATAACTGAAGAGATAGAACAGTCTATACCTATATAGGCCCTGAAAACAAGTGCTGCTTTCTGGAATGCCACTTTTAATAAGCCTGTCATCCCAGTGGCCCACCTATATAGGGAAAACTCTGACACCAACAGGCAAAACCCAAAACCATTATGTCCTTTTTAACCTAATTTTAACATTCTTCAGTCATTGAAGTCAGAAAGAACGTGAAGTGCAGGAGGAAGATTGCTAATCTACAGTGTCACATGCTCAGTAGGATTATCTGCAGATTGTGATTTCGGCCCAAGGAGCCCCTTGTTTACACTCAAGTGTTGTATTGCCTGAACTAGTGCAAAAGAATCATCATTGACCATTTGAATAGCACACAAAATGCAGTAGACCAATATAACCCTAACCACAGTTAAAAGTATCTCAGCACTTAATCAGGGTGCAGGGTGAAATGTGCACAAAGGGCCCTAAAAAGGTTATTCCATCCACAGCTGTCGAAGTACATTCCATGACCATATGATGGAGAGTCTCAGCAAGGTCTACTTTACACAGTCTGCACTTCCGTAATTCTTTGGGAATTCTTAGACGGGGACCAATTATTTCCTGTGTCAATAGGCAGTTTAGTCTGAATTTGAGATTCCATGTACCAAACATTGCTGAAGAAAATCTCTCAAATGGAGTCTAATGTCCGTTGGAGTATACAGAAGCACGTTGTTGCAATACATTTTGATTCGATCTAGATCTTCCATATATTTTATCACGTCCCATCATTTAATTTTCCTTTTCATGATTGCTTGGGAGTCCGGACTCAAGATATCTGTCCCTTCCATTAAATGGATACAATGCTTTCTATAATTCATAAGAAAGACATTACCTCCACCATCCAACATTTCTCACAAATAAGTCCCCAAGTTAGGTATTTCCATATTAATCATCTTCCTATACTATACACAAACAGACTTCTCTTCAGGTATTGGGCCCACCACGACAGTAGACCCAGTTCCAAAAATATCACACTGATAGGCATGGATCTAGGCAGGTCCAGAACCTCTTTCAATACCCTGTCCTCCAAGATGTTTACAGCTACCTTCATCAATGTTATACATGATCAAACCTTCATCTCCATGGTTGCTTTTTGGACTTTCAATATACCTGTGACAGAAAATGAGAAACCCAAATACTTGAAGGTCTTCACTTCAGCCACCTGAATATCATTGATAGACTACTCACATTATTTTGTTTGTTTATTCTTACTGGGCTTGCTACAGAGGCAGTCCTTATCTCCAATGTATTACTATTCAAATAAGATGCCATTCCGTTCATAGAATGCTGCAACCCTGACAGAGTAATGTCTAGTAATATCAAGTCATCTGCATAGGCAATCCAATTTTTTCTTAAACCTGCACATCTTGGGGAGTAGCCACCCCAGCTATATATAACTTCCCACGGATCCGCCATATAAAGATCAAACAATGCAGGAGCTATGACGCACCCTAGTCTGACTCCATTTTCCAGAGGAATGTGCCTGGAGCGGTCCCCTTCAGTATGTAACCGTAACCTCAACCCATTGTGGAGTATACCAATTCCTGCATCTGCAGAAGCTCTGAATCAATCCCCCACAACCTCAATTTCTTCCATAACATTCCCAAATCCACATTATCAAATGCGGAGGTGAGATCCAGTCCTGCTTCATACAGGGTCCTCCCCTGCATCCACTGGCATGTGACATACATGAGGCAAGCATCATACAGCTGTGTCTGGTCCTGATACCTTTCCTAAACCCAGTTTGTAAACTTTGAACAAATGTATTGAATCAGCCCACCTCATTAAAACCTTTAACACCAGGGTTGCCCAAATTTTAAAGGACATGTCTAATAACGAGATGAACCAATAACTAGTAGGGGTCTCTCTATCTCCTTTATAAACAAATTGGAACAAGGATAGAAAAATTCCAAGTATCCAGGCATTTGTCTGTTTCAATTATGTGATTAAAGCATCCATAAAACATATCTGGCCATAGTTCCTTTCTATTTTTTTTAGAAGGCAATTGGACATACTATCCTCTCGAGTTGTTCCTGCCTGTCTATTATCCTCTCAATGCCATGTGTATCAATGTCATATGTCCTAGGTATCTGAGACAAACTGACAGCATTTGTTATTAACCTAGAACTACAGACCTCCCCCTTATATTTCAACAGTGAAATACTCTACCCATACTTCCTTTAAAAAACAGGAAGCCTGACATTCTATTTGCATCTTGTTCTTCTGTTTCTAATGCCACATAATCTGACTGCCACAGTTTTATATTAAATTCCCAAACAGGTATTTCACCCATCAATTTCATTTCTGTCTGTGAGACTGAATAGCTTGCTTCTAAACTTTCGATTCAGTCACATTTACCTTCCTCAGTTTCCAGATATCGGTCCGCATAGCCAATTTCTTTAGGGCAATATCCCTATTGTTAGGCAGAATCATATGCAGTACCCTTTGGGAACACCACACACAATTAAGACTACAAGTGACAGTACAAATTCACCTTTTGTACAAGCCTGTACTACACAGTAAAGTGGTAGCGATGGCTCAGCAACCAGACTTGTCTCAAGAGTAAAGTGAGCAGTATCAGAAGTTACACAAAGGACAGCAATTGCTATGATTCAAACAAACACTGACTCAAGGTTTCTGAGTAAAAGAATATACATTTATTTGCACAATCATTTGTAAAACAGTTCACTAAGTAAAGCAGCAGAAAATCCCAATCTTAATACACTACACAACACCCAATGAATTCTGGACAAGTTAAGCTCAAAATGGAGTGTGAGCAAAATGGCACTCCAGCAATTTAAAAAGGGAGGGAAAGACAAGGTTATTCACAATCAAGCTGCACCAACAAGTAAGTAGGCAGGGCAAGATAGAAAAGGCTTACTACAATGAGAATTCAAATCAATAGGCCTGGGCCAATGTTAATGGTTCAGAGTCTTTGCAGAGGATCACATAGTTCAGAGTAGTTTGCTGTAAAGTCTTTGCCAAGAGTTCAATACAAAATTGGTCAGAAGAAAAGTTACTTAAAAGTGTAGAGAAGGACAAGCCCTTGGATTGGCAAAAGATTTAAAACACTTTCACCTCGGTCGGACGAAACGAACAACCGGGTTTGAACAGTACCGAAGAAGAAGAAGAATGCTGTCGCTGAGGCAGAAGTTCCTGGCAGATCCTGCAGGCTCATGGTTCCTAAAGCGACTGTCGGACTGACATGAAGAAGAAGACTAGAGGGTCCTGTACTGCCTAGGGAAGAAACCAGCAGCAGAGCAAAGCAACAAATAAAAGGTGTGCCCCTTAAAACCCAAACAGGGACCGGTCCTCCTGGCTATCCGGTTCACTGCAGCGATGCACAGCAAATTCGACTGGGGAGGGAGGCCTTGCTTGGTGTTTGGCAAGCTGGTTGGTCCCACCAGCACAAGGGAAGAAGATTCCTTGCAGATCTTCTCTGTCATTGAAGTGTAGGAGATTCGGACCCGCAGCAGGGCTTCACTGGGACGTTCAATAGTTGCAGAAGTCCTTTTCCTTCAGCTTCTCTTCAGTTCTCTCGATCCAGTGGCGACTCTGCCTTCCAAGTCCCAGCAACCTGCTTTTTATGCAGTTTTCCCCCATTCACACAGCCTGGCTGTCAATCACACAGCAGGGTGGCTGTCCTGGCAGGACAGTCACCTAGCCAATCAAACACGAGTGCGACTTGGGTCTCCAAGGAGAACCTGTGCAGGGGGCCTAAAACCCCTCCCTCAGATCCTGTCTACCTAGACTCTCAGGCACCTAAGGAGGGCTTCTGTGCAGAAGCCTGCCAAGGGACGTCGAACAAAGGAACCAAACCTGGTTTGGCGCGCAGAGTAAAACATGAGAAAGACCTTTACAAAAAGAAATGGCGACTAAACCCAGCCGGAACCAAATAAAAGTAAATGGGGTCCAGCGGATTTAATTTTGAGGCTACTAACTTAGCCTAAAACAGTACCAAGGCTATTTTCATAGACCGCGGTAGGAAAAATATGGTAGATACCACTGCCACGAGCCAAATCTTAAAGAAAGGGGAAAGAAATAATGTTTCATGAGAAACAGACAAAAAGGGATAACTATTAACCCTTTCCAGTACTCTATGGAATATAGTTTGTACTGGGTCTGTGAATTTAAAACGACTAATAAAGTCAATGGCAACTTTACATGTTCTGGGAGACAGTAGTCAGTCCCAGAAAATGAAGTTTAAAGTGGGAAGTCTGAAAAAGACAACCCTGTGTCACTGCACTAAAGGTGCTGTGTGACAAACAGTAAAAAGATGATGCTTATGGAGTAGGTGAGGCGCCACAGTCCATGAACACAAAAAGGTAAAACACACAGCAAAACACATGTAAAAGTGGGAAAAAAAGGCTCACACTCTTACCAGGTGAACAAAATAAATCCTAGAAATCCAGCCAAGCTGCTGAGGGACTCAGTAGGTAAGGGAAATTAACCATTCTGGAGAATTCTCCCTAACACTTATCAAATTGGGTTTTATTATTAACAAAGACCTGTTGCTCCCAACAGCTAATTGAGGAACTGCATTTCTTCATCAACTAAACTCGTCAGGAATAGTACACCACACTTTCTCATTTTCACTCAAATTACACCACCATTTGTATATACATTTATTGAGCTTCCCCACATTTTGCTAAATTGGAGGGCTCTATTCTTAGAGGCATTTACTACGACGTTTGTACACCTTGTTTCGTCTGTAGCCCCACCCTTTACAAAAATGGTTAACAAACAGTCCAACATGCCATGGTCACTGTGCCCTATTTGATATTTGCTACATAGATGTAATCTATTGTCTAATGTGAGGAGTGACCATGACACGTGGGTACTGGTGGTGAGCAGCAGGGAAACAATGCATTCAGTTGACAAAAGCCCCATCTCGCCAAGAAGCGTGCCCATATGAGCCCATGTTTACTATTTTTGTGAATCAGTTTCAGTGGCACATCAAGCCACACTCCCATCCACAAATTCTTCAAAAGATGATGCACGGTTAGGACATATACAATTTGCTTGGGATGGTAGGATTCCTAACTGGCCCTAACTCTAAAATGGGAGTAATTTCAACCATTAAACAATAACAAATACGTCCAAGTCAGTCTGGTAATAATAAAAAGGCCTATACTAAGAAAACTTAACCTTGCCTTCGTTCTCTAGATAACAAATGTGTTGAGGCAACACAAAAAGGAAAATAGTGTGACAAAAAGAAATGTCAGAATGGCTTCAGCACCAACTCCTTTCTCCAGGTTCAACCCCACATGGTCTAGAAAGTCTCTTAATAAACAAAGAATAGGTGATGTCATCTTTGATGTCCTGGGTGTTAGTATTAGCAGTGCACGGTGGTGGCGCGAGTTATTGTTGTTTAGCTTACCATAACTGGCGAATTTCTGGGGTTTTTCGGTTTCACTTGAAACCATAACGTCCCTTTAACAAGGTTTTTCAGTGAATTTCAAAGGTTTTTTTTAGTGCAACTTAACCATAACGTCGCCTTAAACAAGGTTTTTCATTGAATTTCATAGGTTTTTATTAGTGCAACTTAACCATAACGTCCGTTTAACAAAGTGCAACTTAACCATAACGCCCCTTAAACAAAGATTTTTCAGTGAATTTAATAGGTTTTTACCAGTGCATGCTATTTTCCTACAACTTACTAATATCATACTTACCCAAAAAAGCAATATTTGTGTTCCATTTACAAAGTGTCACCTTAATACTCTGCCATTTCCCACCTTCTGGAATCATTTTTAACACTTCTATACACTTTTTGCAACTATTTAAACTAGTTTTGCATCCGTAGACGTCTACGAACATCTGACTTCATAACAGTGCCACATGACCATACACTGGCACACTGCATGATGACGTGTCCGAGAACCCGTCCGCACTTCATGATAAGATCTCTGCTTCACGGACAGTTCGTAACTGCATTTTCTACTGATCTAGGAACTTTCAACTTCAAAATTTCCCTTGCAAAGAGGGCGCTAGAGGGCCATCCAAGATGGCCGCCTTGGCTTGAGCTCCCGCAATTGCCCCGCATCAATCCTTAATAATCCTGCTGTTTTCCGCACTGCACAGCCCCAATCCTTCGCCTCCTGTCTCCCTGATCTGCCCAGCCGCCTGCCAGTGTTTTTCCGACGAGAATCGGCCTCTCCATGCCTGCTCGGGACCCCTGAGGCCTTGGGTCTGAGCCCTACACTGCTTGCCCGCCGGAGCAAAGGACGCTGCAGCCCACATCCAGCCGGTGGACCGCGGGTGCCTGCGCCACGCCGCCGAGGGTCCTGCCCCACTCAGCGCGGACCGAGCCCTGCGGGAGGGCCGGATCCGGAGTGCGGCGCCCCACGGGCGTGGGCGTGCGACAGGGGTTCAGCAGTGCGGGTCCAACATCCGCCTTCCAGGCGCGCGGCCTACATCGGCACCCGCCCGCCACCCAGCGGGGCCCCCCAACGTCCCACCTCAGTTCGGAGGAGAGAGGCCGGAAGACCAGCAGAGACACGCTGAAGTTGGCCCCGAGCCGGCCCGACCCACCCCCGCCCACCTCCCCCTGCCCAGTTGGCTCCGGCCGCAGGTGGCCACGATCGGGGGCTGTGAGGCGAGAAGGATCTCCGCCGGCGCGCTGAAGCGTGGGCCTCGAGAGGAGCCGGGGGCCCGGTTCGGGTCGGGGGAGGAGGGAGGCACGGGCGAATACCCCTGGATGATCCGGAACCGGGGGGCCCTCCTCGTTCCCCTCCGCTTTGGACTGAGATTTCGGTTCTGACAGACTATCTAACACTCCGGTGGCGGTATTTCCCTGCATCCCCCCGGCACCCTGGCACCCTGACAACCACCAGATTGCCAGTTGGGAGAGTCACCAATACAAGGCAACATCTCACTTCATTCACCTACTGAGGCTACAGCAACAAGCCTGACAAAGCATCTCGCCACCACAGCTCGTCGCCAACCCCTCACCCAAACCAAACCATATCAGCCCCCTAGGTCGCGCAGAACGCAACCTAAAAAGCGGAGCTCCATTTTGTTTTTGAACTATAATCCGCCCAGAACCGAGCAGCCGGATAACTCCTACCCACCCCAGGCATTACAAATACAGCGGCTCTCGCTCAAAGTGCGCCGGCTCCACAGCTGAAATGGGGAAAAACGACAAGTCTCAGAGGAAATTAACTTTTGAGGGCGGTGCGACTCCAAGAGCCCACGTCCAGCGGGAAGACCAAACGCCCGCTCCCAATGGCTCGCCCCCGACAGAGGGTAATACATTTGAAATAAAAGAACTCCCTTTAGACCTGAAGGCAGGCATCGGTAATCTGAACAACAAAATGGACGGCCTCGCCTCCAAGGTAGACCTCCTTCAACACCGCATCGACACTCACGCAGAACGTCTAAACGAGGTCGAGCAAAGAGTGTCAAATCTAGATGATGGCACATCATCCCTCTCAACCAAAGTTTCGCAACTCGAAGCCCAAATGAAGGCAACAATAGCTAAATGCGAGGACCTCGAAGGTCGTTCAAGAAGGAATAACATAAGACTCGTCGGGGTGAGGGAACAACAACCGCAAGGCAGAATGGAGGAGTTTGTGGAGTCGCTGTGCACATCACTCTTCAGTAGAGAAGCATTGTCTCCAGTGTTCATAGTGGAGAGAGCCCACAGGATTCCATCGACCCGGCCGGCCCCCGGCGCACCGCCTAGACCAATTATTGCCAGGCTGCTCAACTACAAAGACCGAGACACTATCCTTCGCCTGGCAAGAGAAAAAGGAGAGTTACTTCATGATGGGGACAAAATTCATGTCTATCCAGACTTCTCTCCCACGGTACAAACCCAGAGGAAATCTTTCACCGCCATCAAACAAAGGTTCCGTGCCAGTCAATTACCATACTCGATGCTCTTCCCTGCAAGGCTCAGAGTGCAGCACGGGGAGAGGGTCCACTTTTTTCAATCACCCGAGGATGCACGCATGTTTCTGGACCAGATGGGCTGTCCAGACCCGAATCCCAACCGTCCCAGGCCCCAAAGAGACAGAAACAACAGGAATCCACCATAATCCGGAGTGACCATGGGCGAAGTGAAAACTTGCAAGAAGATACGACGGAAACAGGCTCAATACATAGCGATATCAACGCGGGGCAGGGAAGCTTGGAGGGCCCCAGGCGCCCCTAGCACAGCTCCAGTTTACTCCCCAGGGTGCACTCGGCTACCAGTAGGTCTCTAAGCTGAGTCCCTCGGGGGTACAGTTTACACAGCGACATGGTTTCCAATTGTTACGCTGTTTGTTTTAAAGGGTTTAGATGGGATCCCTCTGTGGGCCAGTTGGGGGTTGCCCACCTGAAAGAGGGAAACACCACGGGTTTGTGGAGGTTGTCCACGGACGGTGCCTTCAAGGTTCATCAGGAAAGTTCAGCGCCACCAGTTCTCACCCCCCCCCCTCGCTCTCCGTCTCCTGGGCAGATTCCAATGTCGTCTATTCAAGCAAGTTACAAGCTACCAGCAACAAAGCCAACAAGTCTCTTCTTGGTGCCTCTCCACGACCAGCTGCAATAATCGAAAAACGGACAATTAGAATGCCTTATCCAAACCATTCAACGTATTAACATGGAACATTAGAGGCGGCAATATCCCAGCCAAAACCAGGAAAATTCTCCAATACCTCAGGCGGCACGAAATTGACGTGGCTATGATTCAAGAGACCCACCTTCTACCAGGGAATGAGCACCAGTGGGCCAAGAGCTGGGGCTGTCATAGATACTACTCCTCTTACTCTACCTACTCTCGAGGAGTCGCCATACTCATACACAGAAGGGTGAGCTTCCGCCTGATACGCATGGCGAAAGACGCGGAGGGGAGAGCCATCATAGTGAGCGGTATCGTAACCGGACAGAAGGTGACCTTTGTCAACTCCTACGCTCCGAATACAGACGGCCCTGACAATTTTGGATGGGTACTCACCCAGCTTTCCAAACAGGATCCGGCGACCATAATCTGGGGGGGAGACATGAACACCATACTTGATCCACTAAAGGACAGATCAAAAGCTTCTCCACTGCCCCCCACCAAAGCTGGCCTCCAAATAAAAGAAATCTGCAACGCCTTCAGCCTGATAGACATTTGGAGGGTCTCCAATGGCGATTCACGAGAATTCACGTTTCATTCACCTGTACACAACTCGAGCTCACGTATCGACTATCTCTTCGTCTCTGCAAGCGGTCCTCTGACAGGTGGTCGATGCTGCATACACCCAAGAACTCTCTCCGATCATTTCCCTATCTTCCTCAACTTAAAGCCATCCACCCTGACACCACCGCTACAGCGATGGTGCTTCAAGAACGGCTCGTTAAGGGATGAAGTGTTCGCTTCCGAACTAAGAGACGAGATCAGGGTGTTTCTCGATGCCAACGCTGGTTCAGTCCCATCCGCAAGCACAATTTGGGAGTCACTAAAATGCTTTATTAGAGGAGTCTGCCACGCCAAGGAAAATGGCACCAACAAGCTCATCAAGCGCGAGCTCACAAACAGCGAAGGGAAACTAAAGAACCTCGAGCGTCAAGTCATTAATGGGGCGGATCCCAAAATATCAGCAGCCCTGAAGGAAGAATTGACGAATTTCAATCTCGCAGCAGACCATGAGGTCAAATTCCTGAATCGTAACAGCCAAGCTCGTCAGTACGGAGAAGGCCAAAAACCCGGGGCCCTTCTGGCAAACTTAATCAGAGCCGACAACAGACTTACACATATTGAGTCGATTCGGACCGCTGTGGGAGAGACAGTCTATACTGATGAAAGGATAGCGGAGGAGTTCAGGGTCTTCTATCAAGAACTATATAGTGCTAAACTCAACAAGTCGTCGACTGTGCCACTGGAGTACCTGGAGGACACGGAACTCTACTGGGTCGAACAGTCTCTCCGAGAACCTTTAAACGAAATGGTCATGCAAGATGAGATTTTGGAAGCCATAAAGTCCCTCCCCAGCTCTAAAGCGCCAGGCCCCGACGGGCTGACGGGAGAATTCTACAAGTCCTTCGCGGGCACCCTGGACCCCCTCCTAGAGGCAGTATATGCGGAAGCACTAGAAAGAGGGCATCTGCCACCTACCACCTGTGAAGCAAATGTTATTCTACTACACAAACCTGGCAAACCTCCAGAAGATTGCTCATCATACCGACCAATATCTCTCCTCAATCTAGACAATAAAATACTTGCTAAGGTGCTGGCCAGGAGGTTGATGCCATTGATGCCTGCCCTTGTTCTGGCGGACCAAGCCGGTTTCATTCCAGGCCGCAACACGACGTTTGGTCTTAGGAGAATGTTCGGTGTCATGGCCGCACTGGACCCCTCATTGCAGGCTGTGGCGGTGCTTCTCGACGCTGAAAAGGCATTTGACTCGGTCGAGTGGCCTTTTCTGTTCACGGTGCTCACTAGAATGGGCCTAGGTGCCCGATTTATTAACCTGGTCTCTCTCCTGTATACCAAGCCTCGTGCCAACATTATTGTTGGCACAGCCAGGTCGGCCCCAATAGTTCTGCAACGAGGCACGAGACAAGGCTGCCTACTATCAGCCTTGATATTCGCTCTGGTGATGGAACCTCTAGCCTCCAATCTGCGGGAACAGAGACAGCAGAGGGGACTCACTATAGGCCCTCACAAGCTCATCATCTCGCTCTACGCCGATGATGTAGCACTATTCATCCGAAACCCGGAAGAAAATCTCAACCCAGTCATGAGGGAAGTCATCAAGTTCGGAGCAGCGTCAGGATTAAAAATCAACCACTCAAAATCCATCGTATTCCCGCTAACACCAGCCACAAAACAGTTCCCAGACGACTTCAACCTCACATGAAAGTGCTCCGGAGTTAGGTACCTCGGGATACAGCTGTCTCTAAAACGTCAGGAGATGTTCCGGGATAACTACGAAGTGGTGGTCAAATCACTTCAGGACAAGATCTCTCGTTGGAAGTCTCTTCCACTAACCCTCTGGGGCAGGATCTCCCTGGTGAAGATGGTGATTTTACCCAAACTATTATATCTCTTCAGCAATATCCCAATGTCGCTGCAACAATCCTTCTGGAAAAAATTGAAAAGCTTGGTCCTTGAATTACTCTGGGCGGGTAAGCCAGCGAGAGTGGCATACACCACGCTAACACTCCCAGTCACCAAGGGGGGATTGGCTCTGCCGGACCTGGAAAGATACTATTGGGCGGCCCAAGCACAGTTCCTCAGCCATTGGTACGCCTCCCCGGCGATCCGACCTCATGTACAAGTTGAGCGAGCCCTTGCAACACCTAACTTCCTAACCAGGGGCGAAGTGAAAACTTGCAAGAAGATACGACGGAAACAGGCTCAATACATAGCGATATCAACGCGGGGCAGGGAAGCTTGGAGGGCCCCAGGCGCCCCTAGCACAGCTCCAGTTTACTCCCCAGGGTGCACTCGGCTACCAGTAGGTCTCTAAGCTGAGTCCCTCGGGGGTACAGTTTACACAGCGACATGGTTTCCAATTGTTACGCTGTTTGTTTTAAAGGGTTTAGATGGGATCCCTCTGTGGGCCAGTTGGGGGTTGCCCACCTGAAAGAGGGAAACACCACGGGTTTGTGGAGGTTGTCCACGGACGGTGCCTTCAAGGTTCATCAGGAAAGTTCAGCGCCACCAGTTCTCACCCCCCCCCTCGCTCTCCGTCTCCTGGGCAGATTCCAATGTCGTCTATTCAAGCAAGTTACAAGCTACCAGCAACAAAGCCAACAAGTCTCTTCTTGGTGCCTCTCCACGACCAGCTGCAATAATCGAAAAACGGACAATTAGAATGCCTTATCCAAACCATTCAACGTATTAACATGGAACATTAGAGGCGGCAATATCCCAGCCAAAACCAGGAAAATTCTCCAATACCTCAGGCGGCACGAAATTGACGTGGCTATGATTCAAGAGACCCACCTTCTACCAGGGAATGAGCACCAGTGGGCCAAGAGCTGGGGCTGTCATAGATACTACTCCTCTTACTCTACCTACTCTCGAGGAGTCGCCATACTCATACACAGAAGGGTGAGCTTCTGCCTGATACGCATGGCGAAAGACGCGGAGGGGAGAGACATCATAGTGAGCGGTATCGTAACCGGACAGAAGGTGACCTTTGTCAACTCCTACGCTCCGAATACAGACGGCCCTGACAATTTTGGATGGGTACTCACCCAGCTTTCCAAACAGGATCCGGCGACCATAATCTGGGGGGGAGACATGAACACCATACTTGATCCACTAAAGGACAGATCAAAAGCTTCTCCACTGCCCCCCACCAAAGCTGGCCTCCAAATAAAAGAAATCTGCAACGCCTTCAGCCTGATAGACATTTGGAGGGTCTCCAATGGCGATTCACGAGAATTCACGTTTCATTCACCTGTACACAACTCGAGCTCACGTATCGACTATCTCTTCGTCTCTGCAAGCGGTCCTCTGACAGGTGGTCGATGCTGCATACACCCAAGAACTCTCTCCGATCATTCCCCTATCTTCCTCAACTTAAAGCCATCCACCCTGACACCACCGCTACAGCGATGGTGCTTCAAGAACGGCTCGTTAAGGGATGAAGTGTTCGCTTCCGAACTAAGAGACGAGATCAGGGTGTTTCTCGATGCCAACGCTGGTTCAGTCCCATCCGCAAGCACAATTTGGGAGTCACTAAAATGCTTTATTAGAGGAGTCTGCCACGCCAAGGAAAATGGCACCAACAAGCTCATCAAGCGCGAGCTCACAAACAGCGAAGGGAAACTAAAGAACCTCGAGCGTCAAGTCATTAATGGGGCGGATCCCAAAATATCAGCAGCCCTGAAGGAAGAATTGACGAATTTCAATCTCGCAGCAGACCATGAGGTCAAATTCCTGAATCGTAACAGCCAAGCTCGTCAGTACGGAGAAGGCCAAAAACCCGGGGCCCTTCTGGTAAACTTAATCAGAGCCGACAACAGACTTACACATATTGAGTCGATTCGGACCGCTGTGGGAGAGACAGTCTATACTGATGAAAGGATAGCGGAGGAGTTCAGGGTCTTCTATCAAGAACTATATAGTGCTAAACTCAACAAGTCGTCGACTGTGCCACTGGAGTACCTGGAGGATACGGAACTCTACTGGGTCGAACAGTCTCTCCGAGAACCTTTAAACGAAATGGTCACGCAAGATGAGATTTTGGAAGCCATAAAGTCCCTCCCCAGCTCTAAAGCGCCAGGCCCCGACGGGCTGACGGGAGAATTCTACAAGTCCTTCGCGGGCACCCTGGACCCCCTCCTAGAGGCAGTATATGCGGAAGCACTAGAAAGAGGGCATCTGCCACCTACCACCTGTGAAGCAAATGTTATTCTACTACACAAACCTGGCAAACCTCCAGAAGATTGCTCATCATACCGACCAATATCTCTCCTCAATCTAGACAATAAAATACTTGCTAAGGTGCTGGCCAGGAGGTTGATGCCATTGATGCCTGCCCTTGTTCTGGCGGACCAAGCCGGTTTCATTCCAGGCCGCAACACGACGTTTGGTCTTAGGAGAATGTTCGGTGTCATGGCCGCACTGGACCCCTCATTGCAGGCTGTGGCGGTGCTTCTCGACGCTGAAAAGGCATTTGACTCGGTCGAGTGGCCTTTTCTGTTCACGGTGCTCACTAGAATGGGCCTAGGTGCCCGATTTATTAACCTGGTCTCTCTCCTGTATACCAAGCCTCGTGCCAACATTATTGTTGGCACAGCCAGGTCGGCCCCAATAGTTCTGCAACGAGGCACGAGACAAGGCTGCCTACTATCAGCCTTGATATTCGCTCTGGTGATGGAACCTCTAGCCTTTAATCTGCGGGAACAGAGACAGCAGAGGGGACTCACTATAGGCCCTCACAAGCTCATCATCTCGCTCTACGCCGATGATGTAGCACTATTCATCCGAAACCCGGAAGAAAATCTCAACCCAGTCATGAGGGAAGTCATCAAGTTCGGAGCAGCGTCAGGATTAAAAATCAACCACTCAAAATCCATCGTATTCCAGCTAACACCAGCCACAAAACAGTTCCCAGACGACTTCAACCTCACATGGAAGTGCTCCGGAGTTAGGTACCTCGGGATACAGCTGTCTCTAAAACGTCAGGAGGTGTTCCGGGATAACTACGAAGTGGTGGTCAAATCACTTCAGGACAAGATCTCTCGTTGGAAGTCTCTTCCACTAACCCTCTGGGGCAGGATCTCCCTGGTGAAGATGGTGATTTTACCCAAACTATTATATCTCTTCAGCAATATCCCAATGTCGCTGCAACAATCCTTCTGGAAAAAATTGAAAAGCTTGGTCCTTGAATTACTCTGGGCGGGTAAGCCAGCGAGAGTGGCATACACCACGCTAACACTCCCAGTCACCAAGGGGGGATTGGCTCTGCCGGACCAGGAAAGATACTATTGGGCGGCCCAAGCACAGTTCCTCAGCCATTGGTACGCCTCCCCGGCGATCCGACCTCATGTACAAGTTGAGCGAGCCCTTGCAACACCTAACTTCCTAACTGCTATCGTCCTTAGTCAATTGCCAGTTCTCAGCGCCACGATGAATGTGATGCTCATAACGTACAAAGTCTGGAGGACGCTGGCCCAGAAGCTTGGGGTGCAGTCGAGGTACTCCCCACTCCTACCTATCAAGTTTATCCCCGGAGTCCCGCTGACCTCAGAGACGGTGTTTCACAAGTGGGTCGACAAGCTGAACATACAAACACTAGGGGATCTCTTCACAGAGGAGGGTTTTCTAACACCACAGCAAGCAAAAAGTAAAGGAGGAAACACAGCCCTGGACATATTCCTCTACTTCAGAACTCGCTACACCATGCAGACTCTACTGCCAGACTTCCCTCGTCAGCCACCAACGTGGCAACTACTACATAACATCATCCAAGCGCAGGGCGAGGGCAGGCTGGTGTCACAGATCTACAAGGCCCTCACTCCCTGCACATCCCTTGCCAACCCAGGTGCAAAGGCTAGATGGGATAAGTCATTACAGGTTAAGATTTCGGACGAAGACTGGTTCTATAGCCTGAAACAAACTCAAAAAGTGGCGCTAAACTCACGCCTCAAACTTATCCACTTCAACTTTCTCCATCAAACATATCACACACCAGCGAAAACAAACAAGCATCACCCGGACACAGAAGCGAAATGCATCAGATGTGGGTTAATCTCTGCAAACTTTACACACCTAGCTTGGGAGTGCCCCGAGCTCTCGCCTTTCTGGAATCAAGTTCTGAAGACGACAGCGGCTGTTGTGGGAGAACCAATTCAACCAAGCCATACAGCGGCTCTGTTGGGCATGACCAGGCTGCTCTCCGCTCCAATAAGGAAACTGGCGGGGGTAATGTTGACTCTGGCCCGTAGGAGGGTCGTCATGGCATGGGGCAGAGGCCCCCCCCCGTCGGTCCTCGCCTGGCGCAAAGACTTGCTATACTACCAAGTTGTGGAAACGGACTACATTAAATTACTCCCTCTGCACGCCCGTCCTCCAGACATCTCGGGGCCATTGACCCTGTTCTTGATGGGCGAAGCGGCTGAGCACACATCTGCATCTTCAGACTCAGAGGACACCCCCCGGTGAGGTCTGGTCCAGGTTATTTCCACATCCTCGAAGGGATTGCTGGAGGGGGCACTATCTCAATTAGGGAGGACGCTGTTTCAGGGGGACGGGGCTGTGAAGGGGTGGGGGGGTGGGGCAGTGAGAGGGTTCCGGGTCAAGGCGCAAAGTTTAAGTCCACCCTAATGTGGGTGTGAAGTTGTATCGAGATTTAAATACCAAAAATAAAGTTTAAAAAAAAATAAATAATAATTCCCTTGCACAGCTCCAACACACCTATTCCTAATCATTATCCATTAACAATCTAGTACACAATACATACTTTTAGAAAAACTACTATTTATCTTAAAATGGCATCAGCGAATGCCATCCCTCCCCCCCCAAAGAGCCACTACCACTGCTGTAATCAAGGAGTATGAGAAACACTGCCCCATACCATAGAAATAACACATGTGCAACATTTTCCCTTGTCCATCTACCCCTCCATATTAGTGTTTGGTTCCTCTTCCCTCAGTTCCCTCCCCACCTTTCGTTAGTAGCTCTCCTGCCAAAAAGATCCATCCAAAAGCAACAAAAGAAATGTTCCTTTAGGAACCACCTTTCACAGTTAAAAATAGAACTAAAAAAAACATATAGACTCCATCTACTTTATATTTCTCAGTAAAGTACATAGACTCAATAAGATTTTCCAACATTTCCAATTGCATTTTGTGTTATGCTCATGGAAATATTGTGGCGTTCATCCTCCGTTCCAGGGACTGGAACGGTGGATACCGGCCCAGCAGCCCAAGTCATCAGCCCAAGTGAAGCGAGGATGGATAACGAGGTCTCTGGACCATTATCCCCCCATACCAGCCCCTGAAATGGGGGATGAAAGTCATTAGCAGCCTAGGTTCCCAAAGCGGGAACCCGGGGTGCTAAAAAAGAGGATTTTTCTTCCTACACCTGCGGCATCCTGGTGTAGGAAGGAAAATCCTTTTTCTAGATGGCCCCCATGGAAAGGGAAGGTGGGGGTTCCATAAAGGGCCCCTCTTCGCTTTCCATGGCATCCTGCAGAAATCAAAAAGAGAACCCTATGACCATATTACTACAAGCACATTTTTCTTCCCTTTCAGATCTATCCTAATTTCGAATAACTTTACCACAAAGCCAGTCCCCGGTGGACATGGACACTTTAATCCTATGTTTTGTCCCTTGTGGTCATGGCCAGTAGCCAGATTGTCCGGATCATGACCTTATTCCATGACCCGGACAATCTGGCCACTGCCCATGGCCACAGGCTACCCCTCAGTCACTAAAGGTATACCGCTATTTTTTGTAGCTACATTATGACACTTGTCAAATAATAAAACACTGGCACATTTGCAAAACCATGATTGTAGGTCCTTGCCAATGCTCCTTACGCAAGTTTGCTGGAAATCCACCCATGTTTTAACTTTGTGTGCCCACTTTTTACTTTGTATATACTGTATATATTGTCTGCTTTTCCTCTTCTGCTTTGTACATTCTCCCTTTGCCAACTTGTACATTTTATACTTTGTAACTAAGCTTGGCATATTCTTGTAAATGCTGCGCCCTGATACCCCTGGGTATAACTGTGCATTATAAATAATAAAACAAAACAAACAAACAAAAACAAAACAACTTAGCCCCACTTGACAAAATCCATTCAGACTTTATGAAAACCTCTATGTCTAGATCTATAATCTTTTTGCAAACCTTTGTGTAGATTTGTCAAATGGCACCACATTTATAAGCCTTTACAATATTTTGGGACCCCCCTGTAATTTTGCTCCCTCTTGACAGAATCCCACCAAACATTGCAAAAACATGTATATCTAGATCTATTATCAGTTTGCAAAATGAAGTGTAGATTCGTCAAATGGCACCTCATTTATAAGCCTTTACATTGTTTTGGGCCCCCCCCTCTAATTTTGCCCCCTCTTCACAAAATCCCACCAAACTTCGCAAAAACATTCATATCTAAATATATTATCAGTTTCCCCCCAAATTAAGTGTAGATTCGTCAAATAGCACCTCATTCAGAAGCCTTTACATTATTTTGGGACCCCCCCTCTAATATTTCCCCCTCATGACAGAATCCCACCATACTTTGCATACTCACTCAGAATTAGGTCAGAAATAAACATGAAATGTTTCATGCAGTTCTATTAAGTGACGCCAAAGTTATAAGCCATCCAATATCTGCATTTCACCAACCCTGTAATGCTGAGGTGTCTACAAAATTTCACAGGACTGTTTGCGAACATACGGCTGTTCGTGGACTTTTGCAGCAAAAACACCAGTTTTTTTGTTTCTTGCAGCCATATTCCATCCCATCCTCATCACCCCTCACCTCCCCAGAGATTATTGGATAAGTTTGACGAGTGCAATGTTGTGTTTTTTAATATGTTTTTACTGCGATGTCCGCGGACACCGGCCGCTGTCCGCAAATCCAAGATGGCAGGCGTTTCCAAAAATCTGACGCACTTCACACTCTTCACCATCCAATCAGCGAACACGTCGCATGTCCGCGGACATGACGCAAGCCGATTAACCAATTGATGTCCTGTCCGCGGAGCGAACAGGGAAGTGTGTCTGCGGAGCAGACACAGATATCACCCATTTTTTGTGACCTCATTTTTGGTCATTGTAAAAAAGCTACTGGATGCCTTTTCACCAAATTTACAAAAGAACACTTTCGGGACCAAGCCACTGCTCCTGTTGCAAATTTGGTGAAAATCCGTCCAGCGATTTGGGCTGTAGGCATGACCAAAGTTTTTTTCCCCATTCAGTCTATGGGAAAAAAAGACAATTTTTGACCCCCCTATAACTTTGCCCCCCCTGGACCAAACCTCACCAAACTTTGCAAAAAAATCCAGAGTGGGCCATATACTTTTCTTTGTTGGTGTGGAATCGTCCAGGGGGAGCGAAGTTATAAGCCGCCCAAAAAGTGTTCTTCCTATGGGTTTAACAATTTAACCATAACTACACGGCCACTACCGTGGGCCACGTAATATATATGTGTATTCAGTAAAAAACTTTGTTAAAGGGACGTTATGGTTCCAAGTAAAACCGAAAACCCCCTGAAATTCGTCAGTTATGGTAAGATAAGCAACCATAACTCGCGCCACCACCGTGCACTGCTAAGACTAACACCCAGGACTTCAAAGATGACATCACAAATGTCATTGATGACATTCCTGATGACATCACATGTGTATTTACCTTTCATGAAAAGTCTGTACAAGGGATTCTTATTGTAATGTTATTAAAAAAGTGTCAAGGATCATTGGAATAAATATCATGAGGTACGTAGTGCATTAAGTAATGCATTAATCCAAATAGCATTGTATTATGAAGTTTTTTCCAATATACTAAGGTACACATGTAGTAACATAGGCATAGTGTGCAGCAGACATGATGGAGATGCAATATTAATAATCTTGCCATGTTAAATACTAAAATTATAAATGCTTTCTTATTAGAGTCTTGCATACTGTGAAACATTTAATAAGTACCTAATCAAACCCACTTACTACATTATTGCATTACTGCACACAAAACACAAACAGACAACAACACATACAATTAGAGCATATACAGGGAAAGTGAAGTAAACAAAAAATCTGCAGTATTACCTGACAATCTTCATAACCTAACTGATTATCTTCATGCACAGAAATGATTTCTCTGCTTCAAAGCTACTACTTCCCTATGTATAACTATCACATATACTAGACCCTAAAAAAAGTAGTGTATGTGCAATGTGTATAAATATGAGCATATCCCGGGAAAGTACAGTAATAAAAAAACAACAGAACTATAAAACAGTGTTGATAACCGTACTAATCATCTTCATACATAGAAAGCATTGCTGTGTTCCAAGTCTGTGTTTTCCCCTTTGTATATGTTTCATATGCTTTAAGTGGACCCTAAGTGAATTAATGTAAGAACATATTTGAAGTATAAGTCTACAAATATAGTACTTTGTACTATAGTATAGTGAATTTTTAGTTCCTGACTGTTACTGGCCTAGATATATCAGTAAAGGAAAAAAGAGGGAGCCAGACATGTGATGTCATCAGTGATGTCATCAATAACATTTGTGATGTCATTTTTTGTGTCTTGGGTGTTAGTCTTAGCAGTGCACGGTGGTGGCGCGAGTTATGGTTGCTTAGCTTACCGTAACTGGTGAATTTCAGGGGTTTTTCGGTTTTACTTGGAACCATGACGTCCCTTTGACAAAGTTTTTTTACTGAATTTCATAGGTTTTTGGTAGCGCAACTTTAACGACCCTTTAACAAAGATTTTTTTACTGAATTGCATAGGTTTTTAGTAGCGCAACTTAACCATAACGTTCCTTTAACAAAGTTCTTTTACTGAATATACATTTTCATAGTGTGAATTTGATAGATGTTTACTAGGATTCCCTTACTTCATATACATGTAACATAGAACATACTGGACCCCTCGCTAATGATTTTGATGTCCGCGGACTGTGCGTATGTTCGCGGACGGTCACGGACGACATCAACACTACCGAAACACTCAGGGGTATCTTAAATTGTTCTATCATACCATATAAACACTGCACAAGTTCAAAAATCAGCACATAAACACATTATATGTAATAATAAATAAACAGTGAAACTTATATATCTAACACATCAAGGAAACTACACCTGTCCGTACCATTCGCAACCAAGATGGAACTGTTCTTAGAACACATCTGGTGTCCGAGATATCCATAAGTGAACAAAATGGACGAATCCTAAGGACACTATACCTGTCCGTACCATCCGCAGCCAAGTTGAAACTGTCCTAAAAACACGCGCGGTGTCCGGGATGTCCATAGTCAAACAAAATGGAGGTGTTGTAAGGACACTATACCTGTCCGTACAGTCTGCAGAACATCTACGCACATGCGCACCACACCCGTAAGTCCTGCGAACATCACGCCTGTCTGAAACTGTCCGCCTCACTTGTGTCACACTTTTAATTAGTTTCAGGACCCAAACACTGTCCGTAGAACACCCGCACGCATGCGCATGACCGTTCCCATGCATTTGGTGTCCTGCGGACACCCGTTCCCTTCACGGACGTGTTCCCGACATCATCATGTGATCGCACCCATGCTGAGCATGTGTCACCATTGCACATGTCCCAGACAATGACCCTGGCTTTCCACATACTTTTTGTGATTTTTTGAACCTTTTTGGGTGTTCGATCTGTTCGCGAAGCGCACCCATCCACCCCGATAAAAGGCCACACCCCAGAGCTGATCTTCATTGTACTTCCGGCTATTGCAGATTGACTTGTGCTGCCTTTGCTGCTCTTGCTGAGATGGTCTCATCAACCCTGATGGCATCCATGGCTGCTGTTGCTACATCTGCCTCAGCACCACCCCCAAGCCCTCCACCACAACCACCACCTCCCCAAGGGTCTGCAGAGAGGAACACGCGTGAGGATGTAGAGAACGAGGATGAAGAGGATGAAGAGGATGAGGTTGAGGAACTCCCTACTACCAGCACTCGCCGGGAGTCTTGGGTGTGGCGGTTGTTTACCGTTCATGGTAATGGACCAAAAGCATGTGCGAACAAGGTCACCTGTAACCAGTGCAAAATGGTGCTGAGTCATGGGAGACGTGGTTCGTACAACTTTGGTACGACATCCATGAAGCGACACCTAACGTCGTTCCACAGTGCGGATATTCGCAAGGTTGTACCTTGTGATAAACGTTGTAGGTTGAATTCCTCTACAGCATCCTCTGTTTCCGCTCCTCTCACCACAAGAGACACTCCTGTGGGAGAGCGCATCCCTCCAGCTGCTTCACAGGCCATTTGCAATGCTGTTGACCCTTACTTTTCGAGGGTCACAATATTGTGTATGTACTGCGACGCAGTACTCTGCAGGGGGGAGAGTCTTCGAAGTGCTTTCGAGAATACGGTCACGGAGCACCAGAAGACCTGCTACCTACCTAAGTAAGACCCACCCTACATCTTCCTCTCTCCACCTGCCCTTTCTTATCCCCGTGGTTGGGGTCCCTTCCTTACCCTCCTTTCCCCTGCTCTCCTAGTGTGTCATGTGTAAAAAACAAAAAAAAATATTTAAAAAAAAAACAAAAAAAGCTTTTTTTAGAGCCGCCTTTCACAGTTTAAAAATAGAAGTGGCAAATAAACAGTGCAGGGTACTGTGCATTTTTGGAAGTCCGCGGACAGTCCTAGGACATATAACATTTTGGGGTGCTGCCCTAGCAAAACCAATGCACTTTTCTCTGGTAAGAAGTGGTGGCTCTGAAAAGAGCCTTTTGGTGGTCTTTTTGTATGTTTGAAAAACATGAAATCGTCAACATCTACTGCAAAATAGATGACTATAAGGTCGCAATGCATTTTGCACATTTCTCAGAAAAATCTGATTGCCAGCATTAGTAAGATGGACTCCATCTCTGCGAAAAATGTATGTGCTACGAAACATAATACGTTCATTGTCAAAAGAGGACATGCCAACATCTCTTAGAAATGAACAAACAGCCTTATTGACGTTGCGCCTCACTTTCTCCATTTGTGAACCAAATAAATAAGAACGCAGCCACATTTGTCTTTGTGCAATACGAGAAAAAATTACTTGGGAATTTGGAAACATGTCCATGACCTTCTCAAGTCCTTCTTTCATTGCAAATTGCAAAGAAATTCCAGACACATGTCCTAAACTGTTCCCTTCACAATGAATTATAATTATGTCTGGATGATCCTTTGTCTCTAAAGTAGCACACAGAGGTGCCACGTCCAACCACTTCATTCCACGCACTCCATTCCAGTGCACTTCCACGTGAGGAAATCCAAGACCTGCAGCTACTCCACAGCATTCTGAATGCACCTCCAACAATGTATCCACAAGTCTCCCAAAATCCAGATAATCTGTTTTCGGAAACACACAGCCATAGCTATCTGTTCTTCTCTCAGGAAAAAGACGTTCTGACAAAATCTCTCCTTACACAACACACCCAGTAAACTTTACTGACCAATCCGTACCTCCGCTCATTCTCATTTGCATGACTCTTCACCCCAGAATCCCCATATGTAATACACGATGTCCGCAGACTACCGCCATGTCTGCGGACATATCGAAAATCTGAGCGTGGTGAATTACACAGTGTGCCCCATTTCCCCTTTGAGGTGGGCTCTGAAAAGAGCTGTTTTTTGTTTTTTTTGCAGATGCCTGACAGACACCTGTTATTTAGTATTTTTTGGGTTTTTTTTCTTCTTACTTTACAACTAAAATCTTCACATAACCTTCTCCAAAGCAACCCTTACATTCCAAAACAACATGGCATTTCCCAAAAAAGATAAAGAAATGCCATCTTCAAAATAAACAGCATTACTCGAATCAATATTCTCATTATTACAGAAAAACATACCAGCTCTAAGCATGAAGGCACACATACCTCGATTGATTGCACATCTAGCAATGTTTTGCTGAGGACAAAAAACAGAACTATTGTCCCATATTGGTAGTAATCCAGAAAAAAATACTTTCGCATTTGGAAGGATGTTCATTACTGCTTGAAGCAACTGTTCCAAATCTGCCAACAAAGTAGGGGCACTGACGTAGCCCAAATGGAAAGCACCATAGTGCAAAATTACCAAATGGGGACTGTTCATCCTGCGCATATCTTCACAAACTTGCAGAATTCCCTCTACATTGCAATCAGGCACAGCGCTCCACACCACCTCCACTCCTTTAACATCGAAATTGTTTGCCACATGCTTGCATTGAGCATACTGCTGTAAACCATGGACAAACAGATCTCCGAGCACCAACACCCTGACTTTCTCCACCTCTGCCATCTTCACTACAAACACTCTCTTTCTACACAAATCCACAATGTCAACATCTGATTGGCTCATTCCTACAAACCCCTTTCCATACTGGATTTGCTGGAAAACCCTGGATGTGGCACACGCTACCCACGGACAGCTGCGATGTCCGCGCGGCATGTAACTCTTAGCCAGCCCTTCTACCCTTTCCACATCACTCTCGGTGCCATTCCGTCATTGGATACAGCTAAGCAGTCACACAACCATCCACCACTCACATCCAAGACCTCTACATCTAACTCCATCATCAGAGTTCCGCACTCCAAATGTACTGTTGATCACTCTGAGTACAAGTCTCATATCATTGGAAAGCACCTACTACAAAAACTACTACTCCACATGCATGAATACAAACTACAGGTATGCATATTGTATTCACAGTACATGTACAACTGTTATGAATCCATATAAACAGAGTAATGCCACTAAACCTGCATAGCCTATGCATACATGCCAACCATCCCGATTTAAGCGTGAGACTCACGATTTTTCATTGAAAAATTACACTATTTCTTACTGTCTCTGCATAACCTATACATACCTGCCAACCCTCCCTATTTAAGCGCGAGACTCCCGATTTTTCATAGAAAAATCACACTATTTTTGACTGTCTCCAGCCTAAATTAATGCTAATACAATGCAATCCTATGGGGAAAATAAATGCTCACAATTGCTGTGTTGAAATCTCCCTCTCAGGTGCTCCCGATTGTTGCCATGTCTACCTATAAAATGAACATGTTGAAATTTTTGACATCTACTATAATCAACTGTCACTTCCAAACCTCTCTGCTATCTACAACAGACCTTTAAAAAAACAAGTGAATTTCATGCACTTAAAATTCTACTCATTTGCAAAACATGTTGAACTAACATATTGTAAATAAAATATAAAGGCTGCACATAGTCAAATGAAATGCATGCATACACTATGTTCAGATATCAAACAAGAATACTACCACAAAAACATAAAAATCAACATCTACATTAACATCAGTGCTATAAACACACAAAATTACTAACTACTTTCTTTTACAATTGCAGTGAAGACCACTCTCCTGAAAATCAGCAACATCTGAACTACAAACAACATATTCGAAGAAACCTGCTCATTCCACAAAAAAAGAGTAAGTACAATACTACCTTAATATTATTACTGTTCCTCAAACACACTGTATGGTTCATTCATGTAATTTGCGCACCAAAAAAAACAGCGATTTCTGAACCATTCTGGCCACAAATCCCCATTTATTAAACAGAGATTAGTAGGCAGAATGGCACACGAATCCCCATTTTTTTTGGAACACAAATAACATACTCAACCCTTAGAATGTCAGTACTACAAAACAAAGAACTGTTTTAATTTTATACCATGAGATTTACTGTTAATGCTTCTCCTCACCACTAGCTCACTCTCATCTGAACCGCAGTTTAGTAACACACAAAAAGAAGAATAGCCTTCATAACTAATTGTAACTGCCCAATGCACAATCACACACCACCACATACAGCTTTCCCATCATACTCAGACACTCATGCACACAGCACAAATACATTGCAGAACGGCCCAACCCCTACCTTCTTTTTTTTTCAACATACCCCAAAGAATGACTACCAAAAAGCAAGTCTGTAGAAAGTAATGCAGAAATAGAGCAAATGAAAATAAAAGTGTCCAAAATAAGCATCCATCTCTACCAGAGTTTGTACAAACGTTCAAACAAAACAGCTAATACAGTCATTTAGCGAAACAAAACAAGCTTCCAGTACAGAAGCGTTGCCTCCTCTATCGAAATGTAAAACAAAACAAAAAATGCTTAACAAGAATTGGGCTACCACTACTGCTAAAACTGCTCCTATAAATCTTGATATACTAGCAAGTAACCATACCAAAAAAAGTATTTTAGCAAAAATGTTCTCCCATAGAGTCCTTCAGAATCTTATAAAAACAGGAGACAAATCATGCACAACCCTTCAAACCTACCGTAGAAAATGTATCTTACAAGCTTTAATTGTCATGATGCCTACCCCCGGGTATGCGGATCGAGTCCATCAGCCCCGGGTTCAAGCATCCAGATCCCGGCTGGGGGCTGTTTGGATTCAGTCCTGGCGCCTTAGGCGCCAGGCTCTTCATAGAAATCAGTCCTGGCGCCATAGGCTTTACTTACCTTATACAGACCATGCTGCAAATGAGTCCAAGCCAACGTGAGGCCTGGATGGGACTATTTTATTACAGGGACTATTTTTCACTCGGGTGTGGTTCTGGGGAACTTCTTACCTGGGACTACTTTGCAGGCTATTTAAACCACGCCCGAACAGCAGCCCATGCTTTGCGTTATTCTGCATCCAGCAGCATGACGCTCACTGTGTCTGCAAGTCAGCATCCAGTCTTCTGCCACGCCCGCCTCGAATCCGGAGCTCCTAGACAAAAGGCAAAGAAAGGAGAAGAGGTTACATCACAGACATTATTTGATTCCTTACCTGATTCCGGACCCAGCACATCTCCGAGCCTGGAAAGGACATTATTTCAGCACGCGTCGCTTCGCCAGCAGCAGCGCCGCGTTATACTCACCAGTCCAACGCATCTTTCGACTCAGCGCTGCCTCCATCATTTTCTTCGTCAAAACCCAGCACCTGGGGGGAAACAAAAGGAATAACAAGGTGAGCCGAGAAAACCAACAAGGACAATCTCTTTGCCACCATAGGCTTACCTGCTTTACCACCGGAGGAATTATTCTTTAATTTGCCGCATCTTCCTATGCCGCACCTATAAAGGGAGAGAAAACAGCAAGTTAAACTCATGCAACTTTTACCGGACAGTGTTTGGTAATATAGACTCAGAACGCCATCAGTTGCCTCCAGGCAAAATTCTTTTGGACCCAGCTGCAACCTAACGAGGGAATGGAACAAGAGTGAACATCGGACATATTGAACTCTTTGAACTTTATAGACACTGGAGTCAATATTCCTCCGGAACTCCTCCAGTACCTTCAACCCAGTCAAGTAACTGGTATCTACGCGCCACCTGCATACCATGCAGGATGGAGAGCTCATCATTTAAAAACATAAGGTGAGGTTACCAAAAGTGAATATCGGAGGTGATTAGTGGGGAGAACGAGAACTGTTGAGGGGCCATCAGTAAAGTCCACGGGTGGCTAAATCCCTTTCTCCACTTGCAGGAGAATACTTCTACGAGTCCAGCAGACAAGATTAGGCAGGCCAGTCCAGACTGTCATCTATTCAGTACGCATCACGTTGGTGGAGACTGCAGCTGTCTGGGTCCGATCGACACCCCTGTGGGAACCAGGTGAGCGTAACATTAATAGAGAGTGCAATCCTTCTCAAAAGAGAGCTGTTCATTTTAGTGTTAAACAGAATGAATGCACTAACAAAACTAACTACTAAATTACAAAAAACACTTCTCAATAAACGGAATGTCAACACAAATAACTTCTTAACTATCTGTGGAGGTGAATGGAGTCACACCATGAGCACAGAACCATATTTTAATGAAGAAGCATACAAACAAAACCAAACAAACACAATTGCCATCCATATCAGTGGACAAGGTTGTGAAAAAATTAATAAAACCATAATGGAACAAGAAATATTGCTTACAAAAATATCCACAGAAACCTCAGAATTACCTCTCCATTCGACTGAACCGGAACGTCCAGTATACAAATGGCCATGCACGTCAATGTGTAACATTCCCAAACAATCTTTCAAATCTTTACGCCAGTTCCTCAATCAGTATGTGAAAGGCAAAGACAAAATCAAAATGAAAGTGCTGCAGAATATGGATACCTGTCCAGTGCGCAAATACACAGGACTACAAGGACATTCATTAGCCTGCATTTCAGGACCTATTTGCAAAAGCATCTTCCATCATATCAAAATGATATCAACACATCATTCAACTATAAGAAATCTAGTCTATAAACTGTACTATGCTAAAAGTCCTGCTTTAGCACTAGCCAATTTAAATAACACTCTTCTACATGGCACACCCAAAGACCTACTCGAAGAAATCAACCATATCCAGAAAAAATATTTTGGAAGTGACAGCAACTTACAAAATGCAATAGCTTTACAACAGACTCGCAACAATTCTGCACATGGCAACCTTTTACCACACACATACACAAAAGAAATACTAAAATTTGTAAAAGTACATCTGCTGAAGTACCAAACCATGTGTGTGTGTGTGTGTTGCTGCAGAACTTTTTTATAAAAGTAACACAAAAACTATAGATGTAACATACAAAATAGAAGACAATGAAGATTCCAAATGGTTTGAATTAGCTCTCTACCTTATAGCAGAAAGCAAATACGAAATAACGGACCCCTTAATACGTTGCAATTACTGCACTACAAAACTTGACAACAACCAAACTCCTTCACATGCTATCACAAATAACTTGGAATTATTCCCACTACCAAAACCCCCGCCACAACTCAATGTATATGAGAGCATCATAATTCAAACAGTGCACCCAATTCAAGCAATAATACAATTTCAACCAAAACAGCAAAATTAGCTTCCTCTGAATTGGTGAAAGGCATTTGTGGCAAAGTATTTTATTTACAATTAGATCTGAAAGAAAATGTGCACACTCTGGGAGTGCAACGTCCAATAGAGCAATCTTTAATTGTCATAGTAAATGGTGTACCAACTACTCGTAGGCTTACATAAAGTTAGACAAGACTTGCAATATCTAAAAGACTATAATGAATACTACAAAGAAATAAATATTGAAGAAAACTTAAGGGAAACAACTGAAATAATTCAAGAGCCACCAGAAACTGGCCAATTTGAACTTCTAGATCCTTCTACAGTATCCAATATTTTAGACCATTATACAATTCATCCATTACACTCTATTGACACCATAGATGATGCACTAGAAATGTACCAAATGCAACAAACCAAAGGATCACCAATCAGCATATGGGGAAAAAAGTATAGAAGCACATGCTTTTCCTCTTCTCTTTCCTACTGGCAAAGTAGGAAGGTACTATGATAAACCCACTCAGATAACAGCATCAGAATACCGCTCTTTACGAATGTATTCTGAAGATCCAAGATTTAGACAACATGTGGAATACATATTCCACCTACTCTTTGAAAGTGAACTAGCAACTCTATGTTGCGGAGTTGCACACATATTGAAATCAGGAACCCACTTTCAAAATATGTCAGCTACGCAATTAATACAAAAAGTGCAACAAAAAGATGAGGTTTTACAATCAAGCATTACAAATCTGTTAGCAAACATGCGTTGTATGAAAGAGTACTAGTTCTGATGTCACGGAGATGTATGTTGTATGATAAGAAACCTTGGCCCACCCACTTGGTTTGTTACATTAAGTTGTGCAGAATATGCATGGGAAGATTTACATGATTTCCTACGCATATCAAACAAAAACAAAACAAACATAGATATACTAACACCTGGAGAACGTTGCTCTCTAGATCCTGTTAATGTTTCAAGATATTTCCATCATCGTTTCATTGCTATGATACACTTTATTTGTAATAAAACTGTGCCTCCCCTCGGAGAAGTACAACACTTCTTTTGGAGAAAAGAATACCAAGCCAGAGGAACAGCAGATTTCCACATGCTTTTATGGATTAAAGATACACCTAAATTTAGTGAAGACAGTGATTCCACTGTTTTACAGTTTATCGAAAAGTATGTCACTTGTGAAATTCCATCAAAAGCAACAAATAGTGATCTTCATGCACAAATTATACAATTTCAAAGACACAAATGTGGCAAATATTGTCGTTGCAAAAACAAAGGGAAATACTACACCAAATGCCGCTTGGTTTCCCTAGACCAGTTACAGAAACAGGTGACGTGAACAACTTCATGTCTTCAGACATAGGGCCTCATCACGAGTTGGGCGGTAACGCCGGCAGTATTACCGCTGGCGATATTAGCCCTACCGCCAAACCCCCCGGCGCAATATTAGCGCCGGATCACAGGTTTGACGGTAATGGAATTCCCCATTCCCCACTGAGCCCATTCGGGAATGCCCCATTCCCCATTCGGCTCAATGGGGAATTTTCGCACTCTTACCGCTGGCGGATTTCCCGCCGGCGGTAATAGCGCAAATTTTTGGCGGATTTCCCCCCAGCTCAGAGCTGGGGAGAAATCCGCCGAAGCCCTGATTTGGCGGACCCTTAAATCTGGCGGTAATAGCACGACTGCCGGATTTAAAGGTTAACGCCAAACTCGTGATGAGGCCCATAGTGTTAAAGGTAAATCACCTAAGAACATGTATTACATAAAAAGAACAGAAGAATCAAAATATATCAATGATTACAATGCAATCATTGCCCTCTTATGGAATGCAAACATATATGTGCAGTACATTGCAGACAATTCCACTGCAGTTGTACGATATGTCACAGCCTAATTAACAAAAGCAGAAAAAAAGAGCTTCAAGACCTCTGGAATGACCTATCATCAGACAAAACACTATCTCAGAAATTGTACAGCTTTGGCATAAAAATGCTCTCTCATAGAGAATGTGGCTCCTATGAAGCTGCAGATCGTTTAACCAGTACTGCTTTGTATGGAAAATCTGAAAATATAGTATGGCTAAGTCTTGGTCCTGCTAAATCTAGAAAAAGAGTTCTCAAATCATATGAGGACATAGAAACAATAGCCAAAAATGATCCCAACAGCCAAGACATTTTGAAAAACAATTTACTAGACACATACTACCCGAACAGGAGTACCACTTTGGAAACCATGGGCCTCATTACAAGGTTGGTGGTAAGGCAAAGACGATGCCGGTATGGTAATACCGGCATCGTTTACCGCTCCGGTGTATTCTGACCCGGAAACCTGGTATTAGCGGCACCCTAAATAACGGCGCCGCTAATAGCGGCATGGGGGCGTACATGCGCCCCTTCGGTGAGCAAATACCTGCATGCTGGTAATAGGGGAACATCCCAACCCACGCAGACATGCAAATACCGGCATCGCGAAGCCGGTAATAATGGGCTGCACGATGCCGGCCATACAGGCATCGCGGACCACCCACAAACAGCAATCAGGAAACAAGCCAACTGCCAGAGGTGCACACAATCCCCACAGGTGGAGGCAATGGAGGCTGGGCCAGTATAAAATGAGCACACCCACACACCACACCCCTTCCAACACCAAAATGCCACTACTAGCTCTTGCAATCATGGCGCTGGAGGACATGCCAATACTGCTACAACTACAGCAACAACACCAACTACAACAACAACTACAGCAGCAACAAGAGGCAGCACAGAGGAGACACAGGAGGAGAAGGAGGATGAGACAGGCCCAGCAAATACCACCAGCGCAGCCAGCAGTGCCTCGTAGGCAGCCACCAATCCCTCGCACCAGACCCAGCCCATTCAACCTAACCCCTGAGCAGATCCACACCCTGTATCGGTTGGACCGGGACACCTTCACCACCATAGTGGACATGATACACAATGACATAGGCAGCCTCATAGAAATACACACTGCCATACCCCTGCTACTAAAGGTGGTGTCCATGCTCCACTTCCTGGCCACAGGCACCTATCAACACACAGTGGGGCAGCTGCATGCCATTTCCCAACCACTTTTTCCACGCATGTTGAACCAAGTGCTGGATGCCCTCCTGAAGCACGCAAGCACCCACATATCCCTACCACGGACTGGCCAGGAGATAGCCGACACCAAAGTAGGCTTCCATGCACTGGCAGGCATGCCCAATTGTGTTGGTGCCCTGGAGTGCACCCATGTCGAATTGGTATTCTCCCAAGCCATAGAGGCGGTGTACCGCAATCGCAAGCAATACCACTCCATCAATGTGCAGATGGCATGTGACTCCAGCAAGATCATCACACATTGCTGCGCCCGATATCCCGGATCAACACATGATGCCATGGTACTGCCCAACTCCACCCTACCCCGTCACATGGAGCCACATGCTGGACCACGTGCCTGGCTGCTTGGTGAGTTGCACAACTGGGCCATGGCAGTGCTCTGGGGTACTGATGTGTAGGGATGCATGCTCCACCTGGTTGGGAAAGGGGTGGGAGATGCATACCCCACATGGGTGGCAATTGTCGGTGATTGGAGAATGCATGCAGAGCTAAACACTCCAGACCTGAACCTCATAAACGGAACATGACACATCACTGGCACATATTAAACAAATAATGCATATCGATGACAACAAGTAAGAGGCACAACCAGGCCACCATGGTGATGGCAAGCAATGCATGACTGTACAGGATTGCAACTGGGCCAATGTGGCTAGTGTGACCATGCATAGAACTAACTGCTTGAATGGGAGGCTAAACATTGTCCTACTACGACAATACATCCGCCTCAGCATGCATGTTTACACCCTGCATCATCTATTGAACGCCATCCAGACTACCACACCTCAAAACAGTTTAGAATGCATCTAGGTGAATATTTTGCATATGTACAGGGACATGTGCATGTCCACACCAAATTGCTGCCGCCATGACTGTGCTTCCTGAAGGTGCCAGCTCAGAGTGACACGCACCTATTTGTATTTGCTTGCAGGTGACAGAGGATATCCCTTGAGGCCGTGGCAACATACCCCTGTGCGGAACCCGCAGAACAGCCATGAAGAGGAGTTCATTTGTGTGCACACACGCACCCGTGTTGTGATAGAGCAGACCTTTGGCCTGTTGAAGGCGCATTTCCGCTGCCTAAGCAGGTCTAGTGAGGCACTCCTATATAGGCCTGAGAAGGTGGCAAAGATCTCCATGGCCTGTGTCATGCTGCAGAACATGTGCGTCCGGAGAAATGTACCACTGCCACCTGACATTGACATGCATGCCCCGGGTGAGGATGATGAGGATGGAGACGGAGGTGAAGTAGCCCCCCTGCTAGTACATGATGCATGGGATGGCCATGCAGTACGCCAAGCACAGATTCACAAATACTCCTGACCTACAGGGACTATGAAAGACATGTGTCAGTCAGACACTCGGCCAATGTGGACATGCCCACAGGGAATGTTGGGAGTTTGGCACTGAACACTGTAACACATTAAATGGATGCACACGAAAATAACAATGTCCAGCCATGGATATTTCTTATCACAACGTGTGTATTATTTACAACAGCAAAAATGTGCCCACTCCCCCCTCCCTAACCCCCCAACAAACTCCCAGATCCCCCAACAAACTCCAAAACCCCCCTGACAAACTCCAAAACCCCCCCAACAAACTCCAAACCCCCCCCGACAAACTCCAAAACCCCCCCAACCAACACCAATACCCCCAATAGACTCCACAAGATGCACCCCTTCACCCCCAGCCTTGTGTCCCACTCCCATTGTCCGCCCACACTACTTCCGGGACTTTTTCCTGTCAGGAGGCAGCATTTCAGTGTGCCTTGCACTCCTACGTGTCTGGCGCACTGGGCTGGTGGGGACAAATGAAGCTGGTGTGGAGGTAGTAGGTGAGTCGCATTGAAGTCAGCACCTGTGTCACCGCCCCCAGGCAGTCCCTCATTATCCGAGCCTATGCATTAACAGCGGCTGTGTTGGCTGCGATGGCCACTGTGGTCCCTGTAATTTCTGTGGCAATACCCCGCCTGGTTTCCTCCCCAGTCCGCTATGTACTGGCGGAGTAGGTCTAACATGGCCTCCTGTCGGGCCTCCACCGCCGACAATCGTGTCTCCAGGGTTTTGGAGGGGGCTGGAGTGGTGGGTTGTGCAGTCACGTGGACGGCATTTTCGGCACTGTACTCATCAGAGGTGGGTAGGTCACAGTCACAGAGGCAGGGATCAGCTTCACTGCAGGTGGATGACTGCAGGTGTTGGGGCGAGGGGGTAGGTACGGGGTTCGGGGTGGCCGGGCATGTCACCTCGGTGTCTCCCTCAGGCTCCACACTGGCATCAAGTTCTTCCCTAGTGGAGGCTAGTGCTTCCAAGGACTCCCCTTTGACAGGTGTGGGTGTGGCCTGCTGGGTCAGTAGTGTGTCAGGCACACTGGCAGCAGGTGTTGCTGGCTGTGTCCCAGCTCGCACAGGCACAAGCAGGGGCTGTGGCCTGCTTGCCTCCAGCAGAAGTGGTGGTGGTGGTGGTTGCCCTCTTCTTAGGGTGTGAGGTGGATGCCCTCACGGTGGTCTCCTGGGTTGCTTCTTCCTCATCGGTGCCTGGGGGGTAGAAGAGATGCAGGGTATCAGTGATGGTGTGACATGGCACAGGCATACGATGGTGCTGTTCATTATAAATTCGATCATGCATTCATGTCTTACAGGTGTGTCACGCAGGGTATTCAGAAGGGGCATGTTAGCATTCACTGCATGGCAGGTGGCATGCCGTTGATATGGGGTTTGTGTGTTGGGTTACATGGGCACGGTCCTGGTATGTTGCCCGTGTGTAGGTTATGGGATTTGCACTCAGCATGCATTTCTGTGTGGCAGGGTTTGGGCCGCAATCTTGACTTGGATATGGTGATGTGGGTGTAGGGACATGCGTTGCCTTGCCTAGTCTCGCATCCACGTCACTAGTGCTAGGTCATGTTTTCCCCTACAGGGATGTGCAGGGTCACTCACCTCTTTCTGTGGATGATGCCGCACCTATCTCCATCTCTCCGAATCCCTCTATTGACTCAGGATCAATGAAAGTGCTGGCAGTCTCCTCCCAGGGCATCAGGTTAGCAGGTGAATTTTGACCCCCACCTGTCTCCATGGCCACGCTCCTGTTGCTCGATAGGATGTTTCGCACCCTCAAGCGGAGGTCGTCCCACCTCTTGCGGCAGTCACGCACGGTGCGTGGGGTGGTCCCCACGGCCGACACCTTCCAGCAACCTCCTGCCATATTTCCTTTCTCCTAATCTGGGCTTCTCGCTTCATATCATTGCTTTTTATTATGGCTGCATGTGCAGCCAGAGTGTCGGCAGGCATATTGAGCTCAGCGTCTGAAAAAAGCTTCTTCCGCTGCCGGGTGATCGTCTTCCGGGTGGCCTTGGACATCCTCAGGGTTTTCCAGCACAGCACGACACGAAAAGACTGGTGGTTAGGGAGGATGGCAATGGATTGTGTTTTTAAAGATGGCCGCCTGCCCATTTCCCGTTCCTGCGCGATGACGTAATTTCCGGGTCCGGTTTTGCGAACCCGGTATTAGCATGGTGGTATTACCGGGCTGGTATTTAGGGGTTGCTCTGAGGCGGTGCCGGTATCGGCAGGTCCCGTGATGCCGCTATCGGGGGGTTGGAGGGCCTTTAGCGGCATGCCGGTATTACCATTACCGTCATGGGGGTTCGCGCGTGCTTGCACACTCATAATCACCCGCTATTAGCGGGTTCATATGAGCACGGACCTGCTCTTACCGGCATGCCGGTAATTAACCCGTTTTTACCAGGCTACTCGTATGAGGCCCCATGTGTCTATACCACATAGCCCAAAACTTCACATACAAAAATAATATAAAACCCAACGAAAAAAAAGGTAGATATAGAGTGACAGATTGTGAAGGCAGCTTAGTGAAACTTACCAAACAAAGCTTAATTAATCATATCAAATTGCCATTAAAAACTCCTCAACAGAAAGAACTACATTACATGTCCCTGCTACAACTTTTTAAACCGTGGAGAAAAGAAGAAGAGATACTAGAAAACTATGACTCCTATGAAGACGCTTTCAAAGCAAATGAAAGCACTATCACCGATATAAACTTTAAGCAGTCCAAAACAACGTTGCACAATGAACAGCAACACGAAGAAGAACTCCAGGCCCAACTAGATAAGGACACTCCCGACAGTAGTCAACCTTCTGTAAGAGGAAGACAAGAACCACTGGGGCAGCCACTAATAGCAAATGAGTCAGAATTAGCTACGACAGAAATAGAGAACACCATGTGTCACTATGAAGAAGATACAGAAGATTTAACTGTACTACAATCGAAACTGAACAAAGAGCAGCGCACCATTTTTCAAGAAGTAACAAAAGCAATTGCATATGGTGTACAGAATGAAAATAAAGAATGTACCTGCCAAAATTACAAACCTATGCTACTATACGTCAGTGGTGAAGCTGGTTCAGACAAAACATTCTTAATCAAAATCATCAGCAAGTTCCTTCGACAAATTGACAAACAACAAACTGTCAGCTGTTGTAACTGCCCCCACAGGTTTAGCTGCCTACAGCATAGGCAATGTCACTTTACACTGATTACTACTCCTTCCAGTAGAACACCAAAACAAATTAGAATATTACACATTTTCTACAGAAGCTGCAATGGAACTACGCAGAGTGTTAAAACAAATGAAAATGATACTAATAGATGAAGTGAGCATGGTCTCCAACCTAATGTTGGCTTTGATTCACCGCAGATTGCAAGAAGTACTCAAAATAAACTACGAGGAGCTCTTTGGAGGAAAACACATTATTGTTTTCGGAGATCTTCTTCAATTGACACCAGTGAAAGGTGAACCTATTTGTAAAACCTTAGGACACCAACTCTGCCGTAAAACTGTTGGCAGCATAGGAAATGTCAACATTTCCAATACAGAGATTAACAGAAAACATGCGCCAATCTGCAGACCTCACTTACGCCAACATTTTAAAAAGTATTAGTGTTGGTGTACTATCTCAAGAAGTACAATCAATATTAAAAAGCCAGCACATTCATGCACTTTATGGCCATATCTCATGTGCTACTGATGTTATGGAACAATTAGCGCACAAAAATGTCAATTGTATGTACTCAATGCCAACTCTTGCAAACTGTTCCAAATTCAATGAATCAATGTTGAAAAAATGAAATACAACCAATAATTGAAATTTGCTCCACAGACAAACTGGACGTACATGGTATGACACTACCCATGTGTCAACAAGCCACAACAAGACTAAAAACCTTAGAAAATTCTATCTCCAACACAGCTGGTTTGGAGAAAATATTAAAATTATCCTTAAAATGTAGAGTAATGCTTAAACGTAACCTTGACGCAGAGCAAGGACTAGTTAATGGAGCACTGGGTACAGTTGCTGGCTTTCAAACGTACCCACGTGACAACGACATTCAGTTTGTCAATATTCTCTTTGACAAACTTTCAGAAGTAAAAAGGATAGGGCGCTCAACAGCTCGATTCCTTCTGTCACGTTTTTACACTCCTAGGGTCGTGCTTATAGAGACCCACCCTCCCCTGGTTACCCCTGGGGAGAGCTGAGAACTATATCACAGTTTTAGGATAGCCTGCTCATTGGAAATCTCTGTTTGGAATTGCGCCCACTGTTCGTCCCAGAGCCCGCATAAGTTAGCTAAACATGAATGTATTAAATTTGAGCACTTAGGGTCAGAGTACAATATGATTACATCTCTCACGCATAGATCCACTCAGGAGTTTGTATTTTATAGATTATTTATTTTTCTATATATAAAGGTAAGTATCATCAAAATAGCGATGTTACAGAAATAAGACAAAATGGTTAATATTAGGATTATAGTTGCGTATAGAACCAGCATATCTCTTGTTGCATTATTTCCTTTCTAAATGATATGATAGCATAATCCAAATAGCCTTGTTGTGTATTATTTAATTTCTTTTCATCAATCACAGTGCATCGCATCATTGCATAAGGTAAAATATCTCCAACATAATTACTCACATCTAAGCGCTATGCGCTATGCTTTGGCTTGGACTCTGTCCCAGTTCATCGTGCTGCGGGGAAGCACCTGCTTGCTGCCTGTCACCTCCAGCCCTGCGTCTCCTTCTGTCTCCGCGCTTGCGGTTTATTTATAGTCACCGCAGAGATCGCTAGATGACTCACTTGCTGGGGCAGCAGCCAATTTGTCCTGGCTGGGTTCAAGCCAACACTTTGTGTCCTGGCTGGAAGCCATCAATTTCCTGCCAAGCACTTCTGTCCTGGCCGCTATCCAACCAGCTCCACAGAAATGCTCTCGAATAACCCTTTCTGATTCCTTGTGTTAAAATCAAGGCGCACTAGAGTCACCTTTGTATGGCAGCGCCCGCCTGTAACCTTTGTACAGCCAAGTATAGGAAATGTCGGCTGTCCATATATGGTTCTAACCATTTATGGCTATTCGGATGCTTAAGGCACCATTTTAAGTAGCCAGCCTAAATGCCGGAACTTCTGCCCATATTAATTATCATGAATCCAACATTTTGTGTCCGGAATCGGATTTCCATATTTGGAACTGCTTAATAGCAAAAAGCCAAGCTGTGCGAAGCTGAACATAAATACGCTTTCTTGACAGCACTTTTCTCTTACTGTCGCATACATGTTTCAAGGCATGATAAAGCAGAACAAACTTAATACTGTTAATATTGCTTTAGAAGTGCATGTTGCTTAATATTGCTAAGGCTGTTTTAAAAGTGCTGAAACGCATCAGAATACTTGACACTTCTCTTCAAAGACATGTATGTACGCAGAGAACAATTTTCTCTAACTCTAACATACGCAGTCACCATTCATAAATCACAAGGTCTTACCCTAGACAAAGCATTGATAGATATTGGTAACACATTCTTTAAAGAAGGCATGAGCTACGTAGCACTATCACGCTTACGTACACTTGGCGGTCTATTTCTAATCAACTTTGATGCAAGTAAAGTAAACGCTGATATTCCTTGCATTTTAGAATATAATAGACTACGTTCACTATACACCCCCCATCTAAAAACATATCCTGTTCCACAAAAAGGAAAATGTTGTAAAAGAAAACTAATTCAAACAGAAATGCAAAAGTTCCGACTGCACATCCTCCAAAGAGAGTAAAAGAAGCTAATACTTCATCAATTACCACAACCAAAGAAGAACCTATTACTCAAAGTAACTCAGGTACTTCTTCAAAGAAGAAACAGACACTCCGAAAAAATGACTTGGATACAGAACTATCTGGTCCATTCAAATTTTCAAATATAACTGGTGTAAATGTAGCAATGAATATTCTATTTCAATTGCCACCAATTGTTGACAACATTTACTTACATAGTACAGGCCAATTGTGTTTGCAAATGTTAATACTTCATAGAAATGCAACAAACAATCCTGACAACACGTATAGTGTTCATGGAATAAGAAAAAAATTGGACTACTGTGCTGGAATGGTGGAATTCACTATAAACTCACAAGAAGATCCACAAGAATTTCTAATGTACTTACTACAAGTACTGGAAAACAAAAACATACCTATACATGAAATATTCCAGATTTCATACATGTGGAAACATAGATGCACTCTCTGTAACAATGTGACACATGAACAAATCCCTAATGAGCGTTTTGTGTATGTATCCATACCTAATTCTAAATCCGTTCCATTTCAGCAACTTGTACAAAATGCAAACCATGGTAGATTATGTACTACCTGCAATTCAGATAATCGCTCCACCTTACTAATACAAACACATAGTAAATACGTAATACTAATGCTTCTATGTTACAATGCAGATGGTACCAAAAACAACTGCAAGTTGACTGGATTCACACAAGTTCAAGTATGACTTGGTAAGAAAACCTTCACAACAATAGGTATAATCTACCACGCAGGAGCCACAACCAATGCAGGTCACTACACTGCATATATAAAAAAGAAATGTGTATGGATCGAATGTAATGATAGTACCATTACTCTAAAGCAGAGATTACCAGCAAATTTTACAAACGCTTATTTAATCTACTTAAAACCAAAATTTAAAAGCTAATCTGTACTTAAACATTAACAAATCTTCAATTAAAAAACTATAAACTGTTAGAATACGCCAACAGGTATCTAACTGCCCCAAGATTCTATAACAACCAAACAGATAAATGAATACCACTAAATTGTAACAATAAATAAACAGTTAGAATACGCCAACAGGTATCTAACTGCCCCAAGATTTTGCAACAACCAAACAGATAAATCAATACCACTAAATTATAACACAACATAGACAGTTAGAATACGCCAGGTATCTAACAGCTCCAAAAATCTGCAACAAGCCAACAGATAGAAGATTAGCCAGAAACAACAAGCAAACACTGAAAACAAACAAACAAATAGACTGTAGCATTACAAAAAAAGGTTTTTTTTAATGCAACATGGATTTTTTTCCCACAGACCCAATGTTTTGAAAAACAAACACAGAAACTGAGCAAATTGCACATTACACTGGTTTGTGAACTACTAAATATGAGGGTTGAAAAAAAGCTGAAATGTCTATTATGCAATGTAATAAGTCTTTATAAAATACATACACTAACATGCTCTTTTCTTTTATCACAGAAATTGAAAAAGAATATGTGCTCCAGTTACCCAACTCATGAAAAAAATATATCCAATCAAAAAAAGTAAGTATATTCTAACAGAACGCATAAATACTGCTGCATAACAGAACCATTGAAGCAATCATCTAACCATACACCACAATACAAAATGTTCACTTCCATTGATATTTAATACTACAGTGCTTGTTACCAAACTCTACAATCTAATGACATGACGTAGCCAAAACTTCACATACAAACTATACAAATCAAGCAGTACACAAACTGTAGATTTGCAAACATTTGATAGATATTCGCGGCCATGCACATAAGACTCTAGACCCTAGCCACAACCACCGCAGCATATCACACCCATAGATCACACCCATAGAATCAAACATTTTAACTGTCTAGAAGGGCCAACCCATATCACACTTTCTGCAAAGTTTGGGGAGAATTCAACCATGGAAAGTGAATTTATAAGCCATCCATGTTGGCTTATAACTTCAGTGCATAAGGCCCTGGCCACAACCACTCCACTATATCACACCCACAACCACTGCAGCATATCACACCCATGGTGGCTTATAACTTCAGCGCTTATAACTTCAGTCTTGGGTGCATGGCCAAAGGCCATGCACCCAAGACTCTAGGCCCTGGCCACAACCACCGCAGCATATCACACCCATAGAATCAAACATTTTAACTGTCTATATGGGTCCACCCATATCACACTTTCTGCAAAGTTTCGTGAGAATTCATCCAGGGAGAGCGAAGTTATAAGCCAGCATGGCATGCACCCAAGACTCTAGGTCCTGGCCACAACCACCGCAGCATATCACACCCATGGTAGCTTATAACTTCAGTACTTATAACTTCGGTCTTGGGTGCATGGCCTTTGGCCATGTAGCCAAGACTGTAGGCCCTGGCCACAACCACCGCAGCATATCACACCCATAGAATCAAACATTTTTTTTTTTTTTTTATTTTTTTTTATTTTATTGGTTTAAATTCAAACCTTTAAAATGTTTTGCAACACATAAGAAAATTTTAAAAATTACGTTGGGTATTCAAGTCTCTCCCAAATGACCTCTTCTTTATAGTCTCGTGTTCAAGCGTTACTCCGCTTTTCTTTAATGCCTGGTGTACAGTGGGAATGGTGCCGACCTTTAATTACTCATTATTGTCTTTTAGTCTCTCTTCTATCACTGCCAGGAAGGAGGTCAAAGGTATAATTAATTTCATGTCTTGCCCGTTCCACATGGTCTGCCACCACTCGTCCGCGCATGCTGATAAGTTATTATCATTCCATCGTCCCAGGTGAATTGATCTTACGTCTTTCAAGACAGCGCAGAACAAGACTATATGTTTGAGAGATTCTAGCTCGTTTTTGCACAACCGACAGGTTGGGATCATATGTGTATTACACGCCCAATGACCAATTCTGTCTTTAGTTTTCATTGCGTTTAATCTGAAGAGCATAAATGATCTTCTTGCTTTTGGATTAGGAAATCGAGTTAGATATTTTTGGAGGATGTCGTATCCTCTTGCTTCAGCGGGGCAATCTTTCATCGCTTTGACGTTGTTACGTTCGCTGCATGTATTTACCCAATCCCCGCGCCATACTTTCTTTTTGGCTGCTGTGGGGTTTGTGAGTAAGGTTTCCAGGGTGATGTTATACATTGTTAACAACTCTTCGCAACGTCTTACCCATTGTGACAAAATACCTGGCCCTTCAAGCGAGGCATGATGGAAAATTTGAAATTGGAGGATTCCTTCTTCTACTCTCGTTTTCCGAAACAATGAGAGTTGGTTCCAACATATCTTGGCGTGCAATGATGTTAAGGCTAATTCATAACGTAAGCAAACTGTAGCAATTCCAGGCGGAAGACTTAGTGCTTTGGTCCAGAACATGTGTTCTAACATGGCCCAGTGAGTTGACGGACAGCCAAATGCGTTTTCGGCTCCATATGCCAGAATTGGAGACACTTTCTGTATATAGAAATTCCGAAGTGGTTGCAGTGAGAAGCGTCCATATTTTTTATGTATCACAAGGCCTTGGCAGGCCAACTGGCCACACTTTCGCTTGGAATCTGTTACCCATGGTTCATCACAGATGCTGGAATTCAAGATCATGCCCAGGTATTTCACGCTCTTGGACAGTTGCAGTGTCTCGTGATTTAGATGCCATGTCTGTCTTGAGCCCTTTTGTTGCCAGCTTGTTTTTAGATTCTCAAAGATCAATATTTCAGTTTTTGTAGTATTGATCTTTAGCTTGTTCTGACATACATAGTTGTGGACTGCTTCCAATTTTCGTTGGAGCCCTATTGGGGTCAGATCTAATATTACCAAATCATCGGCGTATAGTAACCACTCTATCTTCGAAGAATTTAGTTTTGGTGAGAATGATCTCACAGATTGAATTGTAGCTCCGATATCGGAGATAAAGAGACTGAAGATAGCTGCTGCTAAGGGACATCCCTGCTTAACCCCTTTGTGCGTCATAATTTGGGTTGACAGGGTCCCAAGTCGGTCAAGTCTAATGGAAATTGAGGTATCCTTGTGAAGTTCTTTTATGGCAGCGAGTAAGCCTGGAGGACAGGCCCACATTTCTAGCTTTTGCCACAAGATTTCTCTGTCGACCATATCAAAGGCCGTGGAGAAGTCAACAAAAGCCAAATACACTTTCGTGTTTGTTCTAAGGGCCTCCATTTTCAACAGGTTTAGAACAAGCAGGTTCAGTGAGCAGCCAACTGATTTTACAAACCCTGCCTGTCGTGAGTCCACTCTGTTTGTTGTTTTTGCCCAAGCAGTCAGTTTCTTGTGTAACAATGAAGAGAAAATCTTGCCCAAAACGTCGAGTAAGGCCACTGGTCTATAGTTCATTGGTAATAATCTATTGCCTTTCTTAAATATTGGTACGATTATTCCAGTCTTCCACGAGGCTGGTACTTGCTTTTGAGTATTAATTCTCTCAAATAATTCGCAGCAAAAATCAGCCCACAAGTCCGGAAATTGTTTAATCATACTGTTCGACAGCCCGTCAGGGCCAGGTGCCCGGGAATTTTTTGCTCTCACGATTGTCTCGTAGATGTCTTCTTTTGAGAACTGTAGGTTCCATGTTGTTGCATCAGAGGGAACATTATTTGGCTCAAGATCTTTGTAATACAAGGCTGTGAAGTGATTCACCCATTCTTTTTCTGACACTGGGCAAGCTTGCAAGACGAATTGTGGCGCTTCCAAGCTGTTGATTGTGCGCCAGAATTCCCCACTGTCTTTTTTCGTTAGTGTCATCATCATCGCTTCTGCGTCATTTTGATGTATAATCGCTCGATGGCTTTTAATCCAGTTCTTATAGGCTTGTCTCACTACTTTGTTTTTCTTCGATATTTCATCAGTTGGACCTTGGTTGTTTTTGCGAATTTCAGCTCTCATCCTTCTCTTGCGTTGTTTTATCATGATGTCAAAGGTGTGTTTATTTTGGAAGGACCAATTTTTCATTCCAATGTTTTTTGTTTTGAATTGTGACAACATTGGGACGTAGTCAAACATTTGAACTGCGGCATTTGGTCAATTTTTATGTCCGCTGACACCGCATGTGTCCTTAGAACAGTTTCAACTTGCCTGCGGACAGCACAGATGGGAATACTATCCTTAGGACACCCCTCATTTTCACTAATTACAAACATCCCGGACAGCGCGGGCATGGTGAATACATCAGTAGCACCTGCCACCTAAACAAATACAGTATTTGACCCATCTCTCACTCCCCAAACCTCCGCAAGCACTCTTGCAAACCAAACACTCCCCAAAACTGCATTTCGCCTCTGTTCGGTGCTGCGCTGTTGGCGGCACCGAACAATCTGACACACATCACGCCTCACTCCAGCCAATCGGTGGACTCTGCTCCTGCCGCAAATTTGGTGAAAATCCATCCAGCTGTTTGGGCTGTAGGCGTGCGCAAGGTTTTTTCCCCATTCACTCTATGGGGAAAAAAGACATTTTGGGAGCCCCCCCTATAACTTTGCCCCCCCTGGACCAAACCTCACCAAACTTTGCAAAACAATTATGAGTGGGCCATATACTGTAAAGTTTGGTGAGGATTCGTCCAGGGAGATCGAAGTTATAAGCCACCCAAAAAGTTCTCTTCCTATGGAATTAGCAATTTAACCATAACTACACAGCCACTGCAGTGGCTGTCTAATATATCTATATATCTATCTATATCTATCTATCTATCCATATATATATATATATATATATATATATATATATATATATATATATATATATATATATATATATACGGATTCCCGCAAAGGTATTTGCATTCCACACAAAATGGATGCCAGCATATAACTCTGCCAAAGTTTTTAGGAAATCAACCCGACAGCCATCAGATCTTCATCATATCCAGTTTATTTGGCAAAAGTTTAAAGGAGAAACATCACATGGAGCGACTCATTTCACAGCGTCCTTGCCGCTTGTTCACACACAAAATACAACACACCCAGTTACACTTTAAATACACAACTCTAGGGTCAGTGTCCATTGTCCATTTTCACTTTCCATATTTTGGGATCTAACATGACTCAAGCCAACTGATAGTTTATTGCGGTGGCCATTTTGTAAGGGTCACTTGTGTTTATACATATGTGTCTTACCTATGCCTTACCACCAGTATATTATGCTCAATGCATACCTAAAAACATTATCCATGCTTTGAAATATCCGATTCTTTTGGAATATGCAATTTTCTCTTAATCTTAATCAATGTGTAAATATGCATTGCAGCCAATTTTGTTAAAAGGAACATCATTTCATTACCTTATGAATTTTGTAAAGTGCTTCATGCATATATTTCTTAGCTGCCACAACATGTACCTCTAACCATGCCCAATAGCGAGATCAGAAAAAAGTACAAATGCTCTACATTACAGCCAATTTTGTTAAAAGAAACATACTCTCATTACCTTATGAATTTTGTAAAGTGCTTTGTGCATATATTCCTTAGCTGCCACAACATGTAACTCTAACCACGCTCAGTAGCGAGAACAATAAAAAGTGCAAATACTCATATTCATTATTTACCTGTCATACTACTTTTTCAAGTGGGGTACAGCAATGAAGTCAACAGATTTTAGAATATCTAAAGTGCATAGTGCATAGCTTACCAGGCTGCCATTCAATGATTTCACATTTACCTGAATATATTAAATATATTAACTATATATTGCACATTGATATTCGTGTGGTGAAGACAGATGGATCACAATATTCAATAAACACATTTTTTTCTTCTTTTTCAATAAAATATATCTTTTTCAATAAGAAAAATGTTTTCATCATGAAAAACACCCTTTATCTAGATATTACAAATCTCTAAGGCCAAGCCGCATTCATTTGAACAATAAAGTGCCTAGTGCTCACCATTGTGTCATCCATCAGTCTCTATTGGGCTATTGAAAGGAAAGGAAACTTAAACCACAAATCTACAAGCTGTGCCTTCAATCAATATCATAATTTTCATAAAATACTTATAAGATTGATAAAAAAAAGTTTTAAAAGAAAAAAAGTGAAAGAATAAGGGGTGAAGAAACTCCCATTGAAAGACACAATAACCTTTGGAAAAGCAGCCGATTAATTGAAATTCATATGTAAAGGCAGAAAAGGGGAGTAGAAGAATAAAGGATGCTAGTTGACATAATTAAAGTAAAGCAGATAATTCAACAGAATATTCCCCTTAATCACATTTCATTTTCACATATACTCAAGTGCCCAAGAATGTGTATAATTCCTAGTCGAGGTTATGTCCCTTGTTTTTTTTTGTTCCAATGTCTAATATAAACCGGGTTTCTATCTGGCGTAGTTCTAATTCTCTATTGCCCCCACGAGGATTTTCCTCGATGTGATATAAACCAAAAAATCTCAGGCTTTCCATTTTTCCATCATGCACATCACGAAAATGTACTGCCATTGAGTAAGAGGCGTTGAATATCTTTATAGCCCTCATGTATTGTAAAATTACATTTTCCAATGGTACTCCCAATGTACCAGAGGTCGCATGAACACATGAGGGCATATACAACGAATTCTGTGTTGTAGGAGATCCTTGTTTTTAACTCAACTTTGTGGCCCAACAATAGATGTACATACTCAGTTGTGTTCCATGCATATTTGCATGCCTTGCACTTCATACACTTGAAAAAAACATTAGTCATTTTATTCAGCCAAGTGATAGTATTAGAGTTTGTGGTCCTGGGGGCCAAATAGCTACTGACCAGTAAATCCTTTAAAGAAGCAGACTTTCTAAAAGTTATATTCACTCTATCTTCAAGATGGGGTGCCAAGGTTTCATCTGATAGAAGAACATGCCAATGTGTATGTAGAATTTGTCAGATATTGTTAGAGCGCGTACTGTATGTGAGAATTAAGTGAATTACATTGTTATTATCTGTTGATTCTGCTTCACGATTAATGTTCAAAAAGTTTGCCCGACTTAGGCTACGCGCCTTCAATATATATATATATATATATATATATATATATATATATATATATATATATATATATATATATATATATATATAAATATTTATATATCCACTGAAAAAACATTGTTAAAGGGATGTTATGGTTAAGTTGCACTAATAAAAACCCATGAAATTCAGTGAAAAAACAATGTTAAAACTGAAAAACCCTTGAAATTCGCCAGTTATGGTAGCAAAGCAACAATAACTTGTGCCACCTACGTGCACTAATACGACTAACACCCAGGACATCAAAGATGACATCACAAATGTCATTGATGACACCACCGATGACATCACATATCTGGGCCACTTGTTTTTGTTCACTGACATATTCAGGCGGTATCAGGTAATATTATCCCCATAAATAATGTCGCCATACATATAGTCACTGGGAAACGGCATAGGCAACATTATTTATGGGGACAATATATGGGGTAAATGGGAGGGCGGTTATGGGGGTGTCCCCCGCTCACTTTAAAAAAATGTGGGGGTAGCTCGGGCATCCCCTGAAGTTTCCATATGGTAATATCGCCGCAAAAAACGGCGCCATTCTTGTATGGCAACATTTTTTCAGAGACATTATCGCATGGAACCATTCAGGCCACGTTATTTTTTTCACTGCTAGAGACCGTTTTACCAATTAAAAAGTGTTACATATGTACGCATGAACCTTCTTGTATGTTGTTAAGGCACTTTCCTTAGTATTTGCCCTTAATTCATGGTACACATACATGACTAAATAAGAAAGCCTCAAACACACAAATCATTTGTGTACTTCATGATAAAGTCTAATGTTGCTTTTATTTTTTGGTGGTGTTGTTTCTTTCCTCCTTACTTAAGTTTCCTTATATGTGCTTCAGATTTGTATGCATTGTAGGCCTTGAAGTGTATTGTTTGTACTAACACAAGTATGTAGTAAGTCTTCAATTATTAGCTATTAGCTCTTAGCTATTAGCTATTTATTCCATCTGTATCATTACTCAAAACTCGGATAAGGTACCATTCATTATTTTACTATCCAAAATTGCCAAATTAAAAATATTTTACTTCTATAGTGATTGCTGACGCCATTGCCAATGTCTATGTATGATTAGGGTCCTGTATTGACAACAACACTCCAATGTTATGCTTTGTTGAGATTAGTACATTCTTTCATACATTAAATAGTTCATGATGGATCTCTCGATTACCTCTCACATCGTGTTACTAACATTATAAACACAACCCCCGTTAGAGACTTTTTATCACAATTAATTTCATATATGATGTTATCGGTGATGTCATCAATGACATTTGTGATGTCATCTTTGATGTCCTGGGTGTTACTCTTAGCAGTGCACTGAGGTGGCGCGAGTTATGGTTGCTTACCATACCATAACTGGCGAATTTCAAGGGTTTTTTGGTCTTACTTGTAACCATAATGTCCCTTTAGCATCGTTTTTTCCCTGAATTTCATGGGTTTTTGTTAGTGCAATTTAACTATAACGTCCCTTTAACAAAGATTTTGCAGTGAATTTCATATATTTTACTAGTGCCCCTTTAATCTGTTTGATGTCCCTTATACAATACTCGCCCCGAATATAGCAGGTAAGAAGTCAGCGGACAGCATGGTAGTGCGCGGGCATCGGGCAACATTTACAATTCTCAGAATCATAGGGGAGACCCAAAAAAGATGTACCCAGCAACCAACAAACAGATGTACCTAAAATCACAACTAATGTTTACAACATGCAGATATACTTTTTTGTACAAACACTCACGGTCAAAAATATGAATTATGTTTTGATATAACACACATTACAATGGAATGCACCAATCACAAACCATAACAGTACCCTTAATATAATCTCCTCAGTACAGCTCTGCATACAGATTAAGAAACACCAGTTGCTTATTGGATAACACATTCTCATTAAATAATAAGTGCATTATATTTATTTGCGTTTATTAGCTTTTATTACATGACACATAAGCCCCTTTTTTTCTCACAGAAAGGGCAAGCACATGAATGGTTACAGGAGAACGCCCAAAAAGAAAGAATGAATTACGATAACATCTCCAATGGTATACAATAGTTATTTTAATGTGAACAAATAATGTATTTTGTACACACCTTACTAAAATCACAATTTCTATTTCTCTTCCAGTACATAGTTTTCATGAAGAAACCACGCCCCATTTGAATTGTATCCAATCCCCAGAATCACAAACAGAAGCCCTATCTCCAACTGTAAATAATCATGTCATGAACTTGTCCAACAAATTAGATGGACTTAGTAAACATTTGAAAGAACTTGTACAGTATGTGAAAAATCATGTGATTAAAAATGTTCCCTATCACTGTCCTTCTTGCACCAGGCCTTCCTCTCTCCACCTGCCGCTTCATCCCTGTGGTTGGTGCCGCCCCTGCCCTCCCTTCCCTCCCCTACCTTGCCTCGCCTGAGAAAAAATGCCAAAACAAATCAAAATTGAAAAAATGCAAAAAAAGGTTCTCTTAGGAGCCACCTCTCACAGTTTAAAAATAGGAGTGTGAAAAATATTTCGTAAGCCCCTGGGCATTCTACAAAGTCCACGGACAGTATAGTAGTCCATGGACATCTAATTATTCCAGCCGTACAACAATTGAAATCTTTCTAATTGTTTTGCGTTGCAAAAGGGTGGCTCATAAAAAAACCTTTTTTGGGGGGTTTTGGCTTTTATATATATCTTTTATTTTTGGTTTTACAAACTGAACTAAGAAAATATTTCACTGAGTGTCACTATTTCTTCTCACTTCCACAAAAACTGCTTCAAAGCATTTTGAATATTTTCCGCAAAAATCTGATTACCCACATCAGTTAGATGAACTCCATCTCGCCAAAAAATGTTGGCCCTATCAAATTTAATGTTCTCATTATGAAACCATGTCACGCCAACATCGCAAATAAAAGCACACACAGCTTTATTGACATTGCTGCCTCACATTTTCCATTTGCTGACCAAATGAACTGGAACACCTCCACATCTGTCTCTGTGCAATGTGTGACCAAATCATTTTTAAATTAGGGAAAATTTCCTTCAACTTTCCCAATGTGTCCTTCATTGCAAACTGCAATGAATTCTAGTCACATTCCCCAAACTGTTCCCACCACAATGAATGATAATCAAGTCCAGATGTTTCAATTGAACCATATTTGCACAAAATGGGAGGAAGTCAACCCACTTTATGCCTCACACTTCATACCAGATCACTGCCAATTCAGGGAATCCAAGATTTGTGGCTATTCCACAATGCTCAGCATACACCTTCACCCAGTGGACCCACGTGTCCCCCAAAATCCCAACACTCTGCATGGTAAAAGACATTGCCCTGGCCATTTTCAATCCTCTCACAACTCCTACTAACAAAACTCCTGCTGCCCTCTTCTCTGGTACACCACAACTGGGAAACCTGATTGGCTGTTCCTTCGATGTCTGCCAACACCTCGAATGTCCACAGCCTCCTCAGTCCCCTTTCCATGCCAGGCAACCTCAAAACACCCTGGTTTGGGACGTGCTGTCCGTGGACAGATCGTCCAATTGAAGGGGTTGGGGAGGTTCGCACTTAATATCAACAATTTATTGTAAACTTGTGGATCTTAAAATAGCCTTTTTTGTTTTTTCAGTTTTGATTTTTGTGTTGCTTTTCTGATTTGTATTTCCTAAAACTACTTTCATATGCAATGTACATCTTTTTCACCTAAACCGCCTGAGAGCATTTTGAATATTTACAAGAAACTTCTGATTCCCATAATCAGTAAAATTCACTCCATCCATCAGAACATTGTTTGCAGCATCCATCTTGATGTTTTTGTTTTCAAAATATGCCATGCCCACACCATTCAAAAAAGCACATACACCTTTATTTACAACGTGCCTACCTTTTTCTAGTTGTGCACAAAAACATGTGGGCATCTCCACACTTCCCTTGGATGTATTCCTGAAAAAATAACCTTTGCAAATCGAATAAGCTTGGGAACATATATTTTAATACAATCTGCAAATATAGTGGAGAAACGTACCACAAACTGTTTCCTCCAAAATGAAGAACAATAATATGTGGGCATTGAAAGTGAGCCATAGTCTTACAAAATGATAGCAGATTCAAGCAGTCTAGCCCAGACACTGTATATCAGCAAACCTCCACTCCCTCCAAACCAATAGTACCAGAGATGCCACACACCTCAGGTTACCTTTTTACATTATTCAGCCAACAATCTTCCACCATACACAAATTGTGCTTTTCTTGAGCACAAGCCACATCCATCTTCCCTACACACAATAATCAAAACACCTACTACCCTCTCTTCCTGCAAACCAAAACCATAACACCTCATTGGCTGATACCCACAGTCCCCTTTCCATGCCAGGCATCCTTAAAAAACCCAGATGTAGCATGTGCCGTCCTCAGACACAGACATCGCAGCCAGTCAAAGGGGAAGGAGAATTAAACATTATTTAAATTATTTAATCTATAGTGGTGGCTCTGAAAAGAACCTTTAACAAACACCTTTGTTTTCCTTTTTTCTGCTGTTATGCACAGTAATAATGTACACTCCACATCTTCCTTTACAATTTCCTCACAAGAACTTCTTTAATGAATTCCTAAGATTGTAAAGGAAAATTGCATTTCCAACATCTGTGAAGTGAACTCCATCAGGGCAAATCAAATTCACACCTTGTGAACTAATATTACCATTCTCTAAAGATGATATTCCTGCAGCATATACAAAACCAGATACACCTTTATTGACAATCTGCCTTGATTCTTCAATTTCAGGACTGAAAAACTGTGTTGGACATCTCTATGCACACCTCTGATGTTTTTACAAAAAAATAATAATTTGAGCCGCAGGAAACAGTTGCATTAGGCTTTTAAAGAAATCCTTCAGCGCAACTTGCAAAAACACTTTAGTCACAAACTGCAAACTGTCACCTCCACAATGCATATCACAATGTCTGGACATTAAAAGTGAGCCATACTCTCAAAGAATGAAAGCAAGTTTGCCCACTTCCACTTCATCCAATCCAATATTTCCAAGTATGCCATGATTATCAACATACACCTTCAATGACTGAATTGAAGAGTCCCCCAGAATCCACAGTCTGCCTTCTAAAACACATAGCCATAGCCATTGTCACTGCTCTCACAACTCCTGCAAACAAAACTCATACTACCCTCTCTTCCTGTACACCAAACCCAGCAAACCTGATTGGCTAATCTCCACAGCCCCTTTTCCATGCCAGGCCTCCTTGAAAGACCCGAATGTACCATGATTGAGGTAAGATTGTTGTGTGGATTGACCAAGTTGAAAAAATGTCAAATTCTACTACTGTTAGGCTACTATTGAGCTTTAGCAAGCTATTCCCGGGAAGCAGTTGTGCGTGAAAAACGCACATGTATTTGCTGTAATTGTTTACTTTACCATCTTGCACCAAAGTTTTTTTGGTTCTGAACACTGAGTACTGGAAGCAGTTGTGTCTGACAAGTGGCACATTTATTTGCTGTAATTGTTTAATTATCCTTTTGCACCAAAGTTGGTTTCTGAACGCTGAGGATTTGATTTCTGAACACTGTGCAGTACCTGTTTTTAAATACGCAGTAAGAAAAAGCACTTGCATTTTTAGTTTTGCTTTTAAAACTTGTCATTTCACTACCAGAGCTTACTCTGCTTAAGGGAACTACATTAACCAGGTACCCTAGCACGCTACTTTAGAAAACATCAGGTGCTTCAGTGTCGGTGGTTCAGGGGCAAGCTGGTCTTCACCGGTACTCGTCCGGACTCGACTGCGAGACTGAAACCTCAATCCTCTCCCCACCTACGGAACCTAAGGGAACAACAACATGGGCTTCCTAAAGAGTGAAACCATTAATCTGGCAGCGCTCTGTTTAAAAAGATTTGACCTTATTGACAGACTTAAAAACTCCATGCTAGGCAGCCCTAGCGTAGGCCTAGGCCCATCAGGAACCACACCATCGGACAGTATGACCCATGCAGAACCTGAGAAAGCATTGGGCTGGGAAATACTGGATACCCTGAAATCAGCAGGCACTCCTACTGGCCCCTCACTATGTCCAGATCCCCTTGTCTCAGTATCACCAACTAGCCAACCTGTCCCCCAGCACCTTAGCCATGATACCCCAACACAGGCCGAGACTAAGACCAGTGTACTTAAAATTATCCACATCAGCACACAGTCATTAGTAAAGCATGCACAGGACCTACATGACCTCATCCTGAGCAGTGAGGCAGATATCCTCTGCATCACAGAAACGTGGATCCAGGATACCAGTGGCCCTGCCATTACCCTAGACTCACTGCCCGGGTATACCTTTTTATGTGCCGATCATGCCGAGGGAAGGGGGGGTGGAGAGGCCACTGTTGCCAAATCCAATATAGGACTGTTTCCAGCAACCACTTCCTGCTCGGACTGTGAAGTATTACATCTTAAAATGACCCTTGTCACCACATTTCTGCGTCAACATCATTCACATTTATCATCCCACCGTAACATGCCCAACTAGAATGAATAAATCAATACACTACTTAACGATATCATCCGCCCCAATTCAGCCACACCATTTTTGGGGGACCTAAACCGCTGCAGAGGTGATCATGGGGACAAAGAGACGATCGCCCTTGAAACAGCGCTATCACTCAGCAACCACAAGGTTAACAACTCTGATCCCACTATGACTAACAACCACAGCTTAGATTGGGTTGTGACCAGGAACCTCACTATTGACAATATTCTCACTTTGCCGTGCATTTGGTCTGACCATTTTGAGGTTAGCTTCTCACTAGTACTCCCTACCCCTTTGATATGACCCTCCAACACTGTGAAATCTCTCACTGGGTGTAACTTTAAAAATGTTTGCCCCTCCGACATGCAGCATTGTCTGAATACCATCATGTCCCACTCACCCCTGAGGATCATGTGGACAAAATGTTGTCAATTTTCAATGATACCTTCAGCAAGATGTTGGATAACATTGCCCCTGAGAAATCCAAAATATTCTGAGATAATTCAAGAAACCACAAATGGTATAACCCGAGCTAGTGACATTAATAAAGAGGAAAATAATGCTAGAACAACAATGGTTAAATCACCCATCGGATGCCACCCAAAAGGAGTGGAAACAACAGGACCAATGATATAGAGCACTAATCGTGGAGACGAAAAAAACTTGCATAATGCCCAGATTGAGACCGCCTCCAACTCGCCGGGTAAATTATTCAAGATCCTCAAAGCCCTTGAAAAATCAAAAGTCTCAGAGGTCCCTTTTAGAGTTACAGACCAAGACTGCTCTCGTACCAGTGAGGCATTTAGGAATAAAATCACCACCGCAAGGTGTTAAGGATTTCAATCAGTCAATACACCCAGGTCTCGCCTAGCATGTAGTGCACAAATGAAATACTTATTTATTGTGTCTATAGGTTCAATATTCTGAGTGCTATACCACTCATATCACACCCGTCTCAAAATACCCCCCAGGTCACACGGAACCAGGAATCAGGCTGGTTGGTAAAGGTAAATAATTATTTATTATTTAAAATTTAAATCAAATATGAGTTTTAATGTATATGGGGCAGCAATCACCAATGTGGTGACAATACAAATCAGAAAAATAGGTAAGCATTTGAATTCACTTTTGAGCAGCACAGAAGATAAACCACAGGGAAAAGACATTTTTGGTTTGTAGAAAAGATAACGCTTAGGTTAATATTTCCCCCTGCAAAGTTCTTAATTCATACATAAGCAATTCTACACAGATGTAAGTGAGCAGCAGGTATTCAGGAATGAACAACAGAATACAGTCTTTGAATATAATCGTCCCTCCCGAAACAAGAGAGAAAACATTTTTGGAACTTTGACACTTTTAAACTGACAGTTGGAAATGGCTTTGTGAAATAATGAAAAGTGTGCAGAAATGCTTAAATTGATAAAAAAAATCCTATTGGAGCAACACAAAACAGGTTCTAACAAACATAAGCTACAATAGGAGAGACAGAACACACTTTAAATCAGAATGGGACTGTGGAAATACTTTGAATGAGAAATGACACATGTAAAACCTTTTGCAATAGTTGTGGATGTAGCTACAGGTCTTAGGTTTAAGTGAGAGTTGAAATTAAGTCTCTAGCAAAAGAATTGAAGAAGTTATGCCAGTTTGAATGAGAGGTGTTTTTGAAATTAAGGACGTGAAAATGAAAACAGAAATCAGTTTATACAATGATAATTATGCTCTAAACTAGGGTATTCTGGCTGGTCACCAGTTTGAAACACAGTAAGCCCCAGAGTGGTCAGCGGAAACCAACCCCAGCCCCTCCGTGTCCGCCTTGGAGGACTGAGTCGGATTACCCGTGGGATGATTTTAAGGGTTTGAGATTTTCACAAGACAAAAGGATTTTCACCAAATTATCACTATCACAAGTTCTTAAATTAAAGAGAGGATTGGTTGAGATTGGGGTAGGACAAGGCAAATATACTATGGGTTACTATGATTCTTATTGATACTTACAGTACACTTTAAATTAAGATTGCACCATCAGGTTTCTGATCATCACAGGTCAGGTCTACAGGCAGCAGGGCACCGCTGGCGGGATTGTCAGCTGGGCGGTTCTGGTCAATTGGACTGGCACCTGAACTGGATTGGATTGGATAAGATTGGCCCTTCTGGTCACTGGACACTGTAGATCAGCAGGATAGCGAGTTTCAGCAGGCAAGCATGAATGGTAGCAAGCCAGACTGGATCAGAATGTGCTTCCCTGAAGTTTGGGATGGTTCAGGACTTGGGCCTAGCTGAAATAGAGTTCAGCAATTGCTTAGGCCTGGGTTTTGCAAAGTAACCTGGATCAGGACAAGATGAAAAATTCTGGTATAGAATGCAGAAGTCAGGAACAAAACGATGCTCGGAAATCAGGATGAAGTCAGGAATCAGTGTGTGTCTGTGTGTTGTGAGGTTCCCATATTTATCATGCCAAGTGACATCACTCAGTTTATGGTAGGGGAAGAATTACAATCCACACCCCCAAGGCTGTGATAGGACAGAGACACTTGCATTTTCTGGTTGGAAACCAGAAAGAGCTGTCATATTTTATGATGTGACTTAACTTTTCCACAAATACACATTTCTATAATTATGCCCTCTAATAAAATCGGACACATGCATTACATATTTTATGGGATATCTTTACATCCAATTCCCATCTCAGTGAGAGCTGGCTTTGTCATTCTGTGGAATTTTGTCAATTTGGATCATAAAGATTTGCCTAACAATTCTTAATTCAGTACATATCTGTGCAATCACCACTAGAACACGGGTGTACAATATTACACTTGCAGCATTAATAGTTTTGGTGCAATCAGAGTTTTAGTATAACTTTTGTCCCTTATGCAGTACCAGGTTCATTCACGTCTACTAATGTCTATCATGAGTTCAGATTCACAAGTATGTATTTATCACTTGTCTACTTATTTTGGCTGTCATGTTAAATGTCATGAAGTTCTGTGGCAAAAATAAGTAATTTCCATTCAAAATCCATGTCAGGTTTTTTTTTTCTCTTTCTTCCCAAGTGAGCAAATGGCTAATTCTTTGAAGTTCTCTGAGAAGCCTCCCCCACATCCTGCCCCTCCTCTGGGAGGATGGGCGTCCAAGCCTTCTGTTGTCTGTGCCTGAAGCTAAGACGAGTGTCCAATGAGGGTCTTTGTTCTGAGTATGCATGGCCTCCCCATAGCAATTAGGCCTTGATTTAGCAGCAAGGTGTTTCCCATTCCCAGGCTGAAGCTGTTATCTCAGAATTAAATATTTAATTAACTCGAGACTGGGTTTCTGACTTTAAATACCTACATTTTTAATTAAAACATATAAATGAACACAGTTTATAGGTAGATTTTGACATTTAAAGAATTAGGCCTTTCACAAAAACATACTTTTAAACAGGCGATTTTGCCCTTTCTTCAGTGAAAAACACCTTTAAACTGAGTCTTTTACATCAGCTTTCCTCTGCAGCACACACATGTTCTTCAGCATTATTTCTGTCCTTAAGTTTTGGGATTTGTCTTCAATCTGGATGTATGTATCCAGCCTTTGCTTGGCTATCTCTGTGCACAGCTGAAATTGTTACATGTTGCATTTTTAGCCCCATTTTTCCTGTGAAACTGAAAACAATGTTGCTCAGCTGCCTTTTTCATGAAATACATTTCTTAGCTGCTGTCAGTCAGTGAGGCCCAGCTCCTCTGAGACCCTCAATCCACACTGGATGATCTGTAACCGTTTTACTCTCAAGGATTCACTGGAAATGAATGGATCTAGCACCAAAACAGCACTTTGAAGATTGTAAAGCTGCATTTTAAAGGCATTTTTGGTTTTTAGCCCAATTCTGCTGCCTTGCTCAATGTTTGAATGTGACAGCACCCACTGGCATGCTCCTGCAGTAAGATTTCTGTATTTATCCCCACTTTGACTGTGTGGCAGTGGTGTGCAGCCTTTTGTGATTGCAGTTTTGCAGGTTTTTGCACGCATAAGGGTTAGCACATCCATGTTTGGCTGTTTCTTTCCCCATTTGTAATTTGATGCAGTGGGGCAAATTGGCATGGGTCAAAGCATCCCACAAAGGGACCAAATTTTACTTGCCCAGGGTACCAACAGTCTTGCAACAGGGGTCACTCTCGACCAGACATACGAATTGGGGGTCATTCTCTCCCATCTCACAGGAAGCCATGACCAAAATGTTGTCTTCCATGCACACAATCTCCTGCGTCTTCAATCTCTTGCCCCCCAAACTAATACTCGAGCATAAAGATCTGTTTGTACTCTTTTTCACACAATTCATAAATGCCTCCTTCAGAGACAATCATGTGCCAATAGGACTTAAGAAAGTCACAGTAACACCAATCTTTAACAAAACCAAACCTGGATTCCACAGACCCCTGTAATCTTAGGCACATCACAAACAGTCAATTTCTATTAAAGATACTTGACAAGGCAGCCACGGGCCAATATCAAGCCTTCACAGAAATAAACAAAAACCTCCACAGCTGACAGCCGGGCTTCCGACCGTCATTTAGCACGGAGACTGCACTGGTAGACCTCCAATCGAACCGGCTGACATTTTTGGAGAAGGTGGAAGGCCGGTTTCTAAATCTTTTGGACTTGTCGACAGCCATCGCTCTTGTGGACCACAAGTGTTTGCTCCAGTGCCTACAACCTCAGGGTGCTTGCTCCACAGCTGCGGCGAACTGGATCAAGTCTTTCCTGTCCAGTCGTGAAGCCAAGATACACTGAAGCACAGCTTTCTCCCCTACCTCCATCAGAGAGTGTGGGGTTCCCCAGGGGGCCTCCATCTCCTCCATCCTATTTAACCTGTATATTAGATCTCTATATACCCTACTAGAAGAGACAAACTACGCTGATGACACGCAGCTGGTCATCGAGCTGACTGGGGACTATGCCATTGACTCAGGGATTCTAGACAACATATACAGGCCATTGAGAGATGGATGTCAACAAACTGGCTGTGTCTCAATGGAAATAAAACAGAGCTCATGCACTTCAGTTCTTCCCAGGCACTTTCCAAACTTGACCCATCATTTGATCACTTTATGATTCAAGGCAACATCATTAAGACACATCCAAAGGTTAAAACCCTAGGGGTCTTCCTGAAAGCATTGCTAAACTCCAACTCCCAGGTGCAATACCATCTTAGGATGTGCAATTACCACCTCCAACTTCTGAGAACCATTCGGCCCTTCCTCAATGAACAAAATGCAGTTACCGTAGCACGAGCAACAATACTGTCCAGGCTGGATTACTGTAAGGAATTACTAGGCAGGGCCTCAAAAAGCAACATCAGAGCAATTCAGGTCATTCAAAACGATGCGGTCTGCATTGCTTTGAAAGTTCCCCGGAAATCCCACATTTCTAACTTCAGGAGAAAGCTACATTGGCTTCCGGTGCAGGACCGCATCCATTTTAAAATTGGTATGCTAATACACCCCTCACTTTTCGGCAAAGCTCCTGAATATATCAAAACCCGAATCCCCCTCTACCAGCCCAAGAAGACACTGCGCGCCTCTAGCAGCACATACCTGCAAGGAGTGAGGTACTCAAGATCTAGAGGTCTGGGCAGATCTTTTCCAGCCATCGCCTCCTCCCTTTGAAATTCACTACCAGTGAACATCCGAGCTATGGATAACCTAAGGACTTTCAAGAAAGCTCTGAAAACACATCTTTTTGGGTAATTCTTTCTCTCGGTTCTCTCACTCCTAAATCCACATCGTAGTTTCACTTAGTTTAAGCACACCGTCCTGTCCTACCTGTTCATCCTGGTGTGTTTTTGTGGCTCCCTGATGCCTGCGGCTGACGGCGCAGTATAAGCAAATAAATAAATACAAATAAATACATAAATAAATAAATGTGGCATGTGCCATCCATGTAGCCCGTAGCACAGGGGCAGCCCTTCTACCCTTTCCACTTTAATGTTATCAACACTCCCTCATTGGCTGCTTTCAAAGAGTCACATATCCATCCACCAATCACATCCAAAACATTTACAACTAACCCTGTCTTCTCATGTCAACTCTTCAGATGTGCACTTGAACTCTCAGGGTACATATCTCTTGTTAATAAAACACATCTGCATTAACATTAATAAAAGACATCTGCATTAAAAAAGTACTCTATTGCTGTCTAGATTTCTATTTCCAGATTCATCAAGGTCTGCATCTAACAGTACAGAATACAGGTATGCTGGCACTTCAAATTCTTTCTATTTACAATACTTGTGATGAAACATAAAGAATGCATATGTGTATATATAGAAGCACTGTGTTGCTGTTTTATGGAATAAGGGAAAAGCACATCAAATACATCTGTAGATCATATTTAAATGGTATGCCAGTTTAATATGCTTGCTGCATGTGCATACATGCCAACATCACCCATTCTAATGTATTGGTGCTTCTTAAGTCTTTCTTTTTTCCTTTGCATTCTGTCACTTCCAATTCCACCTCTCCACACAAACTACAAATCTCAGAATGCAAAGAAAAAACACAACTAACTTCAAGATTTGAAACTGTGACATGTACATCAAATTAACATACAAAATGCTGTGCTTTTCAAAATATGTATTTGGAAGCATTGTTAAGAAAGTAAAAAAATGCATATCGCCATTTACAGCAGCACTGTGTCACTTTTTCTTCAAAGGAAGTAATTGCAGACAAAATAGATTTGTACACCATTTGTAATTGGCACTCAGTGTGTGTCAGGTTAATATATTCACAGCAAATGTATAGTTACTAACATAACCCATTCCAATCTTCTTTTTTCTCTACATTGTGTAACTTGTACTCCAACTTTCACAATGGTAAAAGTGGGACTACAGGTCCCATAATGTAAACAAAAAATCTAGGACCACATAAACACCTACAGATTAGAATCCATCATTTAGGCAAGTATGCATATACTCCTAAAATATTAAACTTTCACACACCAACTGCCATTTAAATGTGTTCTACAAACCTTTACCATCAACTTTTCTTCTCTTTTACAAAATGTTACAGAGCTTCTACAAATGCACATACACATTTCTTAACTTTCATAAAAATGCTCCTAAAAGCAACTATGTTTAACCATCCACCAACTGTATTATCTTTTTCCCCACCACTCCTCCTTCCATTCTAAATATGAATCGTGCTTCCTAAAAGTACTTCACGATTAACACATATCCCCACTAACTTTATTTTACAATTACAGGAAAGTAGCACATCACTGCAATCAGCCACCGAAAAACGAATACCCTTTGCATCCAACAAAGTAAGTACATTAATGTAGCAGGTATATGTATGTAATTATAGAAGCACAGTTCCACTATGTATATTACCCCAGACTATTCTTTATAAACCAACATTTCTTTCACTCTAGCTCATTATATTCTACCATTAACACTCTTACTATTCCCATCTACACACCACCGTTGCGCCACCCACTCTGTTCCTCAAAACAGCACAATCACTGTTCAGATTCCTTCACACCACCACTACCTTACTCACTATCCCAATACCATCACACCTCTGTACACTTGTATTCTCACAACCTTTCCAACCACACCTACTATACCACCTCACAATCACACGGCACTCTATTAATCTCTACAATCACATCTACACCCCATGCACCATACATGTATATACATGGCCCAACTTTCCAAAGCAACCTTTGTTTGTTCCCAACAGATCATAAAATGCCCATTAAATAGCGACTACATAGAAAAGAAAGAAAAAGTAGAGCAAAACTACACCATATAGACTATGTTCATATCTTTGTAGTATTCATTGTTTTCTTTAAGATATTGTAAGGCTTGTCTAACATTGTTTAAGTTGACAAATTGTTTTGTCTTTTGTTGGTACACCATTAACCAGGATAATCAAAGATTGATCTATTGGCCGTTGTTTTTCCAGAGTTTGTACATTTTCTTTACAGTCTAATGGCAAATATACTACTTTTAAATGAATGCCTTTTAGTAACTCAGAAGGAGACAACTTGGCTGTTTTGGTTTGAAGACATATTATTGCTTAAAATTGGTGTACTGTTTGGAATAATGCTCTCATACAAGTTAAGTTGCTGGAGAGCTTTTGGAAGTGAGAATATTTCTAAGTTATTAGTGACAGCACATGATGGCATTTAGTCATTGTCAAGCTTTGTATTGCAGTGCGTGAAAACTATTGAGGGGTCAGTTATTTTGTATTTATTTTCTGTTGTTAAATATAAAGGTAATTGGAACCATTGGGATTCCTCATTGTCCTCTATTTTGCAGACCATATCTATTATTTTTGTGCACTATTTATAAAAAGTTCTGCGACAACAGACACATACTTGGTCTGGTATTTCAGCAGATGTGTTTTTAAACTTTGCTATTTCTTGTTTGTATGTGTGTGTTAAGAGGTTGGCGTTCAAAAGGTTTTCACTCAAGCTATCGAGTTGTCTAAGTGATCTTCAGTTCCAAAATATTTACTTTGGATGTTCTGTATTTGTTGAAGGAGTTCTTTGGCTGTTCCACATAGGAGTTTGTTATTTAAATGTTGCAGTTGCAAAGTAGGACGTTTAGCATAGTATAGTCTCGGCACTAGATTATGTATAGTGGAATGGTGTGTTGCTAACATTTTGATCTGGAGGAAAGTGATTATGCAAGCAGTTCCTGAAATGCAGGCTAATAAATGTACTTGCAGTCCAGTGTAGTTTTACACTGGACAGGAGTCCCTGGTTTGTAAAGTTTTTATTCCACTTTTGCCTCTTAGTTTTACAAACCGATTGAGGATGTGTCGTAAAGATTTGAATGATTGTTGGTGTACGTTACACATTGAGCTACATGCCCATTTGTACACTAGACGGATTGTTTGGGCAAAAGGAACAGTTGGTTGAAATTGTGTTGGGGATTTTTTTTCCATAAGGGTTTCTTGTGCAATAATGGTGTCTCCTTCCATTTCATACCCTCGGCCATTACTGTGTATGGCAATTGTGTTTTTTTGTTCTTGTTCATAAGCCTCTTCATTGAAATATGGTTCTGTGCTACGTTTGTAAATCTATTTACCTGCACAGAAGTTTGAACAGGTATCTATATTGACCTTGCATATGTTTAGAAGTTATTTTTGTAATTTACTGATTAATTTAGAGGCTTCATGTTGTTTAAAATGAATATAAACAACTTTGTTTTCAGCAGAAATGTGCTGTCAATTAGAGCTTTGAGTATTAATCTTCATGGTAGTTTTTAAGGGTAGAGCGTGTCTTTTCAGCTGTTTTCATAAGATTGTGTAGTACTTTTCGGTGGAACATTTTTTGTAAAATCCATTTTTTGGAATGGGTTGCTGGGGCTACATTACTATTGTTAGATATAGAGTTAGGTTTATTAGTAGGTGTGCTTTTGTTTTTACTTTTCTTTTGTTTTAGTTTTTGGAAGAGGGGCTTTAATTTTTCAAAGTGGTTGCTGGATTAGTTTTGTTGAGTGATGTTATTAGCAGATTTGTTTGAATATTTTCTATACTTCTTTACTGGTGGATGACTATATGGTTTGCTTTTATTCTTATCTGCTCTATTTTTTCATTGTTGTCTATGCAATTGCTTTTTAGTAGGCATGCTGTTCTGTCTGTTGGAAAAAAGAAAGTGTGGGGTTGAAAGTTTTGGAATATATATGGATGTATTGTGAATGGGTGTGTGAATGTGAGGGTAGAGATGAATTCAGGGCTGTGTGATTATTTAATGGGATGATAGTTGTGGGTGGGTGTTAAGGTTATAGGTGTGACTGTGTGTAGAGGTGTGACGGTCTTTGGGTATTGAGTAAGAGAGTGGTAGTGTGAATGAATATGTAGGGACATTATGATGTTTTGAGGAAAGTAGTGGGTGTTATAATGATGTTATTTAGATGAGAATGGAAAGAGTGTCCAAACTGAAATGTAATGAGTAAGAGTGAAATAAATGTTGATGATTTGAAAGGAAAACTGTAGGCTAATATATAGCAAATTTACATTGGTATCATACTAAAGAGATTAATAGTATAGTAATGTACTTACTTTGTAGGATGTGAAGAGTAATCATATTCTGGTTGGTGGCTTCGGTAATTTTCTTTTTTCCTGTAATTATAAAAGAACGTTAGTGGGTATATATGGTAATAGTGAAATACTTTTAGTTAGATAGGTTGCTATTTATGAATGTAGGAGGATTTGTTGGGAAATAAAGTTAAAAGTTGGGTTTTGGATAGTCTAGTGGAGTATGTTAACTATGTTGTTAGAACAATTGAAGTATGTGTAGTGCTGTTTGGGAGATTAGAAGCAAATGTGAACAATGGATGTAAGGAAAAGGTGTATGTGCAGGTTACTTTAATGCTGCTGAGTTTAATGAAAGAAGTGCTGTGTGTGTGCTGCATTGTATTTGTCATGTGTTGCAGTATAATTAACAAATAGGGAAACTGTGGTGTAGTGGTAATGTAATGGTGGATTGTGGTTGCAGCAGTGTTTGGTGGCTTATAGTAGAGGTTGGAAAAGAAAAGTACTTTATATGTAAGGTGAAAAGTTATATATAGATACTTTTACAGTATATACATATGTGTGAGCATGTTGAGAATGGTGGCAATGTAAGGGTTGTAATGAGTGAGGTTGGAACGTGTGGCATTAATATGGAATGAAAAACGGAAAATTATGACTCTGTAAAAAAGTTTGTTTTTAGGAGCATTATTATAAAAGATAAAAAAATCTATATAAGCATTTATAGCAGCACTGTATGTAACTGTTTTGTAAAATAAAGTGGAGGTTAAAGATTTGTAGAACATTTACTTGGTGTGTGGAGGTTTAATATGTTGCCAGTGGATGCTTACTTGCAAACATGATCTGTCACAATATGTAGGTGCTTATCAAGTCTTGTTTTTTTGCTTTGCAATCTGGAGGTAATACTTGCATTTTTTTCATTAGAAAAGTTGGACTACACGTCCCAGAATGTAGAGAAAGAAAAAGGACTGGGTAAGCACCTGTAGATTGGAATGGGTCATTTTTGCAAGTATGCATGTACTGTCAAGATATTAAACATGCACACACTAAGTGGTACTTAATATTGTTTTGGACATATTTTGAATCTGCATTTTGTTTCTTTTCTAGAGAAGTTATACACAGTGCTATTTGAAATGCATGTATGCATTTTTCAATTTTCATTGAAATGGTCCTAAATGCACAGCATTTTCCATTCCATATACATGTTATACCTTTAAATCGTCTTGTGTAGTGCTGTGTTTTCTTGTTTGTTTATATTCTGGGAGTTGTAGTCCAAGATGTGTAATGGCAGAAGTGGTATTACAAGTCACTGAATGCGGAGAAAAAATTGATGATTTCATAACCAATTGGAATGGGTTATGTTAGTTGGTATGAATGTACTGTCAACATATTAAACTTCCACTTAACTATTGTAAAAGGTTGTAGCATTCTTTTGAAGCTGCTTTTCATTTTTTTGTTGAAAAAAGTAGCACACAGTGCTGCTATAATTGCACATATGCAGTGTAATTTTCATGGAAATAATTTTACATGTACATAAGTGAGCTGAATGGTCCAATACATGGCATTTGGTAGAGTATTTGTAAAAGAGAATATGTTGATTGAGAAGCTTATTTCAGGGTAAGTAGAAGCAACCCTGTGTATATTTATAAAGGTGCTGAAATAAATTACTTATAGGCATACCTGTACTATGCTTTGTTAGATGCAGATCTTGTTGAATCTGGAAATAGAATTCTTGGACAGTTGCACAGTAGATGTTGATGCAGATGCCTTTCAGATATGTACTCTGGGAGTTCAAGTGTACATCTGAAGTGTTGAAGTGAGATGACAGGGTTAGGTGTAGAGGATTTGATGTGATAGGTGGATAAATGTGTGACTCTTTGAAATCAGCCAATGAGGGAGTGTTGAGAACATGAAAGTGGAAAGGGAAGAAGGGCTGCCCCTGTGTTACGGTGTCTGCAGACAGCGTAGTAGTCCATGGACGATACGTGCACATTCAGGTCTTGAGGTTTCCTGGCATTGAAATGGGACTGCGGAGGTCATGGACAGTCGAGGTTTCCGCGGACATCTAACGATCAGCCAATTAGGTTTCTTGGTTGTGGTTTAGAGGAAGAGAGGGTAGCAGGAGTTTTGGTAGTAGGATTTGTGAGAGGACTGAAAATGGCCATGGCAATGTCCTTTAGAAGGCAGACTGTGTGAATTTTGGGGAACTCATGGGTTCATTGGTTGAAGGCGTATGCTGAGCATTGTAGAATAGCCCAAAATCTTGGATTGTCTGAATTGGAAGTGTTGTGGTATGGAGTGCAAGCCATGAAGTGGGTGGACTTGCTCCCATTTTGTGTACATTTGGTCAAATTAAAACATCCAGACATTATCATTGTTCATTTTGGAGGGAACAGTTTAGGGTATGTGACTGGAATTTCATTGCAGTTTGCAATGAAGGAGACATTCGGAAAGTTGAAGGAAATGTTCCCCAATTCAAGAATGATTTTTTTTCGCATTGCCCACAGACAGATGTGGATGTGCTCCGGTTCATTTGATCTGTAAATGAAGAAAGTGATGCGCAACGTCAATAAGGCTGTGTGTGCATTTTTGGGAGATGTTGGCATGACGTCTTCCCATGATGAGAATATTAAGTGCCTGATTCATGGAATTATTAGCGCAGAAATCGCAGATTTGCGCACCTTTCTGCCCGAAAATCCCTGTTTAAAGTATGGGGATTTTCGGGCAGAAAGGTGCGCCAATCTGCGAATTCGGCGCTAATAATTCCATGAATCAGGCAGTAAATTTGACAGTGCCAACAATTTCCGGAGAGATGTAGTACATCTTACTGATGTGGGTAATGAGATTTTTCAGCAAAACATTCAGAATGCTTTGACACAGTTTTTGCAAATATACAAAGCTTTCTTCAGTAGGTGCAAAAAATAAGACATGGAAACACTGGGAAACAATACTTACTTTTTGTGAAAGTTTAAAGAAATAGTTAAGTTAGTAAAGTGTTTTTTAGTTAAATATAAAAACAAACAATACAAAAAATGTTATTTTAAGTGGCACCATTTTCCCACACCAAAACATTATAATGGGTTTTATGCCACCACCCCACGCCTGGGATTATTCTGTGTAGGGGGCCTGTAACTTTTTATGTTCATTTTTTTTCCACTGTGAAAGGTGGCTCCTTTTGTGATTTTGTATTTTTTTTGTTTTTTGATAGTTTTCAGGAAAGGCAAGGTAGAGGATGGAATGGGTACCAACCACAGGGACGGAGGGGCCGGATGAGAGAGGTAGATGTTGGGTGGGCCTTAATCAGGTAGGGGGCAAAGTTTCTCATGCTCCGTGACCACATCCTCAAAAGCACTATGAAACTGCTCCACCCTAGAGAGGGGTGTGTCACAGTACAAATATACCACTGTGCCCCTTGAAAGGTAAGGGTCAACAGTGTTTTGTATGTCCTGCGAGGTGGCTACTGGGATCCTCTGCCCGACACGAGTACATCTTGTGGTGACAGGAACAGACGATGAAGATGGGGTAGAGGGCGTCAGTCTACTCCTCCCTTTGAAAGGCACCACCTTTCTCACTGCCCCTTGTGGTGCGACTTGGCGTGGTGCTGCATGGAGGTGGTCCTGTAGGAGTACAATCCTGGTTTTCTGTGACTGAGTACAAGCTTGCAGTCAGTGCATCAAACCTTGCATGACTGAGCCTTTGGTACACCTCCTACAGTGGTGAAAAGTTGCCACACCGAGCACTCACGATGGGAGCTGGAGAGAGTGACTTCCTGTACCTCATCTTCATATTCCTCTTATTCCTCTTCCATGGCTCTGTGCCTGTTCCCCTCTCCAGGCCCTCCAGATGGTGGTGGTGGGGGAGGTTGTGGAGCAGAGATGGCCATAGTGGATGCCATTGGATTAACTTTTGAAAGATCTGCAGAGCAGGTCTACACAGAATGTTCTCTTCTGGACAGCCAGATTGAGAATGAGGAAAAGTAATGGGTGGGTCCTTTCAGAGTTATAAAAAGTTGCCAGATCAACTAAGACATGGGGCTCATTACAAGGTTGGAGGAAGTGGTTACCGGCACCGGTAAGGATGCCGGTGCCGGTAACCCCTTACCTCCATATTCCGAGGTCCCTTAGCAGGTCCCACTAGGCCGGCTGGTTTTACCAGCCGCCCTTAGCGGGAGCCGGTAAGGGACCATGGAGCTAATAATGGGCCCGCTATTTGTGGACCCATTATTAGCTCCTTCCCCATTCCCATTGAGCACTATGGGGGCTTGAATGGGAATGGGGAATGGTTTTCAGAATGGGGACTTACCGGGTCTTCCAAGGTTGGAATGACCCGGTAAGTCCCTATTCCGACAACCTGGACCTGGAATGCGGTAAGGGGGTAGCCTTGGTGCTAATAGCACCATGGCTACCTCCAACCTCGTAATGAGGCCCATGGTCTAGGAGCTCTGCAAGGGTAGCATTCATCTTGAAACACCCTTGATTGGGCAGAAATGCTGTTTCAAACTGTCCAGGGATACAGACACGGTCCGGAAAAACATTCCATCGCACCGCACAGGCGCAGTCACAGGATGACGACCCCAGACATCAGGGGGCACGACGATTGTGTCCAGACACTGATAGGGCTGGCAATGATGTGCGCATGTGGGACCAAGTGTTTTCAGGACAGGGGTGGTGTCCCCGATCTAATTAAAATGCACCATATGAGAGCGGAATGTCCAGACAGGCATGATGTCTTGGGGCACAGGGAGACGAGGTGTGCATGCACACCAGTGTGTGCAAGACAAGGGGGGTTTCCCTGGACTAACTGAAAGTGCGCCACATGAGAGTGGACAAGTCCGGACAGGCACTATGTCCGTGGGCACATCCATTTTGGGTGTGGACATGTCAAGGGAGGCACTGTGTCTGGCTACTAATTAAAGGTGCATCATGAAAAACAGACATGTGCGGACATCACTAGTGTCCGGGGGCACCATTTCGAGTGAGGACACCCGGACAGTAGCGGACAGTAGCGCTGTCAGAGCACTCATAATTGCCCTTCTAAAAAAAAATGGTGACTGGATTATATCCACATTTATTTACTGTAAAAACGTACTTTCATTTAACAAAGAGATGGGGAATCGGAATGGGAATCAAATATGGGAGAATTGGGAATTTTTGTACAATGTTCATTAGGGGTGAAAGGGAGTGAGGATTCTTCATAGCTTCTTTTATCTAAATTGAGTGAATTTGATGGGGATGATTTGTTGGGAGAAGGTGAATGGGTACAGGTACAAGTAGAGCAGTAATAGTGAAAATTTTTCTTGACATGATTTTTAACAAAGGTTAGGAACTGAATATAATTATTATTCAGTTCGTCCTTTTTGCTCACAATTTCATTAGTTCATTATGTACATTTGGGGTTAGGGGGTTTCTGTTTAATTCATCAGTTTCTCTCAAATGGAATTGGCTCATTGTTTTTTCATTACAAGTATGTACTGTTAAAAAGAAAAGAATGTCATAGTGAGATTTCAGAAAATTACATTAGTTATTTGTTTTAAAAAATGTACTGCATAACATTAGAGATGTTTTTATCGATTGTTTCTTTTTTAAGGACATGTTCCTCTAACCATTCCAGTGTGCTTGCCATTTCTTTTAAAATAAAAAAATAGTGATTTTTCCTTATAAGATATGAATATAAAACAAATGGTAATAATAGCGAAATGAATACAGTATATTTACTATTTTGTAAGAGCTTCTTTTGAAAAAACCTGCCATGTGTTTCTCACTCTGTAAGCAGAGTTTCACTGAGATGATACTGTGAGGTGTACAGTTATGTTTTGTGGTTGGTGCATTCCATCATATTGGGTGCTAAATTAAAACATAGTTGTACATTGTGAAGTGAAGATTTTCTATTTTGGGGTGTTGAACATATACCTATTGGTGTTTATTGTATTTGTGTTTGTCAGTTGAAGGATACAACAGTGTAAGATGACCCCTGTGCTTTTGGACAGTGTGAATGCCCAAAATGTCTGCAGACATTCGCACAGTCCTGAAGTGGGAGAATGGAAGACCAGGCTCCCGTCCTTCGCCTCTCGCGCATGGCCTAGAGGGTCACGACCCAAACACCCGCCACGAGAAGAGTTTGTCCATTTGCCAGACGACCAGATACCCTGGTACAGGAACATACGGATGTGTCCATCTGCCTGCCCAGCAGCCCGCACTGGCCATGCCGACACCTGCGGCACGGATCAACTAGACTAAAATCTACACGTCGTTAGAGATGCCATGACGACCTAGACAACGGGAAGCACATCTGTACAAATGTACACACTGGACATTCCCACACCAACCTACACGAAGAATATACTCAGTGCTATGACGTAGGCGACAGGCATATTCACGGACGTGCATCTTTATTATTTTTACATAGGCTTTCAGAATGCAGAAACGCAAGACGCGTCATGAACTCTTCTACTAGCTTGCTCACGCTTCTCTTGAAACCAGTTACCGCCATGAGAAGTATAATGAAGACAATACTGGTCATGAAATTATATGCTCCTATAACCTAAAGCACCTGTACACCAAACGGACAACTTATGCACCAGGCCCAAGGAGGCCTCAAACAAGAGCTCCCGTGGACATTAACAAGGCAAGAGTCAGTTGCTGATCCTGCAGAATGAGCTTGGCGAAGCAACCAGCCAAGGTCGCAATGTTGCAAACCTACGTTCCAAGAGCAAATCATCAAAGGCACGATGTTGCAACCTCGTACTCCACGCACCAACGTTAAAGTCACCCCGACAAATTAAACCAGACGCGCAGTAGAAAAACAATATTAATTGTGCAGAATTCTGCCTCTTTCACGGTCCCTCCCCACGTGACCAAGCCGAACCTGACGAGATGCCAAACCCAAGAGAACAGAGGCGTCTGGATCCCTCGCTACGAGACACTGGCAGATACACTTGAAAGGCTCAATGGACATCTGCAACAGTGGGAGCGGTCCCCCGTCCAGCTATGAATAAGTCCTCACATTGTCTGCATGTACCCATAGTGAAACATTGTTACAACTTACAGGTACACCGAGAGCTGGGAACGACGGTGGTCCCAGGCTGGGAAGCTCACGGGCGCACCAATCAGAACATGGGGCTCTTATCACTGACGCCAGCAAATTTAGCCAATCCCCAGGAGTCTTCATGTAACAATTCTCATGTATCTAATTGTAAGGACAACCCAGATATACCACCTGACTACACCTTGTCCACTAATATCATTTTCTATATGTGTGCTATACTAACCCTACCACTCGAACACCCAATTAAGAGTGGCGATAGGTTTTTTGTTAACTTTCTGAAGTGACGCAAGTAGCGCGTCATAATACCGTAAAAAGGGCCTGCGAGCCCCACGATTGTGTGTGTGTCAGGACGAACGCGTACGCTCCTTGACCCATCCCTGCCGTTTTGTCTAATAAACAGCAGAGTCACCTTGCTCCTTGTGTGCGTCTCATACTCTATCTCACCTCATCTGGGATATACACGGGAGGAGTTGGGGCCTCCCTGCCTGGAGGACCGCGGACGGCCCGGCCAACCCCGGCAGAATTTCCCCCCGACAAGTTGGAGGCACTGCTGAGATCTGTTTAAGATCGACTTTTTATTTTTACTTTTTCCAGGCACTCACATTGCGAGGAGGCCCGGCGGCGCGGCCCCCTCTGCCGTTGCCCCCTTCTGAGGACTACAGGACCATCGCGGAGCTGCGAGAAGACCGGACAGCGCAATCCGGATATTGGCCCTCGGGAGCCGGTTGAGAAGTATCCCGCCCGCGGTTGGCGAGTGTCCAGACGTGGTCCAGACGAGGGGAGGTGGCGAGCCGCTTGGAGGGGTGCACGCAGTCGAGCGGCCCTGCATCGAGAGAACTTGGTGAGCATGACACGCACAACGAGCAATGCGAAATTGTGAGGGAGGGGGAGGGAGTAAATAAGGGAGGAGGGAGGTATTGTACAGAGGCGCGGCGAAGGTTTAACTGAGTGTTGCTAATGGAATGAATAGGTGACGAGACGAGTGCGAGAGCAGTCGGCTACGTCACGCAAAAAGAGGGGGGCGGAGCACGAAAACATCACGTGTGACCGCTCGTAGACACTGATTGGCCTAAATCGCGACTAACGTGTAGGGGTGGGTGTGTGTGGTTTCCTACGATTTGACATTTATTGATCAATGAGTAGATGAGGTTCCCTATTGTTCGAGCAAGAAACTCGATAGGTAGATGACGAGGTTCCCTATTGTTCGAGCAAGAAACTCGATAGGTAGATGACGTTTCCCTGTAGGCGGTAGCTAGTTACATAGTTGCTCAATACGGAAGATAATTGGCTGGTTAAGCCCTCCTGTTGAGGGGCGTATCACACGCGAGGCGACGCAGCGTGCGCAGTCCGGTTATATTATTGATGAGATTACCTTGTTCCAGGAGAGACAGGAAGACAGCTGTAGGGTTAGCGGGGTAGATTGCAAGTGTATTTTGAACTTAAAGAACATAATAAGAATGTACCAGTAGCTCGAAGAAATCGGTGACGTCACCAGTAGGAATTTAATAGGATATCGCGAGCACAAGGAACTTTGGGTTTGAGAGTGGTGGGGAAGAGAAAAATGATAAAGGAGCGGATACGGAGATAAACGATAAACGAGTGGATCGAAAGAGGAGAAGGGGAAAGGGGCGTGGCTGCGCACGGAGAACGCCGGCCACGGCAAGTGTAAAAGGGGGAGGAGAACGGGGAAACAGGACGACTGTATAAGATCGTCGTAAGGGGTACGCAGCCGCGGGGGGCTGCGTGCGCTCCGTAGGGGAAGGAATATAATATAACATCATACATATATACATATATTTGTTTTTTTATTATTATTATTTTTTTTTATTATTATTGCATAATTTGTCAAAGGATTGTCGTAAGTCCCCACACTTGCGGGGCAAGGTAAGCAATACAAGGGTGTATATTGTAAACTGCTAGTAAAGGGAAGGGTAACAAGGGGAGTGCGACTATGTCATACGGGAGAGGGTCGGGAGGGTGGGGGAACACCCTCACTACCCCACTACAACACATATGCACCACACTGCCACCACATAGGGAGAAATTAATTAAGTACAGCATAGAGTGGACCCAGGGGACGGACAACAAAATGTTAACACCATGGCCGCCTAATGGTAGTTTCGATCCATATGCCCAACATTCAATGCTAAACCATCTGCATAATACATACAAGGGGAAGAAGTTGACAAATCATGTGGAGGTGTTTAACTTATGGAGGATGTTCCAGGGGTCCAGACCAGGACAAAATGGAATGTTCACTATGGGGGAAACACCGGAAGAAAAGGAGATTAAGAAAGAAGGAACGGATGGGGAAAAGGGGTGTGAAAGGACAAAGAATACGGGGAATGAAGGAGAGGGAGGAGAAAAAATTGATAAATTAGACAACATAAAAAAGGAACCGAGCAACGAGATACCCATAACACCGGGAGTGAAAATAGGGGGAGAAGGGTTATACCCTCTAAGAGAATTAGGAGAAATAGAAGGACAGTTAAGGGCGGCTGAAGGATACTCGAACCCGGCATACAGCCCTCCACCATATGTGGTTCATAGGAAGATGACAGTGGGGGAGGGGAGGATTGGAGAAGAGCAGATTGTAGAGATAGGACATGATGAGTGGGTAGCTGCACAGATATTATTAAAATTACGGGGCTCACTAACGGGAGAAGAGAGGGAGGCAGTAAAGAGAACAGACGAGGATAGTACAAGGGAGAGTGAGATGAAGGGGGAGGAGCTATTACGACAAAGAGAAGAGATTTTGGAGGAAAAACTGGCAACGCTAAGGGATGAGCAGAACAAATTAATAAAACAGCTTGAGAAGGAGGAAAAGGAGAGAGTGAGGAGAAAGAAAGAGGGTAAAGACGAATTGGACAAATTAAGGGAACGAAATGAGGAGCAAAGGATAGAAGCTGAAAGGGTAAAAGCAGCAGCAGACAGGTTGTCAAGAGTAGTGTTGAGAGAAAAAAAGAAGGAAGAAGAAGATAAAGAAAGGGAAATGGAAATATGGAGGAGGAGGGTAGTATCAGAGGCAGCTAAGAAATATGAAGAGGGGAAAGCACTAGAAAGAGAAAGGGTGAAATGGGAAAGGAAGAAAGAGGATGAAAGAATATTGGAACAGATGAGCAAAGAAGTAATGGAGGAACTAAAAAGGAAAAGAGAGGAAAATAGTAGGGAGATGGAGGAGAGGAGTGAAGGGGAAAGAGAAGGGAGTAATAGGGAGAGTGAAAAATGGGGGGATGTATATAGAAGTAGAGAAGTAGCAACAACATCGACACCAGGGGGAGCAGTTGGTAACAAAGGAAGAGGAGAAATGGAGCTAATAGACTTAGAAACAGTAACAGTAAAAGGGAAAAAGGCAGAGTGGGGGATACCATTTATGACTGATTTTTGCAGTGAGGAGGAAGAAGGAGTAGAGAGGGGAGGAAGAAAGAGTGAAAGGGAAAGCTTAGATAAGCTGTACCTCACTAGAACAAACATAGACTCGCCATGGATCAGTAAGAGAAGGGAGGAGCTAGAACGAAGTGAGGAGAGGGTGCACGAACTAGTGGAAAAACAAACCCATGAAGCCACACTATCACCATCTCCATCACGCCCTCCCCCATCGCACCCTACATGCTCAACCGCCACACGCTCGCTGCGCACAATAAAGCTTGCGCCCTTCATGGACGAATTGACTCCCTATGCATGTCGGCTTAGAGACCTCCCTAGCCGCAGGCAAGACAGACAAATAAACATACCCATATTAAACACAGGAAATGACGAAAAAAGGGGAAAGAAAGAAGAGGGAGGTAGGAGCAGGGGTAGTAAGGAAGAATTTGAAGTGGTAAAGGAAACGGGGGAAGAGGAGGGGTGTGAAGACTCAATATTATGGAGCGTAAAGGGTGACACAAGACACAACTTAATGCCACTGTTGGAGAGAGGAGGGGTTAGACCGCAGTATGTACCTTGGAAGCATACGGATAAAGAAAATATAAAATGTAGGCTCCCATCACTAAGTGGAGGTGCGGGTAAGTGGATATATGAAATGGAAAAACACACCGCAGGACAGAAACTAGCAGTAGGAGATGTGAAGGGCCTGTTAATATCAATATTAGGGGATAGAGCGGACGACATCTGGAAGAGAGCAGGATTTCATGGGGTAACAATAACGAACACATCGCATGATGGGGCGCCATTTGCAAACTGCAGGCATGTGTTATGGCAGGCACTGAGAGTACAGTACCCAGACACATCAGACATAGGAGCAATTACTTCCCGTAAGATGCGTGAGAATGAGGATCCTGTTGATTATATCCAGGATATTCAAGAGAAGTGGCGCATGGAAACTAGAGAACAATGGGATAAAACACCAGCCATATTTTATCATATACTAGTACAAGGGCTCCCAGAAGGAGTTCAGAAACAACTAAAGAAAGTAGTGGGAATGGAAGCAAAACCGTGGCCAGAAATACAGCTGACTATAGTACATCACTGCAGGATATGGCAGGGAAAAATGAAACAAAAGGAAGAGGACAGGAAAACAGAAGAGGCCAAACTAGTACAGAAAAAACTTACTAAATACACTATGGAGGGGGCACTAATAACTACGCCCACACCAATGGCCCAAAGCCCCACACAAGTAGTGGCTGCACAAGATCCAGCTCAAATAGCACCCCCACAAAGTATAACACAGCAAGTGCCGCCACTACAATTACACGCACCAAACGTGGGAGGAGGGTACCCAATGCAAGGAGCTGGGAATTATAGTTATAACAGAGGGAGAGGAGGATTTATGAGAGGAAGAGGATACGGATATAATACCCAACAGCAGGTGGGGGGACGAAATACCTACCCCACAGGGCAACCGGTATACCAGGACAACAGGCATGGAACAGAGTCAGCCCTACTGGACCTAAAAATCCAGATGGACGAGGCAAAGGACAAGGGTAATCTAGCCATTCTCCTACTGCTAGATCTATCAGCTGCCTTCGACCTCGTCGACCATCAGATCCTCACAGAACATCTGAGGACCTCAGCGGCCTTCTCTAACAAGGCGACTGCCTGGATCCAGTCCTTCCTAACCAACCGAACCACCCGGGTCTTCTCCCCAGGGGCATCAGCACTCCCTGTCCCCATCACCTGCGGCGTTCCTCAAGGCTCGTGCGTCTCGCCGACTCTATACAATATCTTCACAAAGCTATTGTTTGACCGCCTAGATAATCTAGGTGTCACTTACACAAACTATGTTGACGATACCCAGGTTCTCATCACCCTATCAGGGTGCTACGACGAGGACTCCACCAAAATCAACAACCTTTATTTAGAGATCCAAGCCTGGATGGCAGAGCACGGCCTATGCCTCAACGATGAGAAAACTGAGCTCCTCATTGTCGGCTCCCAACCGCGGCTAAACAAACTAGACCCCCGTTACGCGTCCATCAACATTGACGGTAACCTAATCACAGTAGCCAAAGAAATTAAAACCCTTGGGGTTTATCTAGACTCCACTCTCTCACTCAAAAGACAGGTGAACGCAACTGCCTCTTCAACAGCTTACACCAATAAGCTCATCAACGCCTGCAAACCTTTCCTATCACCCTCTAGCTGCATTACACTAGCCAGAGCGTTAGTGCTCTCAAAAATTGACTACTGCAACACCCTCTTTCTTGGCTCATCAGAACACAACCTGAACAAACTACAGGTACTGCAAAATAATGCCATCAGAGCAGCCCGCAGTATCCCACGAAACGCCCACATCTCCAGCTTCAGACAAGATGCTCACTGGCTCCCAGTACGAGACAGAATCTCCCTCAGATCCCTCGTCATCGTCCATAAATGCCGCTCTAACGACGCACCCAAATACCTGGCAGACAAGTTCCACAATCACACCTCAACTAGACCAACTAGAACACCATACGCACACTGCCTCTCCGTTCCCAAATTCTCTCTAAAAAAAGCAGGCGGCGCCAGCTTCCCGGTCCTAGCTGCCAAACTATGGAACGCTTTGCCACCACACCTTAGAGCAGAACCCTCATTTTGGACTTTTAGAGCCAAAACAAAAACATGGCTTTCCAACAAAAACGCCGCTTAATGCACTTCCTCTCTGCTTGCCTCTGTTGACCACCTGTAACCCGGTCTACTACACCGTTGTTGTTTTATCACAATCTGTACTGTATATTTTTGCCATGCTGTAACTGTTTTTAAGTCTCCGGCGCCCAGCTACCCCAGGGTTCGGTGCGCGGTACAAATAAATAAACTAAACTAAACTAAACTAAACTAAACAACACAGGGAGCTTCCCATGGCAGAGTAGGGAACCACCCGTGTGTTGGAGTTGTGGATTATTAGGACACATGTCACGTACGTGTAGGGTCAGGCCAGGAACACCAGCATGGAATGAACAGGCACAACCTAGGCCATCACAAGAACAGCAGGGCATACAACAACAACAAATAACGCAACAACAGCCACAAACATATTCACTGCCACAACAACAAGTAGCGCTAACACAGCAACCCCAAACTGAACAAACGCAATTGGGTAGGGTGACGGTCTTGGGACACAACCCTTACACAGGGAATGGCCAATCATTGTACCCCCAATAGGACAGCCCACAGACGACCTTGGTGTGTCCCATCCTGTCAGTAACACCTAATAGTGCAGAGGAGCCACGCATAGAGGTAACGATAGGTGACAAAAAGTTATCATTCCTTGTTGACACCGGGGCAACCCGGTCTTGCATAAGGGAAGGTAAATTTAAGATGTCAGGCGAAGCCATGAACACCCAAGGATTTTCTGGGGCTAAAGGGTTGGTTCCTTTTACTGATAACGTTCCTTTATCTATCGGAGATTATGATCTGTCAGTTCCACTTTTGTATTATAGTGCCTCACCAGTAAATATACTGGGGAGGGACATAATGAATAGGTTAAATATGACAATCTCCTTTACAGAGGATGGTATAATTTGCTCTACTCCAGGGATTAACATGCTAGCAGCACGACAGATTATGCAAGCATACTGCGGACAGACAGCGATTAGGGCGGAACCAGTAGATGGCGAGCTATTCCAGTATGGAACAGACATGGCATTTGCATGGATGCCAGGGATAGAAGGGAAAATATGGAGGAGGCCAGCAGCCTATCTATTCCGACCAGAAACACCTGTTAATGAACAAGAAGGAAAGGTGTTTGTAATGGACATTGAGAGCATTATTGCTACAGCTGAGTATATTGCTGTGCACGCCCAAGACAAAGAAGGAAGAGCATGGAGGGCAGTGATAGCACTAGCAGAAGGATGTAGGTTGACCCAGGTGTCAGATGAGGAGCTGTTCTCAGAAGAAAAGGAGGAGGGGGAAATGGTGTTCATGATGAGTGTAGAAATATGGCTAAGAGTGGCTCACAAACAAATAGCACAGAAAATTGCGATGGCACTTGAGGCACCTGCATGCACCCCAGTCCCTTTCTTTAAGGAGGATATGTCAAAGGTGCCCAAATCATTATGGACCATTAGCCCTTATGACGTAGGATGCATAAAAAGCATAGGGGGTGTACGGATAAAATTTAAAAAAGGTGCCATACTACCAAGAGTAAAGCAGTACCCACTGTCAAAAGAGGCAGATGAGGGCATATATGAAACTATAACGGCACTTATAAACAATGGCATATTGGTCCCCTCAGAATCACCATGTAACACGGCTGTGTACCCAGTGCGCAGGGCTAAAGGAGGGTCTTGGCGCTTCATACAGGACCTCAGGCCCTTGAACAACATAGTAGAAGCAGAATATCCAGTAACAGCAAACCCGGCCACAATATTGTGTGGCATCCCAGCAGAAGCATCACGATTTACAGTAATAGACCTTAAAAATGCATTTTTCTCAATACCTTTACACCCCGACTCACAAGATTTGACAAGTTTCACTTACCGAAATACAAAATGGAAACATACCAGGTTACCACAGGGGTATTGTGAATCACCCTCAATTTTCAATAGAGTAATACAGATGGATTTGGGTAACGTTGAGGTGGAAAGCACAGTGTTACAGTATGTGGATGACATAATAATTTGCAGTATAAATGAAAGTAAATGTAGAGAGGACTCCTTAAAAATGTTGACTATATTGGCTGAAAAGGTGTACAAGGTAGACATGGAAAAAATACAATACTGTCAGGAACAGGTACTTTACATTGGCCAACTGATATCCCAACATGGAAGAAAGATTGCACCACAAAGAGCACAGGCCATCTCAAGCACTCCCATGCCACAGACTGTGAGAGAACTGCAGCAATTTCTGGGGCTGTGCAACTACTGTAGAGCATGGGTATTTGATTACAGTTCATACATAGGACCCCTGCTTGAGGGTTTGAAGGAAGCAAATAAAGGGGAGAAAAAGTTGGGGTGGACTATGGAAATGAGGGAGGCATTTGACGAACTGAAGGACGCGATATCAACAGCTCCAGTACTGGCATCCCCAGACTATGAGCGACGCTTTTTTATATTTTCACATTGCGACTCAGCAGTAATGAAAGCAGTATTGGCCCAAAAAACAAGCATGGGCTATAAACCAGTAGCCTTTTACAGCGGTCACTTAGACCCCGTGATGTTAGGCCACTTCCCTTGCGAACAAGGTCTCGCTGCAGCTGCTTTTGCAGTAGAAAAAGCATCAGCGATAACGATGGGGTGTCCAACTACACTGTTTGTATAACATGCACTATTTGCAATATTGAATAAACCCAAGTCCACACTAACTACACAAAGGGCATCCGGTTATGAGATCATTTTGTCTAGGGCTGAACTAGCAATTGTTAGATGTAGCACTGTTAACCCTGCAAGGTTCCTAGCAGAAATAATTGAGGAGGGAGATTACGCCCACGACTGCACCGAACTAAATGAAATATATTCATGTACTAGAAAAGTTGAAGAAAATGAACTAGAGGGAGGTGAGCTTTTGTTTATTGATGGGTCATCAACTATTGATCAAGGAGATGGGATAAGGAGGACTGGGGCAGCAGTGGTAAAAATGATGGAGGCGCCGGTGTGTGTGGCTATGAAGTGTGTACAGTTACCACAGCATTACTCTGCTCAAGCCGCAGAACTAGTTGCACTAATATTAGCATTAAAGGAAAGTTTTAACAAACGTGTAACAATATATTCCGACAGTGCATATGTTACATCCACTGTTCACTCAGGGCTATCAAAATGGAGAAGAAGAGGGTTTAGGAGAGCTGATGGCACTCCAGTGCAACATGCCCTCTTGTTGGCTGAATTAATTGAAGTAATAAACGACCCCCAAGAGCTAGCCCTAGTAAAATGCACCGCACACACCAATGGTGAAGACCACGTCTCAAAAGGGAATGCAGCAGCAGACGCACATGCGAAATATGCTGCATACTTTGGTGAGATATGGAACCCCACAGACTCACAGAGAGGGAGAGGGAGGGGAATGGCTAGGGAGATGTTAATAAAAGAAGGGTACACCCATCTCCCAGCCACACAGATTATGGAACTACAAGCGGCTGCACCAATGGCCGAAAAGGAAATATGGGTAAAAAGAGGATGTACAATGTCACCAACCGACGCACTATGGCGCCAGGGTGGTACTGGGAAAGTTGTAATACCATTGGCACTTTTAAATACCGCCCTGAGCCAATTACATCACCCAGCCCATACAGGCAAGGAAATAATTGCAGCACGAATTAGAGAAGATTGGTTTTGTCCCGAGTTGAATTGTCATGTGTCAAATTCTATCAGCAATTGTCTCACATGTCAACAGTTTACGGCCGGTCATACCCTAAAAGTGATAAGAGGTACCATACCCCGGCCAGAAGGACCTTTTCGGCACCTTCACATTGACTATGTTGATATGATCAACATATGTCAAGGTAATAGGTATATGATTGTAGTAGTATGCCCATTTTCTAGGTGGATTGAAGCAGGGCCCTGTTCAAACCCAGATGCATTTAGAGCAGCCAAATTCCTAGTAAGGGAGGTCTTCCCCAGGTGGGGAGTGTGCGAGGTGTTAAGATCAGACAACGGCCCGCATTTCGCAAACGAAATGTTCCAACATATCACAGCCCTGCTGAGCATAAAGCACAAATTTGCATATGCATATCACCCACAGGCTAACGGTGTATGTGAACGCCTGAATGGCTTATTGAAGGAGGCAGTTGCAAAGATACAACAAACAACAAAGAAAAGTTGGTTGTATTGCCTTCCGTTAGCCTTATTCGAACTAAGGAACAGGCCAGGGTCCGACCACCACCTCACCCCACACGAGGTGGTTACTGGACGTCAAATGCGCCTTCCCCTAACGCCAACGTCAAGGGCATTCACTGACCACGAAAGTTCAGCGAGTGTACTAGGTGATGAAATGTATCAATATGTGTCGTCTTTGATTACTAGTGTTGTGTTTGTGTCTCAACAGCTCGAGCGCACGCGGGGCGGGTCCACCAGAAATCAAGAAGAAGGCGCCAGTACAGAATTAAGAGAACTTGTGCAAACTTGCCAAAGGTGACCACGTGCTACTTCGCAATTTCAATAGGAAGTGGAACGACAAAAGGTTCACCGGCCCACATCTGGTAGAAGACGTATCACCAAGAGCAGTAAAACTAAAGGACAAGCGTGCCTGGAACCACCTACATGATGTAAAGATATATAAACTGCAGACCCGCCCCAGCGCCAACGACAGGTCCATTGGAAGAACAGCAACAACATCCCCGACGGCGGAAGGAAGTTCTACCACAGACAACGATCCAATTCACTACCCAGCTACCCCAGAGACAACAACTGACGAAGAAAGGGGTGATCCCTACACTGCCCACCCCATGGTCACACGTTCAAAGAGTAAAAATACTTCCGCCATCTGAGCGCAAAAAACCCCCCCCCGCCCATTGACTCCCAAGGACAGTTGTAACTTAAACTGAAAGCCACTGGCCGCACAAATACACATGTAAACACATGAATGTTCTCTTTTTTCTCTCGCACATACAGGAACTGCGTATTATTGTATTGTTAAGTAGAGAGCTAATTAACAAGTCCACTGTCCAGGCGTAGATGGTACTCCCAGACGATAATTACCCAGAAGAATTGTCACACCAATTTGTATACGAAATAAAAAGGCCAACATACCTAAAAAGAAGAAGGGTACGTGTCTACTACACAGCCTTTCTCCTGGCCATAGAATATTACATGCCCCACCTCCGCCCATACTTGCCGGTCCTAAGAGACCGATCACTAAGAGTAGCGTGGGAACACCTCTTCGCCTGGGCACTGAATGACTATTTGATAGGGAGAGCTTAAATAACACAAAACTAACATCTAAAAACGAGCATTTCTGAGAATTTTTAGGCGGGCAACTTTAACGTCGCAAGAATACGCTGCCAGGACTGCAGCAAGGTAAGAGCAAAATGCCGGTGAAATTAGCAGTTGTAATAAAAATAATAGGGATTTTGATGATCACAGGATTTTTGGCTGCCTCTGTCTGGCAGTACAGCTGTGCTATCAATTTTATTGCTGCACCCAAACCTAATATACCCCCGTTCCTTGCTGCAACAGGTGTTACGTCAGGTGGTAGTAGTAACATTGCACCCAAGCAAAATAGAGTTAAACGCAGCACATACTCAGACAATAAAGGTATTGATAATTATGTACAAGATTCAGCACACGTCACAAACAACATATGGTACCAGCACATGACCCGCATTGGTAAGCAGACAACTGAGGATAGCTGCTACGTCTGCTCATTAATACCATACGCCATGAGTGCTTCACAAACATTTGTTGCCACAGAAATAAATGAGAAGATAGCGCAGTGCATAATATACTTGGCACTGTTCCAGACGAAAGGAAGATTTCAAGGAACTGTAGTGCACATGACATGGAAAACACGAGACTCATACCCATATGAAAACAACTTCCTCAAGACCTACTTGAGTTATCACAAGACCAGTTTACATGCTGAAGCATTCAAATATATAACAAGTGGCCCTGCAAAAGGAGAAACACAGAAAGTAACACTGCAGTACTTACCATGTGATTGGTACGCCACTGAAGTTCCGGGTAAACAAGGATGCTGGGAGAGGCCGCTACTGACGATAACAGGAAAGGTGTATCTGGACAACAGCTGGGAGATAGGAGTGATTGGCAGCAACATGGTAACAAAAGAAACTATCTCAATCATCGAGGCACACAATCACCGATGTTGGACGACGTGGATCAAGTATGTACCAAGGCTCACGTGGGTAGAAGAAGATGAAGACCCAATAACGATACTACCGTTGACTGCGCCCAAGGTATGCTACCAGCATAAAGGAGAGGTGGACGTAGGATATAACACCAATTGTGCAAGTGTGACGGAGTTACCTGAGGGGGGAGCGGGAACAGCAGTAATAATGGACCATTATTGGGCCTGTGGAGAAAAGGCATACCATACGCTGCCTCCCCTGTGGAATGGTGTGTGCACAATGGTACACGTCAATGTGCCATCACTAGTGGTACCTAAGAAGCATGTCAATGTGGCGAAACTTCCTAGAATGACTGAAGGGGATAAGAGAAGAAAGAGATCTGCACCACTTCGGGAGGAGCAAGGGAACAGGACCAACAGCAATGACACTGTCCTAAATAGAAGAAAAAGACAAGGAGAGCCGCTGACAGGAAATTACCTGTGGGGAAGGTCGGAAACGGCACTAACATCAATACCGCCAGAACACAGACTATTTAGCAGAGCAGCAATGTTCTTCTCCTCAATAATACACCCGGGACTACAGGCTTACGCAAACGCAAAATGGCTCCAAATAACTAGATGGGAACTAATGATGACCATCAATTCTACAGTAAATGGGTTCAACGCAATAAAAGAGGAGCTGCGAGCTGTAAGGATGGTAGCACTACAGAACAGATATGTATTGGACCTTCTCACAGCAATGAAAGGAGGAGTTTGTGCAAAGATAGGACAATCATGCTGCACGTTCATACCTGCCAATGATGCTGACAATGGTACACTGACAGAAGCAGTTTCGCAATTGGCCCAGATGCACTCCAAAATGATGGATGAAAGCAACGGTGTGAACAAGGATAAGAGCTGGTTTTCACTGTTATGGTCATGGATGCCATCTTGGCTGTCAGATGGACTGAAAATAATAGTGGGCTGTACTATATTGGCTGGAGCTACCCTGATCATAATTAGATTTTGGAAGGCACGGAAGGCACGCACTACTGACGAGTTGCTGGAAATGGTGGGAATGCACCCCTTGATGCCAACAGATGACGGCCAGCATACAGGTGTAATAATACAGGAGAGGGAGAAGCTGCGCACCCAAATTATCACCAACCATCTAGACCCACCATCCGTGAAGATCGAGAACCCAAGAAACCCCAGGAGCTACATAGGAAGATGGGTATACTGTACTCCTGGAGGTACCTGTGAATATATGTATTGGTCCTTTGAAGATCATGTAAACCACTATGGACATCTCGGAGGAATAACTAAGATATGGCGAGTAAGAGGAGATAACGAGAAGGATATGTTTGTGGTCGACAAGTCGACTAGAGGGGGGACCGAAGTGGGAGAATGGAAGACCAGGCTCCCGTCCTTCGCCTCTCGCGCATGGCCTAGAGGGTCACGACCCAAACACCCGCCACGAGAAGAGTTTGTCCATTTGCCAGACGACCAGATACCCTGGTACAGGAACATACGGATGTGTCCATCTGCCTGCCCAGCAGCCCGCACTGGCCATGCCGACACCTGCGGCACGGATCAACTAGACTAAAATCTACACGTCGTTAGAGATGCCATGACGACCTAGACAACGGGAAGCACATCTGTACAAATGTACACACTGGACATTCCCACACCAACCTACACGAAGAATATACTCAGTGCTATGACGTAGGCGACAGGCATATTCACAGACGTGCATCTTTATTATTTTTACATAGGCTTTCAGAATGCAGAAACGCAAGACGCGTCATGAACTCTTCTACTAGCTTGCTCACGCTTCTCTTGAAACCAGTTACCGCCATGAGAAGTATAATGAAGACAATACTGGTCATGAAATTATATGCTCCTATAACCTAAAGCACCTGTACACCAAACGGACAACTTATGCACCAGGCCCAAGGAGGCCTCAAACAAGAGCTCCCGTGGACATTAACAAGGCAAGAGTCAGTTGCTGATCCTGCAGAATGAGCTTGGCAAAGCAACCAGCCAAGGTCGCAATGTTGCAAACCTACGTTCCAAGAGCAAATCATCAAAGGCACGATGTTGCAACCTCGTACTCCACGCACCAACGTTAAAGTCACCCCGACAAATTAAACCAGACGCGCAGTAGAAAAACAATATTAATTGTGCAGAATTCTGCCTCTTTCACGGTCCCTCCCCACGTGACCAAGCCGAACCTGACGAGATGCCAAACCCAGGAGAACAGAGGCGTCTGGATCCCTCGCTACGAGACACTGGCAGATACACTTGAAAGGCTCAATGGACATCTGCAACAGTGGGAGCGGTCCCCCGTCCAGCTATGAATAAGTCCTCACATTGTCTGCATGTACCCATAGTGAAACATTGTTACAACTTACAGGTACACCGAGAGCTGGGAACGACGGTGGTCCCAGGCTGGGAAGCTCACGGGCGCACCAATCAGAACATGGGGCTCTTATCACTGACGCCAGCAAATTTAGCCAATCCCCAGGAGTCTTCATGTAACAATTCTCATGTATCTAATTGTAAGGACAACCCAGATATACCACCTGACTACACCTTGTCCACTAATATCATTTTCTATATGTGTGCTATACTAACCCTACCACTCGAACACCCAATTAAGAGTGGCGATAGGTTTTTTGTTAACTTTCTGAAGTGACGCAAGTAGCGCGTCATAATACCGTAAAAAGGGCCTGCGAGCCCCACGATTGTGTGTGTGTCAGGACGAACGCGTACGCTCCTTGACCCATCCCTGCCGTTTTGTCTAATAAACAGCAGAGTCACCTTGCTCCTTGTGTGCGTCTCATACTCTATCTCACCTCATCTGGGATATACACGGGAGGAGTTGGGGCCTCCCTGCCTGGAGGTCCGCGGACGGCCCGGCCGACCCCGGCAGAATTTCCCCCCGACAGTCCGCAGACTTTGTGACTGTCAGGTGTGGGCTGGGGGAAACAATATGATGGAAGGGATATACACTGTTAGTAACCGGCGAGGGCGCAATCAGAATTAAAGGACCATTCTGATTAGCCCTTGCCGGGACATTAACCGGCCGGGAATCCCTTGGATTCCATGCCTTTGTCCCCAGCAGGGGGCATGGCAGCCCCTCAGACAATGAGGAGACTAGAAGCAGGGCCATCCCCACTCCGAGCCTCCACACGGCTGGAGGCCGCCTTGATTCAGGTATGTTTTTTTGTCCTCCCACCCCCCGACTTACCTTCTGCCTGCTTTGTCCCCAGCAGGGGACAATGGCAGCCTCCAGCCATGTGGAGACTCGAAGCGGGGACATCCCCGCTCCGAGCCTCCACGCGGCTGGAGGCTTCCATCGTCCCCCGCCGGGGACTCAGTTATGTTTTTTTTTCACCCTAGCTTCCGCCCTCCCAACCCGACTTTCCTTCTTCTCTGTCGTCTTTCGGGAATGGACGCGCTGGGAACACTTCTGTTGGCCAAACTGAATATTGCTATCATGTAGGTATGATTGAAAGCCAACAACTGTACCCAGTGCTCCATTAACTAGCCCTTGTTCGATGTCAAGGTTACGTTTAAGCATTACTCTACAATTTAAGCATAATATTTATATTTTTTCCAACCCAGCTGTGTTGGAGATTGAATTTTCTAAACTACTTAGTCTTGTTGTGGCTTGCTCACACATGGGTACTGTTATATCATGTACATCTAGTTTGTCTGTAGCCCTAATTTCCATTATTGGTTGCATTTCTTTATTTAACATTGTTTCATTGAATTTGAAACAGCTTGCAAGAGTTGGCATTAAGGCCATACAATTGACATTTTTATGCGCTAATTGTTCTATAACATCAGTTGCACATGCATTATCGCCATAAAGTGCATGAATGTGGCGGTTTTTCAATACTACTTGTGCTTCTTGCGATAGTACAGCAACTCTAATACTTTTCAAGATGTTGGCATAAGTGAGATCTGCAGATTGCCGCATGGTCTCTGTTAATTCTCTGTATTGGAAATGTTGCCAAAGGTTGATATTTCCTATGCTGCCAACAGTTTTACGGCACAGTTTGTGGCCTAAGGTTTCAAAAATGGGTTCACCTTTCACTGGTGTCAATTGTAGAAGTTCTCTGAAAACGATAATGTGCTTCCCTGCAAAGAGTTCTTCGTTGTTATTTTTAAGTACTTCCTGCAATCTGAGGTGAATCAAAGCCAACATTAGGTTGGAGACCATGCTCACTTCGTCTATTAGTAGCATTTTCCTTTGTTTCAATACTCTGCGTACTTCCATTGCAGCTTCTGCAGAAAGTTTGTAATAAGTTTGTCTAATTTATTTTGATGCTCTACTGGAAGCAGTAGTAATCGTGTAAAGTGACACTGCCTATGTTGAAGGCAGCTAAACCTGTGGGGGCCGTTACAACAGCTGACAGTTTGTTGTTTGTCAATTGCTGAAGAAACTTGCTGATAATTTTGTTTTTCCTGATCCAGCTTCACCACTCACGTACAGCAGTATAGGTTTGTAATTTTGGCAGTTACATTCTTTATTTTCGTGTTGTACACCATGTACAATTTGTTTTGTTACGTCTTCAAAAATGGTTCACTGATCTTTGTTAAGTTTTGCTTGTTGTACAGTTAAGTCTTCTGTATCTTCTTGATACTGATACATGGTGTTTTCTACTTCTGCCGTAGCTACTTCTGCCTCATTTGCTATTAGTGGTTGTCCTAGTGGTTCTTGACTTCCTGTTACAGAAGGTTGACTACTGTTGGAAGAGTCCTTATCTAGTTGGGCCTGAAGTTCTTCTTCCTGTTTCTGCTCATTGTGTAACATTGTTTTGTACTGTGTAAAGTTCACATCGGTGATAGCACTTTCATTTGCTTTGAAAGCATCTTCATAGCAGTCATAGTTATCTAGTATGTCTTCCTCTTTTCTCCATGGTTTAAAAAGTTGTAACAGAGACATGTAATATAGTTCTTTCTGTGGAGGAGTTTTTAATGACAATTTTACATGATTAATTAAGCTTCGTTTGGTAAGTTTCACTAAGCTCCCTTCACAATCGGTCACTCTATATCTATGTTTGCTTTCATCGGGTTTTATATAATTTGTGTATGCAAGGTTTTGAGCTATATGGTATAGGCACATGCTTTCCAAAGTGCTACTCCTGTTCGGATAGTATGTGTCCAGTAAATTGTTTTTTAGAATGTCTTGGCTGTTGGGATAATTTCTGGCAATTGTTTCTATGTCCTCTTATGATTTCAGCACTCTTTTCCTAGACTTAGCAGGACCAAGACTTAGCCATACTATGTTGTCTGATTTTCCATACAAAGCAGTACCGGTTAAATGATCTGCTGCTTCATAGGCGCCACATTCTCTATGCAAGAGCATTTTTATGCCTAGGCTGTACAATTTCTGTGACAGTGTTTTGTCTGATGTTAGATCATCCGAGAGGTCTTGAAGCGCTGTTTTTTCTGCTTTTGTTAAGTAGGCTTTAACATATCGTGCAACAGCAGTAGAATTGTCTGCAATGCACTGCACACCTATGTTTGCATTCCATAAGAGGGCAATGATTGCATTGTAATCATTGATATATTTTGATTCTTCTGTTCTTTTTATATAATATGTGTTCTTAGGTGATTTACCTTTAACACTATGTCAAACTGAAGACATGAAGTTGTTTATTTCACCTGTTTCTGTATCTGGTCTAGGAAAACCAAAGAAGCATTTGGTGTAGTATTTACCTTTGTTTTTGTATTTGCGGTGACAATATTTGCCACATTTGTGTCTTTGAAATTGTAAAATCTGCCCATGAAACGCTCTATGTGTCTGTTGTGAAGGGATTTCACAAGTGACATATTTTTGGATAAACTGCAAAACAGTGCTATCACTGTCGTGACCAAATTTAGGTGCACCTTTGATCCATAACAGCATGTGAATATGTGGTGCTCTTCTCACTTGATATTCTTTTCTCCAAAAGAAGTGTTGCATTTCTCCAAGGGGAGGAACAGTTTTATTGCAAATAAAGTGTAGCACGATGATGGAAATATCTTGAAACATTCACTGGATCTAGAGAGCAAAGTTCTCCAGGTTTTAATATATCTATGTTGTTTTTGTTGCTGTTTGCTATGCTTAGGAACTCATGTAAATCTTCCGATGCATATTCTGCACAACTTAGTGTAACAAACCATGTCGGTAGTCCAAGGTTTCTGATCATACAACGCACGTCCCCGTGCCGTCGGAACCAGTATTCCTTTGTACCACGCATGTTTGCAAACACATTTGTTATACTTGATTGTAAAACCTAATCTTTTTCCTGTACTTTTTGTATTAACTGCGTAGCTGACATGTTTTCAAAGTGGGTTCCAAATTTCAAAATTTGTGCAATCCGTAACATAGCGTTGCTAATTCACTTTCATAGAGTAGGTGGAATCTTTTTTTATTTTTTTATTTTACATTTATAAAGCGCTCACACAGCCCGCAGGCATCGAGTTGTATTCCACATTTTGTCTAAATCTAGGATCTTGCGAATACATTCATAGTGAGCGGTATTCTGATGCCCCAATCTGAGTGTGTCTATCATCGTATCTTCCACCTTTGTCAGTAGGAAATAGAAGTGGAAAAGCACATGCTTCTATACTTTTTTCCCATATACTCATTGGTGAATGTTTGGTTTGTCGCATTTGGTAAGTTCCTAGTGCATCATCTATGCTTTCATTGGAATGCAATGGATGAATTGTGTACTGGTCCAAAAGAGTGGATACTGTAGCAGGATCCAGAAGTTCAAATTGTCCAGTTTCTGATGGCTCTTGAATTATATCAGTTGTTTCCCTTAAGCTTTCTTCAATATTAATTTCCTTGTAGTACTCGTTATTGTCTTTTAGATATTGCAATGCTTGTCTAACTTTATGTAAGTCCACCAGTTGTTGCCAAATTATTTTGTCTTTTGTTGGTACAGCATTTACCAAGACTATTAAAGAATGCTCTATTGACCATTTTCGGTTATATCTAATGCCAAATAAACTACTTTGCCACAAATGCCTTTCACCCCAATTCAGAGGGAGGTAATTTTGCTGTTTTTGGATGAAGGCGTATAATTGCTTGAAATGGGTGAACTGTTTGAATTGTGATGCTCTCATACAAATTGAGTTGTTGCAGGATTGTTGGTAGTGGGAACAATTCCAAATTATTTTTAATAGCACGTGAAGGAGTGTGGTTGATGTCTAATTTTGTAGTGCAACATATTAGGCGTTCATTTAGTTCATATTTGTTTTCTGCTAAAAGGTAGACAGCTAATTCAAACCATTTAGAATCTTCATTGTTTTCTATTTTGTATGCTATGTCTATATTTTTTGTGTTCCTTTTGTAAAACGTTCTGCGGCAACACACACAACCATGGTTTGGTACTTCAGCCGATGCCCTTTTAAAGGTTAGTATTTCTTTTCTGTATGTGTGTAATAGAAGGTTGCTATGTGCAGAATTGTTGCTAATATGTTCTAAAACTATTAGTGTTAGTATTAGTGGCTTTCACTTCCAAAATATTTTCTCTGAATACGGTCAATTTCTTCTTGTAAGTATTTGGGTGTACCATGAAGAAGAGTATTATTTAAATTGCCTAATTCTGAAGCTGGCCTTTTTGCATAGTATATTTTATACACTAGAATTCTTACATTTGAATGATGTAATGATATCGTTTTGATATCATGGAAGGTGCTTTTGCAAATAGGCCCAGAAATGCAGGCTAATGAATGTCCTTGTAGTCCTGTGTATTTGCACACTGGCCAAATATCCATATTTTGCAGCACTTTCATTTTACTTTTGTCTTTTCCTTTTACATACTGATTGAGGAACTGACGTAAAGATTTGAAAGATTTATTTGGAATGGCACACATTGTTGTGCACGGCCATTTGTATACTGGACGGGTGTGGTTCTGTCGAATTGCGAGGTAATTCTGATTTTTTAGGGGATTCTTTTGTAAGCACTGTTTCTTGTTCCATGATGGTATTATTGATTATTTCATACCCTTGTCCACTGCTATGGATGGCAATTGTGTTTGTTTGATTTTGTTTGTATGCTTCTTCATTAAAATAAGGTTCTGTGGTTGTCGTGTGACTCCATTCACCTCCACAAACATTTAAGAAATTATTTTTGTTCACATTCCATTTATTGCTGAGTTTTTTTTTGTAGTTTGGTACTTAGTTTTGTTAGTGCTTTCATCCTACTTAACACTAATATGAACAACTTCCTTTTGAGAAGGATTGCACTGTCCACGAGAGCTTCTAGGATTAATTTTCTAAGGTAGGTTTTAAGGGTTGAGGATGATTTCGGACCTCTTCTTATTAGATTCTGAAGGACTCTGTGGCGAAACATTTTTGATAAAATACTTTTTCTACTGTGGGTTCTTGTTACTATATCAGGATTATTAGGAGCATTGCTAGTTGTACTGGTAGCCATTGTTTGGCAACATTTTTGTGTTTTATGACACATTTTGATGGAGGAGGTAAAGTTTCAGTAGTTGACGCTTCCTTTGTTCTGCTAAACGACTGTATTATCTGGTTTGTTCCTACGTTCTCTACAATCTCTACTACTGATGGATGCTTAGATTGGACACTTTTCTTTTTATTAGCTCTAATTCTGCGTTCCTTTCTACTTACTTGCTTTTTGGTAGGCATTCTTTGGTGCCTGTTGAAAAAAAGAAGGCATGCTTTGGTCTGTTGTACAATGTATGTGTGTTGTGTGCATGCATGCATGATTTTGATGGGGAAGCTGTTTGTTGTGGTGTTTGAATATGCATTGGACTCTTACAATGATTTGGGAAGTCTATTTTTCTATTTATATAGCACTACACTGTGCTTCAGATGACAGTACAAAGTGGCCTAGTGATGACGAGAAGCATTATTTGTAGACAAAATGGCATAACATTGAAACAGCTATTTCTTTCCTAGTACTAACATTCTAATGATTACGTATGTTTGAGTCCCAAACATACAGAGATTTGTGAGCCATTCTGCCTGTTATTCTTTGTTTAACAAATGGGGATTTCTGAGTAGAATGGTGTAGAAATCAATGTTTGCTTTGGTGCCAAAGTTAAAAAATAACCCACGCACCCTCATTGAGGAACAGTTAGAATATAAAGGTAGTACTGTACTTACTTTTTTTTGGAAAAGACCAGGTTTCTTTGGATATGTCGTTTGCAGTGTACATTCTGTTGCTTCCCAAGAGAGTAGTCTTCACTGCGATTGAGAAAAAAAAATGATTCACTTTGTGTGTTTAAAGCAGTGATGACACTGTACACGTTAATTGTGCATCATTTGTCAGAGTATTCTCCTTTCGTATTGCAACACACTGCATGTGTGCATTTCCCTTCACTATGTGCTGTCTTTGTATGTTTTTTGCAGTATGTTACTTGCAAGTCCTTCAGAAATTATAACAATTTTAAGGTTATGAAAATGCCTTGTTTTTGTAAAGCTATTTTATCTATAGGAGAGAGGTTTGTAAGCGATAGGACATTATCGTAGATGGGAAAAAATGTTCTACTTTCAAATTATAAGTACAATGCCGAAAAATCGGGAGACCCTCAGAGGGAGATGTCACCACAGCAATCGGGAGCGCTTATTTTTCCCATACGATCGCATTGCAAGTAGTATTACTGTAGGCCGTACACAGTACACAACTCAGACATTTTGTAATGTAAACTCGTGTTTCGCTGTAAATAGGCATGCCTGTAACCTATGTATAGGTTATCCGGGAGACAATACGACGTAGTGCAGTTTGCCATTGAAAAATCGGACATCTTGCACTTAAAATGGGAAGCGTTGGTATGTATTGCATATGCAGATTTGGCGGCATTAATTTGTTTAAATTAAATCATAAGGGTTGCACATCTTCTCTGATTAAAATATGCATACCTATACTCTATACTCATGCATGTGCGCATGCATGGAGGTGTACATAGAAATCCACAACACTTCCACAAGTGCGCAATGTTGCTGACGGAGTTAGATTAAGCAATGTTTAATGTGATTGGTGGATGGTTGTGTGACTGCTTAGTTGTGTCCAATGAGGGACTGGATTTGCCACTGATGTGGAAAGGGTAGAAGGACTGGGTAAGAGTTACGTGCCGCACGTAGACATCGATTGTCCGCGGGTAGGGCGTGTCACATGCAGGTTTCTACAGCAAATCCATAAATCATGAAGAAAAAAGGGGTGTCGCTGTGCCGTGGGTTTTCAACAGAGATGGGGGTTATTTGATTCCTGAAACTCCCCTGGTCAACCCAATGTTAAAGCAATGAATGCTGCAATATTTTGTTTTAAATCTAATTCTCTTCACAAGACAGGTAAGATACCAAAAGGAGGCAAGCATCATAAAAACATATTTTTAATATATGTAAAGAAATGAAGAAACAATCAACAAGAAATGAAAAAAGAAAAACAACAACATAAGTCTCAAATCACATGAAACGAGTTGGTATAATGTGGCACACACCTGAACTTTATCTGTTATCTAATCACAGAAAAACAAGCGTTTAAATCAAAGCGGTGGTGTCCGGGAAGCGACAGAGATGCCGAAAAGAGAGAGGTAAAGGGTGGTAGGCTGAAAATATAAAAGGAAAATGTACAGTGAAAATTAGCAGCTCACAGTAGGACAGGGGTATATCTGCCTGTCCTAACACAATTTCAGGAACAAATCGAAACCGTCAACATTGTGTTGTGCTGCTATGATTGGGAAGTGAGTCCTCAGTGTTCCCAATGAAAAAATCTGGAGAGATAAATGCAAACAGAAGGAATCCTGATATTGCTTCTCAGGTATATCGTCTTTTTCCAAAGCAAATCCAGCATTCCAAGGGGACTGTAGGCATTAGCCAATCAGACGTTCACATTGCTCTTTTGTGTCAAAAGACGGTGCATATACTGAAGATGGCAGAGGTGGAGAGGGCCAGGGTTTTGGTGCTTTGATATATTTTTGTCCATGGCTTACAGCACCATGCCGAGAGTAGGCATGTGGCACACCATTTAGATGTGAGAGGAGTGGAGGTGGTGTGGAGTGCTGAGGGTGATGGCGATGTTGTGTCAATTCTGCAAGTTTGCAGACAAATGCATACGATGACCTCTCCTCATGTGGTACTTTTGCACTACGGTGCTTGCCATCTGGGGTACGTGTGTTCACATACTTTGTTGGAAGATTTAAGAGAGTTGGTTCAAGCACTCATGAACATCTTTCCAACTGCGAAAGTTATTTTTTCCGGTTTACTCCCTAGAGGAAAATGGGACAACAGGTCTGTTTTCTGTCCAGTTCAAAGTATTGGCCGGTGTAACATCAATTGCTGCATGGATGCTTTCATGTTACGAGCTGGTATGTTTTTCTGCAGCCACAACAACATTGATCCCAGTAATGCAGCTTATTTTGCAGCAGATGGTGTTGCACTGTCTTCTTTGGGAAATGACATGTTCTTTTGGAATGTACGGCTTGCTTTAGAGAACTGTTCTGTAATGGTTGTAGGCGGAAAGTAAGAACAAAAAATAAAAAAAAAACACAAAATAATAGGTTTCTGCAAGGCATCTGCCCAAAACAAATGGCTCTTTTCAGAGCCCACCTTCAAGGGGAAAAGGGGATTATTACTTAAAACTGTACAGTTGTCACTCTCTGAACCTGTACTTGTCCGCGGACATGGTGGTAGTTTGCAGGCAGCGCATATTACCAACAGGGATTCTGGGGTGGAGACGCATGCAAATGAGAATGAGCGCAGCTAGGGATTGGTCAACACAGTTCAGTAGGTGTGTTCTGAACTGAGAATTTAGTGAGACCGTCCTCTCCCTGACAGGAAACCACTCAGCTATGGCTCTGTGTGCTCGAAAACAGATTATCTGGATTTTGGGAGACTCATGGATACATTGGTTGAAAGTGCATGCAGAAAGTTGCCGTCTATCTACAGATCTTTGATTGCCTCATGCAGAAGTGGACTGGCATGGCGTGCGTGGAATGAGATGGCTGGACTTGGTACCTCTCTGTGTTACTTTACTGACAGAGCGTCATCCTGATATACTTATCAGTCATTGCAGAGGCAACAGTTTAGGCCACGTGTCTGGAATTTCTTTGCAATTTGCAATGAAGGAAGGTCTTAACGCAGATCATGGACATGTTCCCCAATTGCCACATACTTTTTTCCCGTATTGCACAAAGACAAATATGGCTGCGTTCTTCTGCATTTAGTCCACAAATGGAGAAAGCAAGACGCAATGTGAATAAGGGTGTTTGTGCTTTTCTAAGAGATGTTGGCATGTCCTCATTCCACAATGAAAACATTTTGTTTCTGAGCTCTTTCATTTTTCGCCGAGATGGCGTCCATCTCACATATCCTGGCAACCAAATTTTTCTTCACAATGTACAAAATGCATTGCGCCCTTTTTTGGAATCACCCTAACCTATTTGCTATACCGTTTTTCCCAATGTACATTTTTTGAAGCAGGCACAACACCACCAAAGGCTCTTTTCAGAGCCACCACTTACTCGCAGCGTAAAGTCCATTGGTTTTACTCTGCATGCACCCTCCATTTCTGTGTCCTACGACTGTCCGCAGACTTTTTCAAAAATGTGCGGGGACCTACAACGATCACTTGCTAATTATACTGTTAAACTGAGAAAGGCGGCACTGAAAAGAGCCATTTGTTTTAAATTTGTATTGTTTTCCACTTTTCTGCTTTTGGCCACACGACACACTAGGAGAGGAGGGCAAAGGAGGGTAAGGAAGGGACACCAACCAGGGGGATAAGAAGGGGCAGGTGGAGAGAGAAAGCCATAGGGTGATCTTTACTTGGGTAGGAAGCAGTTATTCTGATGCTCCGTGACCGTAGCCTCAAAAGCATTTCGAAAACTCTCCCCCCTGCAGAGTACTGCGTAACAATACATACACACTATTGTCACCTTTGAAAGAAAAGGGTCAATAGCATTTCGAATGGCTTGTGAGGCAGCTGAAAGGAGGCGCTCTCCCACAGGAGTGTCTCTTGTGGTGAGAGGATCGACACAGAGGATGCTGTGGAGGAACTTAATCTACTACGTTCTTCACATGGCACCACCTTGCAAACGTCTGCGCTGTGGAACTAAGTTAGGTGGCGCTTCATGTTTGTAGTACCAAAGCTGTACACACCAGGTCTCCCGCGACTCAGCACCAACTGGCACTGGTTACACCTGACCCGGTTTGCACATGCTTTTGGTACGTTCCCACAAACGGAAAACAACCGCCACACCCACGACGCCCGGGGAGTGCTTGTACTGCGCAGTTCCTCCACCTCATTCTCTTCTTCCTCCACTTCCTCGATCTCTACATCCTCACCCGTATATCCCTATGCAGGCCCTTGGGGAGGTGGTGGTTGTGGAGGGAGGTGGAGGGTTTGGGGGTGTTGCTGAGGCTAATGAAGCGACAGTAACCATGGATGCCATAATAATTAGTTTTCCTATTGGTCACTACAGCAGTAAAGGCAGCACTACTCAATCTGCTATAGCCAGAAGCACAATGAAGATGTGCTCGGGGGTGTGGCCATTTATAGGGGTGGAGGGATGCGCCTCATCACCATCTTCATCACTGAAAAGCGTTCCAAAAATTTCACACACCATGTCCACAGCTAAGCTATTCTCTGCGATATGTGAAATGATATTTTTATACTATACAATAATTTGCCTTGTGTGTATAAGTTCTGTTGTACTGTTGCGGAAGGACACAAACAGCGCAAATTAGTCCACATGCTCAGCGTGGGTGCGGTCACATGATGACGTCCTGAACACATCCGCAACAGAAATGGGTGTCCGCTGGACAGCAAATGCAGAGTAACAAACGTGCGCATGCGCGCAAGTGTCCTACGGACAGTGTTCGGGTTCACAAACTAATTCAAAGTGCGACACAAGTGAGCTGGACAGTTAGGGACAGGCGTGATGTTCGCTGTACTTATGGGTGTACTGCGCATGTGCGTACAAGATATGCTCACTGTACGGACAGGTCCAGTGTCCTTAGGACAACTCCATTTTGTTTGCCTACGAACATGACGGCCACCGCGCCTGTTCTTAGGACGCCGCTTTCTGTTTCTTTAAGCACAACTTGCACAGATGGTGCTATCAAACATCAATTCCATCTTAGTTCACAGTAATATGGGTAGGTGTAGTGCCATTACAACATCCACATACATTCCTTACGGATAGGTCAAACAGGCGCGCTGTTCGAGAACATTTGAAGTCTTTTAAAAAAAAAAATGTACTACTCAAACTCTTTAACTTCAACTACTACTACTATACATAAACATTCCAAACACGCACACACACTTCATTCTAAAGAAATACCAGGGGAAGTAGATACTGACACAAATATAGGGGAATTAGGATTCAACACAGGCTGATTATGAGGGGAAGATTTGTGAGGGGAAGAAGGGATGGATGTTTCATCAAAATGTCTATTTTCTACTTGAAGGTTTGGGGATGGTTCACTAGGGAATGGAGAAGGGGGGCAGGTACAGGTGGGACAGTGGTAACGCACTTTTCCTCTCACACAGTTCTCTACAAATTCCCTTAAACTTTTAAAATTCTCATTCAGTGTCTCCATTTTCAGTTCAATCTTTTTCAGCCTGTCTTATTCTGTGTCGTTTGTTTCCCTTTCTTCTTTTCTTTCCTGGTCTGTAAAAAATAAGTATATATCTATTAAATGTCCATAAAATACTGGCCATTACTTTGCATATGCAGAGTGCTGTGTACCATTGTTATCGCTATCTTCCGACATTTCCCCATGCGGAAAGTACTCTTCCAACCACTCCAAACTGCTTCTTGTCAGATCCCCTAACACCATCCTGAAGCTCAGCCCCAGCTATACTAGCTTCATCATTGATGGAAACACTATTCCCACTGCAAAAAGTGTCAAAACCCTAGGCTTCTACCTAGACACCATCACCAATCTCGCCAAACAAATCAATATGACCACCTCAGCCACTGCCTACACAGGTAAGCTGATCAGAGCCTGTAGACCACTATTATCCACTAACAGTTGCCTCACATTAGCCAGAGCACTCATACAGTCTAAACTGGACTACTGCAACAGCCTATATATAGGCACAGATAAATCTGTTATCAACAAACTACAGGTCCTCCAGAACAACGCACTCCGAGCCGCTCTGAATATTCCTAGGAGAGATCACATCTCTGCCATCAGAATATCATGCAAATGGCTCTCCATCCAACAAAAAATAGATCTAAAAACTATCTGCCTCACCTACAAAGCCCTTAATCACTTTGCCCCGCCTTATCTAACCAATAAATTCACACTGAAACCTGCTACCAGAATCACCAGATCCACCAACACACTATGCCTATTGGTGCCTAAACACACCCAAAAAAGAGCTGGGGGGTCCAGTTTCCCGGTTCTAGCCGCCCAACTCTGGAATACTCTCCCACTGAACATCAAATCCATAGCCACCTTTCAACCTTTCAGAACTGAGGTCATCACCTGGTTACTTAACATAGACTAATCCCTCCTAGTTCCTTGATACACCTCACACACATACCAGCATCCACCCCACCACCTTGTACATAGCACATATAAGTATAAATATATAGCAATACTAGCCTCCATAGCCCATATATCTCTGTGTAACTATAGAAATGTCACATCATACTGTCTATCTGCTATCTGCATTAACTGTATTGTTGTAATTGTATAAATTCTGTACATATATTCGAATGTATTTACCCATGCCTGTAACCATATCCTTGAGCGCCCATATACCCCTGGGCCTGGAGCGCTATACAAATAAACAAACAAACAAAGTACTCGTCATTTCTGTGTCAAAACAACAAAAAGGCATTATTATTTCTGCACCACATGCTAAACAAAGTACACACACATATAAATAAACCTTCACATACTATTTTGATGTTATTTCCCTTCGTCCTACTGCGTGCGTCCACTGTCAGTATAGGCTGCCGAGTTTCTGTGAAGTAATTACGATGGAGGCATCCTTTTTTTTATGGTACCATCCATTTCATTCTACATGGTTATTAAATGCGTTGTTTACATTTCACACGTTTAGGTTTCCATATTTTTTATTAATACTTGTAATGTCTTTGTGTCCTTTTTCTATGTTGAACATTGTTTGTGTAAGAGAATAGTACATTTTCAGATACCCCCTGCCTCTTTGGATACTATTGACCTCGTTCGCCCCGTCCGCAAAAAGGCGCTCAGTCCGTCCCTTTCTAATATCAATAGGGAAGGGGTTCTGTATGGTGTATGTTACATGTATATCAAGTATGTCCATTACACTACATATCTCCCAAAATCACATGATGACAGTGTATATTCAGCACATCAACTTCATTAACTCAATGTTATGATTAAGTTCCCCTTCCAAAAACCTATACAATTCACTACAAAAATAACTTTGTTAAGGGGACGTTATGGTTAAGTTGCTCTCCCAAAAACCTGTAAAATTCACTACAAAAAAAAACTTTGTTAAGGGGACGTTATGGTTAAGTTGCCCTAGCAAAAACCTGTGCACTTCACTAAAAAAAACGTTTCCACCTCCCCATTATAGTTCAAATTAAAACCGAAAAATCCCTGAAGTTCGCCAGTTATGGTAAACTAAGCCACCATACCTGCCATCACCACTGTGCACTGCCAACACTAACACCCAGAACATGCACGATGGCATCACAAATGTCATTGATGACATCACTGACGACATCACATGTTTAGCCCCTTTGTTTTCGTTTTCTGCCATACATATATATATATGTCCATTCAGTAAAAAAACTTTGTTAAAGGGATGTTACACTTCACATTGAAACCAAAAAACACTGCACCTTCCCCAATTATGCTAAGCTAAGCCTACGTGCATTGCTAAGCCTAACACCCAGGACATCAAAGATGACATCAGAAATGTCATTGATGACATCACATGTGTAACTCCCTCATTTTTTATTTATATTTATGCGAATATGGTTTAACAATGTGCTGCCATGTTCCTTGACAAGGGACCACATTTTGTAAATGAATTGTTTGAACAAAAAGTTCTCCACAGGCAAATGGCGTCTGTGAGAGATTAAATGGACTGTTATAAGAGAGGACTGCAAAAATAAAAATGACTTTAAAGAAGGGCTGACTATATTGCCTACCCCTTACCTTATATGTCCTAAGAAATCAGCCTGGCTCCGATCACCATCTAACTCCTCATGAGTTGGTGACTAGACAAAGTATGAGTACTCCCCTGGCTCCTCCAACTAGGTTAAAAATGGATGCCCATAGTGTAGCAAAGGTACTAGGTGATGAGATGCATGATTACCTAACAAAAATGACTGCATGTATTTATTTCTTGTCTCAACTGGTTAAATACCGGAGGGAGGGGGTCAAAGAGAAATGACAAAGACGATCAACACATTGATTCAGAAGATTTATCGAAGCAGCCCAGTCTATATCCAGTGGACCAGTTGCTGGTACGAATGTTTGTACGGCCCTTTTTGAAGGACCTTACTTTGTGTGGAAGAAGTCATCCCCACAGCTGCTAAAGTAAGAGGAAGATGAGCCTGGATGTATTTGCACAACATCAAACCATATGTAGGAGAAATCCCAACCCCTCCTGCAGCTTCCAACGTTGAAACAAGAGAAGAAGTTTCACGAATGCAGACACGTTCGATGGCTAAGGAAAATGAAGAGTGTGTCACACTTCTAATTAGTTCAAAGACTGCAACACTGTTCATGGAACACCCGCACGCATGCGTCGAACGGACACCGCGCATTTGGTGTCCTATGGACCGCAGTCCCATTTGCCAATGTGTCGTTGATGTCATCATGTGACAGCACCCACGCTAATCATAACTAACACTGTCCGGGCCCCCAGACACCTAAAAAGTGTTTTTTTTCAGCAATCCAAGGTATTTTCTTGTGAAAGTTCAGCCTTGCACATGTCCCACACTATGTCCCTGGCGATCTGCATACTGTTTTGAATTTTTTGAGAGCTCTCTTGGTGTTCGAAATGTTTGGGGACAGCGCTGGTGTCTGCGGACACATCAAATATCTAAGCGTGGGGAATTCAAATTTAAATAGTGTGCCCATTTCCCCTTTGAGGTTGGCTCTGAAAAGAGCTTTTTGGGTTTATTTTTGCAGATGCTTAAGAACCACCTTTTATTTTGTATTTTTCTTTTCTTAATTTCTTCCACAAATCTTCACATTAGCTTCTCCAAAGCAACCCTTATGTTCTAAAACAGCATGGCATTTCCCATAAAAGATAAAGACATGACATCTTCTTTAAAGTAATCAACATTTCCAGAGTCAATGTTGTCATTGTTGCAAAAGAACATGCCAGCTCTAAGCATAAAAGCAAACATGCCTCGGTTGATTAAACACCAACCTGTATTCTGCTGAGGACAAAAAACAGAACTATTGGCCCATATTGCCCTGGTTACCAAACCAGAAAAAAATTACTCTGGCATTTGGAAGTAGTTTCATTACTGCCTGAACCAAGTTTTCTAGATCTTTTAACAAACTAGGGGCACTGAAATAACACAAATACAAAGCACCACATTGCAGGACAACCACATGTGGACTGTTAAGCCTAGCCATATCTTGGCAAACTTCTAGCATTACCTGCAAATTCAAACCAGGCACAGTGCTCCACACTACCTCCACTCCTTTTAGATCAACATTCTTTCCCACATTCCTACATTTTGCATACTGCTCCAAACCATTCACATACATATATCCACGCACCACCACCCTGACTTTCTCCACCTTTGCCATCTTCACTACACACAGCCTCTCTCAATATGAAGCAGAACCTCAACACCTGATTGTCTAATCTTCAAAATACACTCCCATTTCATGCTCGGAAGCCCCGGATGTGGCATGTCCTGTCTGCGAACAGCCACGTTGTCTGCGGAGTGCATAAGTAACACTGGGGCAGCCCTTCTACCCTTTCCAGTCCACTCTCTGCACCATTCCCTCATTGGCTACTGTTAAGCAGTCATACAACCATCCACCAATCACATGCCAGACCTCTACAGCTAACTCGATCATCACAATTCAGCACTTTAGATGTACTGTTGATTACTCTGAGTACAATTGAGCTGAATGCAAAGCACCTACAGCAACTACTAGTCAACTCTCCAACATTTCTACTTGCAGATTCATGCACATCCACATGCATGAACACAAACTACAGGTATGAATATTTTTTGCACAGTACATCATACATGCCAACATTCCGACCCACCTGGGAGGCATATTTCCCCAGAAAAATCAAGAGACAACATTTGTGTCATAAGAATGCATTGGGCAAAGATGTATTTACGGCAGGAGAACGTGAAAAATAACAATATTTTTAATGGAAAAATTGGGAGTCTTCCGATAAAATCGGAAGGATTGGCATGTATGATACATGTACATCTCTTATATGAATGCATATAAACAGAGCAACTGCCACTTACCCTGTGTAACCTCTAAAACAAACTTACTGTCATTTCTCCCATCTGCTATGATGAAGTGTCACTTGCAAAGTTTTCTGCTCTCCAAATTTTTATTTACCCATATTATTAACTGCAATGTGCAAACTGTTATTTTCTTCATTCATTCTATCATTTCTGTAACCACTGCCATGTGTTTAACCACATTTCAACCATGATAGCATTTAATGCATTATAGTGCATACGATGTACATACAATTTCCTTTCTATGCAATCTCAATACTTCTCATACATTCTATCATTTCAACTTCCTTTACAAATGACTGTATTAGTAGTCAGACACAACACACACAGCTATCTAACAAAGTGCCATTTCATATTTAAAGATGGGAGAAAAAACAGTTTAATTATGGAAAAAGGCTTTCTAGTGTGTTATAAAATTACACGCATCCAGGATGAGTACATGCATCTTTATTTATGCACAGGGATAGCTAATATCAGTTGAAAGGCTCCCAGCTGAAATAACACCACTGCCTACACAACTCTTCTTCCAATCTACACAGCTCTATCATTCCAGCTGGTTGCCCATTCCGTTCTAGATTTCACAACAGCATTCAACTATGCACAGGTGCAGTCATATGTATCACATCATCTACAGCTATGTACAGTGTTGTAAAGCAAGACATACATCTTCCGCTTCCCTTCAGTCTGCAACACAAGCACCAGGTCCTTTCTTGCAACCCTTATTTTATTTGAGACTCTCCCATCTTGAAGCACCACAGAATCACCCAGTACTTTAGTAATCACCTACTGAGTAATAAGCTGCTAGCCCCATCAAATCCTTCTGATTTATTTCCCACACCTTCACAAATACATACATTGCATACTTTTCCAAACAGTTCTTGCCATTTCCCCTGTAAAAATAGCAAACAAATCATACGATTATTTCTTCTATCTCCTAACATCCAATAACACCGCCTTACAAAGCAAAGTGTGATCTGTGTGCTTACTATTGCACTCATTTCTAAAGCACATTCAACTAACAGAGTCTAAATATAATATACAGAATGCACATATCCAAAGAAAAGTGCATGCACCTGCTATGCACAGTTATCAGAAAGCACTACTACTGCAAAAACAAACAAATTAATTTGTCCATTAACAATAGAGCTATTAACACAAATATTTTCTAACTTCTTTCTTTCACAATTGCAGAGAAGACCACTCTCCTGAAAAGCAGCAGCATCTGAAGAACGAACGAGAACTCAGAAGAAACCTACTCTTTCCGTCCAAAAAAGTAAGTGCAATACTGCATAATGTTCTAACTGTTACTCAAACACTGTAGAATTCTAGTATTCTAGAAGAAACAATTGTATTAACCCTGCAACATTAGATTCAGTATTAGTAATTCTCCTCACCAGCTCCATACTTTCTATTGCAATCTGAACACCAGTATAGTAACACACAAATACAAGAATAGCCTTCCCAACCTGATGTAGCAGCCATTGCACAACCACACACCTCTACATACATCCTTACCATCATACTCAGACACTCATGCACAAAGAACACATACACTGCACAAAATCCCAACCGACATTTTCTTTTTTTCTCCAACAGACCCCAAAGAATGCCTACCAAAAAGCAACTCCATAGAAAACAACGCAAAAGTAAACAAAATCAAACTAAAACTCTCCAAAATAAGCATCCATCTCTAGCAGAATTTTCACAAAAGGTTCAAACAAAACAGCTAATAAAGTCATTAAGCGAAACAAAACACGCTTCCAGTATAGAAACTTTGCCTCCTCTTTCAAAATTGTAAAACGAAAAATAAAGTGTTAAACAAGACAACAGCTACTACTAGTTCTAACACTGGACCTATAAATCTTGATATAGCGGCAAATAAGCATACCAGAAAAAATCTTTAAAAAAAAATATTCCGCCACAGAGTCCTTCAGAACCTTATAAAAAACAGGACAGAAATCATGTTCAACCCTTAAAACCTACCGTACAAAATTAATCCTAGAAGCTCTTATAGACAGTGCAATCCTTCTCAAAAGGAAATTATTTATTTTAGTTTTAAACAGAAAGACATCACTAACTACAAAAAAGACTTCTCAATAAACAGAATATCAACAAAGATAACTTCACAAACATTTGTGGAGGTGAATGGAGTCACACCAGGAGCACAGAACCATATTTCAATGAAGAAGCATACAAACAAAAGCAAACAAACCCAATTGCTATACATAGCAGTGGACGAGGGTATGAAAAATGTAATAATACCATTATGGAACAAGAAACGCTGCTCACACAAATATCCCCAGAAAACTCAGTATCACATGTCCATTCTCCTCAACCAACCACTAACTACAAAAAAGACTTCTCAATAAACGGAATATCAACAAAGATAACTTCATAAACATTTGTGGAGGTGAATGGAGTCACACCAGGAGCACAGAACCATATTTCAATGAAGAAGCATACAAACAAAAGCAAACAAACCCAATTGCCATACATAGCAGTGGACGAGGGTATGAAAAACGTAATAATACCATTATGGAACAAGAAACGCTGCTCACACAAATATCCCCAGAAAACTCAGTATCACATGTCCATTCTCCTCAACCAATATGTCCAGTCTAAAAATGGCTGTGCACATCAATGTGTAACATTGCCAAAATATCTTTCAAATATTTACGACAGTTCCTCAATCTGTATGTGAAAGGCAAAGACAAATTCAAAATTAAATTAATACAAAATATGGACCCCTGTCCAGTGCACAAATACACAGGACTACAAGGACATTCATTAGCCTGCATTTGTGGACCTATTTACAAAAGCACCTTCGACCATATCAAAATTATATCAACACATCATTCAACTATAAGAAATCTGGTCCATAAACTGTACTATGCCAAAAGTCCTGCTTTAGTACTAGCCAATTTAAATAACAATCTTCTACATGGTACAGCCAAACAACTACTCAAAGAAATAGATTATATCCAGAGAAAATATTTTGGATGTGAAAGCCACTTACAAAATGCAATAGATTTACAACAGACTAGCAACAACTGTACAGATGGCAACCTTCTTTTACACAGACACAAAAAAAAAGAAATATTAAAGTTTAAAAGTACATCTGCTGAAGTACCAAACCATGTGTGTGCGTGTGTTACAGCAGGACTTTTTATAAAAATAGCACAAAAACTATAGGCATAATGTACAAAATAGAAGACAATGGAGATTCCAAATGGTTCCAATAAGCTCTCTATCTTATAGCAGAAAACAAATACGAGATTACTGACCCCGGAATACTTTGCAGTTATTGCACTGCAAAATTAGACAACAACCAAAGTCTTTCATGTGCTGTCACAAATAACTTGGAATTATTCCCATTACCAAAACCCCTGCAACAACTCAACTTATATGAGAGCATCATAATTCAAATAGTGCACCCAGTAATATGCCTTCAAACAAAAACAGCAAAACTACCTCCATTTGAATTAGTAAAAGGAATTTGTGGCAAAGTAGTTTATTTGCCATTAGATCTCAAAGAAAATGTACACATTCTGGGAGTGCAACGTCCAATAGATCAATCTTTAATTATCTTAGTAAATGGCGTACCTACAAAAGACAAAAAAATGTGGCAACATCTCGTGGACTTACATAAAGTTAGAGAAGCCCTGAAATATCTAAAAGACAACAATGAATACTATAGAGAAATTAATGTTGAAGAAAACCTGAGGGAGACCATTATACAATTCACCCATTACACTCTAAAGACACCATAGATGATGCAATGGAAACGTACCAAATGCGACAAGCCAAAGGATCTCCAATCAGCATATGGGAAAAAGTATAGAAGCACGTTCCTTTCCTCTACTCTTTCCTACTGGAAAAGGAGGAAGGTACAATGATTGACCCACACAAATAACAGCATCAGAATACCGCTCTTTACGAATGTGTTCTGAAGACCCCAGATTCAGACAAAATGTGGAATACATATTCCACCTTCTCTTTGAAAGTGAACTAGCAACTCTATGCTACAGAGTTGCACACACATTAAAATAAGGTACCCATTTTCAAAATATGTCACCTACGCAATTACTACAAAAAGTGCAAGAAAAAGATGATATTTTACAGTCAAGCATTACAAATCTTTTAGCAAACATGTGTGGTACAAAAGAATACTGGTTCCGACGTCACAGAGATGTACGCTATATGATAAGAAACCTTGGCCCACCCACTTGGTTTGTTACATTAAGTTGTGCAGAATATGCATGGGAAGATTTATACGATTTCCTACACATAGCAAACAAAAACAAAACAAACATAGATATAAAAACACCAGGAGAACTCTGCTCTCTAGATCCTGTGAATGTATCAAGATATTTCCATCATCGCTTCATTGCTATGCTACACTTCCTTTTTAATAAAATTGTTCCTCCCCTCGGAGAAGTGCAACACTTTTTTTGGAGTAAAGAATACCAAGCCAGAGGAGCACCACACATCCACATGCTTTTCTGGGTTAAAGATGCTCCTAAATTTGGTCAGGATAGTGATGCCACTGTTTTGCAGTTCATCCAAAAATATGTCACTTGTGAAATCCCTTCACAAACAACACATAGTGACCTTCTAGCACACATTTTACAATTTCAAAGACACAAATGTGGAAAATATTGTCATCACAAATAGAAAATCAAAGGGAAATACTACAGCAAATGCTGCTTTGGTTTCCCTAGACCAGTTTCAACAACAGGTCAAGTAAATAACTTAACGTCTTCAGTTAGACATAGGGCCTCATGACGAGTTGGGCGGTAATGCCGGTGGTATTACTGCCGGCGGTATTACTGCCGGCGGTATTAGCCCTGGCGCTATTAGCGCTGGATCACGGGTTTGGCGGTAATGGAATTCCCCATTCCCCACTGAGCCCATTCGGGAATGCCCCATTCCCCATTGGGCGCAATGGGGAATTTTTGCACTCTTACCGCCGGCGGATTTCCCGCCGGCGGTAATAGCGCAAATTTTTGGCAGATTTCCCCGCAGCTCAGAGCTGGGGAGAAATCCGCCAAAGCCCTGATTTGGCGGACCCTTAAATCCGGCGGTAATAGGACGACCGCCGGATTTAAGGGTTACCGCCCAACTCGTGATGAGGCCCATAGTGTCAAAGGTAAATCACCTAAGAACACATATTACACAAAAAGAACAGAAGAATCAAAATACATCAATGATTACAATGCAATCGTTACCCTCCTATGGAATGCAAACATAGATGAGCAGTACATTGCAGACAATTCCACTGCAGTAGAACGATATGTCACAGCCTACTTAACCAAAGCAGAGAAAACAGAACTTCATATCCTGTTTTGTTTTTTAAAATGTCTTTGCTGTGGGATCATTTTTGGCTATTGTTTCTATGTCCTCAGATGATTTCAAAACTCTTTTTCTAGATTTAGCAGGACCAAGACTTAGCCATTCTATATTGTCTGATTTTCCATACAAGGCAGTATGGTCTGCAGTTTCATAGCAGCCACATTCTTTGAGAGAGCATTTTTATGCCTAAGTTGTACCATTTCTGTGATAGTGTTTTGTAAGATGATATGACATCCCAGATGTCATCAATCATATTTTCATACTTGTGATGTCATGGGTGTTATTCTTAGCAGTGCACGGTGGTGGCGCGAGTTATGGTTGCTTAGCTTACCATAACTGGTGAATTTCAGGGTTTTTTCAGTTTTACGTGTAACCATAACATCCCTTTAACAAAGTTTTTTCTCAGAATTTGATAGGTTTTTAGTAGCACAACTTAACCATAACGTCCCTTTAACAAAGTTTTTTCATTGAATTTCATAGGTTTTTATTAGTGTAACTTAAATATAACATCTACAAACATCTGACTTCATTGCTGACCTTCCAGACAGTGCCACATGACCATATGCTAGCATGCGGCATGATGAAGTGTCCGAGAACCCGTCTGCACTTCACGATAAGATCCGTGCTTCGCGGACAGTTTGGAACTGCAACTCTACTGATCTAAGAACTTTCAACTTCAAAATTTCCCTTGCACAACTCCAACACCTATTCCTACTCATCCATTAACAATCTAGTACACAGTACATACTTTTAGCAAAACTGCTATTTTTCTTAAAATGGAATCAGCTAATGCCATCCCTCCTCCCAAGAGACACCACCACTGCTGTAATCAAAGTGCATGATAAGCACTGCCCCCTACCTTAGAAATGAGACACACGCAACATTTTCCCCTGTCGATCTGCCCCTCCATATTAGTGTTTGGTTCCTCTTCCCTCATTTCCCTCCCCACCTTTCGTTCTAAGTTCTCCTGCCAAAAAATAAATGCATCCAAAAACAATAAAAGACATGTTCCTTTAGGAATCACCTTTCACAGTTAAAAAATAGAACTAAAAAACACTTATAGACTCCATCTACTTTATATTTCTCAGTAAAGTACATAGACTCAATAAGATTTTCCAACATCTCCATTTGCATTTTGTGTTATGCTAATGGTGATATTGTGGCGTTTATCCCCCATTTCAGGGATGGAACGGTGGATACCGGCCTAGCAGCCCAAGTTATCAGCCCAAGCAAAGCGAGTGTGGATAATGAAGTCTCTGGACCATTATCCCCCCATTCCAACCCCTATAATGGAGGATGAAGGACATTAGCACCCTAGGTTCCCAAAGTGGAAACCCGGGGTGCTAAAAAAAGGATTTTTCTTCCTACATTGGGACGCCTGCAGCGTCCCGGTGTAGGAAGGAAAATCCTTTTCCAAGATGGCCACCATGGAATGGGAAGGCGGGGTTCCGTACAGGGCCCCTCTTCGCTTTCCATGGCAGCCTGCAGAAGGCGAAAAGAGAACCCCATGACCATATTACCACAAGCAAATATTTCTTCCCTTTCAAACCTATCCCAATTTCGAATACCTTTCCCACAAAGCCAGTCCCAGGTGGACATGGCCACTTTAACCCCATGTGTTGTCCCTCGTGGTCATGGCCAGTAGCCTGATTGTCCGTATCATGACCTTATTCCATGACCCAGACAATCTGCCCACTGCCCATGGGACACATGCTACACCTTAGTCACCAAAGGTATATCACTATTTTTTGTACCTACATTATGACACTTGTCAAAAAACAAAATCCATTCAGACTTTACGAAAAAATTTATATCTAGATTTTAATCTTTTTGCAAACCGTTGTGTAGATTTGTCAAATGGCACCACATTTATAAGCCTTTACAATATTTTGGAACCCTCCTCTAATTTTGCCCCCTCTTGACAAAATCCCACCAAACTTCGCAAAAACATTTATATCTCAATCTATTATCAGTTTCCCAAAATAAGTGTAGATTCGTCAAATTGCACCTCATTTATAAACCTTTACATTATATTGGAACCTCCCCTCTAATTTCAGCCCCCTTGATAAAATCCCACCAAACTTCGCAGAAACATTAATCTCAAGTTCAATTATCTGTTTGCCAAATTAAGTGTAAATTCGTCAAATGGCACCTCATTTATAAGCCTTTACATTATTTTGAGACCCCCCTCTAATTTCGCTCCCTCTTGACAGAATCCCACCAAACTTTGCAAACACATTCAGAATCAGGACGGGAATACAATTGCACAATTTCATATGGTTTCATTGAGTGGTGCCAAAGTTATATGCCATCCAAAAACTGCCCCAAAGCATCTGACTTGTCCCCGAACTTCTCAGGACTGTTTACGAACATCTGAACTGTTTGTGGACTTTCTTGGCAAAAAACACCCATTTATTTTCTTCTTGTAGCCATATACCATCCCATCCTCATCACCCCTCACCTGCCCAGAGATTATTTGATAAGTTTGACAAGTGCAATGTTGTGTTTTTTAATATGTTTTAGCACGACGTCCGCGGACACCGACCGATGTCCGCGAATCAAAGATGGTGGGCGTTTCCAAAAATCTGACGCACTTCACACTCTTTACCATCCAATCAGTGGACACGTCACATGTCCGTGGACATGACGCAAGCCGATTAAGCAATCAGTGTCCTGTCGAGCGAACATGGAAGTGTGTCCGCGGAGCAGACATAGATATCGCTAATTTTTTGTGACTTACTTTTTGGTCATTTTAAAAAACTACTGGATGGAATTTCACCACATTTAGGAAAGCACGCTTTCGGGAGCAAGCCGCTGCTCCTGCGGCAAATTTTATGAAAATCCGTCCAGCGGTTTGGGCTGTAGGCGTGAGCAAAGTTTTTTTCCCCATTCAGTCTATGGGAAAAAAGAAATGTTGGGACTCCCCTATATCTTTCCCCCCCCGGACCAAACCTCACCAAACTTTGCAAAAAAAAAATTCAGAGTGGGCCATATGCTTTTTTTGCAAAGTTTGGTGTGCATTCGTCCAGGGGGAGCAAAGTTATAAGCCACCCAAAAAGTGCTCTTCCTATGGGTTTAGCAACTTAACCATAACTACACGGCCACTACGGTGGGCCGTGTAATACATATATAAATATATATATATAGTCAAGTTGCTTTATCATGGGATTGAAGCATGCCTCACGACATTCCTTTAAAACTTGGTATTCTTCTAATAACAGTGTTTTACACTTGACTGCCACAGTTTCCACCTCAGCCCTGCTCCCACTGCTCCGTCATCCCTAGGTGGAATTGCTGAGTATTGCTTTTCATTTCCAGCACTGAATATATGCAATGTTCCCATGAGGCTAGATTACATCCTGTGGCATCCAAGCAAGTTCACATTAGCACAGCAGCACCCCAACTATTGGCTGACGTATTGGACTTGCCTATGATCATCCTCAAAAAGGTAATTTACTTGCTGCAGAAAGAACTCATTTTCCATATATTTCAGTTATGCCCTCACTGTTGATGGGGTTAAACAAACCTCTAGAGGTCTCCCTTAAAGTCCTACTTCCTCAAATCAATTATCTTGAAAAATTCTAGCAAACAGTAGCAGAGGTTTGCGACCCCTAAAACTGCAGACACGAAATACAATTCAGCTCAGACATCCACTTACACTAGTCCCATCAGCCAATCAAATGTGTTTCTTATTGTAATAAAGAAAAGTATATGGAGAATGACAGTGCAATTTGGAAAATACGTCCTAGGACCTACCAAATAATTCTCTGTGTGGCCATTGCAGAGGAAATGGCTACCAGCTGGCAGAAGAAGCTGCTCCATCATGCTCCATTCAGCCCCTCACTGGCTCCCCCTCACTGATGCTGCATTTGTGGAAGGTAAGCCCATATTGGCTCTGAAATATTGCTGTGCATCTCCCCCTTCTCATCTTTAAGAAAGTAATGTAAATTATTGCAAAGATGCTGCAGTGAGCGAGACACGCACCAACAATGAAAAAGTGTTGCAAAATGTAAAAATCGTTACTTTCCTGTTGTATCCGTGTAGTGTAAGGTGGTTTAAATGGCATGTAATCCTCTATGCTGCATATATGCTGATTTTTGTGGGATTTTTTCCAAGATGGCCACCCCTGTCTATACCAGTGAAGCCATGCTTTGTTGAACACTGGCCCCAACCTATTGGCTTCCTCCCTCCTATTTCATCCAATCACGACCACTGGGAGGCGGAAGAAGGCTCTACACTGAAGCCTGCATCTGAGGCCCTGTCTGTACCTGTACAGGCCTTGCTGGGCTTTGCGTGGCCCTGTAACATAGAACAGGAAAATACAGATGCACCATGATCTTGGATACCTCATCCACGTGCTCTTGGACTATGGCATCACCCCCTTCTGCAATTACGTGAGTGCTGACTATTTGCTGCGTTTGCCTGCATCATCTCTCCTGACCTGCTTGTGCCACTCCTGACAGTCTCACATATCTATCTCAGCTAGCACTTCTCCCCTGTTTCACAGTCTATGTTATGTTATGTTAAGGCAATTTATTACGTGCACTATCACCCGAAGGCATCTTGGCGCAAGGACAAAAGGAGAGGTACGGACCATAGCAAGGACGCTAGAACAACCATGTTTTCGTAGCGTCCCTGAATTGAATATGATTTGCTACGGCTCTAAGGCCAACTGGTAGCTCATTTCAGAGTCGGCAGGTCTGAAACTCTTACATTGCCTTCTCTTGCTGAGCTCTCACTTGCACTGCTCCCACCCTCTACTGCTGTGCTGCAATACATATGTATCAAATGACCGATTTGATGTGCTCACATTCTTCATTATTAGTGCATATCTGTTTAAAAATTGTGTTTAGGTGTCCTCACATCCTGGATTGTTAGTGCCTGTTTAAAACACGTATCTTGGTGTCTTCTCATCCTGCATTGCTAGTGCATATCTATTTAAAAATTGTATTTAGACGTCTTCTCATCCTGCATCATTAGTGCCTGTTTAAAATGTGTATTTATGTGTCCTCACACCCTGCATTGTTAGTGCCTGTTTAAAAATTGTTTTTAGGTGTCCTCACATCCTGCATTGTTAGTGCATATCTGTTTAAAAATCGTATATAGGTATCTTCTCATCCTGCATTGTTAGTGCCTGTGTAAAAAACATATGTAGGTGTCCTCACATTCTGCATTGTTAATGCATGTCTGTTTAAAACATGTTTTTAGGTGTCCTCAAATCCTGCAATTTTAGTGCCTGTTCGTTAAAATTGCATTCAGGTGTCCTCACATGCTGCATTTTTAGCACTCCCTTGTGCGTCCCCTCCTTAAAGAAAACTCAGCAGACCCTTCCTGCCCGGCCAACTATCGCCCTATCTCCGTCACTCCTTTCCTGGGGAAACTGCTTGAGAAGTTGACCTTCCCCCAACTTAACTCCTACACGGAACTTGTTGGCGGTCTTCACGGCCATCAGTCTGGATTCTGAGCCACCAGAGGCATGGAAACTGCTCTTCTGAACACCTTTGAAAACTGCTTGATTCCGACTCCCGGCTGTCCTCATCCTCCTTGATCTCTCTTCTGCTTTTGGCACAGTGAACCATTCCATCCTCATAAATAGGCTCTATGACACCATTGGTATCTCAGAGCGGGCACTGGGCTTGGTTACCTCCTTCCTGACTGACCACTCTTCCAAAGTCATACTGGGCACCTTCTCCTCCTCCTCCTGTGGCTTCCCCCAGGGCTGCATTCTTTAACCTTGGCTCTTTGACATCTACCTTAGTCTGCTGGCATGCCTCATTTTCTCCCCCAACTTCCAATGCTATGATGACAACACACAACTCTTCTTCAAACTTCCTACAGATGCCCTACAGATGCAATTGAACCCTCCTTCATCCCTGACTGCCACTTAACCATCCAGGTCTGGTGTACTCCAAATGAACTTTGCCTCAATGCCAGCAAAGCAGAGATCCTCCTTATTGGGACACCGGCACCCTAATTCTTCCCTTCACTCTGGCCTTCTACCAAGGGCTCTCCCTCTGCTCCCTCTTTGAAAGCCAGGAACCTCAGAGTCATCTTCGACTCCTCTCTCTCCTTCCTCCCTCATACTCAGGACATTGCCAAGAAGTCCCACTGTCAGCTTTTCCTTTTGAAAGGAATTCTAACTTTCCTCACCTTCTCCCAGAGACTCAATGTTACCTGGGCTCTGGCTCTCGCTAGGCTTGATTATTGTAATAGCCTCCCTTAATCTATCTATGTCCACTCTATGACCCCTCCAGCTAATCAAGAATATGGCAGCGAGACATATCCTTAGTCTCATGCCTAGGGACTCCATCTCTACTGCCCTACAAAGTCTTCACCGGCTCCCGATTGCAGCACAGATTAAATTCAAATCCAGCTGCATCATCCGTAAGGCTGTCTGGTGCCAGAGACCACTCTATCTGCAACTCCTTCTGACCAATATTCCCCCTCTAGACACCTGCATTCCTCTGGCACCAACTCCTTGTATAGAAAGTGGTTTGTGAAACAGAGAGCAGGTGATCGGTCGCTTTCCTCAGCAGGCTCCCTTCTTTGGAACAGCCCTTCCCATCTTCATCTTGAGCAGGACCTCCTTAAGTTCCAGAAAAGTTTCAAGACCTTTTTCTTTACCTCTTTCTTCACTCTGTCCCCTGCTAAAAACAAAGTAGCTTGATTGGTGTGCGGGCCCTTATGCATCCGCTGGGCCGTGACCTCCCAAATCTTTCATCCCAGCTGCTGTCTATCCCCTGCACTTACCTCTGCTCACCCTCCACCACTGGAGGTTGCACTTACCTTTCTTCATAGCATTTCTCCTGCTGCTCTCCATGAGCACCACAGCACCTATCCCATTCCCCTCTCCACTCACAAGGCATAGTAGGTGTGTCTTCCCCTCCCCATTGTCTCTTCTCCTTTGTTGTATTTCATTATTTACCATTGTTGTCATTACTTTGTCTATTATCCCCTGTCCCCTCCTTGTGGCCCTGTGGGTGCTTTGAAACAGTATTTGCTTCCTGTATAAGCGCCTAACAAGTGAACAATAAATAAATAAAATAAAAATTAAGCATTTGTTAGGCACCTATACAACAGAATTGTGTTTCAAAGCACCACAAGATTAAATGGAAAGGGAACAGGAGGAAATAATAATAATGTGGAAAAACAGTGAATATACAGTTGTGGTCCTACTAGATCTTGTGGCATTGGGACGTGCAATTACAATGGGGAGAAGCGCAGGTGATAGGGATGGAAGGAGGGGGGAGCAGAGGAGTGGACTCGTGCTGGTAGAGGGCCTGCGAGGGAAGTGCTAAGAGGAGCCAAGGAGGAGAACCTCAGGCCAAGTGCTGGTGCTGGAACAATGATATCTGGTGAAAGCATGAGGTGGAACAGAACAGTGCACAAGTAAAAACTCCTCTCCGTGATATATGAGATGATATGATATGGCATGTATAACGCGCCTATACACAAGTGTTTCAAGGCTCCATCATTTCAACAAGTTACCACAGCAGTCTAATCACACACACGCATGCACGCACACACACGCACTTACCCTTCAACTTCTTTTCCCACCATTCCCTCCAATCATCATACTGACGGGCCTTGCACAAACCCTAGACACAACCCATAGACAGACTGCATGCGGTCACTTCAGCCAGTCCTACACAATCTGACAGCTCCCCAGTCAGTTCTGCTAACACTCTTCTCACTAACTTGCCGTCCAAATGAACTGTAGATGACCCCTAAAGCCTACAACGCCCTGCAGGATGATACCAGTAGCATCATCATAAAAGGAAGACACCTTTACATACTGTGAATAAGTACCACTTCATCCATGCAACTGGGGCCACTCGCATTTGTCGAGCTCGTTAGCAAACAATGCTATTGTTCTGCTGTAAACAGTCCCCTCTTTGCTGCGTGCTCAATATGTACTGTACATCTGATGAGAGACTCGCTGTTAGGATGGCCTGAATGAAACTCTCCAAACTGAGGTTCGTTCGGAGTTCCTGACTGGCTTGTTAAAGCCTCAAAGCAAGTGACAACTGCGCCTGCTTTTGCGTCCCGCTGGTTTCGGGATGTCAGCCACTTCCGAGAGGGAGCTGCTCGCCTGGGCCATGCTGTCGCGGCGCTGCCGCTCCCAAGAAGCTCGCTTCTCATATCAATGCAAAAAGGGTTTATTCATGCTGTTTACGGCTTAGAAGTGGCGATAGCGCCTTAGACGTGGATGAAGAGGCATGGCGACGACGTATGAAGTGGGGACCCTTCAAGGATCTGAAGGGGGAGTTCTTCCTCGCTCAGCAGAACAGTTCGTGCCGAGGGGGCTGGCTGTCATCCATTCCAGCACCACCACCTTTCATTTATTATTTAGTCGGGGGAGAGTGAGAACCGTTCTCCGGTGTCTTTAGGGCTGACGCAGTAAATAAGCCGGTGTCAGCCCTGCAACAAAGAAGAACAACACATTTATCAGTCGTTGCCACATGTGTCTTCTTTTTTCTAGCATTTTCTTTTATAGGGTGACGGCATGCTTTTCGAACACCGCTTTAATGATATTCCCTACTCGACCAAATCGATAACACAGCAATGAAAAGGTTGCATTAATTAAACATAACAGTTAACACAATGAAAAGTGCTAATTACTGGTTGTGTCTTTTTCTCTTTATTACTCCCCTTTCTACTACCTGTTTGATTCAGTCAACCTAAACTGTATTCATCATATAGAATAAACAATAGACAATGAATGTGGTACTGTATAGTTTGAACACAATCCATCCCAAAAGGTAGAATTGCAAAGCAGGCTGGATAAAAGCAAACTGCTGTACCCCACAATGAATCCACCAATCAAGCGCTCTCTGCCTCAGTGATTGTTTTTTGGCCACATTGTGTGCATTGAAACCAACATGGATACTGGTCCTTGTTTGAATATTACTGGTTGGGAGGAAAGGTGTGTTGGGCATATAGGTGGGAGGTTACATCGGAGCAAGTAAATTGATTGCATGTAAACAAAGTATTTACTGACCCCCCAACCTCTTCCTACCACAATACTGCTTATGTTTCTTTTATTTTAAATGTGTTCAATGCTGAACTTTGTGTTGTTTAGTGTTTCCCAAGTGGGGATTATTGGTATTCAGGAAATACTATTGTTACCTTAAAGAAATTACTTTTTAATAAAAAAATCTCAAACATAAATAAAAAGATTCAGCACCAGCATAAAGCAGATATAGCCTATAGGGATCCATTGTACATGCTGCAGGCAGTGTGTACAATTACAATTAAACCCTCTCCGACAGGCACACTGCTTAGCATGCGTACATGGTGAGCAGTGTTCATAACTGACATTAAACTCTCCTTGACATGCAAGCATGTCAGAGAGGGTGTAATCGTAATTGTGAGCGAAGCAAGCCATGCAAGCCTGGCAAGCGGCACTCACAATGAAAGTAAACTGAGCATGCCAGGCAGTGTTTACACACTTTGCATGGCGGAGTGCAAAAATGCAGAGCAAAGGTGGCGTACACGTGTATATTCCACCTTTTGCCCTGCACTTTTGCATCCCAACGTGCAAATGAGGTACATTTGACAAGGGGGGTGTCTACCTTGCAGTGCAAATATAACCGCTCTCCACCATCAAATGACTAATTTCTTGAACATGAGCTCTAATGTCTCTTTGTCTCTCTCTCCCTGTCTTTTTCTCTTTCTCTCCTCTCTCACACTCTCCTTGTCTCTTCGCCTCTGCCTCTGTTTGTCAGAGATTTATTATGAGAGCCTTGCTGTTCTTTTCCAACCCCGTCTTCCTGAAGGCATCCTGGGATATGGGGATGCAGGTTTTGGGCTGTATCTATCTGGAGAGCTGTATTTTAGTCATTGTTTGTGATGTGGGATGCATGTAAGGAGATTCAGTGGCTTTTGGAATGGAGGCACTGAGAGGGAGAGCCAGGCCTGTATAGGTAGGATGACCAGGTTTTCAAAATCCAAATCTGTGACAGGCCGCACACATAAAAGTGAGACTAAAATGTGTCAAAACAAAAATAGGACTACAATTCAATAGGGAGTGGAGGACGGGTCAGAGATAGGAAAATGATGTTCGACAGTTTAATGTCATAACTTGAAAATGTTAATCAAGTTCCTCTTAATTTGAAATATTATTAGCCTTATTGTATTGAATTGGATTACAAATGTACTGGTTCACAATTCTTTTGGCATGATATTCGAGAAGATGTGTAACCAAAGAGCCACAGAGCAGTAATTTGACGTGGCAGTTCTTTTTAAGTTTCAATGTGGGGCATCACCTGATGAGGTTACTAGATGATTTTATGTATTTATTTCATATAAGAGTCTGTTCTATGAAAGTCTCATCCAAACAGGTGCTCCACTGCTCCTCTAGAACTATCAAGGGCAACATTGTCTTCCTTGCTCCAGCCTTGGCTGATTTCTGCAATCACTCCTCTGTCACTGGATCCTTCCCCTCACTCCTCAAGCACTTCCTTGTGCACCCTCGCCTTAAAAAGTCTTCTGCCAAACCTTGCTGTCCAGCTAACTACTGTCTTATCTCTATTACCCCCTTCCTGGGTAAACTCTTGGAGAAGAGGGTCATCTCCCAGCTTATCCACCACACTGAATCTCTTGGTTGTCTCCACCACCACCAGTCTGGCTTCAGAGCTGCCAGAGGAATGTACACTGCACTCCTGAACACCTGTGAAGACTTGCTCTCTAATCTCGACTTCAACTCTTCTTCCGTCCTCATCGTTCTTGACCTTTCCTCTGCATTTGATACGGTCAATCATGCCACCCTTATACATCGGCTCTGTGATACCCGAAAGGAACTCATGGTGGTAACAGTAAAGAAAGACACAAGTGATCACAGTTCAAGAGTGTTTATTAAACAGTATAGGTCGGTTGGAAAAATGCCTAATCTAAACCTAAATCTGAGATAGGAGCAAGCTACGATGATCAAATAATAATAAGGCAGTTCTAGTGGCGTCTAAAAAAAACTATTGTCAATCCTTACAACTAAATACAAAAAGATTATGGAATAGGTGTCATAAGAAAGAATGAAGTGTTCACCAAAATGATAAGTTGGGATGCGGAAGCAGGGGTTCTCCCTTCCCCACATTTTGAGCATGGGACAAGGTGGGACTGCTGAGCGTAGCACACTCTCAGGCTTTCCCAGCTCAAGACTACAGTTCCGTTCTCATGTATCAGGATCTTCAGTGGTTAAGTCTCTTTTATACAAAAAAGGTCTCTTGCCTTGGAGGACCTGATGTGTTCAAAATAACCAAACAAAAGGTTCCTTTCCGAAAGTACATTGGGTGATGATTTTTCACCCCTGGATTCCCCTCTTCCGTGTTCAGACCCTTCTCCAATGTTAGCCACCCTCCGTCGGGTTCACTATGGCTTTTTCCTAAACAATTTCACCTGTTACATTCACAAGTCTTTGGGTGATGGCTTTTCACACATGGATCTCCCTCTTCCGGGCTCAGACCCTTCTCGAATGTTAGCTTTACCTCCGTCAGGTTCACTACAGCTTTTATTTCAAAAGGTTTAACTTTTTGTATTCCACAGGTCTTTGGATGACGGCTTTTCATCCGCAGATCACCCTCTTCTGGGCTCAGACCCTTCTTGAAAATTAGCCTCCCTCTGTCGGGTTCAATACGGCTTTTATTCACAAGTCTTAATGTCCTTTTAGACAATACACTTTGGATATGCCTCTGTCTGGTTCACTCTTGTCAATACAGTATTCATTGGGATATCATGCTTCACCCTGTTCTGCAGGCATCCCTCTGTCGGGCTCATGTTTGCCAGCCCCACAATTCAGTTCCTTCTATTTTCTCACTAAGCGGGATTCACTACCCTTCGTCTTCCAATTACTTGTCAGTCAAAGACTTTCGACTGTATGACCAGTTTCACCTTTTCCTTGCGGCTCTCGTAAGGCCTTCTGGCCTCTGTAGTTTCAACAATAGGGGAATTAACCAGAGTCTCTAAACAATTTCAGATGTTACATTCACAAGTGTGTAGGTGATGGCTTTTCACCCCTGGATCTACGTCTTCCAGGCTCAGACCATTATCGAATGTTAGCTGTTCTCTGCCATGTTCACTACGGCTCTTATTCCAAAAGGTTTCACTTTTTGTATTTCACAGGTCTTTGGGTGATGGCTTTTCACCCTTGGATCCCCCTCTTCTGGGCTAAGACCCTTCTCGAAAATGAGCCTCCCTCCGTCAGGTTCACTACGGCTTTTATTCACAAGTCTTAATGTCCTTTTAGACAATCCACTGTGGACATGCCTCTGTCAGGTTCACTCTAGTCAATACAATGTTCATTGGGATATCATGCTTTGCCCTGTTCTGCAGGCATCCCTCTGTCGGGCTCATGTTTGCCAGCCCCACAGTTCAGATCCTTCTACTTTCTCACTAAGCGGGATTCACTAGCCTTCGTCTTCCAATTACTTGCCAGTCAAAGACTTTCAACTGTATGACCACTTTGACCTTTTCCTTGCGGTTCATCTAAGGCCTTCTGGTATTCGTAGTTTCAACAATAGGGGAATTAACCAGAGTGTTTCGAGTGAGCACCCACGTGGTGGCAGACCGCTCTGCAGCTGGTTTTCCCCTGTGGTGTTAACAGTTCTTTTATTTTCCCTTAACATGTCATTCGCAACTTTCGTTCATCACAGAGTGGTTTTTTATCGCTTCTTCTTTTGACTCACCGGCTGTGATGAACTGCTTGGCTTTTCTTGTCTTTGGAGTCAAGAACGGTACCATGGCAGCAAGCATCTCTCCCTGTCCTGGTTATCAGTGAAGGAGGGTTCAGTGTATGTTGACAGCTGCTGCAACACATTCTGGCTATTGTTTACAGTTTTATGATTCCTTTCAGGGAGGCTTTGTGGGTCTGCTTCAAAAAGGACAAGGTTACTTCCTTCCTTGTTGCCCCTTCGGTTCTCGCTGTCTTTCTCTTCCTCTTGAACTGACTCCCTGGGATAGCCATCTTGTTGTGTGGTCTGCCTTGCTCGTAGTGTGCTCACCTTTTATCCCTGTGGTAAGGGAAAGGACGTCAGGTGTGTGTGTGGTTCTGGTAAATTGCCTGACTTTGCCTGACCCTTTGGTTGGGACATGCCAGGGTAAACGCCCCTGGTGTTAGTCTGTTGTGTTTTGTGTCATAAGAAAGTGTTTGTGTCAGGAAAGGGGGGAGGGGTTAGAGTTTCCGGGTATCCTACATGGTAGGATGGAGAAAAGGTATATACCGCCTCTCACCCATCATTGTCCCACTGCCACTCCCCGAAGATCCTCCATCCAGGTGATTCTCCCGCTCTGGTCCACCCCAAGGAACTGTATCCAATAGCGATGGCTGTGTCCTGGCCACCTGGATGACAGATCCCCAGGAACAAGTAAGTGAGACACATAAAGGTCTGGCTCTCACTTACCCTTGGGATCACAGACCTGGCTCTGGACTGGTTGACCTCCTTCCTCTCTGACCAACCGTCCCAGGTTCAACTTGGCCTTTTCTCTCATCCATCTCTCTCTCCACCTGCTCTGTCCCTCAGGAGTCTATCCTCTCACCTTGGCTTTTCAACAGCTAACTTATCCCTCTAGCCCTTCTATCTCCACCTTCTCTCCTAACTTCCAGTGTTATGCAGACGATATGCAGCTCTCCTTCAAGGTTACCTCCTCTGCTGTGTCCTCTTCCTCTCTCATTCATGACTGCCTGTCTGCTGTTCAGGCATGGTGCACTGCCAATGATCTCTGCCTTAATGTCATTAAGACAGAGATTCTTATCATTTGGACCCGTGCTCCCTCCTTCCCTCCATCCTCTTGCCTCCCTCCATGGGCCCCCTCCGGTCACCCTCCTGTGAGACAAAAAACCTTGGTGTCATCTTTGACTCCTCTCTCTCCTTCTCGCCTCACATCACAGACCTTGCCAAGAAGGCACACTTTCAGCTGCACCTCCTAAGAGGCATTATCCCTTTCCTCACCTTCCCCCAGAAACTCAATGTCTGCACAGCTCTGGTCCTCTCCAGGCTGAAACACTGCAACAGCCTCTTCCTCAATCTGCCTAACTCCTCCCTTCACACCATTCAACTAATCCAAAATAGAGCTGCAAGATTATAGTTGGCCTCAAGCCCAGGGACCACATCTCTCCAGCCCTCACATCTCTCCACTGGCTCCTGGTTCCTGCCAGGATCATGTTCAAGATTTTCTGCATCATCCACAAGGCTTTCTGGAACCTTAGACCCCACTACATCCAACTCTCTCTCCCTAAATACCTTCCTTCTAGAGCGCTTTCGTCTTCTAGCTCGCACTCTCTGCAGATCAGATGCTTTTCCAAACAGAGAGTGGTGGGTAGATCTCTCTCCTCTGCTGGTGCCTCCCTCTGGAATGGCCTGCCTGCCCCTCTCAGACTTGAGCCGGATCTCCTTAAATTCGTAAAGCTTCTCAAGGCCTTCTTTTTCTCTTCCTCCTTCTCTCTCCCTCTATCTTGCTAATCCCTCATCTGCCTCTTGACTGGCTGCCTAGTTCCTTCAGATTCTTACAAGGCACTAAGCCCTCCATGTCCAGCCTACCCTTGCACTTAGTCTCCCCTGAGTGCCCTGCCCCCCCATCATGTACTTGCCTTCCAGGCCCCCTATTCCTGCACTAGTCTGCCTGGGCCTGCATCCTTAAGCCCTTCCAGCACCTTACCCTGCACTTAGCTCGAGGACCTTCCATCCCCTGCACCCTCTGCTTTCCCATGGCTCTGTCGACCATGCCTCTCCTGGCAATCGCTTTGTCACGGGCCCTTGCGCCCAGATCAACACCCCCCCCTCCCATCACCCCTGCACTTGTTACTGCACTTGCACAATCCGAATGTCACAAGGCCTAGTAGGAACATTTTTGTTTTGTCATCCTTGCCCCCACTTCTTGTCTTGTTGCGCCTTGAAACACTTGTGTATAGGTGCGTTATAAATACCCAATAAATAAAATAAATAAATAAAATACAAATACTGTCACATTAAAAGTATAGCAGGCTTGTTGAGATGTGCTGTTAGCTTCATTTCATATACCATAAGCTAGACTGCAGTACACCTGTTGTGAGGTGTAAAAAGGGAGCTCAACTGCATGGCCAGCCAAACCGTACCCACTATGCTGAAAGGTGCATTGCATATTGCCTTTGGAACACAATATTTTAAATCTAAATATGCAACACATCTTCATGTCCAACACAAAATACAGTTCACTGTAAAATAAATACACCATTGGCACACATAGTTCCATCTGCACTGCTTCAATACCTCTAGAAAGACTCAGGGCCTACATTGCCTCACACAGAAGCGAGAAGGTGCGAATTCAACAGAGGAAGTGTGGTACCATGTATACATTTTGGGAAGAAAATCCATAGGAAATGATCAGCAGATCACTGGTGGTACTACAGAAAGGGTCAAATGTGATTTTACTAAATGATTAAACAAAGAATATATTTTTAAGGAAGAAAAAACATATAAAAAAAAATTCTAAAATTCGTAATTTGTTTTACATGTTTAGGGTTCGTTTAAAAATGCATTCTTTGTTTTCTGTTCGATAACATCACTGCATACCTACAGAAAGCTGTAATAAAGGACATACATTTTACCTGTGGCAATAAGTAAGCGGCTCACTGATTGCAAGAAACGGCGGAGACATGCTTTAGGGGCAAAGAGGGGCAAAGGGCTCATCATGGCACAGCGATTCATACCTTATGGATACCGGGGAGTGGCTTCCGCTCCAATGCAGTGAAAATCTTCATCAACTCCTTTCTATAATTTCAGGTCTTGGGACTTAGCATATAGGAGGTCAGGACAAGAAATAATTTATGAAATTAAAGAACATTAGTTTTCTAAATATATTGCCAGAAGTGTGTGTGCTCCCTCTAGCCTTTGTCAAAAAGCTATGAAAGGATAAAAGGTATTTGGGAATCTTTAGAATTAACTGAGTTACATGTTTCTATTTTGCAGGGCAGACAGCTGCAATCAGCTGCACTAAGATAGCTCGATGCATTACCAATTGACCAAACAGTTATCACTCTTATACATATTAACTACATTCACGATCTTTACAAATAATAATAATATGTCGTATTTTATATAGCACTGCATGATGTAAATTCCAATTTTAGAGAACTTCTAGAATTTCAATTCCAATTTTAGAGATATTGTGGGTGTTGGCCGGTGCCGGATCTGGATGAAGCTGCAGAGATGCTCGAGTCCCGCACTTAGAGGGAATGTGTAAACGTAGCACTTCACTTCCAGGCACCAATGCCAATTAACCAATCCACTAACAGTTTCACCCCTCTGCATACACCTCGCAAACTCTAACTAAAACACAACCACAACCCTATAGCACAACAATCGCATAAACTTCACTACACTCCAAAACAAAACAAACCACACATAGACTCACACAACAGCACATACACGACGGCTACCAACCGGAAACCACCACAAGCCCAGCGAACGTGTGTTAACTGGGTTGAGGCAGCCAACGGCACATCACTGCTCTCTTGCACTTTTCCCCGCTTATTCCCACTAACTCACCCCCCTCCCTTTTCAGAGCCACTAGAGCACCATTGGACCACTCTGCTGGTGATAGTGTGTGTTACAAATATCCATTAACATTAACCCTTGGAAACAAGTGTTAACATAACCTTAACATTCCCAAGTACACTCGTCATTTTGACTTTGCTCATAATGCCAGTAAGAAATTCTATGGCACTAAGTAAGAAAACTTGTTTAAACTTGTTGCAACAATCAAAAAATAGTCCATAGGCGCCCCTCTGCGAGAAAGAACACGGCCCATTGACCTGTTCTTTGGGAAGGTACCCACTCGAGAGTCCGCAGCCACACTTTAGCTCACTGTACCATTCACAGATGGGAAATATCCATTTGCATATCAGTCTTTGTCCCGCCCACATGGGCAGTCCAGCACCGAAATGCTATGGCAATTCCCTTCTGAACAAGTTTTTTTTGCTTGTTGCAACAATGTAGTCCGATTATGGCCATGCAGAAACATTCATAATTTTGAACTAGCCCATAATGCAAGTAGAAATGCCATGCCACAGTAAGAAAACATGACCTTGCACCAATGTAGGCCAATATGTTGAGGTAACAACACTCACAAGGTTGTTGCTTCCCCTAATGCCAGTAGGAAAAGCAATGCCACTGTAATAAAACACAACCACACTGCCTGCACCAATGTACCACCCATGCCCACATAAGAACACTCATGTTGACTTTGCCCATAATGACCGTACAAATGCAGTTAGGCCCATTGTAAGAAAACATGTCCATGCTGACTGCACCATGTTCCCCCAGCCACATGTGAGAACACTCATCATGGTGACATTGCCTTTTCCAGAAAAAACATATGCCACATTAAAACAAACATGTCCATGTTGGCTTTGTTGCACCAGTGTACACCCCACCCAAAAAGAAAGTCAGAGACATGCTCCCTAGTCTGGTGTACACACAAGGACCCACATTTCTGCATGTATTCTATCTTAGTCACGTGCGCACCTACAGACACAAATCCTTCCATGCATGCATACATATATGCACACATATGTACATATATACATACAGAAACCTTTTTTTCTTATTTGCATCCCTGGGTTCCAGACGTTGCTTCAACCTGTCAGCACCACAATGGTAATAAAATAATAGGGGAACTCACAATTCGAACTCAAAAATTCATACATTTTCAAAATATTATTCTTGGTGCTCGTAGGCCAATATGTTTTTCTAGACAAAAAACAATTTTAAAATTAATAGCACAATCACAACAAGTAATGATCCTACTGCATTCTTATCGAGGTAGAATACTGTTCCGTTCAAGATACATGAATATGATGTTCATGTATCTTGAAAGGAAGAGTATAAGATAAGTATACTTGATAAAAGTATACTTACTTCATAAGGGTGCAATAGGCTCACCACCACGATGGCCCTCTGGCACCCATGCTCTCTAAAAACAGGAACCAGTAAGCAGGAACATCTTCCTGCTTCCTGACATGCATGATGGTGCCAAAGTACCACCATCTCACAACCCCAATCCCTCCAAATGTGGGTGAAGTTGCAGGATATCCCTCTACATATCTTTAGCCCTGCAATGCTCCAGTCTACATCCCCATTAGGCTATGCAAAACTGGGAAAGCAAAACGTCCCCTATCTTGTGTGACTCATTGGACATGTGTGCTAGGGTAAAGGCAGTCCAGGAGTGTGGCCTCGACTGCTTGCTGCAGCTGAGAGAGCACTCATTGCTTTCACTGCGCTGGCATAGCGCCTCCATAACGTGTGGAGAGTCAGCACCCACTCACTCATGATAGTGAGCCACTCACGGTTGAAGGCTTGTTTGTTAAGTATTTATTTTAGTGACATTCCTGAATTATAGGAGCTCCTTAACTTCTCTCAAAGCCACCAATGGCGAAAACACGCTCAGTGCACTTGCCAGATGATAAGGTGATTTGAGATTAGACATGTATGACATGCACTTTCTTCTGAAAGCTCTTGGCTGATTTAATGGCTGGCAGTACACAGATTTCTGTGATGGTGAAATGCAGACGTGATTATTACGTCCTAAATTCAGTATTCCAGACCTATTCTGGAGCATTCACAATTGGTTAGTCAGCTTTGTTAGGTACGCCCAGATACATACCATTTAATTACCCAAGGATTGAGTGTTGTATTAGACCCTTCTGCCATTTGTTTTTGGCTTTGCTCCCCATGGCTCTGTAAGAAAAGATGGGGTCAGGTCTGTTAGTGAGATATCAGGAGAGGCACATGTGAAACCTGTGGTGCTGGGTGCAGGTCGGAAGTACCTGGTGCCTGTTTACTGCTGTTCTGTACTGGGTTTGGGAAAGACCATCAGGGATATGTTGCCTGAAGAGATATCCCCAGATCTGGGAAACTACGTGCACCTTGGGTCAGTTACCTGATGATTTATGGGGTAGTGTGATAGGGCTAAAGAGGAGAGCGCAGTGGCAGCTTGATAATGTGTATGTGCCATTGACTAGGCCTTTGGCGGCTGTCTGTGGGAGATACTCATGTGCTGTATAATGTGGTTGAAGAATTTAGAGGGGTTGGGATACATTTATGGGGTGGACAGACAGGTGAAGAGTACTGCAGAAAGGAGTAGATATTTGGCTCCCCCTTGCTTAGAAGTAATATACATTTGCTGGTGTAGTGAATAAGGTGGTTTGTAGGGTTATTGCTGTGATAAACGTTTATCGGTTCGCAGTCTAGGTGGACTCATTTCTGAAAAGATTTGTCAGCCTTGAGCATTGGAGTTCATGGTAGTTGCATGGTTTAGGAGGCACCTTTCGTCGGGTAAAATTGAGACCAGCATGTTTTTAAGTTTTTGGGGTTCTAGTGAAGTCAGGTAAAAATCCAGGGTTTCAGCTATTTTCTGAATGTTGGGTGTTCTTCTTTTGTGTACAGGTGTTTATGTTGTGAATTCCAGAGTTTAGTTGCTGGAGCAGAGAAAGTGGATCCTTGAGGCCTTTTCGGGTTAAAGTATGGTACTGTTTCTAGTGTGATGTTGCTGGATCTCAGTATTCTTGATGATATGTAATGTGAAAATGACCTTTTGATGGACTCTTGCCCCTTGCTCTAGTAGGAACGGTGGGTGATGCATGGGGCCTCATTACACGGACAGCGGTAAGGGTTTACCGGTACCGGTAAGGGTACCAGTGCCAGTAAACCCTTACCGCCTTACTACGAGGTCCCTTTGTGGGACCCTACCTTAACGGCTGGTTTTACCAGCCGTTAAGGACGGGACCCACAAAGGGACATAGGAGGTAATTACGGTACCGCAATATGCGGTACCATAATTACCGCCTTCCCCATTCCCATTGAGCCCAAAGGGGCAAAAATGGGAATGGGGAAGGGCCATGGTGAATGGGGAATTACCGCCCCCACACACCTTGGAATAGGGCGGTAATTCGCCATTCACCATGGTGGACTCAGTAAAATACCGGCGGCAACCATGGCGCTAAAAGCGCCATGGTTACTGCCGTCCGTGTAATGAGGCCCATGGTCTCTTGAAGTGGATCATTTCTTTGCTTTGGTGTGTACAGATTTCTTTGGTGATGTGTTTGTATCTTTTCAGTCTCAGCAGTAGTCTTTATGCAGAATTCTTGACTATTTGTAATGTGTTGAGTAAATATTCCCAGAGTCTGAGGTCAAGGCTATTGTTGTAGTTGAGTCCTGATAGTACCATTCAGGTGACTTCTTTGCTCCTGTGTGTAACAGTCATGTCATGTGTGGTTTGAAATGTACTTAAGAAATGCTGGAGGGGTGTGTGCTCTGTCCCCAGGATCTATTGTAGGTCACTCTTTAATGGCCGGCAATCACTTGTATAAACCAATAATCCTGTTTGTTCAGCGTGGGAAATGCTACTACTTCTCTATGTGTGTCTCTTAACTTTAGGGAGCTTATCCCACTGGGTCAATACCATATTCCATGTGTATAAGCTTCCTGATATATAGGAGATATACATATAAAACTAAGGAAACTTTCCAAGCTGAACCAACAGTATTATTTGATAGCAACTTTGTGACAAGATGCATATAATCACTTTGAGTCATGAACTGAGAAATCTATGGTTTTAGTGTGGAAAACCCTTAGCAGGTACCAACTAAATAAACAAGATATAATCAGGGATTTTGTAACTTTCTAGGCAACTTCATATATTGATCACTCGAGACGTATGAGCTAAGAAACCCATGAATTGGATGATAATGATTTTTTCTCAAATTTTATTCAGGAAGCAAACAATAAACAGGTTCTCTTTTACGTAATCAACCAATGTAAATATTATCGTTGACTTTAGTTGCATCCTTAAGAACGCCTGGTGGCCGAAATGCAAGTCGGCACATGAAACAAGAATATAGGTGCATGCAACAAGTATATTTTATTAGGAAATTACTCAGAATTAAAATATTTTCGGATGTACTGTTATAATAACTTGATATGATTTATACATGTGGTTGATGACCATTAAAGAGTGAATATGCAATTGAGCTTAGGGACAGAGCATACACTCCGGAAGTATTTCTTAAGAACATTTCAAATTGGCACTAGGTTTGAGCAACAAAATCAGTAACTGTAGACAGGCTCAAGCCCATCAAAAACGACAAATAACTAGCATCAAAAGCGAATTAATCACTCTCGTTCAAACCCTAGCAACTGAAGGAAATTCATGGTTCTTCACAACACGTGGAGTTAGAAGAAACATCTCCTTATGATTGGCTTTGACCTCTGGCTCTATTGTGAGATCAATATCCACTGTGATTACAAGATTCCTCACAGCAGTGGTAGGTAGTTGTTAAACTACCAAGAGATTGTTTTGGGGTTAGAGCTGCTTAAACCGCAGATCATTAGTTATATTTTTGAAGGTGTGAGCATCATTTTAGTGGTTACCCAAGAGTCGACATTTGCAAGGCATTTGGTAAGGTCAGGAAATTATTTTGTTGGGTCATTGGTGAAATTACAGTCCTTTTGTGTGTCATCTGCTGCTAATGAGATCCAAAAAGGGGGTCATGTATATTTTGAAGAGAAGAGGCAAGTGGTTAGAACCTTGAGGTATTGTTGGCGAGAAAGAACTAGAAAAGTATTCTAGTTCGAGGTACGCTCACGTCTTGCTCTCTTAAAGAGCTGCAGGTAATTGTGCTGTTTTTTCGTGCTTATTTTTCCCATATCAAAGAATGAAAACTGATTGTAACATATTTTCAGTTTTTAATTGCTTGAAAGGCAAAAGTGCATCCAGAACATCAGTGCCACTATTGTGGTTTGCCAATGCATTTCGGACCGAGTCCATCTTCAGGGCTTGGGCACTGATCGAAAGGCGGTGAGGCTAATGATCCCACAATTTTCCGTGGGAGCGTTCTTCCCTCTCGGAGGTTAAATGAACTTGATCATAAGTGTTCGTGAAGTGCCAGCTGTAAAGGGAATCTTGAGGGTGTTACACAAATCAGGCTGTGAGGTGCAGCTCTGAAAGGATTCATGAGTGTTGTTTCTGCTTCCACAGTCAGGAAGAAGGCAATCCATATGTGTGCGGTTCTTCCTGTATCGATTTCTTCAAAGCTTTTTAGTAGGATATGATAAATGATTGCACCATAATCAGCGGAAATGTCCAGTAGGATAAGTGCACTTGTTGAGTCTTGGTTGGCTTTGTTCTTTAGCAATCCCCAAATTAGCAAGGTGTGGATTTTGTTCCTCGAAATGGACTTAAATCGTATTGAGATTCATGAAGGAGGTTCATGGCCTTGACACATTCCCTAAGACTTTGGTTGATGAATTTGTCCAGGATTTTGCCAATAAAAGGCATTTCGGATTTGCACAGTAGTTAGTTGGGTATCTTGGGTTAGCTCTGGATGTTTTAATGAGAGGATGGGCCACTGATTAATTGGGGCTTTGAAGAGTGATAGGAAGGCAGGTACTAGCCCTATTTGCTTGGTTATCATTTTGTAGAAATTGGGTGGGCAAGAGATTTCTGGATAACCCGCTGGTTTACTACAGTTAATTGTACAATGTAATACTCGGGTGGTGAAAGGGTACAAAACAGCTAAATATTGAACAGGAGAAAATGAGGGCATCATTTCCCTTGGTAATTTGTCTGCTGTAAGTTATTTCCTGATCAGGTGCTCTTAAATTTGTTGAATTTTATTGCTGAAGTGTTCATCAATGAAGTTACAGAGTTCTTGTGTGGGTGTTAGTGTCACGTTTGATGCCTAAACTCACTTGTGTACATGCGTCTTATAAATGCCATATCATATATCATGTTGCAGGTAGTGGGGGTTCTTGAATTCCTAGATGATTTAGAAGGCCTCGCTCTAGGGATTTTGGGAAGATTTGGTGCAATGTATGCAGTACGTTTTTTGTTTTGATGGTTGTGGCCCTATAGTACTCCAGTTGCCAATAGTAGACCAGTTGAGGTAGTTGCTTCTTTTCCTGGTTCTCCTTGTATGCTGTTAAGTTTACGAATAAACATTTGAAAACATGATCCTTTTTTGTGATTTTGAATGGCTTTCCTGGAGCTATGCTGGACAGGAAGGTGTTATTTCAGTGTGTGATATAATTATGATATCATTGGGTTGGTAGTGATAAGGGGTTCAGATGTCTACTAAGATTTCTTTCTCCACGGTCTGGTTGTTGTTGTGGGTAGTTTGAAGAGTTCTACAAATGCTGGTGGCTTAGTGAAGATTGTGAAAGGCATACCGGGAATGATACTGTGGTGAAGATCTCATTGCAGAAAACACAGTACATGTTCTGCCTGGCTTTGAGTGTATGCCCTTCAACCAGCTGTTGGAAGTGAAGCTCGCTGATATTTGCAAAGAGAGACTCAAAGTCATTTTCTCCTTCTCAAGTTCGATGTTAAAGTCTCACAGTATGGTGAGATGTTGGTGGGTTACAGAGAGGTTTGTCACCAACTAAGCCAGGTTGTCTTTTAATCGAGAATTGTAAGAACATGGTCTATATATGAGGAATAATGCTATGGGTGATGTGTATGACATTGAGAAAGTTTAGAAGATATTTGCAACCTAGCTGCAATTGAGTGTTGGAATTGTAACTTTGAAGGAGTGTTTGTGAACCAGTGCTCCTCCTCTTCTGGCTGGCTAATTGGCAAATGTAAATGTGCATCCTAAAGATACCTTTAGTGTATGCTTGTTGAGTGATTCTCCGACAGCCAGGTTTCTGTGATGAATGTGTTTAATTTTTTGTTCTCGGTGCAGTAATCACATTTACTACAGAATCTGTAGCAGAAAGGCTTTTCATGCAGCATCTTTTAACCCAAACAATTTTAATGTGAATACAATCTGTAGAAAAATTGTTGTTTTAAATGTTGCTAAAAATCTACTGTATATAATATTCGGTTGTGTATTTTGTGAAGGCATCTTGGAGTAAGACACAGACAACAGATTCTGAATGAACATTAAAGGTTGAATAACCTAAAAGCCAGGATGGAAAAAACGCCTATCTTGCTCTATCCTATTGTGAGATTTCCTTACCAAACCAAAACTAAGGAAAGTCAAAGTCCAAAAGTTCAATATAGGAATCTGTCTGTGTCCTAAAATCTATATTTGCCCTCACAACTAATCTATACAATGTGTAGGGAGGACAGCAACCAACAAAACAGTGTTCAACACAAAGTTCAGAGTTCTGTCCTGCTCACAGCTTTCTTTCAGCTCCCTTCCCCAAGTATAAAGCAGTTCAAATAAATGTCTCAGGAATGCCCTCAGTTCAGATATAAAGTTAAGCAATACTCAGGGTTCCCTTCCCCAAGTTCAAAAGCACAGTTCCAACTACAAAATCACAATAAACCTCAGGTTTCCCTTGCCCAAGATTTGTTTCCAACATATAAATAAAATAAATACTAAATAAAGCATGTGAGAATGGAGATTTATAAGAGTGGTCTCATTACTTTAATTTGGCCGAAAGCCCGACTGTTTGAAGTGTAGAATTTTTTTGCTTCGATGAAACATTGAAACTGCATATTTGCTGCTTTGTCTAATACTTTCAGAAGTACATTGCAGTTAGTGATAGGTCTGATGTTGTTTGGGATCACCTGGATGAGGGGTCTTTGGGGAATAGAAGTGGGACACCGAAAGGTTGAGATGTGGTATCCCCTTCTTTATGACACCTTTTCCAATCCTGCCCACTAGGATACTTAAAAACTCTACCCCCTCCCCTTTTCCAGAACAGTTTCTCGTAGCGTGAACGACAACTGACTTATATCCAAGCTGTTTACCTGACATGTCCCAACACAAGGGCCAGGCAGAGTCAGGCAATTACCGACAACCAGTCACACCTTACTGCCCTTTCCCTTCCCCATAGGGATAAAAGGCAGAGCACAAGAGCACACTCCAAGTAAGGCCGAGCAAACGAGGAAGCAGCCATTCCAGGATGGCAGTTCAAATGGAGGAGAAAGGCGGCGAGACCTGAAAGGATGTCAAGGAGGGAGTCGCCTTTGACCTTTTCAACCCAGATCCACAAAGCCTCCAATGAAAGAAACATAAGACTGTGAATCGCAGCTGGCCCATGGTGTGACGGATGTCAGTGGTACATGGCACCCTCCCACACTGATAGCTAGGGTGGGGAGACATGGATGCCATTGTGGTACCATCCTTGACTCCAGCAGAAAAAGAACCGCCATCAAGTTCAGGGCAGCCGGTGAGTAAAAATAAAACTTGATAGTCGACCAGACTGGGTTGAGTTCAAGAGGTCTTATGTGAATAAACTGGCTACCAGAGATAGATTGGTCCGGCGTCACGTGGGCGCTCAGTCGAAAGGTCTCTGACTGGTACCACTCTCCTGAGCAAAAGAGAGTGGGCCTCATTACGACCCAGGCGGTAAGTTACCGCCTGGGCCGTGACTTTACCACCATGGCGTAAACTACGTTTACGCCATGGTGGTTGGCGGACTTACCGCCCCATTCCGACCTTGGCGGGGTGGTAAGTCCCCAATCCCCATTTACCCTTCCCCATTCCCATTTTTGCCCCATAGGGCATAATGGGCGTGGGGAAGGCGTTAATTACGCCACCGTAAATTACGGTGGCGTAATTAACTCCATGGTCCCTTAGCGCCATGGATTTTAACACCTGCTAAAAGCAGGTGTTAAATCCGCCATGGCGCTAAGGGACCTCGTACTCAGGCGGTAAGGGTCGGCGCTGTTTACGGCGCCGTAAACCCCTTACCGCCTGAGTTGTAATGAGGGCCAGTGTGTTGACCACTGTGAACTATCTAAAGAAAACTACAAGTACCAAGAGGCCATAAAGAAGGCCGGTATAAGGTGTGAAGGTGGTCATATGTTAGGGAGAATTCTCATTTTATGGCTAATTTCCCTTATGTCTAGAGTCCCCCAGCAGCTTTGCTGGATTTGGAGGGTTTGTTTCTTTTTACCTGCTAAGAGTGAGACTCTTTTTCCCACTCTTAGGCATTTTTGCTATGTGTGTTCTAGGCTATTTTTGTGTTTAATGCCTATGGGATTTTCTCTCACCCATAGGAACCATCTTTATTCACGTGTTACACAGCACCCTCAGTGCAGTGACACAGGGGTGTTGTGACTAGTAAAGTCCCCATTGACTTTACTAGTCAAATCTTATGAACTTAACCAGTCCAACCCATCTTACTATGGAGGTACTGGAAAGGGTGAATAGTTTTTCCCCTCAGGTTCATTTTCAAGGGGGTACCTTAAAGTCCCGCACTCTAAAGTTTCTGGCTGGTGGCAGTGGTTACTACCATAAATATTCAACCGCGAATATTTTCCTATGGGATTTTCCCATTGTTCGAGGCTAACACTTTTACTGACAGCCTCTAATATACCGCCGGTTTATTTTAATATTAACTTTACTCCGGTAGGTTTTATTTGCCAGAACTTTAATATAACTTCTTTTTCGTGTCTTTCTCTAAACTCCTAACCCAGGTCGGGGATCCTTTGTTCGCTCTTTTGGCGGGCTTCTGCCAAGAAGCCGTCCTTTCGGCGCCTCTGAGTCTGGGGTGGGTCTGTTGTTTGGGAGGCAACAGCAACTCAGTTCGCACTCTAACCTGATAGGCTGGAGGGTTTCCTGCCAAGAAGACCACTCCACTGTGTGAGTGACAGCTAGGCTGTATGAATGGGTCTCTTTCTGCATGAAAGCAGGGTCCTGAGGACTGGAAGAGCAGGACGTCACCACTGGAACTACGGGACCGAAGGGGAGAGAAGCCACAGATATCTTCAGCATCTACACCACTGGTGAAGTCCTGCCGGATCGTCTCACCACTTTTCTTCCACACGACGAGAGGAGATCTTCATCGAAAGAGCCTTCTTCCCTTGAGCTGGTGGGAACAACCAGTTCACCCATCGCTTCCCCGGACCTGCATTGGTCGAATCGATAGTGCCCAGCACTTGGAGACCGGATAGCCAGGCAGCTATCGACCCGGACCGCGATTAAAAGGCACGTACCTTTTAAACATAGTTTGGCAGCACTGCGGCTGGTTTCATCCCTGGGTAGTGCAGTGACTCGAAGCTTCCTCCACGAAGAGAGCCTCTCTTCCTCTGCTGGACCCCTCGAACTGCAGGAACTACCAGGAACAACCGCCACCGCCGGAGCCTCTTCTTCACGTTTAAGGTGCATTGTTCCACCAGGCCTCCCTTTCCCCGTGGTCGCCCTAAAGGTGTTTTAAATCCTTTATCTACTTGTTGGGTTGGCTGCCCTCTCTCTTAAACTTGTCTTTCGCCTCGCCTCTACCTTTTCAATATTCATTTACCAAAGACTTGACTGCAGCTACAAGAACATTTTTTGCTCCTATGCTCTTGGTCCTGTACCACTGACTCTGGCTCAGGCCTATTGACTCTGGCTGATTTGTTAGATCTGCTCTTACTAGATTGATTTTCAATAAGAAATTTGTTGATGCACATGAATCTTCTAAACCCCTCTTCCTTCCTACTGTTTTAACTTGTGGAGTGCCATTTTGCTCAGTTTTCATTCACTTATCTTTCTGCTAAAGTGTTACTGTGCATTACTTGTTCACAAAACTTCAGGGAAGTGTTGCTAGGGGGTGTCTGAAGATATTTAGGTTTAACTTGTGCTTTCCCTCCCTTTCGTTAAAGTGATAGAGTGCCATTTGTAGTTGGTTTTCACTGTGCCGGTTTGCTCAGTTTTCACTTTACCGCAAACTTGTCTACCTTTGAATAGGGAGTTGTATATACTTTTTCTTGACTGAACTTAACTTACTTTATCAAATGTGATTCATGTGTTGAACTAGATGTGTATAAAAAACAAATATATTCTCTTTTTGATACAAAGCTTTGGTCAGTGTTTCCTTGTTCCATAGTGCTGTGATACCTATTGTGTAAACCCTGAATACTGCTCATCTCCCTCTTGAGATAAGTCTGACTGCTTAACCTCAGCTACCAACTAAGGGGCCGATTCATGGAACAAACGTGCGCCGAAAATCTACGCGCAAGTAGGCGCAAGCAGGCGCAAGCAGGCGCAAGCGGAAAAAAACAGGCGCACGCGCACGCGCGCGATTCATGGAAGTCCCTGCGCGTGTTCACCGCGCGATGTGCGCCAAACCCGTGCATGGCGCACAAGTCACTGCAACATCGCGAAAGGCGTGCGCGACGGTGCGCGACGCGCACAGTGAAAGCGCACAACCTCAGCGCACACAGCAGAAAGTGGGCGGGACATGGGGCGTAACGCACGGAATGGGGAACAACACGCGAAAATAAGGGCGTAACTGGGGATGCACTGCACGGAAGCAGAGGTAACGCCCACACGCACACGAACCACACGTATTCATGGAATGGAATAGGGCAAACCCACGCACAGCCAAAGCCGCGCACAAGCTGAAACACGTCCGCCACACGAAGGCAGGCGGTAGAGTCCCAGCGCATCAAAAAAGTGGCGCCGCGGGAAGTAAAATACGCGATTGAGCGGGGTACGTGTATTCCGGGGGTGCGCGGGAAGTTACACACGCGAATGAGCGGGCTACGTGTATTCCGGGGGTGCGCGGGAAGTGACACACGCGATTGAGCGGGGTACGTGTATTTCGGGGGTGTGCGGGAAGTTCCACACGCGATTTGGCCGGGTACGTGGATATCAGGGGTGCGCGGGAAGTTCCACACGCGATTTGGCCGGGTACGTGGATTTCGGGGGTGCGCGGGAAGTTCCACACGCGATTTGGCCGGGTACGTGTATTTCGGGGGTGCGCGGGAAGTTCCACACGCGATTTGGCCGGGTACGTGGATATCAGGGGTGCGCGGGAAGTTCCACACGCGATTTGGCCGGGTACGTGGATTTCATGGGTGCGCAGGAAGTTCCACACGCGATTGAGCGGGGTACGTGTATTTCGGGGGTGCGCGGGAAGTTCCACACGCGATTTGGCCGGGTACGTGGATTTCAGGGGTGCGCAGGAAGTTCCACACGCGATTGAGCGGGGTACGTGTATTTCGGGGGTGCGCGGGAAGTTCCACACGCGATTTGGCCGGGTACGTGGATTTCAGGGGTGCGCGGGAAGTTCCACACGCGATTTGGCCTGGTACGTGGATATCAGGGGTGCGCGGGAAGTTCCACACGCGATTTGGCCGGGTACGTGGATTTCAGGGGTGCGCGGGAAGTTCCACACGCGATTGAGCGGGGTACGTGTATTTCGGGGGTGCGCGGGAAGTTCCACACGCGATTTGGCCGGGTACGTGGATATCAGGGGTGCGCGGGAAGTTCCACACGCGATTGAGCGGGGTACGTGTATTTCGGGGGTGCGCGAGAAGTTCCACACGCGATTTGGCCGGGTACGTGGATATCAGGGTGCGCGGGAAGTTCCACACGCGATTTGGCCGGGTACGTGGATTTCAGGGGTGCGCGGGAAGTTCCACACGCGATTGAGCGGGGTACGTGTATTTCGGGGGTGCGCGGGAAGTTCCACACGCGATTTGGCCGGGTACGTGGATTTCAGGGGTGCGCGGGAAGTTCCACACGCGATTGAGCGGGGTACGTGTATTTCGGGGGTGCGCGGGAAGTGACACACGCGATTTGGCCGGGTACGTGGATTTCAGGGGTGCGCGGGAAGTTCCACACGCGATTGAGCGGGGTACGTGTATTTCGGGGGTGCGCGGGAAGTTCCACACGCGATTCGGCCTGGTACGTGGATATCAGGGGTGCGCGGGAAGTTCCACACGCGATTTGGCCGGGTACGTGGATTTCAGGGGTGCGCGGGAAGTTCCACACGCGATTTGGCCGGGTACGTGGATTTCAGGGGTGCGCGGGAAGTTCCACACGCGATTGAGCGGGGTACGTGTATTTCGGGTGTGCGCGGGAAGTGACACACGCGATTTGGCCGGGTACGTGGATATCAGGGGTGCGCGGGAAGTTCCACACGCGATTGAGCGGGGTACGTGTATTTCGGGGGTGCGCGGGGAGCAGCACACCCTCTACAGTGTACCCTCTACACCCTCCACGGCCCCTGCAGGTGGCTCACACCACAGGGGCCTACCCAGCACATGTCCTGCAGGCACCCCATCCACCATGGCCATGCCCACCAGCCAACCCACATATCAACTAGCACTACTGCCCACCAACGCATGTCCCCCTGCACCCCCAGCCACCAGGGGCAGCCTCCAGCAGGCCCCCACCCATGTCTCCCCCCACCCCCCACCCCCCAGCAGTGCAGGGGCAGCCTCAAACAGGCCCCCACTCATGTCCCCCTGCACCCCCACCCCCTAGCATCCAGGGGCACCCTCCACCAGGCCCCCACTCATGTCTCCCACCCCCCAGCACTGTGGGGCACCTGCCAGCAGGCCCCCACCCATGTCTCCCACCACCCCCACCCCCCCAGCATCCAGGGGCACCCTCCACCAGGCCCCCACTCATGTCTCCCCCCACCCCCACCCCCCAGCAGTGCAGGGGCAGCCTCAAACAGGCCCCCACTCATGTCTCCCACCACCCCCACCCCCCCAGCATCCAGGGGCACCCTCCACCAGGCCCCCACACATGTCTCCCAGCACACCCACCCCCCCAGCATCCAGGGGCACCCTCCACCAGGCCCCCACACATGTCTCCCAGCACACCCACCCCCCAGCATCCAGGGGCACCCTCCACCAGGCCCCCACACATGTCTCCCACCACCCCCACCCCCCCAGCATCCAGGGGCACCCTCCACCAGGCCCCCACTCATGTCTCCCACCACCCCCACCCCCCCAGCATCCAGGGGCACCCTCCACCAGGCCCCCACACATGTCTCCCAGCACCCCCACCCCCTAGCATCCAGGGGCACCCTCCACCAGGCCCCCACTCATGTCTCCCACCACCCCCACCCCCCAGCCACCAGGGGCACCCTCCACCAGGCCCCCACTCATGTCTCCCCCCACCCCCACCCCCCAGCAGTGCAGGGGCAGCCTCAAACAGGCCCCCACTCATGTCCCCCTGCACCCCCACCCCCTAGCATCCAGGGGCACCCTCCACCAGGCCCCCACTCATGTCTCCCACCCCCCAGCACTGTGGGGCACCTGCCAGCAGGCCCCCACCCATGTCTCCCACCACCCCCACCCCCCCAGCATCCAGGGGCACCCTCCACCTGGCACCCACTCATGTCTCCCATCACCCCCACTCCCCAGCAGTGCAGGGCACCCTCCACCAGGCCCCCACTCATGTCTCCCACCACCCCCACCCCCCCAGCATCCAGGGGCACCCTCCACCAGGCCCCCACACATGTCTCCCAGCACACCCACCCCCCCAGCATCCAGGGGCACCCTCCACCAGGCCCCCACACATGTCTCCCAGCACACCCACCCCCCAGCATCCAGGGGCACCCTCCACCAGGCCCCCACTCATGTCTCCCACCACCCCCACCCCCCCAGCATCCAGGGGCACCCTCCACCAGGCCCCCACTCATGTCTCCCACCACCCCCACCCCCCCCAGCATCCAGGGGCACCCTCCACCAGGCCCCCACACATGTCTCCCACCACCCCCACCCCCTAGCATCCAGGGGCACCCTCCACCAGGCCCCCACTCATGTCTCCCACCACCCCCACCCCCCAGCCACCAGGGGCACCCTCCACCAGGCCCCCACTCATGTCTCCCCCCACCCCCACCCCCCAGCAGTGCAGGGGCAGCCTCAAACAGGCCCCCACTCATGTCCCCCTGCACCCCCACCCCCTAGCATCCAGGGGCACCCTCCACCAGGCCCCCACTCATGTCTCCCACCCCCCAGCACTGTGGGGCACCTGCCAGCAGGCCCCCACCCATGTCTCCCACCACCCCCACCCCCCCAGCATCCAGGGGCACCCTCCACCTGGCACCCACTCATGTCTCCCATCACCCCCACTCCCCAGCAGTGCAGGGGCACCCTCCACCAGGCCCCCACTCATGTCTCCCACCACCCCCACCCCCCCAGCATCCAGGGGCACCCTCCACCAGGCCCCCACACATGTCTCCCAGCACACCCACCCCCCAGCATCCAGGGGCACCCTCCACCAGGCCCCCACTCATGTCTCCCACCACCCCCACCCCCCCAGCATCCAGGGGCACCCTCCACCAGGCCCCCACTCATGTCTCCCACCACCCCCACCCCCCCCAGCATCCAGGGGCACCCTCCACCAGGCCCCCACACATGTCTCCCACCACCCCCACCCCCTAGCATCCAGGGGCACCCTCCACCAGGCCCCCACTCATGTCTCCCACCACCCCCACCCCCCAGCCACCAGGGGCACCCTCCACCAGGCCCCCACTCATGTCTCCCCCCACCCCCACCCCCCAGCAGTGCAGGGGCAGCCTCAAACAGGCCCCCACTCATGTCCCCCTGCACCCCCACCCCCTAGCATCCAGGGGCACCCTCCACCAGGCCCCCACTCATGTCTCCCACCCCCCAGCACTGTGGGGCACCTGCCAGCAGGCCCCCACCCATGTCTCCCACCACCCCCACCCCCCCAGCATCCAGGGGCACCCTCCACCTGGCACCCACTCATGTCTCCCATCACCCCCACTCCCCAGCAGTGCAGGGGCACCCTCCACCAGGCCCCCACTCATGTCTCCCACCACCCCCACCCCCCCAGCTTCCAGGGGCACCCTCCACCAGGCCCCCACTCATGTCTCCCACCACCCCCACCCCCCCCAGCATCCAGGGGCACCCTCCACCAGGCCCCCACACATGTCTCCCACCACCCCCACCCCCTAGCATCCAGGGGCACCCTCCACCAGGCCCCCACTCATGTCTCCCACCACCCCCACCCCCCAGCCACCAGGGGCACCCTCCACCAGGCCCCCACTCATGTCTCCCCCCACCCCCACCCCCCAGCAGTGCAGGGGCAGCCTCAAACAGGCCCCCACTCATGTCCCCCTGCACCCCCACCCCCTAGCATCCAGGGGCACCCTCCACCAGGCCCCCACTCATGTCTCCCACCCCCCAGCACTGTGGGGCACCTGCCAGCAGGCCCCCACCCATGTCTCCCACCACCCCCACCCCCCCAGCATCCAGGGGCACCCTCCACCTGGCACCCACTCATGTCTCCCATCACCCCCACTCCCCAGCAGTGCAGGGGCACCCTCCACCAGGCCCCCACTCATGTCTCCCACCACCCCCACCCCCCAGCCACCAGGGGCACCCTCCACCAGGCCCCCACTCATGTCTCCCCCCACCCCCACCCCCCAGCAGTGCAGGGGCAGCCTCAAACAGGCCCCCACTCATGTCCCCCTGCACCCCCACCCCCTAGCATCCAGGGGCACCCTCCACCAGGCCCCCACTCATGTCTCCCACCCCCCAGCACTGTGGGGCACCTGCCAGCAGGCCCCCACCCATGTCTCCCACCACCCCCACCCCCCCAGCATCCAGGGGCACCCTCCACCTGGCACCCACTCATGTCTCCCATCACCCCCACTCCCCAGCAGTGCAGGGCACCCTCCACCAGGCCCCCACTCATGTCTCCCACCACCCCCACCCCCCCAGCATCCAGGGGCACCCTCCACCAGGCCCCCACTCATGTCTCCCCCCACCCCCACCCCCCAGCAGTGCAGGGGCAGCCTCAAACAGGCCCCCACTCATGTCCCCCTGCACCCCCACCCCCTAGCATCCAGGGGCACCCTCCACCAGGCCCCCACTCATGTCTCCCCACCCCCCAGCACTGTGGGGCACCTGCCAGCAGGCCCCCACCCATGTCCAACTCATGTTCCCCACCCAACATGTCATCACAGTCCAGATCCCTGGTCTCTATGGTCAGCCCCCAAATGCAAAACACCCACCCGAGTATTGCATCCACCCACTCATATTCTGCAATTACATCACAGAACACCAATTGCAAGTTCCAAAACAAACACATGTCCCTCACATACACCCAATGGGTGTCAGTGAATCTCAAAACACATAACATGAAATGCATGAAAACAATGAGACACCACACATTGAAGTGCAACAAATAAATAATGTATTAAAGGAAAGATGAATAGAAACAAAAATGAAGAAACTGAAATGTGAATGGAAAAAAATGAAAAGAAGCATGTCCGTCCAAAAAAAAGAAAAAATCAAAGAATATAGAAATCCAAAGTAATGTACTACAAAGTCAATGTCCACCAAACAAAATCCAATGTGAAAAAAAAACATAAGCCATTGATCCATGGATAATTCAAAAAAAAAAATATGTCCAAGTCCACAACTATGTACAAAGCAAGAAGCCAGGGTCCATCATCCCAACAAAATAAAGGAAACCTAACTAACTACACTAACTAATAAAAAAAACTATATACAAAAATGTGGCCAATGTCCAAAAGGTCCAAATGAAATAAAAACAAAAATGAAACTTAACACTACCTACATAACTATGTACAAGGGCAGCGGGCTAGTTCCACGGCTCACTTCTGGATGTGCCGGGCCAGGGCATCATCGAACTCCTCCTCTATGTCCCGGAGGCGGTCCACCTCCATGGCCCCGAGGGTCCGCAGGGCCGTCGACGTGTCCACCTCCAAAGCCCTGCGGATTGCCTCGAGGCACTCGACCCGCCTCAGGGCCCTCTGCATGGAGTTCTCCGCCCTGACCATTGAGAGCCGTGCCTCTTCCGCCCGCTGCCGCTCCGCATCTATGGCGTGGCCCAACCGCTGCCACACGGAAGACACTTTTTGTCCTGGGTCCTCCTGCCCTCCGGCCGATGCCTGCCCCTCCGATGTCGAAGGCCCCGAGCCTTCATGGCTCCCACCATGGAGCTGCTGCTGCTGTGCCTCTGCCCCTGCACTGCCTCCTGCTGCCTGCACATCCTCCGCCGGCTGGGGTGCAGTCGTTGACGTGGCCACCCCTGCTGGACGTCCGACTCCCGACTGTGGCAGGGATGCCTCCTCCACCAGCCTGGCCGCACCGTCAGAGGCAGCTCCACAGGGCACCCAGGTGACTGATGGGTGGGAAGATGGCACAGAGGACGACTGGCGCGTAGGGGGTCCAGCTGAGGAGGGGGTCGTGGCAAGCCCCATCAGACGGAGGAATCCGGCCTGGGTGACCTGTCCCAGCAGGCTGACGTGGTCAACGAGCCATTCGAGATGACCTGCAGTCTCTTCATGAAAAGACTGCAGGTCGCCTCGCATGGCCCGTTGACGCAACGCCACTCCAGCCAGGACAGGCTCAACCCGGGCCTGGATAGCCACGTCCGCAGGCAGGGGAAGGCCAGTTGACGTCAGCTCATCCCCTGCCTGAAAACTGGTCTGGACATGGGCATCCCTGCTGGTGCAAGATGATGCAGGGACAGGATCAGAGACAGGATTGCACACAGGCACCTCCGCGGCGGCCTGTGCTGCCTCCTGTCCCTGGTCCTGCACTGCACCACTAGCACCAGTGGGATCCCCACCCCCAGACCCCGTCTCCGGTGCTTGCACGGCCTCCTCCTCCACCAAACCCCCCACCAACCTGGATGACTCTGTGCCATCTTCCCCCGTTGGGCCCTGTGGGGTCCCAGCTGCCCCTTCTGCTGCCGAGGAGTCCAACTGCAACCTCCGCCTCTTGGACCTCCCCCCGGCAGCTGCGGCCTGGGACGCGGCACCGGACTCCTCACTCCCCGACGAGATGACAACCTGGGAGGGGAGCCGGGCCTTGCGTCTCCGGCTGGCGGTCGGATCCCCGCCGCTGTGCTCCACAGCACCTTCTCCGCCCTCTTCATCAGTTGACGCTGCAGACAGGGAGAAACAAAACACAGGCATCAGGGCACTGTACAATGTACACATACACACATGACAGTTGTACATGAGTGGCATTGGCAAACCTCTGACATGTCATCACAATCCCCAACACACATGTCATTACAACTTGCACACACGAGCCATACCACAGCCATGTTGCAACTGCCAACACCATCCATACACATACAACAGCATCAGCAGGCAAAGGTGAGCCAGACATCACATGCAACACAGGAAGTGCACCACACATGTACACACACCACCACACTTGCATGCATGTGTACACCTCTGCTAAGTGTCGCAGTGTTCAGACGGGCATCCATGTCACATCTGCCAATCAGGCTTCCACATACCGCTGTCACATGCATCCATGTTGCATCACTGTTGCACCCTTGTCAAATACACACACATGCACATGTACACAGCGCTGATACAATCAGCTGAAAACAACATACATGCGTGACATCACGGACATGTCTACTCACATACACATTCATACAGACTTGTGTGCCCACACAACTGCATTTGGCATGCAAGCCCACACACACAGGCACCATCCATGTCTCACACATTACAGCCCTCGCATGTGTCAGCCCCACGGCCCTGTACACCCGCACCCACACACCCGCACCCATATTCGACCCCATACAAACAGATGTGCAACCTGCACACTACTGAACAATCACCAAACGCACTGCTCACAATCAGGATGCATGTACACTCACCGCTCGACTCCAGACGGGTCTGCCTCTCAAGGACCTGGACGTGGAGCGCTGGGGATATGTGTTCCAGGACCCTCATCTGTTCTTCCGACAAGTGGCCCCGGCGCCCCTTGGCATCCGCTGCCTTCAAGAGGCGCCGGGCCTTGGTCAGGGTCCTGGACCTGAAGTCCTCCCAGCGCTTCTTGACATGTTGGAAGTCGCGGACTGCCACCCCCTCCGCGTTGATGGCAGTCACGATGTCAGTCCAGATCCGAGTCCGTCCTTCCTTGTCGGCGCGGCAACTTCCGAAGAGGGCATCATACTGGCCCAGGACTTGCTCCACCAGGACACCAACTTCGGTGGCACTGAAGCTGGTGCCCCTCTGCCTCTCTGGCCGGGGGTTGTCAGTGGTCACAGATGGAGTTGGCCCCGACATGACAACCCCAGAGGCAGGAGTGGGTGGGCAACTGGGTCCTGGGGCTGGGCTGTGGAGCGATGGAATCCCAGTCGGGAGTCTTTGGTTCCAGCAGGGGTGGTCACACCAACAGCACCCCTGGCTGATGTGCAGGCAGCAAATGGCAGGGCACGTGGGCAGCAGGCAGTCAGGCAGCAGCAGATGGCAGGTGGGAGCGTGCTCGGGGCTCTGGGGGGCAGTAGTTCGGCCTTCTGGGCAGGAGCGTGGTCTTCCGTGTGCTTACGCGTGGCCAGCTTGATACGGAGTGATTAGGCACGTGAAAATTCTGCACGTCAGCGTGTAATTCGAGGAAAGGCCCTTAGCGCGTAAGCGCGTCTGCACGCATACGCATTTTCATTGGACCAAAGGCCCTCAGCGCGTGAGCGCGTCTGTGACGTGACGTGCGAGGGAGTATCCCTCATTGCACGTGATGACAGTACACACGTGGATCCCAACCAATCGCGTGTGAAAGTTCACGGGACCCCGAAACACACGTACCCCGGCCAATCGCGTGTGGAACTTCCCGCGCACCCCGAAACACGTACCCCGGCCAATCGCGTGTGGAACTTCCCGCGCACCCCGAAACACGTACCCAGGCCAATCGCGTGTGGAAATACCCGCGCACCCCGAAACACACGTACCCAGGCCAATCGCGTGTGGAACTTCCCGCGCACCCCGAAACACACGTACCTAGGCCAATCGCGTGTGGAACTACCCGCGCACCCCGAAACACACGTACCCAGGCCAATCGCGTGTACGCCCGCTCCCCTCCGATCACACGCGATGACACCAGAATACGGGAAACCAACGATTCCGCCCACACGGAGGCGTCCCGCGCACAGCATAAAAGTGCGCGCAAACAACAAACGCGTAAATACAGCGACGATGAATGCCCCATTTGTTGCTGCAGTGATTGTGGGACACCGCAGGAGGAGGAGAATAGCCAGGCCACGCATTTTTGCACCACGGACAGGCCTTTTTGGGATGCCTGACGACCAGGTCTACGGCAGGTATAGGTTTCCACCCCATATCATCCTAGACCTGGTCAGGGAGTGGGAAGATGACCTCACATCCCCCACCCTTTGCTCCCAAGCAATGAGCCCCTTGGAGAAGCTGCTCAATGTCTTGCATTTCTTGGCCACTGGGTCGTTTCAGTGGACCACTGCCATAGTGGGGGGGGTCTCACAGGCCACGCAGTCACGCTGCCTACACCAGGTACTGGCAATCATGACAGCGCGCCCCTCAGTCCGCAGGCACATATACATGCCCAGAACACCCGCAGAAAGGCAGGCCGTTGTCCTGGATTTTTTCAGGGTGGCACACTTCCCCAAAGTGCTCGGTGCCATAGATTGCACCCATGTGGCCCTACGTCCACCTAGGGCCACTGAGCACATATACCGAAACCGCAAGCACTGGCATTCCATCAATGTACAGGTGGTATGCGATGCAAAGGGAATCATCACCTCTGTCTATGCAAACTACCCTGGCTCCACCCATGACAGTTTCATATACAGAATGTCCGCCCTGAGCCGGGCCCTGGAAGCTGGGCAGCATGGCGACACATGGCTCCTAGGTGAGTACAAATGCCCTTGCACATGCATGCAAGTCACACACAGACAAATATACCAACCCCAATAATCTGAACAATTATCACCTCCCCAGGGGACAGTGCCTACCCTCTGAGCAACCACATGATGACGCCAATCCGGAACCCCACCACACCACCCCAGGTAAGATACAACGCTGCCCATATTGCAACCAGGGGCATAGTGGAGCGCACATTCGGAGTGCTCAAGTCACGTTTCCGCTCCCTTGACCGCTCTGGTGGGCAACTACTCTATGCACCAGCAGTTGTGTGCAGGATCATTGTGGCAGCATGTGTCCTGCACAATGTTGCAACACGGCAGGGCGTCCCGGTGGACATGGTGGTGCCCCCACATCCCCAACCACAGGCACAGGCGCTGGCCATGGGAGGGGACAGGGCACGTGGCGAGGTAGCCCGGACCCAGCTTGTGGCCACATTTTTCACCTAAACTCCCACCCCTGCGGAGTGCACACAGGCCTGGCACATACCAGGTGACAATCGATGATGACAAAGTGACAGTCAACTGTCACAACCCTACCACCCTGAGATAGTTGCCATGGAAGTGCCACATCGTCTGCATCCCTAGCTACTTAAACACAAGCTATCCTGTGCAACCAAAATGCACACATATGACATGTGACATGACATGAGCCATACACAAGTATTACAAGGCACAATGAGGCAGGGGGGGGGGGAACAAGGGAACACAGAGAATGGTACTACTAGGCCAGGTGTCATTGTGATTGTGCAAGTGCAGGGGTAGGGGGAAGGGAAAAGTGCAAGGGTGGGGGGGAGTCCAGTACAGGGGAAGTAGGCCAAACAATTATACATAGGTCGCCTGGTGGCAACTGCTAAGGTAAGTGCAGACGAGTGCTGGGAAGGGAGGGCTGTAGGGATAGAGAGACAGTACTGCAGTGCAGGGGTTGCCAGGGTGGCAGTGCAAGTGGACAGTGGCTGGCCCAGGGACCGAGGTTGGTGAGAGTGGCCCAGTTGCAGCTCATGTGCAGTACCAGTGAATAATTCTGCAAGGGAGAGGCAGAGAGTAAGCAGAAGCAAAGAGGAAGGTCTTGAGGTGCTTCCTGAACTGGAGATGGTTCCCCTCAAGTTCAAGTCAGGAAGTCTGTTTGAGGGGGAGGGCCCTGCTGCGGAGAGAAACCTACCCCCAGCTAGTTGCTCTGAGAAGCGGATGACCTGGACATGCAAGGTGTGCATCACACACACCTGCAAAACAGGCCATGGCCATCACTGTCATGACAGTCAAACCCTCCCAAACATCAACATGACATGGCAAGCAATACCCATACACCCACCCAGTAACGATAAGGTACACATTTCCATGTCCTAAATGTACAGTGGCATCGGACAATGATGCCTGACCCGGAATCCGATGAAATGACAGACCAACAAAATGTCCCACCAAAAATTAGTCGATTCCAAATGCATTACAACAGTCGTAGACGTAACATCACAATGAATGCCTGGCTATATGCACATGATGCATTGCAAAATGAACACCGCAGCTCATGTGTGCAATGTCCTACTCCTGCATCACACTGCTCAGCGCACAGCACAGTGAACAGCCATTGTGTGTGATGCACACCCTGAGCATCACATCTAAGTGACAGACTACATCAAACATCAAATTAGGCATGTACTCGAACCATAATCGGTCACAGAACATGTGCTGGCGGGACACAGTGGCCACCAGAAGGCAAACAGTGTACACGTGGATATGCAAGGGTGGGAGTACATGGAGTGCATCCGAGTGCAAGTGTGTGGTTCTGCAAGGACATGCACTCCACATATGCATGTGCACTCAAGTGACCATCAGTGTTCCCTACACATCACATGTGAACATCCACCATGTGTACACCCCAGCATGTCAAACCACTACTATCCCCTCGCACCTGAAAGGAAAACACAACACATGAACAGGCATTGATCAGCAGAACACAACATGTACATAGGACAACAACATTACAATGTCAGAGTTCCCATCACACTGCAGGGCAACGCAACTATCAACAACAACCCCCCCCCCCTCGCAAATGACCATGACCCACTGAACAACTGCACCTGGGTCATGGAGCCTCCAACCCTCATTCCCACCTGGCCACAGGATCACCTTTACCCTTCGTGTCCATCTCCCACCTTGTGTGTAAAGAGATGCCTGAACCCTCAGAATCCACACTCATTTCCAAATTCACATAATCCAAGGCATGAAAAGGAACCCAAACACCCTCCAGTAGATGACTTGACATAGCAGTACGTCTCAAAGGCCAAGTACTACCACAATGATGCAACAACCAAGGTAGCACAGCAAAACAATGTCACGACTGGATGTGAGACATGTGTGGTACATGACATAGGATGATGCACCATGAATGGATGTGTACTGTCACAGATCCCCTGTACAGGCGCTGGAGTCTCATGAAACAACCACCCACACCATGTCCCGGGTGCCTGCAAGGTCAAACTCACACAGGCCCCTGAGATCCTGGTGGGGAAAGAGGTTCAGGGATATGCAGTCTGGACAGGTGTAGACACACTGGATGACTGGAATGCGTGGCAGGTGAGGGGAGCAGGAATGACACATGAAACCAGGGAATGCACGAAAATGTACAACCTGCATGAACACATGCACAATACAAACAAACTTGGACATCATTGTCATGGCCTTCTGTAGTCCAGGCTCAGGAGTGGTACGAACCAACCACCCCCTCTAGGGTTTTGGCGCCTGCAAGTTCGGGGCTTACACAGGCATCCGCAACCCCAGTGGGGAAAGAGGGTCAGGGAACATTGCTTGGATAGGCATGGGAAGCAGGAACACCGGGTAGAGGGTACAGGTTTCGAAATTGCATAGGATCAAGGGTGATTAGGGTAAAAAACATACCAAATAGGACCACACATACATCCATGCATCAGTACACTCCCCAGCAAGCCTATGCAGGGCAGTTTGTAAGAAAATACAACAAGACACTTAGCTCTGGTTTTGAGTGCTGGCCTCCTGCCTGCGCACTCTCAGGTCCAGTTACAGGAGCACTGCAATGCTGCAAAGAGAGACACAGTCAGCAACCAGTACATGCCAATTGCACAAAAACACAACACAAAACATGCCCCATAACAACATACACCTCTACAAACAGAAAATCTGTGCTCCATGCTTCGTACCCATATATAATATCAACCCTGTGACGGGTCATTCACAGTCAATGCAGTAAGTCAGCCGCTGGTGGGTGCGTGGCAAATGGAACACCAATGTGTCACAATGCACACAACATGCAATGTTCCCTGGGTAAGCAGACAGACCCATATGGCAAGCCATGACTACAGATCAAGTTGCGTACCACCATGACCAAAAGAAAGTTGCCAGTGCATTTATCATGAAGTACGTGGAATAGACATGCACTGCACCCGAGTATGTCCCTTGCTGTATGTCCCTGTGAGCTGCCCCTTTCCATGTCTTGGAAGGCTACATGGTTGATACAAGTGCCTCAATGAACCCTGGTGTACTGCAGGGTATGTGCCACTGCCCCCGCATGTGTCCCAGACAACCCTACTATCAACAGCCATCAGTCCACAAACACATCTGAGCTGCATTCTGTGCTTCAACACCAATATTTGTCTAAGCTCACCCTCAGTGCTGTGACTAAGCCTGCACGTGCAACTCGCCTGGTGCAAGCTTTGCTGTCTCGTGGCCCCCCTGTGATGCTCACCTTGCCTGGAGTTGCTTGGAACATGTCAGCAGTTCTAGGATGTGGGTCTGCAATCACTGTGGCTCTGCTTGTGCACACATGTGCATGTGGGCACCAACAAACGGGTCAGGAATTAGGTCGTCCAATGGGCCATGTCTGCTGGCAAAGGTGCTCTGATGCCTCATCCCCCTGCAGAAAGTGCATGAAACACATGATTAATGCATCAAAGTGATCTGTGTGTGTCTCATCAGGCATCTCATTACTTGACCATGTCAGAGAGTCACATCACAAATCACACCATCAGTCCGTCTTTCACCTCCAAAGTGTGGAACACTAACTACAGCATGATTTGCAACAAGCACGTGTACAGGAAAGATATGAAACATAATACACAATGCATAGCAATCAATGTCCACATTAATCATGACACGCCCCATCTAGCAAAAGCTGAACAGTGGACAATTACACCTAAATCATCCCCACTAGGGGTGTCAACACAAGTCAAAAAGCACCAGACATGCCACAGATATGACAGTCCAAAGCCCTTGTGTAAAATTCTGTTACACCGAACCATCCTTGCGAGCCCATGGATAAGGGAGGCAGGAGTGGCATATGTGAGTCAAGGAACCCAAGCAGCAAACACATACACAAGACAACCATGAAGGGCCCAGCTGGAACAGACAGTGGATGCCTTCAAAAACCACAAGGCACCGCACTGTCACATGTAAGCACAATAGACTACAAATTTTAAACTAACTCAACTATTAACTAATTACACTAACTAAGGAAAACCTACATTACCTATTTAAACTAACTATCAAACAGAAACTTAACTAACTAAACTAAATGAAAAATCAAAAATGGCCACATACGACCCGGGGGGGAGGGGAGGCACCCAGGAGGGGGGAGGTACAGGGTGCTGCTCAACATCCACATGCGATGATGCTGAGCCAAAAAAAAATACCTCCATGGGCTCAACGCCTTCACAGCACGACCTATGTGGGAGATAGATGGTCGTCCGAGTCTGGCTCATCCTGGAAAGGAGGACATGGCACAGTAGCCTGGCCACGCCTAGCCGCAGCTTGCCCCTCGTCGGCAGCAAGTCTGCCGGACAGGTGAGCCTGGTTCTGTGTGGCGATGTTACATAGGTCTGCATGCAGGACCTCACGTGATACACGTGCTTCCTCTTGCAAGGTAGCACGTGTAACACGGAGTTCCTCCTGCAAGGCCTGGCTGGACAACCGCTGCACCTCCCGGCAAGCCTGTAGCTCAGCCGAGATGGTGCGCTCAAGCTGTGCAAACCTCTCCTCTGCCCGCTGCCTCTGGGACATCATAAGGACACCCAGAGTGGATCTGAGGGAGGCATACTCCTCCCTCAGGGCATCCATGTGCGCCTCTGCGTGAGCAGCAATTGCTTGACGCAGAGACGACATTTCAGCCTGGCGTGCCCTGTCTGAGGCCGCCATGCCCAGCCTGAGTGAGCGGGCCGTGGACCGTGCCGCCTGCTGCTGGAGTAGCACCTGCCGAGCAGGGGGGAGCACAGATCGGGCCACACGCTCCATGCTGTCAGCGATGTTCTCCATTGCTGCCCCCTGACGTTCTGAATTGGCAGTCATGTCTTGCTCCCACTCAGTATACAGCGGTTGTGCGCGGCGACCGCGTTGCCGGGCTTGACCCCTGCGGGACCCAAGGACCGGGGGTCCTCGCTGTGTTGGCACCGCCTGCGGCTGCACGACTACATGCCCCCGTCGACGTGATGTCCCAGGCACATCAGTGACTGGTGTGGAGGGTGACCCTGCGTCCCGATCCACCACGGGCGGAGGAACCAAGACTGTCTGATCCCTCAGTGCAGGGGTCGCAGACAGAGGAGTGTCCACATCAGAATCACTCACCCCTGACACATGGACTTGATGGTCATCCAACTCAACATGGACGTCAGAGTCGTCATCAAGGCTGGACTCATAGACAGCCAGAGACAGGATGGACTGCAGCACTTGGGGGTTTTCGTGGCCTACCACCCCACGACCCCCACTAGTGCCGGGTTGATGTGGTCTTACCAACCCTGTGTCTGGCATGACAACACCATCCTCTGCATCCATTGCGTCATCACCTGAAAAATAGAGAGGAAAGGGTCAGTACACATGTCAGAAGCACACAACACACACACACACACCGACAGCAAAGGCATCTGGCAGACATGTGACACACAACATATGACCATGCATGCATGCTGGGTCTACTTAGAATAGCTTCTGTGATCAGACCTGTTGAAAGGTGGCAGTTTGCATGGAAGTGGGTCTATGCAGTGCAGAAAATGTGTACGCCACTCACTACCTACATGTACAAGCACTCCATGGTGTGTGCCAGGAAATGTGAAGGCAGTGCAATGTCAAAATCAGACATCACGTGCATTGTGTATTCAATGTGTACCATGTCTAGAAGGCAAGCACCCCTCCACCCCAGTACCAAAGCAGGGATGCCTAGCATGGTATCAAAAGGCTGAGCATACACCTGTGTATTGACAAGCAGTGTTGACTGGCATCAACAGCTTAATGTGATTTCAATTACAACACTGCAAATGATGCTGGGACAGTGGGCAGGACACATGATGGAAGATCCGGAGGCCGGCCACGTGTGTAGAAGACACGACAGGAGTTGGACAGAGTCATTGGCCATTGAACAGGCTGAGGCCTGTGAGCCACACAGATTGTCAGAGCCTAAACATGTGTGCAACGCAGGACTGAGCCACAGTTGACATGGGGAGGCCGATAATATGGCAGGCAATGTATGTAACCAAGGACTCATATTACAGTGATCATCCAGTCAAGGACACATAGGGGCATGTGTGCAATGCACATGGAGCATTAATGGGCACTCATGTCCCTGCGGGACATCTGAGCCATGCACAGTACAAGTGGGATGCCCTGCATCGAGTACTAAGGCTGTACCACACGGCATATGTCTGGCAGTTTCTAAGCTGGAAGTTAGCATCTACACAGGACACATGAACATGAAACTACACATTGGCAAGAATGTAGCAGACCAGTGCAAAGGTGGAACTGGGGTGCAGAGTGGCGGTGGAGGGGCAAGGGGGCATGGCCACATGGAGTCCCGCATGCAGGCAGAGGAGACATGCATGACGGTGGCATTGCATTACTTACACATCAGAACCATGTACAGGTCACATGTAGCAGCAATCATGCACAACACATCCCACATGTGAAACACACACGTCCTCAACAACTACGCATCAACACTCACTGGACTGGGCATCAAAGTCCAGCATCTCTCCCACACCTTCGACCAATTCTGGTGGTATGAACTCCGCAACGAGAGCCTCATGCGGAGTGAGTTCTTCCTCCTCTGGTGCAGGCCCACCGCCAGTCACCAGAGTCAAGTTGTAATTTGAGGCACGCTTGGCCTTAGTGCTGCGCTTGATGTCATTCCAGCGCTTTTTGCACTCCTGCGCCGTGCGCACCTCATGGCCGAATGAACTGACATGTTCCGCCACATGCTTCCAGTGGGTGTCACGTTGGGCAGCCGTAGTCTGACTATTGGCACCCACTAGCATGTCACGGCTGTGTCCCCGCACGTAGTCCACGAGGAAGTCCAGTTCCTGCTTACAGAAAGGCTTCTTCCTCGACGTGCAGGAGGTCGTGGCTGTGTGTGGGGTCCCAGCCTGTGCTGCAGATGCAACCTTCCTCCTCTTGGACTGTGGCGCAGACCCTGGCTGGCTAATGCCGCCCTGACCAGTATGGCCAGTGGGTTGGGTGGATTGAGCCGAGGGAGTGGCAGGTGGAGGGATGACCAAAGGCCTGACTTGTGTCAGTGGCAGCTGGGTGCCCACTAATGGACCCTGCGCAGCAACATCAGCTGTGGCAGGGTCATTGACCGCAACGGTCCTGGTTGGCAGACTCACAACCGGGGTGCTGTTGGGTGCATCTGCCCCTGCACTTGCCAACACCCGGCTGTTCGGGGCAGCAGATGACATGACTGCCCCAGGGACACGTGTCTTGGTCTGAGCAGCCCGGCCTGCCCCAATGGTTTCCCCCCTGGCCTGTTGGAGATCTACCAAGGGCTCTTCAAGTGCCAACGCAGCCTGCGCTGGCAGACCCTGAGCCTGGGTGGCGGTGTCCACAACTGCACCTGCAGCTACCGCTACCCTTGGGCCCGTGGCAGTCGATGTAACGGACTGCCGGGTCATACGGGTGCCAGTGCCAGATGCAGGAGCTGCATCCCCCTGAACCACAGGGGGTGGTGGCATGGCTGCACCGACACATGGCACAACATTGTGCTCAAGTGGCGCACCCCTGCCTCTTCCCCCTCTGTGGCTGCCCTGGACACCCTGGAGTCCCCCTACTCCCTGGTCACCACGGCCACGTCCCCGACCACGCCCGCCACGAGGAGGACGCCCAGCTGAGGCGCCCCTCACCTTTGGTAGCCTCCCTACCATGGCACAGATGTTATAGTGCTGGCACAGATGGAGTGGTGCCAATGGGAGGTGTACAGCACAATTGACCTGGGCAATTGGGGTGAAGGGGGTGGGAAGCAAGATGTTAACAGCCCCCCTGCACCTGCAAGGCTGTATGTGACCCCGGTGATGTGTTGACGGGTCACGCAACGCTCAGGCACCCCAAAACTGCAGTAAAACCGTGCACGCAACCCTGCAGCCTACGTGCGTGGATTAAACCTCCCGCAGTACGCGGTGGCACCCAGTAACACGTATAACGCGTACGCGTGGGACACGCAGGCTACGATGACATCGAAAATGGGTGCGATACACAGGGGCACCCGCAGTGGGAAAAGGAGCGTTTGCGACTCACCGTCTGACTAGCGCGATGCAGAAAAACACGCGTAGCCAATACCCCCGCCAAAAGAAGAGATACGTCCTTGAGAGCTGTGAAGTAGATGGCGCGCGAAACAACTGGAAGCAGCAACACACGTCGGTCTCCACGATAGGCACGTACAGCGAACTGCTGGGCCCGCTCACCTTTAACCCGTGCTGAGGGAAAACGCACGCGCGCGTCAAGTCACATGCGGACGTGCACTTTTTCACGTTTGATTACGCGCATTACACGCGGACGTGCAGTTTTTCACGCGCGCACGCTTATGCATGGGCCCTTTCCTCCTATTACACGCGGACGTGCAGTTTTTCACGCGCGCTTACGCGCATTACACGCAGCGTGCAGATTTTTCACGTGCCTACTCACTCCGTATGAAGCTGGCCACGCGAAAACGCACGGAAGACCACGCTCCTGCCCAGAAGGACACTTCACTGGCCCCCAGTGCCCCAAGCAGCCTCCCACATGCCATCTGCTGCTGCCTGCCTGCCTGCCTGCTGCCACCGTGCCCTGCCATTTGGTGCCTGCACATCAGCCATCTGCAGGGGTCCAGTTGCTGTGTCCACCCCTGCTGGTACAGAAGAGTCCCGACTCAAATGACATCGCTCCACAGCCCAGCCCCAGGACCCAGTTGGTCACCCACTCCTGCCCCTGGGGTTGCCATGTGGAGCACAACCACATCTGACACCAGTTGCAACCCCCGGCCAGAGGGGCAGAGGGGCAGAGGGGCACCAGCTTCACTGCCACCGAAGTTGGTGTCCTGGTGGAGCAAGTCCTGGGGCAGTATGATGCCCTCTTCGGATCGTCCCGCGCCAAGAGGGAAGGACGGGAGAGGACGCGGAGGGGGTGGCAACCCGCACCATCCAGAAGGTCAAGAAGCGCTGGGAGGACTTGAGGTCAAGGACCCTCATGAAGGCCCGGCGCCTTGTGGAGGGGGGCCGGGGCCGCATGAGTTCCATCCAGTTGAGGGTCCTGGAACGCATACACCCAGCGCTCCACGCCCAGGTCCTTGAGAGGGAGACCCGTCTGGAGTTGAGCGGTAAGTGGCCAAGCATTGCTGTGTGAGACAGGGCATGTTGCAGTGTGCTGGTTGTCTGATACCTGCCTGTATGTGTGACATAGGCCATGTACGCATGTATGTGTGCAGGGACATCATGGTAATGCATGTGCGACCTGTAATGTGTGAACCGCATGGTTGTTGCATGTGTTTGAATGTGACATGGGGAGCCCTGTGCAGATTGCACACATGACAGCATGGAAGTCTCTGTTCCTGGACATGGGTGGGGGCCTGGTGGAGGCTGCCCCTGGTGGCTGGGGGGTGGTGGTGCTGGGAGACATGGGTGGGGGCCTGGTGGAGGATGCCCCTGGTGGCTGGGGGGGGGTGGTGCTGGGAGACATGGGTGGGGGCCTGGTGGAGGGTGCCCCTGGTGGCTGGGGGGTGGGGGTGCTGGGAGACATGGGTGGGGGCCTGGTGGAGGATGCCCCTGGTGGCTGGGGGGTGGGGGTGCTGGGAGACATGGGTGGGGGCCTGGTGGAGGCTGCCCCTGGTGGCTGGGGGGTGGGGGTGCTGGGAGACATGGGTGGGGGCCTGGTGGAGGCTGCCCCTGGTGGCTGGGGGGGTGGGGGTGCTGGGAGACATGAGTCGGACATGGGTGGGGGCCTGGTGGAGGCTGCCCCTGGTGGCTGGGGGGTGGGGGTGCTGGGAGACATGGGTGGGGGCCTGGTGGAGGATGCCCCTGGTGGCTGGGGGGTGGGGGTGCTGGGAGACATGGGTGGGGGCCTGGTGGAGGCTGCCCCTGGTGGCTGGGGGGTGGGGGTGCTGGGAGACATGGGTGGGGGCCTGGTGGAGGCTGCCCCTGGTGGCTGGGGGGGTGGGGGTGCTGGGAGACATGAGTCGGACATGGGTGGGGGCCTGGTGGAGGCTGCCCCTGGTGGCTGGGGGGTGGGTGTGCTGGGAGACATGGGTGGGGGCCTGGTGGAGGGTGCCCCTGGATGCTAGGGGGTGGGGGTGCAGGGGGACATGGGTGGGGGCCTGGTGGAGGCTGCCCCTGGTGGCTGGGGGGTGGGGGTGCTGGGAGACATGGGTGGGGGCCTGGTGGAGGCTGCCCCTGGTGGCTGGGGGGTGGGGGTGCTGGGAGACATGGGTGGGTGCCAGGTGGAGGGTGCCCCTGGATGCTAGGGGGTGGGGGTGCAGGGGGACATATGTGTGGGGGCCTGGTGGAGGCTGCCCCTGGTGGCTGGGGGGGGGGTGGTGCTGTGAGATGTGTGGGGGCCTGGTGGAGGCTGGCCCTGGTGGCTGGGGGGTGGGGGTGCTGGGAGACATGAGTCGGACATGGGTGGGGGCCTGGTGGAGGCTGCCCCTGGTGGCTGGGGGGTGGGGGTGCTGGGAGACATGAGTCGGACATGGGTGGGGGCCTGGTGGAGGCTGCCCCTGGTGGCTGGTGACTGGGGGTGGTGGGAGACATGGGTGGGGGCCTGGTGGAGGCTGCCCCTGCACTGCTGGGGGGTGGGGGTGCAGGGGGACATGAGTGGGGGCCTGCTGGGGGGTGGGGGTGCAAGGGGACATGTGGCTTGGCTGGGGGGCATGCCCATGGTGGATGGGCTGCCTGCGGGACATGACCAGGGGTGCAGGGTAGTCCCCTGTGGTGTGGGCTGCCTGCAGAGGTCGTGGAGGGGGTAGAGGGGAGACCTGGGAGGACCCACACTGGCAATTCACCTCTTCAACTTCCCGCACACCTACGTAATACACTGCCCCACTCGCACAGGCCCAATCGCGTGTAGAATTTCTCGCGCACCCCTGAAATCCACGTACCCAGGCCAATCGCGTGTAGATTTTCTCGCGCACCCCTGTAATACACGTACCCAGGCTAATCGCGTGTAGAATTTCTCGCGCACCCCTGAAATCCACGTACCCAGGCCAATCGCGTGTAGATTTTCTCGCGCACCCCTGAAATCCACGTACCCAGGCCAATCGCGTGTAGAATTTCTCGCGCACCCCTGAAATCCACGTACCCAGGCCAATCGCGTGTAGAATTTCTCGCGCACCCCTGAAATCCACGTACCCAGGCCAATCGCGTGTAGATTTTCTCGCGCACCCCTGAAATCCACGTACCCAGGCCAATCGCGTGTAGAATTTCTCGCGCACCCCTGAAATCCACGTACCCAGGCCAATCGCGTGTAGATTTTCTCGCGCACCCCTGAAATCCACGTACCCAGGCCAATCGCGTGTAGAATTTCTCGCGCACCCCTGAAATCCACGTAGCCAGGCCAATCGCGTGTAGAATTTCTCGCGCACCCCTGAAATCCACGTACCCAGGCCAATCGCGTGTAGAATTTCTCGCGCACCCCTGAAATCCACGTACCCAGGCCAATCGCGTGTAGATTTTCTCGCGCACCCCTGTAATACACGTACCCAGGCTAATCGCGTGTAGAATTTCTCGCGCACCCCTGAAATCCACGTACCCAGGCCAATCGCGTGTAGATTTTCTCGCGCACCCCTGTAATACACGTACCCAGGCCTATCGCGTGTGGGGACTCCCGCACACCCCTGAAATACACGCTCCCCGCACTGCGTTTGCTGCTGCCCTTTGCGCTGGATTGGGGATTTTGATGGCTTTTTCCTGTGCAAGGGGCGTTCTTGGGGGCGTAACTGACGCTGCTGCAGGGTCGCTGCGCCACTCTGCGCCACGGCTGGTTGTGGATGTTGGAATCCATGAATACGCTGTGCGCCTGAATGTGTTTCGGCGCACGCGGCTGGCGCAGCCTACCGCACGCGCACACTGTGCGCCAGCCGCGTGCGCCACTTGTGCGCCGAATTCTATGAATTGGCCCCTAAATCTTTGTGGTACAGACTTATACCAAAGGGGATTTATTGCTCTCACCTGTAGTCCTAATACTGAGTAGTGGTCCCTGAGGGAACTGCACAGGATTCTGCCTAATGTGAAGGTGGGCATGCAACAGTCAAGCTAAATCCCTTGTACAATTGAAAGTCCTTGATACATTGCAGAAATGTTTGATATTGTGAAACAGGCATTTGTGCCTGGCTGAGGGTAATGCTGTGTGAACTGTGTTGGTATGAAGTCTGCACTTGCCGTATGCTAACAGAGTGGCCCAGCAAGAGGAAATCACCCTGCGGAATTCTCTGTTAAGATTGGCAAGTGCTCTGGAAGGTCTGAGCCTGGATGAGAGGGCCCTCACTTAACCAAAGGGGTTGTTTAAAATGACATTACGACTTTTTGGATGTTACACCTTTCACGAAGCCTGACTGGAGACTTTAGAGAAAGCCTGACCGGGGGCTGAGACCCGTAATTAGGTTCAGGAAGTTGAAATGTGAACTGTACCAAATGTGAACCTGACATAGGTATGCCAAGAGAAATCTAGGGGACGAGAACCCCTGCTTTCTGAAGAACATTGTGATGACCAGTATGAACCCGACTGAGGGATGTCCACAGTGAGTGGTTGGTCTGAGCCCGACTGAGGGAGGCTGACAACTGAGAGAAGGATCAGAGCCCGGCTGAGGGGCTCCAAGGGTGTAGGGTACTCACCCGACGTAAAGTTTAACAGAAGGAAATTTTGTTTTGTTGTTTTGGCATATCATGCTCTCTGAAGCAAGAGCCTTTGGATGAGAAGAGACTTGGACACAGTAGGCCCTGATACTGAGGAAAGGAACTGTAAGCATGTACTGGAGAAGCCCAGGGGTGTGCTGTGCTCATGAGTGCCACTTTGTCCCGTGCTAAAAACATGGGGAAGGGAAACTCCGCCCATAACATCCTGAATTATCATTTTTGTGAACATATCTTTCATTTCTTATGAACATTATCTCACACAATTTTGTAACCTAGCAGTAAGGTTTGGCAATACGTTTCTTAGTATAGGCCCTTTTATTTGACTAGACTCCACTTGGACGGTATTATTATTATTTGTTTGTTGTAGCTTGCTCCCATCTTAGATTTAAGTTTAGATTAGACATTTATATCCCCCACTTTACATTTTAATAAACACCCTTGGGCCAAACAAGAAAAATAATGCAGGGAAGAAATTCCTCCCAACCCGCTGCTCTCAAGCACTCTATAGGACTTTTTCAAGAAGCATTATAAGCGCAAACTGGACCAGGATGCAGAACTTTCAGATGGTGAAATACTGGAAGCAATACAAGAAATGTCCCCAGTAAATAAATCACGGAAAACGGAAGGAAATCTGTGCAAGATAGGCGACCTGCCTCCCGCACTGTACCCCCAAAGTCCAACATTAAACAGTTCTCCAACAGATTCTCAGCTGTGGAAGCAACAAACCGACCACACGCCGGCACAGATGATGATCATACAAGTAGACAAAATGCTCAGTGCATGAAAAACCACAAATCAGGAGAAGGTTAACGAGTCCTGGGTGCCTGCCCCCCATTCTACAAATAATCATGCAGGAGGTGAGGCTGTACCAATCACACTCCCGGCTCTTCTGAGTGAAAATGATCCTGTAGATCGCAACCAACGTAATGTAGGGGCTAAAATGCAGGAGCGCTTAGCTTCAACGGACGGTGACCAGATCAGAAAACTGGGTGAAGTTCGAGACAGCACCCTGGCCAACACACGAGTCGCGGAAGCACCATTACTGCCAACATTGGGTCCTGATGCAAGTTATTCAGCTGATGATTTAACTTTCCTTCCACCTTCATCTTACCATCGTACCTCAAATGTTCGCACACCGCCGAAAAACAGAAGACTGAGCGAAATACCATTGGCATCCCAAAAAGATTCTCCAACTGACAATCATGTCAGCAGTGACAATAGCCTTGGCACCGTTTGGAAAGCTCTACGAGACAATAAATGACTCTATGAAAGACAACACAACAGTGATGGCCATGATGCATTCCAAACTTATTTTTGTCGAAGACTTTATAACAGCAATGAAGCAAAGAAATACAGAACAGCAAGCGGTTTGGGAATCACGACTCGCCCCACTCGAAGACATTCTAAATTCTAAAGGATCGCCCACCTTAACTCAAGCAAACAGAACAGAGAAAGAAACACAAACACCTGCAGACTCCTGCCACCTGGAAATGGCTCTGATCTTTGCAAAAACCATCCAAAAAAGTGACCTGAGCTACGAGCCCACTCTTGAAACTGACCATACCAGGATCAAAGACAACATTAGAACGAGACACCAACAAAAAGCAGAAAGTCTCATTGCAACTAGCCAGAACCAGTCATCCGACCACAACTAAAATGAGCACAACTAGTGCTCAGTCCTCCACCAAAGATCCTAACAGAAAAACATGCAAAAATTCTACCGGCCCGCAAGAAAATCATCAGGCTGACTCAGAGGTGGTGGACCTGATTAAACCACCCACGACAATTGAGGACTTCATGACAAGCAGATCCTTGATGGACATATCCCAACACTGGGACTCAGCAGATGGTCCAGAAGGCACGCTTGAGGCCAGCCTCCAAACAGCTGAATCTTTAACAAGTCCTGGGACTCCACGATCGACGAGGATAGTAAAAGTAAAGTTTCCATCCTTGCAGCTGCACGGAGCCCAACTTGTATCAAGTCTACGTCCTCTCAGTCCGTGGTTCAAAAGAGAACAAGCTACAACCTGTCCGCCAAATAAGTGCAAGCGGAGAAACTATCAATCAAACTGACTTTTTCTCAAATCCCGAAACAGCAAGTTCTACCTGATAGCCATCAATTTCACCCACGGCCCAGTATTGCTGGCACACAAAAGAGAGTCACCCATAACTTTAAACTAGAGCAGTCATCAAGTAAAGACAAATACATGGTCCTAAATAGGAAATCAGTCTTGAAAATACTTGGTAAAGTAGATAAGCTTCGATCTCTAAAAACAGAGGACTTTACTTTGATTGAGCCCTATCACAGAGACCAGAAAGCCAAAGCATATCTACATATAAAAGCTCCAGCAATTCAAGAAGTGCCACAGGAATTGTACTCCGAACTTTCTCATATGGGTTTCCAACTTACGAAACTACGGGGGACATACTCAGAGACTGAAAAAGTAAATAAAGACCGAGACATGACAACAAAAAAACATTATTACACATCATAAACTGAAGATCTCTATAAAAACAAGAGATGGGAAAGTAAGTAGAGATCCCCTGAAGGTAACCGATACAGATCAAATAGGCTACAGTCGGAATGGTCAGAAACCACCAAACACCATTCACACCATCAGAACGAAAACAGAGGGAGTGAGAGACGGAAGGCAGACAGAAACCTTGATCGTACAAGAATTACAAGTACTCAGCTGAACTTGCCCCAAACAAATGACCCTGGACAAATGACCCCGAGACCACGAATAACACTACCTCTCGCGATTCCCAGAAATTAGCATCAAAAGAATCAAAGCAGGAATTTTATGAAGAAAAGTCACTGAGGGGTCCTTGGACGTGGTTTCAAACAGCCCTAAACATCAGGTCTATGAAATAGCAACTACCACAGGTTGCTACACCACCATTAGATCTTCTTCAACAGGATTGTGACACCTCCTTAAATAAAACCTTAAACATGGGTTTGTGGAACACTAGAGGCTATGTCCATCTGACTAAATTGGATAGCCAGGACCTGGGGGCCTATGACATCTTGTGCCTCCAAGAGACCTGGCTGGCAGAGAAGCCTTCTCTTGATGGTTTCTCCATTGAGATATCTCCTGCTTCCAAAGGTTTGCTGGGCCGCCCGTCTTCCGGCTTGCTAGTGGTGATCCGCTCTGGCTCAGGGATTACTGTCACAAAAGAATTGATTGAGTCTTTTGGCATACTGGCAGTCTTAGCATCATTTATTTATTTATTTTATTTATTTATTAAATAGGGCGGTAATTTTATTAAATTTATATAGCGCGCAGGCAGCCCAGGGGCATTGTGGCACTGTTACTTGCAAGGAAGACTTAGTTACAATGTGTGCAGGTTGTGCCTTGGGTTACAGTGAGGCAGTGACCTGTGATCAGATATACCACATAATACATCATACAATACAATTATGAGGGCTAGGCCATGTAATTGTTAGATGAACAGGGTCGTTTTCAGGGTTTTCCGAAAGGCGGTCAGTGAGGGTTCAGAGCGCAGGGAGCTAGGGAGGGTATTCCAGTGTACGGCAGCGAGGTACGGGAAACTGGAGCCCCCTGCTCTGGTCCTTTTTACCCTGGGTACTGAGAGCATGCTGGCATAGGGTGATCTAGTGGGTCTTGTGGAGGAGACCAGGTGGATCCTCTGGGAAAGGTACATTGGGGCGGCAAGATGGACACATTTGTGGGTGATGCTTAGAGCCTTGAATAAGATCCTCTCCTTTATGGGGAGCCAGTGGGAAGCTTTTCTGGCAGCGGTGATGTGCTCTCTCTTGGCAATGCCTTGTGCAGCGCGTAGGGAATTGTTCTGTATTACTTGGAGCTTCTCAAGATTTTTGTTGGAGGTCCCAAGGAAAAGAATATTGCAGTAATCAAGTCGCGAGCCGGTTATGGCCCTGGCTATGTTAGTGCAAGTGTCTTTTGACAGATAAGGTCTGATTGCATTAAGGAGTTTTGCATGGTAAGCGGCCGAGGAGGCAATGGCGTTTACTTGTCTGGTCATGGATAGATTGGAGTCTAAGTAGACGCCTAGTGTTTTTACCGTGTCAAGTACTGGGATCGTGATTGAGTCAATGGTGAAATGGCTGAACTGAGCGTCAAGTTTCTTGATGGTGTCAGGGGAGCCTACGAGTAGGAGCTCAGTTTTGTCGGAGTTAAGGCAGAGGCCGTTGATAGCCATCCACATTTGAATTGTGTTGTAGATGTTGTTGAGGGTAGCAGAGTCCGTGTCATAGTCGCCTGTCAGAGTGAGAAGGATCTGTGTGTCGTCGGCGTAGTTGGTGTAAGAGATGCCCATGGCGTCAAGGATGAGGAAGAGGGGGCGGGTGAAGATGTTGTAGAGGGTGGGGAGAGGCAGGAGCCTTGGGGCACCCCACATAGCATGATAGAGGGTGATGCAGTGGCTAGGTCAGAGAAGACCTGCATGGTCCTGCCTTGGAGGAAGGAGGTGATCCATGTAATGGCTTCTTGAGAGAAGTTGGCTGTGGAGGAGAGGTGGTGGCAGAGGATGTCGTGGTCTACAAGATCAAAAGCTGCCGACAGATCCAGGAGAAGGAGCAAGACAGGTTTGCCTTGGTCCCTTGCGTCGTCCATTTGGTTTTTTAGGTCGAGTAGGGCGGTCTCTGCCCCATGCCTAGGGCGAAAGCCGGATTGTCTCAGTCCAAGGAGGTTCTGTTCTTCGAGGAAGTGCTGGACCTGCAGGTAGGCTGCTTTGTCTAGAATCTTGAGGAGGAAAGGGACTGTGGTGATGGGGCGGTAGTTATTAGGGGAGGTGGGGTCAAGTGTGGGTTTCTTTATGAGGGGTCGGACCCATGCTTCCTTTAGGCAGGCGGGGACTCTCCCTGTGGTGAAGGAGGCGTTGACGAAGGCTGTTAGAAAAGGGGCCAAGGTGTCTGCGCAGTCTTTGATGATGGAGGCAGGACAGGGGTCGCCTTTGCAATTGGAGGGTTTTATGTTTTTCATAATGTTGATCATGTCGTTTTCTTGGATGGTTTTAAACGAGAAGGTGGGTGGGGCCTCAGTGGGTGATGGGGACCATGGCACCACCTTGAGTCGGGTTCTAAATCCTGGATCACCACGCAGCTGGAAATCGTCAAGCTTTACTGGAACCCTCAGAGAACAATGACTGCAAAATGTTGTGCATCTGTGACGGACGCCATTGACGAAATGTATGTAGAGTACGAGACCTCCCATATAATCATCTGTGGTGACCTAAATGCCAAATGCGTGGACTCCAGCATAAACCCTAACAAACTTCTCCCCAGTTCCTCAGCTGAGGAAAGGTGTACGGCATGGCTGAAGTTAATGAACTCCCGGAACTTTCATAACGCAACATGGGTCTCATTACACGGTAGGCAGTGGACCAAGGTGCTATTAGCACCTTGGTCCATGCCGGTAAAATACTGGCACCTCCTTGGAGGAAAGGGGAATTACCGCCCTATTCCAAGGTTGGTGGGGCGGTAATTCCCCCTTCCCCCATTGCCCTTCCCCATTCCCAAATTGCGGTACCGTAATTAGCACCCTGGTCCCTTTGCGGGTTGGTTTTTAACACCTGCTTATAAGCAGGCATTAAAGTACCAACCCGCAAAGGGACCTCGTAGTAAGGCGGTAAGGGTTAACGGTCACCGGTACCATTACTGGTGACCATTAACCCTTACCGCCTTCCGTGTAATGAGGCCCCATGTCTGCAAGGTAACCACTCTTTGATACCAATGTGGGAACATAAGAACTCTGCAGCAACACTGAACTATATATTTGTCGCTCACACGTTGCTTCCATATATAGCGACCTTTGTGGTAATTAGTACTAAAGAATGTGACCACAACTTGCTAAGGATGTCTTGGACCACTAGCTGTCCTCAGAAAAAAACCTATAAGTCGAGCATCGAAGCAAATAGGCAGCAAACATGTCTTCGTCTGACAGCATCAGATATAACTGATCTCATGGAAAAATACAAAATCCTAATGTCTGGCGAATCTATTCAAAAAGCGACCCAAAGATCGAGTTATTTGCCCCTCCTATCGACATATAAAAAGGGGCAGTCGAGAGCAAATAAAGCTAAAACAAACAACAGGCACGGTTACAATGAGACCTTGGTGATGAAAAGGAGAAACCTGAGAAAATTGAAAAGAAGAACTAATACCCTTAACATCGAGGAATCCTGGACCGCTTTCCACCTAGAACCAAAGAAATACAAATCATGGCTTATAAACCACAGGATAACGCTTTATCAGAACGATGCGGAGGAAATGCTAAGGACTTTAAGCAGCAAGAAGTCGAGAGTTTTTTGGACATTAATTAATAAAACAGACCGGCAAACTGACGAGAAGCTCTCTAACGTAGTATCTGAAGCAAACTAGGTAAGTTACTTCTTGACCCTGTTTGACTTCCCTACAATTTCGGCCTCTAACAACAGACGTTACATCAGAAGCTACATGGGTAGACTTAATATACGAAGACAATATTAAAAGTGTAATACTAAAACTCAAATCTTCAAGAGCTCAAGGCCCTGATGGCCTGACGAACATCGACTTAAAACAGCATCCTGAGTAGTGGACAGTCCTTATCAGTAAGATCTTCTTTCAATGCAAGGAAGCAGAGCTAATTCCGGACTCTTGGACTCAAGCAGTGGTTCTGCTGATCTTCAAAAAGGACAATAGAGAAGATCCGGTCAATTATCGCCCAATTGCCCTTTTAGACATCATTGGAAAGATTTTTGCAACTCTACTGCTTACGCGATTTCAGAAATGGGCTAGAGCTTTGCCTAGTGTGGACCCCTTTCAAACGGGTTTCCAGAACATCCGACTTCTAAACATAATAAAAGGCAATATAATGACAGGTGCCCCTCAAGTTTTCTTAGCTTTCGTTGATCAGTCACTGGCTTTTGACAAAGAAGACAGACAAAAACTCTGGACAAAACTCAAAGCTTGGAACTGTCCTCTCTCAATCTTGGAGACGGTGATCGCTCTGCACACGAACACGAACTTACGTGTGCGCCTAAGCCAGCAAGGCCATTTGTCATGCGAAATACCGTCTGAGCGTGGAGTCAAACAAGGTTGTCCCCCGGCTCCAGCTCTTTTCATTGCCTTCTTGAGAGATTATAAAGACACAGAAGCCAAGATAATATCTTTCTCCCCAAAAGTAGTTAAATGTGCTGTTTCGCGCATTCTATACGCTGATGACTTGATTTTACTGGACCAAACTCAGATCGGCCTCCAGCGCCAGTTAGACAACCTTGCGCAATACATAGAGGAAAACAACCTTGAAATCAATAAATCAAAGACCAAAATACTCATTTTGGAAAAACATCAGAAAAAGAAAAATGAGAGGCTACACTGGTCGCTGGATAACACCAAAATTGAAATTGTCACATATTTTAAATACTTGGGAGTTCTAATCTACAGCTCTATGAAGCAGGTGAAAATGCTACAGAAGCTCTGGGACAAAACTAAAAATTTAACAGCCCAAACCAGAGTGGTCGATAAAAAATATGCAAGATTCTCACTACTCCCTGCAATTCAATTTTACAAGGCCAAAGTGGTCCCTTCTTTGGTCTATGGGATGGATGCTACTCCAACCATTCCTGATAAACTATGGCCAAAATTGGAAGGCTATCTATGGAAATCAGTCCTCTTCGATCGCAGCAATTAGGAGAGAACTTGGCCTACTTTCCCTGGCTGCAATAGTTGAGCAAAGTACTATGCAGCTATTTAGAAAAACCTTGATGCCTGACAGCTTACCGATATATCAGGTGATTGCGGAGGAAATCAAAAGTGGCCACAGCAACCTGCTTAATGAGTGAGTGACAGTGCGAAGAGGCAAACTAAGCGATATAGCCTGCACTGAAGACGATTTGATACTAAATCCGCAAAGAGTGAAATTTAAAATGGAAAATCAGAAATGGATTCTAACAAACTAGAAAGCAGCATCTAACAAACTGCTAAAGCATCTCCCAATGACTTCTAACAAAGTGAAAGTGCCTCAGGCATACTGTGCAGAATTTCCCCACAAATCTCTGAGGAAAGTTTTCATGAGAGCGCATTTAAATCTGCTGCCAACACAGCAAATCCTGGCCATCAGGATGACTAGCGACTCCAACAAATGCAGACTGTGTGAGGACCTGAACCAACCGGAAACTGTAAGACATCTTTTGATGGTATGTCCACAAATGAGACTAGAAAGAGTCGCCTATTTGACGCCACTTCATGCGGGTTCGACTCTCGTCGAAGTTGAAGTATGGTAGAATCGATTGATTTCAGGCAAACAAACGAGATGGGCTATTGCAACGGCAAAGCTTTTGGAAATTGCCTTGAACAAGATAAAACTCCATCTAAACTCAGTGGAAGACATTTCTCTTTGAACTTTCTTCGGACTGGGTGCAATCGTGAAGCAAATCCTGTAAGTTCTGTGTTTATGCCTTTGCAATGTTTTACTTATCTTCTACTTCTTATTAGACCTTGGAAAAATCTCATTGATTAAATACAAGTAAATAAAAATATGCCTTTCTTACATCCCTGACAAGTTGTTGACCCCAGCAGGCAACCGTGCCCTCCATCAAAACAATTGGCAGACCCAATGGGGGTTTTCCTGATGGAATTTATGGAGTCAATCTCTTAGAATCATGGACATTCATGTACGAGCAGAATACATCAAACCAATACAGTTGCAAGAATTACAAAACCGATGGATTTGTTTAATTATTTATAAACCTGTATTCAGTATCCATACTTGTAAAAATTGAGCAAACCTGAAATTCGAAACACAGGGGTTATGTGTATACACATTAGATTCGACGTGTACACAGAGAAGTCTCTGGCGTATGAACCCAATACCCAGAATTGTCATTGTTATTGTTAATTAATTTTTCTCTTATAGGAATTTATTGTATTCAACTCCTTGCTGTAAGGAAACTTGTCCTAGACTTTATTTTGTAACCAAGCTTTCCAAAAATGTTCTTTTTTAAATCAAAATATTTTTGCATTTACCCTCTCTCTCCGACCTGATTCAACTCAGGGATGCTTGTTTTTTAAAATTCTCTCACTCTAACTCCCCTTTTCCATCCAGCACTGGGTTTCTGTTCACTGGTACCACTACGTTTTCTAAATCTGGTTTTCACTACCTTTTTCTCAAACAACAGGATTGTACAACAAGGTTCTGTACCTCCTCTACTGTATTTACATTTTGTGTCTGGCACATTATTTCATTTGTATATATATATTCTTTAGTGTGCCAACATTAATAATCATTTACCAAAAACGTTATAGCTGTTGTGGCATTTATTTTCTTGAAACATCCATAAATATGATGTTGCTCGGGCAGAAATAGGTATATTTGCTCCCACCAAAAAGGTATCTCACTAAGTTAACAAATGTCTAAGGTGAAGAGCACCATTCTTTTCACAGCGATTGTTGGTTTTTGTGTTATTTAGTTCGCCATCAAAACATGAACTCTTATTTTGTATTAAATGAGTGCTAATTTCTTCTATTTCTAACCTTCTCACTAAAAACAAAAGAGCAGTTCAGGACCAGTATGACCAAACAGACGTGACTGACAGACGGCAACTGCTAAATTATCATTCCAGAAAGCGATGTTTTAATAAACTGCTATTTAAATTTTTTAAATTTACATTAACAATTGCACGTACCCTCCAAGATCAGGTTTATTTCAGGAGAGTAAGCGCTAGAATCTGAGAGATTTTGAACCTCTGGAGGACTTAATAATAATAATAATAATTTGCCACTTATATAGCGCTATGAACCCTCAGGTATCTGAGCGCTGCTTATTATTACCCACGGTGTGTGGTGCTCATTTATCGACCTCGGAAGGATGAAAGACTGAGTTTGGCCCCACCAGGATTCGAACCTGCGTTAGCAGACTCTGCACAGATGTCAAAGCGAGTGCTCTATTCGCTGTGCCACTTGACCGGCTCGCTCCATAATGAAATGGATTCACTTCAGATGGGGTCCAAGCTACCTAGGCCAACTTCATTTATGCAACCAAATGTGAAATATAACATAAGCAACTTTTTAAATGAGACTGTTTCCGCCCCGGATATTTTCATAGACTATCTGGAACTTAGACAATATAATATATTTTCAGCCTGTTCTTTTAGCGTTATGAATTTTGTGAATCATTATGATTGATTCGGAATGAAGCCATTTTATACAGTTGGAAGCAGTGACCTGTGGTGGAAACCACCCTTTTAATTGACATCAATAGCGAGAATTCACAAGAGGCTTAAGAGAGAGTCATAGACGTGTATTTTCTGTAAAAATATTAAGAGACCCCACGATTTTTGCAATCTTGGTTGAATGTTGGTGACAATCTGTCTTGGGTCTGTTGACAGAAACCTGAACAGAAAATCTAGAATGGATCTATAGGTGACATGATTGGAATTAACAGTTTTGTTCAAACCACACTCTTTGGGGTAGCTAATTTTGCAAACATTTAAGGGAAAGAACACTTGTACTAGATTCCCTGTACAGTATATGAACACAAGCACAGATGTGCTTGGCGAATGAGACCCCGCTTCCCATAAGCCACCAGGAACAAGTGGGGCATAATTGTTTACTTCAACCACTAGCACATGAAGGGGCTACACGGTAATCAGCAGAATATTGGGAATCTCAAAGCATTCACCACAGATTCCAAAACTCCCATACTTCATGTCAAAGTATATGGGACCTATTCACAACATGGGAATATCTGCTCCCGATTTTCACATTCCCTGATGTTTGACACTGCAACACATGAAAAGTAAAGTGAAAAATCAAAAAATATGCTTCAGATATCTCAACTTTAAAAACAATACCATTGCTGCAGGTCACACACTGTTCGCAACAGACCTTAACACTCTTTTATGGGGTGTGATCATGGAAAATCTTTAAAATATGTATGGTGCAGACCTTGCAAGGTGATCTTAAAATAAATATTTTCTATGCAGTATCATGTTGATGCTCTTTGACCCATTGTCCAAATGCTGCGAGAGCACAAATCATCACATATGACCTGCAGACAGGGGAGTCAAGTAGCTTTTCCCCACTTCATTATCTGATGAGCAATTCTAATGTTTAAAGGATGCTCATGCTAGTCAGTCAATGCAAACATCTATTTTGCCATCTTTGGAGACAATTTCCATCTCTATGGAAGAACCGTATTTAGAATTTGGAGTGTTTTTTTTTTGGCACCCTGAATCAGACCACTTTCAGAAATCAAGAGATGACAAAGAGGAGGGTGAGGAGTATTGGAAGTGAGATCAATCCACATTCACATAAGATGAATTATGGAATTTGAGTGGAGCCACTGTCACGAAAGCAATGGGGGAAACAGACCAAAATAATGAATCCCTGTGCTGCTAAGGCATATGCTATCTCAACCTCAGAAATGAGCAAGCTACAGGCATAGTGGGCACATGTTGTAAAACATTAAGGAAAACGGGTATACAGTGGATAAGAATGAATCTGGAGCTGAAGCGATGAGAATGTATCTAGACTATTATTTATAGAATGTTAGCAATGTGCTGATTACAAATGCACAACTGGCAATTTATTTTCTTCAAAAAGCTTGATTGTAGCCCAGAAAAAAAGCATTCCTTAGTTGTATGTTGTACAGTGCAGCTTCAGATTTCAAGATATCAACCTTGAATTGAAATTCATCAGGAAAGTTTATTTGAAGCATGTTCCTTTAAGAAGGCTTTGAAGGGCAGTGTGGATTTAGTGATCTATTGTCTCAGAGTGTGGCATGTGTAAATTGCTTAAAGTTTACACTTGAAGAAAAAAGTGTTCAGGGCAGAGGTCTCAGACTAATTTGGAAATTTGGACGGGTTGGATTCAAAACCACCTCTTGCAAACCACACTGTTGGATCTATGAAAACAAAAAGCAAAATAATACATAGCGGTGGCCAGAGAACTTTTTAAGCAGTGGGATAGAAACATTTTCTGGCAAATAAGTGAAAGTGAGGAAGTGTATTGAGCAAGTCAGCAATTACTCTGAAGGATTATGGGGGGATTCCCCTCCCAAACCCTGTTTAAAAATAAAAGGTTGATATGTTACATTGTACATCACACAATTCTAGATACATTTTATTAAAAAGCCATAGATTCAAAACATTTCTACGGGTGTACATGTGAACAGGCAGTTTAATAATGATTGTATATGGCTTTCTTGTAACAGTGTGTATCAGGTTACAGTGACGCAATATAGTCTATTTTAGTGCTTGTGCTCTGAGAATAAGTGCCTTCTCGGTTTATAAATTGTGGCCAATTCTTACGGGTGGTTGCAGAAACAAATACCATTCTGATTTTGCTTAAAAGAAAAACACTTTTAATGTTAAGATCACTGTTTATTTCTATGGTTTTATTCCATTGGGTACATTTTCACTTGAAACTGCATTGATTACCTTGTTTCAATATGTCATCTATAGTGCAGTTGTCCCCGATTGGATCTACACAGGATCAGCTAATGGTGAGAGTGTCTCTCTCACATTATGGAAATAGAGGTCACTGCAAAAGAGGAGCCTCGTCTTTGCTCTCCCCAGGTCCAAGAACGTTTTCCGGTATTGTGTACTATGTGTGGGGAGACTGAAGAAGGGGCTTGAAGGGTTTGATTCAGCCCAATGGCCTTATGTTACTTTTGAGCTTAAATAGATGTGTTCCACTTATTGTGATGTTGCTAGATATATATATCTAAGAAAAGATATAGTAAAGTACGTTGAAAAATGGATTTGAACAGAGAGCCTACATCAACATTAGATGTAACAGCATCTGCTACCGTAAAGATTATTGCTTTCATGAACACAAATGAAAAGATACTTTTCAAAATTACATCTTAGATCATGTTTTTGAAGGTTTAGAGACTCCCTGCCAAAATATGTTACATTATTCAACATGTCAAATTGGGAAACGGAGTAAGTACTGTGATTATCAGAAGCAGAGCACAGGGAGCCATTGGATTGATGGACAATGTGACCTTTGTATTATTTGAGAAAAGACAGAGTTTTGTTAAAGACGGATTCCATGTAATTGGAAAATGCATCTAATGAGTCAATTCCTGTTAGAAAGTTCATACCTATCAATGTCAGTTTCTTAAAAGGTATCTCTGAGAATAAAGGAACTTTCACACCTTTTCAACAAGCTCAAATCTTGATTTAAAAAAGTTTTTTCACACCTTTTCAACAACCTCAAATCTTGATTTAAAAAGATTTTTCAAAATGTTGTTTTAAAAGTCACAGATTCCACAACCCAATAATAATTTAGATTCCTAGGTTTGGTAAGTCTTCAGGAAATATCTTAACTAATTCAACAAACATTTATATTATATGTGCCTTACACACACACAAACACACACACCTAAACACACACACACCCACACATGCCCACACACATACACACACACCCACACACACATGCCCACACACACACATTCACACACATGCACACATAATAACACACACATGCAGACACATGTACACATAATAACACACACATGCATACTGTGAAAAACCTGAGGTTGTTTCACAAACTCAATCCCCAGGGATCCCTTATTCAGGTATCCAGGGAAGGGCTATTGCTATTGGATCCTGAACCTGGGCGTAGACAAGCGAGGGAGGATCACCTGGGTAGGGAATCCTTGGGGGAGTGGGGAAGAAAGACAGGAAGGTAAGACAAAGTATTTCCCATTTCCCAACAATTGTTTGCCCCATAGTCCCTCTTCCTTTATGGGATACTACAACTCCCATAATTCCCCTCCGTTCTGCGTCGGCCCAACGACTGAGATGAGGAAAAGGAGGACTGAGATTAGGAGGATTACCACTAGTAATATGCAATGGTCCTGTCCCAGCAACGAGGCCAGGCAGGGTCAGGCACTCAGACATAATCACCCACACCTGAAACACATTGACGGCTACCCAGAGTATAAGAGGTGAAGAATAGGATCATACAGAGAGCGAGTTGGAGCCCGAGAAGGAACATGAGTTGGAAGTCGAGCAGCAAGCGTACTGGTTCACTAGGTACCCAGAAATCTATCAGCGGAGAACAAAGTGCCGAGACGCTGAGGGGCTGAGAGGTGAAAAGGCTGCAGAAAGCGTGGCGATGGTGCTGGGTCTCCAAGGAGCCAGAAGGGGGTAGCTTGAGGAAAGGTAGGTGCTTTTTCCCGTAGGCATGTGAGAAGGCCCCAGAGTGTCGGAGGGGCCTCAGAAGAGACCCTGACCTCGACACACAGCAAATGATAAAGAGAAACACAGCCAGTGAGTTCAAAACAAAAAGGAGCCTGGTTTGTAGAAGATGCGCAGTGCGAGTGGAATACAGTGTTGCAAAGTGAGGACAGGCTTATGGCGAGAGACGGGATGGAGATGAAAGCTTCAGTTGTCCACGTTTAAATGAGTAAAAGAGAGAGTTTTTGAGATTTCAAATTATAGAAGGCTCCAAGTACGAGCAAAAGTGAAATAAGAACTGTTATGTTTGTGAAATTAAGAAGAGGGTCTCGTACCCATAATGAGAATTGAGAAGAGGGTGTGAGACCCACCAGTGAAGATTGTAAAATATAGTGCTGGGGGCATGCCCAAGTGAAGATTGTGAAATGCAGTGCCGGGGGCATAAACAAGTGAAATATAATGCTAGGAGCACAAACTGTAGAGACAGCCTTAGTAACAGATTAGTTCTGCACAGACCCAAGCAAGCTACTGTGAGTTGCGAAAGTCTCTGTCATGCAAACCATTGAAGGATTGTTCAACTGTTGGGGAAGGGAACCCCAGTGTGAGGCCAGTATTGAACTGTGGGGGAAGGGTACACCATTGGGAAACATTGTGAGTTGATGCTGAATCAGGCGAGGGAAGCCTGGGAAAACTGTGTTTTGAGAAACTGATACCAAATCAGGTGATGGAAGCCTGAGTGAACTGTATGCTGCAGAACTGAGTGAAGTCTGTGCCAGGCAAGGAGACTGGAAGAATTGTGCCTCATTTAACTGTGCCATCATTAATGTGATGGTCGAGACTACTCCCATTATAGAGATAGGGCCAGTTTGGAAGTCTCCAAACCCTTTTAAAATTAAATAAAAGTTTCAAAAACTGTTCACTTGTGTCTGTGTGAATTAGCCACCCAAGCACCTAACAAACTCTTATTCCTCAAGCTTGGGGGAGTGTTATTCAACTCCATTGCCATCCTTATATTATTTTGACTCACTGTTTTGTTTTGATCTAACCCTGTACACTTTATCATTGTAAAATTAAGTGAGGGCAAGATTGGGTTTGACACAGACAACTTTATTATTTTGCCAGACTGACTTTGGCAACCTTTAGTTTAAAGTGATGGTCGAGACTACTCCAATTACAGGGATAGGGCCAGTTAGAAAGTCTCCAACCACTTTTAAAATGAAATAAAGGTTTTTGAAAACTGTTCACTTGTGTCTGTGTGTACCTCCTGAAACCATTCCTACCTCACAATTCAAATATGCACACACATACACACACAAACACACGCACACACACATGCACACACACCTCCCTGACAAAATGTACACTTGCTGCACAATTTATTTTTTATTTTTTTTGACAACAGTTTTGCAAAATTACAAAGTTCCACATGTTTCACTTTCACAATGTAAATTATCCAGGTTTAGCATGAGGCAGTTTTACCACTCAACATTATTTTGTCCTCCATGAATTGGAATAAGCTAAATGTAAGATAAATATTGGCAAGAGCACTTCCCAATGGCTGTAGTTCTATGCCACTCAACAATATGAAAAAAAAAAATAATTCTAGAATAGGTGGAAATTAATTTGGAAGACCGCTGATCGTGGGGACATGGAAAAACCTGTCAATCCATGTTATGACTATATCAGTACTGCAGCCATGAAAGTTGGCCACATTTGCATGCTGTTTAACTGTCCTGAAGAATACTGTTAATGGTGAGATAAAATAAACCAGTAGACATCTTTCAGGACACTATCATATTAAGGGGTTTTGAACAAGTGTGAATGGAGACCGTTTCAGCTGAACCCGCATCTATTGCCATAAACAATTACCTTATCTTTCTGGATATGTGCACACTGAATCAATCACACTCCTTTCAAAACCAGCTCGCAATCCTATCCAAGCATCAGAGCTCACAGTTTGCTCGTTCTGGTGCTCAATTCGCATATACTTTAAAGGATGTATAGAAACACATCCACTGTGTACACGCCATGCCTTTAAGCCTTATAATGAATCAGCCAGCATATGACAGCCCAATCCCCCGGCACCAGGAAACAATGTTTCACAATTAAAAACTGCATTGTCCACCACCACATCAGGTAGCGCTTGTCGGGGGCTCAATGCCACTACCTATAATGGTCCATGATTGGCTGCCTAAGATATATACCCCCTTGTGACAACAAAGCAGTGGGATCTGTCATGCTTCCTTCGGCTGGTGGCTAGCTGCAGCATCCAAAAGCTCCTGCCCACTTTCCGAGGCATTCACAAGGCACCTGTTGCTGAGGCCCATTAACGAACCAGAAAAGCCAAACTCGGGTGCATAGGGGCCCCCATGATCTCATCAGCCCTTGCTAGGGGCCACAATCCATACACACCCCATTTCTGCATTTGAAGAACAACTTTGTTGCATCAGGGTTCCCATGATCCAATTGACCCTTGTTGGGGGCTGCAATCCAGCCACACCCTTGCCACATCTGAAGAACAACACTGTTGCAGCAGACCCCCATCATCCTTGGGTCTTGTTGGCACCCAAAAACAGTTGCTGCTTTTTGGCACCTCCAAACAGTTGGCACTTGTTGGCCCCCAAAGCAGCCGGGCATGTTGCATCAGATGCACAAATCTCCATAAATCCAATAGGTGATAATTGTCGACGGGCACATTCCACATCCGAGTGTCTGCATCCAACTGTTGGAAAACATGCTATGTCTAGAAAACTAAAATAATATGGAATCAGAATAGGACTATTGTACACAATGACAATCACCTCTTTGAAATATTAAAGTGTTACAAAACACATCTTACATAACATCTTAAGACCAGTGTGAAACTTGCCCTCTTAAAAATGTCGTCAATTCCAACATTTAGTTTGAATGAATCTCAGCTACACCATTTCTGCACCATGTGTGATCTTTGAAACACAAAACAACCCAAATGCAGTTGAGCCTGGCCTACCAAAATTGTCTATATACATTGTCAGCATTGTTAGTATTGTGTGAGAGACAGCTGGAATTATAACTATTCTTTAAAAAGGCTATCACAGGGTGTAACACTTTTATCTCACAGTTTACCAATAATGAGCTGTGCAGCTTAAGATGCGGCCTAACAATACGTGCTTCCTTGCACACAGAGAATAGACACAAAAGTGGCATGAACTTATAACCAGTTAGGTCACAATGTCATGAGCAAAAGAAAAGGAAATAATTTGGCCAACATGAGTGTTAAATCACCAAGATGTTCCTAGAAATGAAGGGAGAGAAACTGTGTATCGAACCTCATGTCAAAACTCTGCTTAGTCTTGATTGCAACTTCAACCAAATAAACACCTTGGTATTAAGAGCTCCTGTGGGTTCTTGCAGATCTTTCCAGCACCCAAACCCATCCTGTATGTTTGGGACAATGGAATTCTGTTTGGGCAGGAGTCAGCAACAGCAAATCTCCCAGAAAAATGTGTTATACTCTGCAAATTAACAGGAAATGGTGCCCAATAATAGGATCAGATCACTTTCTCTTTGTGGGTTTTGCTGTAAGAGCAGGAGGGTAAAAGGGAAACCCACAACATGTGGTTCAGGGGTAAGATGGTACGGTTTAGAGAAGATTTGTGATATTTCTTGCAAGTTCATTATGTTAGAGTGCTTTTTTAATCCCTTTTTGTCCTATTTTGTCTGGCTGTGTATTTTTTGCAGTGAGATCAGAAGGGAAAGATGTGGTGCGGAGGTTGCAACCACTCAGGAGATTAATGATAATATTCAGAGGGGGGTAGTGGACAGTGGACAAAGCGGTTGGGAGCAGTGCTCTTTTACTATTCTTTATTACGTTTTACTGTTCCTATCCTTTATTTTAAAAATAAACAGTTCCGGAATGGTTTTGTTTTAAAATAAAAGTGTAGGAAGAAGTTGAGACTTGCACTTTCAGTGCACTGCACTGAACATTCCCTTAAACAGCAGGCACATGTGTTTGAGGGTTTGTATTGTGCGTGGGAGGATGCATGGCGATGGGGTTTGTGGGGAGCGCGGCCAGACCAGTAGAGAACATAGTTCCACTATTTCTTTTCGTGCACTTTGACTGTTAGTGGAGCCCCAAGGAGGAGGTATATACGTGAAGAAGAAGCAGTTGGTGATAATGCTTAGGGGGCGGACGTTGTTATATGTGGAAGAGTTGTAGCAGAATAGGGAGTGCTGTGAGTTCACTGGTAGGAAGAAGCAAAAAGATAGCACTAAAAGGGATTGGGCAGACAGTTTGCACGAGTAGGAACAGGATTGGATTTCGCAATTAAAAGGTTTATTTGGGAATCAGTTACAAAATGGGCCAAATAAATCAAAGGGGTCTTCAATTGAAAGGAAAAATTGTTGGTATGGTCCCACCTAATTCATAATTATTATTTATTTAATGTGATATGTTTTAGAAAAAGGCAAACCTTTCACATATTTACAAGTAATTGTGAAAGAATATATCACAAATACAGTAATCATAACTAAACAGTACAGTTGTAAGTAAAGAGTTAATAAATATAAGCAACCCATCATGCTGTAGTAAAAAGTATTTTAGAAAATATAACTATAGCAAGAATTAGATTCTCAATGGTACCACATCAAGCCCCGGTGACTCGACAATGTCTTTCCTAGTCCATGCAGGATCCTTTGGCTTCCACAGCCTTGTGTTGTCCGTCCAAAAGCAAATTCAGTTTTCAGTCTTTCTTTATCCCATGGGGTTTCCTTCCACCCTTGTTTGCTAGTCTATCAGAGATTCCACTGACTAGCTAGGGGAAGGATTACAGGGAGCCCAAACCCCAAGACTGTCTAACACAACTTCCCGCACCTCTGTATGTTTCTCTATCGGCTTTTTGAGTAGATAGAATATGTAACTCCCCCCCTTCTACTCCAGAGACAGTGTGCTGAACTCTGACTTAATGTCTTCTTCTGCCGCTGGCACCTTTATGTGCTTGGGATATCTTGGCATGAAAAATTGTCACTTGTATGAAACCACAAGTAGATGCCATTTTGTGAACTCGGTTACAGCCTCAAAATTGAAAGATGTGTTTTTTTATAACTTGATAATTTATGAACAGTATTGCATTTGGTCACTAAAAGATGGAACAGTCACTTACAGCCACTACATAAACTCATTCCTGATTACTAAGTGATATAAAGTCTTTCTCCTCTGCCACTAGTATATGGTATTATTAATTACAGCCTCTGAATATATTTTCTTCATGCCTACCAAGAAATATGGGTTTTTTCTCTGCAACTAGTATTTACTTTGGCTAAAAAAAATATGTCACACTGATTTGCAACTACTGAATGTAAATTAATCGACTGCCTCCATCCAAGTAATCTCAAATTGACAAGAAATGTTACAATTGTTTATGTCATGCAAGATGGGCACTAGAATGAGTAGAGTCAGTAGTACTTATAAAAAGATGGCCTATCCGTTTTCAATGTCCTACTTTTTTAGAGCTAAATCTTGTTTTCATTTACTGCCTGTCCCTCAACTGAATCTATTCAAATGTCCTACCTGTTCTTCAACTAAGGCTTATTTAAATGTTCTACCCCCACTCGCTTCTGTGCATGGTACTATGTCCCCCTCAACCAAAACTGTCTCCATCCACTTTTCTAGCCATCTACTGCCTCTGCCTACTGTGACGGATCCTGAAATTGAACCATGCCTGCCCTATTTATATGTTTGTAGCCTGATCCACACAGACCAATTTGCCAGAACTAATGATATTTTTCCCAACAGCTTAGTTCTCCTGGTAATAGTTTTCACCTGTCGCGATAGAGTTCACCTGTGGGTTTAAGAATAGTTGAATAGACAGCGTCCGTTTTATGTGCTGATGGAAAGAGTGGAATCTGTATTCCATGATTCAGGCCACTGATGGAAATGGCTGTTTGCTGGCTGGGTACAAAATGAGATTATTTTTGTTTTATCATTATTGATGACATATTAACAACTATTTGACAACATTCATGCTTATTTATTGGTCAAGCAGTTAATACGCACTATATTTGTTGTTAAATCAGAGTTCTCATCAGTTTGTTTTGGCAAAAATCGTAAAAGCAGTACATCAAACTTTATAATATTTTTAATATTTCATAAAAAACAGGAAATTTTAAATGGAAAGATTATCCTGAAAATTAGAATAACATTAAGCATTATCAGAAGTTTTATAAAATAATTACAATAATTACAAAAGAGCCTAAATAACGGCAATTGTGGCTGGTTTGACATATTTAATTATGTTAACCATTATAATGTTGTGCCTTTGATGGACCTAAATACTAGTTGAATGTCATCAATACTGAGTTGGAAGGAGCATGTGCATTTCTTTAAAAGGTTCATTTAAGCAATCAAGAACCATGGCGAGAGAGGTGAGTCCTGTGAAATTCATATGAGTATGACAGAGGTTTCGTGACAAAGAAACCCTTCAAGTTCTGTAAGCATGAGTGGGGTGGTTCAGGCAGAACTCTAACCGGTTGAATTTCCATGGGTTTGTCCAGTTCGAACTTTGCAGGTTTTTTTGATACATGAGGTTCTACTACATTTTGGCAGGAGTGGTTCAGGCTTGCTATGGAAGGGATGTGTATGCTAGATAGGTTGGAGTAGAATTACATCAATAAGAGAATTTAGGAAGAGTTAGGGAATTAGGTTGATTTTTTGGGGGAAATTTGAAACCACATGATTTGTGGGTGGGAGGGATTGTAAAATGTGGTTGGATGGGAAGTAAAACCCATATGCATTTTCTAGACATAGGAGAAGGGCACAACAATGAGTCCACACATGTATTTACTAGGCAAGGGAGACGACTAAAGCACTGAGAATGCCAATAAGCATTATGTCAGCATCATGGAAGGCCAAAGCTCTCAGACCTCCACGTGCATTTACCAGGCAGAGAAAGATAAAGCACTAAGAACCCCCCATTTATTTACTGTTGTAGGAGAAGGGCAGAGTACTGAGAGCATTTACCAGGCATAGGAAAAGGTGAAAACACTGAGAACTCCATGTGCATTTTATATGTGGAGAAGGCCAAACAACTGGGAGACCCATGTGCATTTACTAGCTTTAGGAGAAAACGAATGTCATGAGAACCCCACATACATTTTGTAGGCATTGGAGATGCCCAAGCACTGAGAAACCCACATGCATTTAATAGGTGGAGGAGAAGGTCAAAGTACTAAGAGCTCCTCGTACATTTACTAGGTGTAGGAGAGGGCCAAATCAGTGAGAACACGTGCATTTTCTAGGAATAGAAGGCTAAAGCACTAAGAACTCCACATGCATTTGTATACAAAGGAGATGGCCAAAGGACAGAGAACCCCACATAAAGTATATAGGCATAGAAGAAGGCCAATGATCTGAGGACCCCACTTGCATTTAATAGGCAGAGAAGGAGGCAAAATTACTAAGAGCCCTTAGTGAATTTACTAGATGGAGAAAAAAAAACACTCAGAAAACCATTTGTATTTAATAGGGTGATGAGATGGGAAAAACACTGAGAAATCTCTATATTGTAGGCAGAGGACAAGGGTGAATCACTGCCAACCTCACAGGCATTTCATAGGTACAGATGCAGGTCTAAGCACTGAACCCAATGTGCATTTACTAGGCATAGGAGAAGGAGGGAAAAAACACTGAAACTCCACATGCATTTTGTAGGCAGAGTAGAATGCCAAAGAACTCAGGACACCACGTGCATTTTGTTATCAGAGGAGGAGATCAAAGCACTGAGCACATATATTTTGTAGGTAAAGGAGTAAGCCAAAGAACCGGGAACCCCCCATACATGTATTGCAGGGAAGTGTGGATTAAATTAACATGTCAAAATCCATTTCAGGGCCCAAACATCATAGGGGGTGGAATAAGGGTCGGAGGAGGTATGTATCACTTGGGTGTTTTTTACCTGCTACAGCAGCAGCTGTCTGGTTGGAGAAGACAATATAGTGCGTGGGTCTCTGTGCTACCCATGCTGGTTAATCAGTAGCTGCATATTCATCCGAATCTGAATCTGAAAAGAGCAGCGATCTCTATCTCAAAAGAATCTGGTGCATCGAGAAAAGGTGCAATTGTGCATGCTTGGTGCCAGGGGATGGAGTTTGGTGGAGGGGGGAGGAAGTTGACCTCTACCAATTTAGGTGTAAGAAGGAGAACATATGACATGAGCTCAGCAACAAAGAGAGAAATCCACAGATGAGGAAGATGGGGTGATAGCTGTAAATTCGTCACCTCTGATTTTCTTGGAAAAAAGCTGACAATGAAGACTATGATAAAGATCATACTGCATCCTCTAATTCGTGATCGAGTCTCTGACACTTCTACTTTGATGATACTAAAGATAGAAAAGGAGACCAAGAGAGAGGAATAAGCAGTACAGGCATTGACAAGCTCAACCAATAATCAAGTGCAAACATTATACATTAGGAAGTTCTGAAAAAACGTATGATAGTGGGAGTACAAATTTGCAGTCAGTCGCATCAAAAGCACCAGCTCCTCCGTCAACAGCATCCACACATCATCCCCTTCTGAGTACACCAAGCAGACCCCAAGAAGGAGAAGAGTTAAGGGCCTGTCTAAGCCCTTCCACAAATTCAGGACTTTGGAGTTATTTTACATAAGAAAAGAAGCACAGCCATCTTGTCACATGCCGTATATGCAAATCTTGGGAAAGAAGCGGGGTGCCCATTTGAGCACTTCTTCCCTCTGGGGCCACATCAGTCAGCATCATCTGCATGCTTGCAAAAGGAAAAGGGGACAGGGCAGCCTCCGACTGACCCTCAACTGCAGGCAATTGACACATTTGCACCAGCATTTCACACCACTACACCAAAGAATATTGCTGATTGAATGAAGTGGGTCATGCTCAGTATGCTTTGACGCCTCATTGTTAACTTGAATGAAGTGGGTCATGCTCAGTATGCTTTGACGCCTCATTGTTAACTTGAATGAAGTGGGTCATGCTCAGTATGCTTTGACGCCTCATTGTTAACTTGAATGAAGTGGGTCATGCTCAGTATGCGTTGACGCCTCATTGTTAACTTGAATGAAGTGGGTCATGCTCAGTATTCTTGGATGCATCATTACTATCTTGAATGAAGTGGATTATGTTTAGAATGATTGGACCTTCTCATTGTAAACTTGAATTAAGTGGTTACTCTCTGTATGCTTGGACCGCTTCAAAGTTAACTTTAATGAAGTGTCTATGCTCAGTACGATTGCACCACCTCAAAGTTAACTTGAATGAAGTGGCTATGCTCCGTATGCTTGGATCGACTCATCGCTAACTTAAAAGAGGTGGTTCTGTTCGGTATGCGACTACGCCTCATTGATAACTTGAATGAAGTGGGTATGCTCAGTATGCTTGGATGCCTCATTGCTAACTTGAATGAAGTGGGTATGCTCAGTATGCTTGGATGCCTCATTGCTAACTTGAATGAAGTGGGTCATGCTCAGTATGCTTGGATGCCTCATTGCTAACTTGAATGAAGTGGGTCATGCTCAGTATGCTTGGGTGCCTCATTGCTAACTTGAATGAAGTGGGTATGCTCAGTATGCTTGGATGCCTCATTGCTAACTTGAATGAAGTGGGTATGCTCCGTATGCTTGGATGCCTCATTGCTAACTTGAATGAAGTGGGTATGCTCCGTATGCTTGGATTCTCATTGCTAACTTGAAGTTGTTCTGCTAGGTGTGCTTAGGCACCTCATTGAAAACTTGCAAGAAGTATATTATGTTCAGAATGCTTGGACGCCTCATTCGAATTAAGTGGACCAATGTGTCAAGGGTGCTACTTGCTGCCCTTGCAGTGCTTATTGCAGTGCTTTTGACATGATCATTTGTGCGACTCAATAAATGCAACATAACACGCCATTGCAGTTATTTACAGAATACAAGGCCCACTTCTTGTTCAAAACTTGAACATAGAAACTTTCACTAACATCTCGGGTTACTGGGGGTGGGGGGCTCAGATGATGATTATTTAATTGCAATTTATATCAACATCACACACTGCCGCACACACATGTGGGAGCTTGTACAATGAACACGGCCTTTCAAATTGAACGTCTTAATGCCACATGCAGTGCAATATTCCCTTCATGTGTGGCCTGTAGTGAAAAACACGCAGATGGATAAAGAGGGCGAAATAGGCTCACATTGTTAGGGTAGAACATGTTTACCTCAGGTGAAGAGATTCATGACACCAACATAATAAGCAGCAGTGAGAGGATGTCACGCAGAACCCAGCGGGGCGGCAGTCTTAAGTTTAAGGACAGGAGAGAGGCCATCACAGGAGGAATGTAGAGGCTGTAAAGGGACGAAGGTCTGGTGCAGAGCCGAAGAGAAAGAGCAAAGAGGGAACGAGGCACCGAGCACAGGTTCCAGACAGCAAGGGGAGACAGGGGCGAAAGGAAGGCCATAGTTTAGAAGTGTTTTCGGAGTCAGAGCTGCCGACAAAGCCACAGGAGGAGAGGTGTGAGCAAGGAACCCGAAGGCCTGCAAGCAGAAGCCACAGCAGTGCAACGCAACACAACACCATAGACTGGCAGCACATAGAAGAAACCCATGGGATGGGGTCCGGTTATTGGTTCCCAGCATTGGAAGGATAAACGCTGCATTTTAGGATATGGAATACAAAAACCATTGAACCAACTCTGGAAGTTGGAGAGGAGAGGGTGTGTGTGTTGGGGCCTGGGGGTGTAAGTGTAACCCTTTTTGTCTGTCTGTCTCTCTAGAGAAAGAGGGGAGGTGGTGGTTATGAGCTCTTTTGTGGCAGATTTGGAGTTTTTACCTTCATTGTCATCCTTCCTTGTGTTGTGACAATGTTTGTTCATGTTTCATGCACAAGTGGCTAGAATGTTTCAGGGAACTGAGAGGAAATTACAGAGTGAGAGGGATGGTGTTGGTGGATATCCGACCCCTGTGCTCTGCGTTAGGCACTCAGCACCCACCCAGCAAGTGAACAGAGGGCTTGAATCCCTGCATGCATAAGATTCTAATTCTTTATTTAAAACTGCATCTCGAGTGTGCAATCTGCTCATAGTTGACCTTACCCAGGCTCACCTCTCCCCACTCCCACTGCCCGCCCTGATTGAGACGGATTGGTCCTGAAAGGGACACGTGACCAAAACACCAGAACCTATGAGGTACACCTAGGGCAGCCTTGCCTGGGCAGCCGATAAGGGCTAAGACAAAGGGGCTCCTTACATCTCTGTTTGCCTGTGTGCCTTGGGTGCCCCAGCCCGGCCAAGTCTGGACTGCACAAACTGCAGCTACAATCAGTTAGGAGACCTTCGCCATTAATATACCACTGCATTGCATCTTGCTGTTATTGATATTGCTATTGATATTTTAATTCTATCGCGCTCATACACAAGTGTTTCAGAGCATGACAAGGCAAGGGACGGGGAACAGGGGAGAACAAAAACAACGATCTTACTAGGCCCAGTGACATTGAGAACACGCAAGTGCATGGTAGAGGGGGAGGGGGAGAAGTGCATGGAAGGGTGAACAAAAAGGAGAGTGCGGAGCGAGGAAGAAAAAACATAAATAGTAATAATAATAATAATAAATTAATAAATAAAAAGTCAGCAAACAATGGGGGTTCATCCAGCAAGTGGCAAGTGCTGGATTTAAAGCAGCAGGCTGGGTAGGTCTGATAAGTGCAGGAAGAAAAAAAAGGTGGGCTGTATGAGTAACGATACATACCCCAGTACAAGGGGTGACCTGGAGGCAGTGCATGAGGGTGGCAAGAGGATCAGGTACCTGGGCCCGGAGCAAAGATGGTGGACAGGTGCATGGTGCCGAGGGAGAGTAGAATCAGCAGGGGAGAGGGGGGCAAAGGCAGAAGCAAAGAAGAAGGTCTTGAGGTGCTTCCAGAACCGGAGATGGTTCTCCTCATGTTTTAGAGTGGCAGGGAGGCTGTTCCAGAGGGAGGCCCCAGCCGAAGACAGAGATCTACCCCCAGCTTGTTTCTTTGAGAAACGACTCACCCTGAGGGAGTTAGAGGTACAGGAGTGGAGTGCTCAAGATGGGAGGTATTTGCGGAGGGATAGCTGAAGGTATGTTGGACCCAGGCCCCAGAAAGCCTTGTGGACAATAGAGAGGGTTTTGAATTTAATCCTTGCATCCACTGGGAGCCAATGGAGATATTTCTGAGCTGGAGAGATACGGTCCCTGGATTTGAGGCCAAGGACAAGTCTGGCAATCCTGTTCTGGATTAGTTGCAGAGGGCGGAGAGCAGAGGCAGGTCAGAGATTGAAGGGGAAGGAAGGTGATGGTGTGCCGATGAGGAGGATCTCAGTCTTGCTGGCATTCAGACAAAGATCGTTGGCGGCACACCAATCTCAAATGGCAGTTAGGCAATCGGTGATGAGAGAGGTGGAGGAGGTGGCTGAGGGCAGCCTGAAAATGAGTTGGGTGTCATTTGCGTAGCACTGGAAGTTTCAGCAGAAAATGGCGAAACAGTGAGCGAGAGTTCCTAGGTATTGGTTGAAAGGCCACAGCGAGTGGTTAGACCCCTGGGGAACACCACAGGTGGAGAGGAAGATAGATTATAGGAAGGACCCAAGTTTGACCTGGGAGGGTCGATCATAGAGGAAAGAGGTCAGCCAGGCCAGAGCCTGACCGGTGATGCCCAGGTTATCACGGAGATGGTTGAGCAGGATGGTATGGTTGACCATGTCGAAGGCAGAGGAGAGGTCGAGTAGGATGAGGACAGAGGGAATGCTAGAGTCAAGGTTGGAAAGCAGAGCTTCACAGATGTTCAGGCAAACAGTTTCCATGCTTCAGCTGGACCTGAAGCCAGGCTGATGGTCATGGAGACAGCCAACAGAATCAGAATGAAGGATTAGCTGAGAGATGGCCAGTTTTTCAAGGAGTTTGCCCAAGAAGGGAGTAATGGAAATTGGGTGATAGTTGGCTGGACAAGAGAGGATGCACAAGGGAGTGCTTAATAGGGGAGGTGAAGGATCCTGAGGCAAAGGAGTGGTTGCAGAAGTCAGCAAGGGCCGTAGCGAGGGTATCAATGTGGTCCTTGATAGTTTTAGAGGAACAGGGATGAACCTGTTTTGACGAGGCTTTCATAGATCAGACTTGTCTAGCGACCTCATGAGGGGAGAATAGAGGAAAAGAAGAGAAGGAGGGTGGGGTGGTGGCTGGAGGAGGGTCAGTGAGTACAGACGGAGAGGGAAGAGGAGAGGGAGTGTAGGAGAGGGTGGACAAGATGCCCTGGGTTTTGAGATACAGTGAAAGGCCAGGATATTGCAAAGAGCCTTAGAGGCAAGAGGAGGGGTAGAGACTGCAGCAGGGCTGACCAGCTCCTTGCATCAGAGGAGGAATGCAGAGGCTGTAAAGCTTCTTGCAGATTTTAAAGAGTTTGGCTGAGCTGTTAGATGCTACAGAGACACAGACTTGAATGTGGACTCTCTTCTTGGTACAGACAGAGAGACGGTATTGCCTTTGGAGTAAGCGACAGGCCAGTTTGTCAGAGGATGAACAGGAATCCCTCGATTTTCTCTCCACTGTCCGACACTTACATTTAAGTGTAGCTAGGTCGGAGTCATACCAGGAATTTCACTTGGCTTTGGACTTCAGGTGGATCCTCGTGACAGGGGCAAGAGCATCAAGAGTATCATAAATGGACGAATAGAGAAAAGACAGGGCTGTGTCAGGGTGTGAGTCAGCCAAAGGATGTGGGTGGGGAGAAGGTGGAAGCAAAAGCCTCGACTGACACACGCTACATGGGCCGGATATCCAGGAAGGTAGGTGGCAATGTTGGGTAGGCTTGCCTTGGGGGGAGGAGTTGAGTGGTTGAGGCCAGGAGAGAGGAGGAGAGGTCAGCCCACTCAAAGAGAAAAGAGGTGCTTTGACCAGGGGGGTGGTAGAGAGTGGTAAAAGAAAGAGAGTGGCTAGGATAAATTGAGAGCCTGCAGACGAGGCATTCAAAAGAGGAGTAGATCTGAATGCGAATGATTGTGGCAGGAATCCACTCAGGAAAGATCAAGGCTACAGCCCCTCCAGGCCAAGTGGTTCTGGGTGCAGAGAGGATCGTGTAGCCATCTGGGAGGAGAGTGTCAAAGCTCGTGACAGAGCTAGCCATGAACCATGTCTCTGTAGGAGCAAGGACATCAAGGTCAAGTTGTTTGTGCCACATTGCATTTCCTTCCTACAGGATTTCAGGGTGGGGCACGTATTTTGAATCTTGCTCTTGACTGGTGGGGCACGTATTTTGAATCTTGCTCTTGACTGGACCACATTGCATTTTCACATCACTACCTTAGGTTCGGATAAACATTTTGAATCTTGCTGTTGTTTTGGGCCATTGCATTTTCTTCCTATATGTCTTCAGTGTTAGGTATGCATTTTGAAGCTTGCTGTTTGTGTGGGCCACATTGCATTTTACATCACTGCCTTAGCGTTGGGTTGGCATTTTGAATCGTGCTGTTGTTTTGGGCCACATTGCATTTTACATCACTGCTGCAGGGTTCGGGTATTCATTTTGAATCTTGCTGTGGATTCGGACCACATTGCATTTTCTTTCTACAAGCCTTCAGAGTTGGGTATGCATTTTGTGTCTTGATGTTGATTTGGATAACATTACATTTTATTTCACTGCCTCGGGGTTCGATATGCATTTTGAATCTTGCTATTGAGTTGTGCCACATAGCATTTGCTTCCTACAGGGCTTCAGGGTTCGGTACGAAATTCTGAAACCTCATGTGGATTTTCACACCACATTGGATTTGCTAGACCGTGCCTGTTTTCATAGTTACATTTTGCTGTCCTTGTGTTCTGTCACAGTGCCTCTTTCCTCCCACAGGGTTTACTAGACGGTGTCTGTTTCCTGTCACAGTGTGTTTTTCCTCCCACAGGGTTTGCGAGACTGCGTCTGTTCCCATATTTGAATTGTGTTGTCCTTGTGTTTTGCCACAGGGCATTCTCCCTCCCACAAGGCTTGCTAGATTGGGTCTGTTTTCATATTATAATTTTGCTGCCTTAATGCTCTGCCACAGGCCGTTTTTCCTCCCACAAGGTTTGATGGACTATGTCTATTCTCATATCTGAAATTTGCTGTCCTTGTGCTCTGTCACTTTGCACTTTCCTCCACCAGGGTTTGCTTGACAGGTCCTTTTTAGCTCTCATCTCGCTAGAGTCAGTCCCTGACACATTGCATCGGCATAATCAGTTGGCCTCAGTCAGGGCACCCACCATCTGGAGCACCAGGGAGTGTCAGGGCTGGCTTTTTCCTTCGGCATCCTGATGGATATAGTCTATCTCCTGGGTGGACTATAGCCCCCTCCTGGCAGGAGTGCGGGGGTGCCTGCTGAGTCGACAAGCTTGATCCTAGTCAACCAAGGGAAACTTCTCAGTAAGGCATCATGAGAGTCCACTCACACTATCGCTCAACTAAATCTCAACCCTACTTCTATATAACGTCTTGCACGCCATCACAATGGAACTTATCTGTGACCCCCCCACCTCCCGGGGCATGACTTCTCACCCCAATGCATCTGCATTAAACACTGCTCGACTTCACGCACCCAACACATATCACTACTTCCAAAAGAATACAGCTACATCCCACGAAAATAATTAGGTCCAGCTGTGCATACAATCATTCTCCTTGACTCTCATCATGCCCGACAGCCCGGCACCCATCCTCTCCTGCGAGTTCTATGCATCACTAGTATGGACCAGCCACTACCCATTTACCTCTGGCTGGCTAACAAATGCACACATGCATTTTTATAATATTGGGACCTAGCCACTCATGACCTACCTTTGTGATGGCTAAAGTATGCACACGTGCATTTTCTAACCCTACCTTCACTTCTCACTTCTCGGACCACAGTCCTTGGAAGGGCGTTCACCCCAACAGTGCTTAGAGGGCATACCAATTGGAGAAGCCGCTATGCAAATACCATATAACATAACAATCCCCTATGCATACAGAAGGCTAGAGAAATGTAAACCTATTGCATTCTTGGACGCAGAATACTATCCATAAACTGGGGAGAATACTATCCATAAGCTGGTGAAAGTCAAAGCAGGACACATATTTAAATGCTGCATTCTGGGAGACAGATTACAATCCATAAATGTACCAGACACTAGAGTAGCAAACATATTGCAAAACTGCATTCTGGGATATTGAGTGCTATTCATATGCCTGACCAAAGCAGGGCAGAGACACCAATTGAATTGCTGTAGTCTTGGAGATAAGGTTGGATCCCATATTGTAACTAAATGTAGAGAAAGAAATCAACTGAAACAGTGCAATACAGAATGGTGGAGTTCAATCCCTCAGTGTACGCAAGCCAGAGAATGAAACCTATTGAACAACTGTATTCAGGAACATCAAATGCCTATTGAAACCAGAAGAAAGAAGCCAATCAAAACGTTGCATTTTGTTGGACAAATGTCCTCTCTCAAAGCGTAAGGAAAACCAGGGAAAGGAAACAATTAAAAAGCTTTATTGTTGGAGACCGAGTTCAAGCTCAAGCACAACCAAAGCATGGAAAGGAAAATATCCGCTGCCTTCTGGGAGAGAGGGTAGGGTCCCAAAGCAGAGACAAAAGCAAGAGGAGAAACAAGTGAATTCTGCAGTTTGGGAAAAGGATCAGAATCCCAAAGCGCAACACAAAGGAACTAAGTGCAGCCCCAAAACTTGACCAAGTCAGAGACATAGAGCCAGTGGGAGGGTCTCACTTTAGATTGATAATCTTAATGATATGATATGGCATTTGTAACGCGCCTATACACAAGTGTTTCAAGGCGCGACGAGGCAGGGAGGGGGGAACAAGGGGAAGACAGACAACGATCCTACTAGGCCAGGTGTCATTCAGACCGCGCAAGTGCAGGGGTAGGGGGAAGGGAAAAAGTGCAAGGGGGAGAGGGGGAGTGCAGTACAAATAAGTAGAATAGAAATAAAATAATAAATAAATAGGGCCAGCTGGTGGCAAGTGCAAGGTAAGTTCAGACAAGTGCTGTGGGGGGGGGGCTGTAGGGATACAGAGACAGTCCCGCAGTGCAGAGGTTGCCAGGGAGGCAGTGCAAGTGAAGAGTGACTGGGCCCAGGACCGAGGTCGGTGAGAGTGGCCCAGTTGCAGAATCAGTGCAGTTTAGGTGAAGAATTTAGCAGGGGAGAGGGAGAGAGAAAGCAGAAGTGAAGAGGAAGGTTTTGAGGTGCTTCCGGAACCGGAGATGGTTCTCCTCAAGTTTCAGGGAGGCAGGAAGGCTGTTCCAGAGGGAGGCCCCTGCCGCGGAGAGAGATCTACCCCCAGCTCGTTGCTTCGAGAAGCGGCTGACCCTGAGGGAGTTGGAGACGGATGAGCATAGGGCTTGGGAAGGAAGATATTTAGGAAGAGAGAGTTGAAGGTATTTAACCCCAGGCCCCAGAAGGCCTTGTGGACAATGCAGAGGGTTTTGAACTTAATCCTCGCAGCCACTGGGAGCCAGTGTAGAGATTTCAGTCCTGGAGAGATACGGTCCCTGGGCTTGAGGCCAAGGACAAGTCTCGCAGTTCTGTTCTGGATGAGTTGCAGAGGGCGGAGAGTGGAGGCAGGCAGATTAAGATAGAGGCTGTTACAGTAGTCCAGCTTCGAGAGAACCAGCGCTCGGGAGACAGTGAGCTTCTGGGGGAAGGAGAGGAAGGGAAGAATACCTCTGAGGGGGTGCAGCTGGTAATGTGACTTCTTAGAGACGTCAGATATATGAGGAGAGAAGGAGAGTGTGGAGTCGAAGATGACCCTGAGGTTTTTTGCCTTGCAGGTAGGAGCAGGAAGAGGGCCAAGAGAGGCCGGCCAGAGAGCTGCAGGGAAGGAGGGAGTGGGTGTGCCGATGAGTAGGATCTCAGTCTTACTAGCATTAAGGCAGAGGTCATTGGCAGCACACCAATCCTGGATAGCAGACAGACAGTCAGAGATGAGGGAGGGAGAGGAGGAGGCCGAGGGTAGCCTGAAAATGAGCTGGGTATCGTCCGCATAGCACTGAAAGTTGGGGCAGAGGGCGGCGATGCGGTGGGCAAGGAGTGCCAGATACTGGTTGAACAGCCAGGGAGAGAGATTAGATCCCTGGGGAACGCCACAGGTGGAGAAAAAGATGTCAGAGAGGAAGGACCCAAGTTGGACCTGGGAGGGTTGATTGGAAAGGAAAGAGGTCAGCCACGCCAGAGCCTGACCAGAGCCTGACCAGTGATACCCAGGTTATCACCGAGACGGTTGAGCAGGATGGCATGTTTGACAGTGTCAAAGGCAGAAGAGAGATCGAGCAGAATGAGAACACACAGAGTGTTGGAGTCGAGGTTCAAGAGCAGGTCCTCACGGATGTTCAGGAGAGCAGTTTCCGTGCTTCTGGCCGCTCTGAAGCCAGATTGATGGTCATGGAGACTATCAACAGCTTCAGCATGGAGATTAAGCTGGGAGATGGCCAGTTTCTCCAGGAGCTTGCCCAGGAAGGGAGTGATGGAGATTGGGCGATAGTTAGCCGGACAGGAGGGGTCAGCAGAGGGTTTATTAAGGAGAGGGTGCACAAGGGAGTGCTTGAGGGGGGATGGGAAGACTCCAGAGGCGAAGGAGTGGTTGCAAAAGTCAGCCAGGGCAGGAGCCAGGGAGTCGATGTGGTCCTTGATAGTTTTGGAGGAACAGGGGTGAATCTGTTTAGACGAGACTTTCATAGATCGGACTTGTCTGGAAACCTTGTCAGCAGAAAAAAGGGGAAAGGCAGAGAAGGAGGGAGGAGGGGTGGCTGCAGAAGGGCCAGAGGAAGAGCAGGGAAGAGAGGGGGGGAGGTGATAGGAGGAGAGTGAGGACAGGATGTCCTGAGTTTTAGAGATGAAGTGGGAGGCCAGTGCAGTGCAGAGGGCCTGGGAAGGGACAGGAGAGTTAGAGACTGCAGCAGGGTTGGCAAGCTCCTTGCAGATTTTAAAGAGTTCAGCTGAGTTGTTAGATGCCGCAGAGATGCGGGCTTGGATAAGGACTCTCTTCTTGGTGAGAACAGAGAGACGGTATTGCCTTTGGAGCAGGCGGCAGGCCAGTTTGTCAGAGGATGAACATGAAGCACGCCATTTCCTGTCTGCCACCCTGCACTTGCGTTTTAGGGTGACGAGATCCGAATCATACCAGGAGTTACATTTGGCTTTGGGCTTCAGGCGGATTTTCATGACAGGGGCAAGGATATCAAGAGTATCAGATATAGCAGAGTGGAGCAAGGAGAGGGCTGTGTCAGGGTGGGAGTCAGCCGAAGGGGGAGGGGGGGGCCAGAAGGTGGCAGCGAAAGCCGCAACTGGCACACGCTTCATGGGTCGGATGACCGAGAAGGTGGGTGGCAATGATGAGGGTGGCTTTGCCTGTGGGGTAGGGAGGGTGAGGTGGGAGGATAGGAGAAAGTGATCACTCCAGGAGAGAGGAGTGGAGAGAGGGACAGATAGGGGAAGGTCAGAAGAGATCAGAGCATCAAGAGTGTGCCCTGCAGAATGAGTAGGCCCAGACGGGAGAATAGAGAGTGAGAGAGAGTCGCAGAGGTCACGAATGAGTCCAGTGGGGGGACAGGAGGCCTCTAGGTGGATGTTGAAGTCCACAAGAAAGAGGAGTTGAGTGATAGAGGACAGGAGTGAGGAGGAGAGGTCAGCCCACTCAGAGAGGAAGGAGGAAATTTGACAAGGTGGCTGATAGATAGTAGCCACGGTAAGGGAATGGCTAGGAGAGAGAGAGAGAGTCGGAAGACAAGACATTCAAAAGAGGGGTAGGTCTGCGTAGGAGTGACAGTGGCAGGAATCCACTCAGGGAAGATAAGGGCAACACCCCCCCCCTGCACGGTTGGTCCTGGGCACAGAGAGGATCTTGTAACCTTCAGGTAGGAGTGTGTCAAAGCTTGTGACAGAGCTGGCTGTGAACCATGTCTCAGTGAGACCGAGGACGTCAAGGTCCAGTTCCTCAAGAAGGTGACAGATATCGGAGGAATGCTTGATGGCAGAGCAAGAGTTAAGAGTGGCAAAGTGGAGAAGGTTGCCATCCTTGAAGGACTTCCGGGGAGGGGTACAGATCAGAGGTACGCCCTGCGGAGGTGTAGAAGAAGGAGGTGAAGAGGGAGTGTGAGAGGGGGCAGGGAGGGAGGGTAGAGGCAAGGTAGCCGAAGACAAGGGGGGACAGCAGGGGAGGAAAGGAAGTTGATGAGGCGAGGGAAGCGTCTATCAAAGAGGTGAAGGTTGGCCTGAGGGCCTTAGACCAAGACGGTCCCATTAGCGTAGACATTAATGATGGCCTTAGAGGAGCGGAAGGGGGCCAAGAGGACATCCCAACGGGTGCCCCATTAATGGGCGAAGAGGAAAAAGGAGAGAGCACAGAGACCATATGAAGGGTCCATAGGTCAGGTGAAGGCACGAAAAAGAGGATGTCAGTGAGAGTTTCCTTAGAGCAGGCACTAGTGTAGGTGTCAGCAATAGGGAGGCCTGGGTTGGAGACCAGGATGTCCTTTTTAAACTTTTTCCTACCAGATTTAGTGAGGAGAGCAGGATAGACAATAGAGAAGCAGTTGGAGAAGATAGGCGAGATAGAGAGCACCATGGAGTGGGAGGGGGGGGGGACAGATGATGCGAGAGCCCACAGACAGGAAGGAACGGCAAGCCAGGTTACCACATTTCAGAACAACAACAGTATTGTGTTTTAGGAACACAGTGGAGAGGCCACCTAAGTTTGAGAATCCTGCGAGGTGAGAAAAACCCTAGTTACCACAACTGTGGAACACAGTGAGGTGAAGACACCGTGCGAATGCAGTGGCCAGGCGTGGGTGGGGGTGGGCAGGAAGAAGGTGGAGAAGGCGAAATTTACTCGCGCCTTGCGTCCCCTGCGGACACCTGCAGACACACAGGGAGCCGCAACTGCAGGAGTCGCCCTTGGCCTTGGGGACCTTAGCCGCAGGGGGCTGCCGGGCAGAGGGCTGCCCAGGAGCAGGGTGGTAATAGAAGAGGGAGGAGAGGAAGGGGAGGGCGGTGTGGGCGGGCAGGGAGGCGGGAGGGAGAGGAGGACCAGGAAGTGGGAGGGGAGGGGAGAGCAGGCACAACAACGCGCTCAGAGCGCAAATGCAAAATTCTTCTTTAAAAAAAAAAACACAGGAAATCACTCACAGAGGCCCGCTAGGGCCAGGCAGGGCTTCCTGGTCTGCAGTTCCCTCTTGGCTACCGGCGACCGCTCTCCAACGCTCAGCTCAACAAAGAAGCGAGCAGGGGGAGCTGGCGTCGAGTAGCCCAGAAGGGAGGCAGCCAGACAGCCAATCAGAGGGGGGGGTGGGCGCGCAGGGAGGCGGGAGGGAGAGGAGGACCAGGAAGTGGGAGGGGAGAGCAGGCACAACAACGCACTCGGAGCGCAAATGCAAAATTCTTTTTTTTAAAACAAAAAAAACACAGGAAATCACTCACAGAGGCCTGCTAGGGCCAGGCAGGGCTTCCTGGCCTGCAGTTCCCTCTTGGCTACCGGCGACCGCTCTCCAACGCTCAGCTCAACAAAGAAGCGAGCAGGGGGAGCGGGCGTCGAGTAGCCCAGAAGGGCGGCAGCCAGACAGCCAATCAGAGGGGGGGGTGGGCGGGCAGGGAGGCGGGAGGGAGAGGAGATGAATATAAAATGAATATAAAACATGGAATATACATGTATAAACTGAACAAAGCATTACTTAAAGATTTCTGTTCATCACGGTTAGCCTTTGTTTTCACTAGTCTGAGCTATGACATTTCAAAGTTTTCCTCTTGGCATTCACGGCTCGAATTCTCAGCATGTTGCATTTAAAACAATGGATAGGTTCCCACTTTTCTCAGCTCAGGGATAAACCTGCCCTTTCAACCAAATAACGTTTTTTAAATTCAATATTTTATTTTAGGTTTTAATATTTTGTTTCCCAACGCAGCACGCAGTAGGTCACTCATGAAATCTATACGCTCTTCACTTTCAGCCTCACCTTCCAAGTATGTAGAGTGTCAGCCAACACATGACGATTCCATTTGCTTTGTGTTGCAAAACTCATGTTTCCATCATGCAGTGTTTCAAGAAATGTTTAATGATTCAGTTCACTCTATGCTTTGGGACCTACTCTCCATGTTTAGGCCATTATTAATGTTTCAGTTTGGGCTTTGCATAAACACTCACTTTCCCAGCGTACAACGTTGCAAGTCAAGAATAAGGGTGCTGGTGGCCCATGCAACTTGGCATCATCCCAGGAAACTGGTTATTTGCCCTCATTTCTTTCTTACTGGAGGGTATGCCACATTTTTGGAAAATATTGTAATACATTTTTAGTGTTTTACCGTAAGTTATGAACACTTTTATCCTATGCCTAGATGGAGTCTGAATCTCACCCCACCTCCCTGGTAATTACCACCAAGGCAGAAAGTCATTTCTGGAGTTGATTTGAGTAGCCCTGTTCAGAGGAGAAATGCCTACCATTTCTGTACTGGGCTGCCCTTGTGGAAAGGACCAGACCTATTAGTGAATGGTAAGGCACGGTGAGCTAAACCATGATTGTAGACACTACTGAGGGGGCACAATGCCATTGAATAGGTTGTTAGGCCTTGTTCATTCTCAGTTGAGGGATTCTCACATTTTTTGGCAAATGTTGAATCTTGGGGCTAAACTGTAAGTCAGTTAGTCCTCACTGTTGAATCTCAAGAAGGCAGAAACACACAGCTGGGGTTGCTTTTGGTTACTCTTGCTCAGGGGATAATTACTTAGTATTTCAGCGCTGGGCTGTCCTTGTGGGTAACTTCCGAGTGATTAGTAAATGGGATTTTCTTTTTTATTAAGGAGCTGCCAACTAAAATGTGATTATAGACCCTCCTGGACGAGCACCATCCTGCTGGACAGAATATTTGGCTTTTTGTGACAAATCAACTTCAGGGGTACCAGTGGTCCAGGGATGAATATTGGTTTCTAACCATCAATCAATCCCACACCTCTAGGACACCAGAAGGGATCCGAACAGTTTGAAATAGAAGTAAATTATAAGACCGCCTTGTCCAATTTTGGTAACGTGGATGGAACGGCAGGCTTATCTCTGCAAGGTTGTGGATCGTTGGTTAGTTGTAACACAGTGAAAATACAATTATTACCCAATGATAAAAGGGACTGTCCAGTCAAGGTTGTATACAAATATCTACTTTATCAATACTGCAACAGAGAGGTCTAGCACACTACAAATACGACACATCCTGTAAAGGAACACAAGGACAGACAGTTTTACAAAGGAAAGAGATGCACTCTAGTTGGTAAAGTAATCAGTATTACTGTTCAAGGTTATTTGGTTCCAGCACCAAGGGGGGAAAGGGTCGTAAGGACAAGGTGGGCAGAACCACAATGTACCTGGTGCTGAAGAAGTTCTTGGTGCTCAATAGCACTGAGGCGGCTCCAGGGCAGTTTTCAGCCTTTGAGACAGAGTTAGTGGCGGGAGACAGCTGTGGGTCCCAGGCGGCTGGCAGTTCGGCAAGTAAGGCTGGATGGACGTCTGCAGGCTGCCCGGTGCGGCAGCTCAGGCCAAGAATCATTGACTCTGTGCTGGTTGGTGGATCTTGAATTCTCGTCGAGGCGCCTCGGATGGCTGTGGTGAGTGTGGTGTGACAATAGTCAGTGGTGCAGCCGGATGCGGTTCGAGGACTCGACTGTCTCGAAAATGTATGTAAAAGATGGACGCTGGATGATGCTTGTGTGGCAATCCTCCTTGCTTCTTCACAGAGCTCATGTCCTTTCAAGGCGGACGGCCCAATGCTCAGGAGAGTGATTGCAGGCAACTGCCTTGTCCTTTGTCCAGAGACTCTCTGGTACTTCCCACCTAGGAAGCCTGCTGGCAGAACCAAGCAGTGCATGTTGTGTGCTGGCTGGGTACTGGTTCTGGAGCTACTGTATGGGTCCTCTGAGTCTGGTATCTCCCTCTCATCTCCCAGGGAATCTCTGTTCCCTGGGAGATGTTTAGGGCAGGGATCTCATTTTCCTCTTGGATCTCCTGGCCTTCCTTCACTGGTGGAAGATTTAAGGTAGACTGTACCTTCAGGTGAGTTCCAAATGAGTCCTTCTTCTTACTCCTTTCAAAGCCTTTCTTAATCTGTTAAGTGAGGGGTTCAGCCCTCTATTAAACCCAAATGGGCATAAGTGATTGGTGCATGCTAAGCCTTCCTTAATGGACCAATCCTGGGTCCCAAACAAACGGCCTTCTGTTATGCATGAGGTCAGGACCATAGTGCTCTGCAACAGGACAGACAACGTGTGACAACATATATCTAGGTCCCACCCATCTTCCTGTCTGTTGTAGATCAAAGTGTCTCTCTGGTTAACTGAGCCCTCTGTGACTCTTGATTAAAGCGCAGGGTTTCCCTTGAAGTATGTGGCTGGAGCAGACTTCTTGTCTCTCCCAAATCACATACATCTCCCCTCTGAAAAGCGTCTGCTCTGCAGGGACCCTGTGGTAAATGCTGGACCCAGACCGGCCATTCACTGCCTTTCATACAGAGAGGTGGGAACTAGCTCCAATTTGACACATTACATACCAAAGGGGTGTTAGTGCCGCCTTCCTGTTGTCTCTTCCGGCAATCAAGCCTCTCAGGCTTGCCACAATCATCTCGTTAGTATGCACTGCAACCAACCAGAGTAGACAAAAGGAATGCAGATCCATGGAGTCTTTGATATTTAAATTAGGCTGCTCATGGCTGGAGGAAGGTGTGCCTTCGCCCTTCTGGAGATGCTTTGATGTACCAGGGCTGTTACATTCCAGCTGAATATGACAGGGGAAGACGACGCCTGTAGGTTGTGTCTTCACAGAGTACATGTGACTATGCGTTTTGTGCTGGTAGCAGATGAAATGGGTACGGAATGACCGCACATATTTCTCGGAGGTTGGTCTCCCATCATTCGTTTTCATTACTAAAAAATCAAAACAGCCCGGGTGAGCGCACTCTGCCTGTGCGGACTGCCGAATTCCTCACACTTTTTGTGTCCACAGTAGGTGGACTCTCACATTGCAGGCTAACATCTTAGCTTGCATTTGAATTGTATTTCGAAACTTAGCAGCCAGATATTTTCCAAACATGCTGAAAGCCTTGTATAATAAGGTGAACGTTTGTTGCATTGAAATGTAACTTTCTGCACAAATGTCCTTCAATGACATCACATTATCCAGAACACTGCTTTACAACCAGGGGTAATGTACCTTAGCACAGAGATGTGTGGGTCTTAAGAAGGTTCAAATGGTTCCTAGCAAACAGTGCTCCTTTTATCTAAGTGAAAGATAAAAAATATATACAATTAGATAAACACTGTATCAAAAATATACATGATGAGCTCACGAAATTTGAAAGCAGACTGTATGTGTCCTTTGGGGTGGATTTAGATCCACTATGAGTAATCTCAAATTCAAAATGTTATGCATTAGACATTTACATTTTTTTTCTTGAAAATTCCAAATTATGTCAATTGAAAGAAAACGATGCTGCTCCATACCGATCTCTTTAGCAACGGTCGAAAGATGCCAGGTGTGCTCGAGGTGCTTAATAGTGTTGAGCCAGAGACTTTTTTTTTCTATCTGTGTCTTTAGTATTTCCCCCATCATGATAAGCTGTTCCGGCAAATTGCAGAAGGGAAACATTTTCATCCTGCTTGTCAGAGTTCATGTTCTGCGAAAATTGATGGAGCCTACAGGCTCGGATACTAATTTTAGAAGAAATCACCTAAGTGGGTTGTTAATTTTCTCATCTCCCCAGACGATCTGTCTGCATAGCGTGAAGGTTTTTCGATCTGAGGAACAGAAGGATATTTTGTGCACAGCTGACCGTGATCGAAGAGCAGATCTGGAATAAAGACTGAGCAACACCTTCACAGCAGTAATGGTGCAAGACTGCATGCTTTATCAAAGTGGCTTTACTTTTCTGCTAGGTCGGAGACCCTGAAGGCTTGCGGCCATGTCAGTAATCAAGTACTTCAAAAATCGGAGGTAAGTTGTGAATAGAAACAAAATAAACATGATGAACAAAATATCCTCATGTTGGTAACTCTCCTGCATTCTTTTTCTAGAAAGCTGGGGCCCGATTCTCAAAAGTGAGCGCAAATGAAACAAAATGCACAGGATGTGTTTTATTTATTTGTGCTCATTGCAGAAATGTGCAGGTGACCTCATTCTCAAAGATGAGTTGCGTTTCGATCACGGGGTGGGAATGTAGCACACAGATGTGCTGGCCTACCTCCTTGCACGCTTCCAGCACTAATATAAGACTCACTCCTAGAAACCGCATGATTTCTGGCAGCACATTTCACAGAAGCAGCCTGTCACTGTGAAACGTGAGAAAAAGAAAGAAAGCATGCCTATCCCTTTTTCGGGGATAGAAATGCAAGTGGGGCAGCAGTGGTTAATACATCTGCTGTCACACTTTAAAGGAAATGTGCATAATGGTGTCAGCAAAGACCGTGGGGGTCATTATTAGCGTCATGTCTACCCCTTTACCGGGTACCAGGTCCGGGTTTCTTGAATGAGGAATTACCGGGCCATTCCGACCTTGGAGGGCCAATCCCTCATTCAAGGAACCTATCCCCATTCCCATTCGAGCCCCCATATGGCTCAATGGGAATGGGGTGGGTGCCCGTTAATAACGGGCCCGTTGTTAGCACCCTGGTCTGCTCGTGGGACACGCTAAGGTGCCTGGTTTTACCAGGCGGCCTTAGCGGTTCCCGCAAGCAGAACTCGTAATGAGACGGTAAGGGGTTGACGCCGCTGTTAACCCCTTACCGCCAGGGTCGGAATGACCCCCTATGTTTCTTGCGCATTTAAAGCAGATCCGTGTCTGAGAATTTGAGATGCGCTTAGAAATGCAAAGATATTCCTCCTGAGTAATTGAAAAGAGCATGTGAATATACGCATCTAAGATGTATGGACTCAGCGGCTGAGGGTTTTTTAATGAGTATTGTATGTCATGTATTCGCTGGAGCAGAGCGCTCTATTTAGATCTGTGTGAAAAAACAAACGTGTAGAATAAACTAACATGTTGCCCATGACTTTAAGTGGGAATAGGTCACAGAACTTAACTGCTTCAGCAGTTCAACTGTGTACTGAATACATTCACTGGAGGAAGCCCATTCCCATTGACTAACAATGTCCTTCCTGACTCAGCTGTTTAGGTTTTGTTGATACCTATTTTTACGATTTACTGCAATCGATCTCTGTGTTTATTACTGTTTGAAAAAACATGTAGAATTAAAAAAATACATGGTACCAATGATGTTATGTTGGAGGAAATAAAACACAATACACTCAGAAGTGTGTTCTGGTGAAAAATAACGGGTGGTGAGGATCGAATCCTGGTTCTCTGTTGATTAAGCAGCAATCAACCGCTCAAGGGATCTGACCTTGAGGCTACAGTGTGTGACCCACACCAGAATTAAAAGGTGCTTGTAAAAGGATGTGCGAGGGTCCTGTGGCTAGGGCATGCAGGCGCAGGTGCTTCGATCACCATTGATTGACAAGGAGGCCCCAGTGTTGAAATAATAGGCAGCATTTCGCACGCCTGTATCGGCAGGACATCAGCGATAAATTGGGCCCAAGATGGTGCCAGGATGTGTTGTAGAGATGGGTATTTCAGTGAAAATCTAGGCACATTGCCCTGCTGGGTGAACCAATCGACCGTTAACTGTGGCAAGTATTGCAATAAGGGTCACATATTGCTGCTTTTGTTCTCAACCACACAACAGTTCTGAGCCCATCACTAGAGGACATGTGGCCCAGCACAAGTTGCTGCTGCCCAGAGCTGTCCATCCCTGACCCAGACTCCTCTGTTAATGGTCTGGGGAGTTCCCGCATCACTTCAGCATCCATGCTGGCCTCCTTCAATGATGACAGCTGCCTTCTCACTTGCTATCTTCTTGCTCGACTACCATTCCCTGTTTCTGCTTCTGAGTTACAGTACCTGTATCTGCTTTGTCTCTTCCTGTAGTTCTTTCTACCATCCTGAAGTTATATACAAGTATGATCTGCTGCATCCTGACCTGCTTCCACATGAACCAGTCGGTTTGGAACTGCGGTGAGTATGCCATGCAGAACAGAATCTGACAGTGACTGGCTCCAAACTCACTGCATTTGTTCCCAATCGTGGACCAACAACACTACAGTCCCCCCATGTCCCTCAATAGAGCACCCTTTTACAAGTAGTAATTCCTTATTCCCACACTGGTAGCATTGCACGTGCCACAGCTGGGCTCCTGTATTGCCAACTAGTGCATTCCCCTGGTAACTTCAGACACAAATGCCCTTCTCCGGCAATGGCATTAACAAACTTTTGTAAATGATCCACAGGCTGTACTCCATTCCTCTTCACCCGCTCTTGTGCCACCCTCTGTGTCTCCTCCTTTCTCCTCCTGCATGACTCAGCATTACCCTGGAGTGTTGCACAATGGCCATGTGCTACATTCAGACCTGCTCTCTAAAGAGAACATCCATGTGAACTCTCGCTGGTTAGGTCAGAACCTGACAGTCACTAGCTCCAACCTATCAAGGGTTTCTCCAACCATAGGATCCACAAAAGCAAAGTCATGGGCATCTACCTAAGGTCCACTTTGTTCAGCACCAACTCTTGCTGCCAACAGCAGCTGGTCACCTGTGCTTTACTTCTGCAGCACCAGACCATGCAGTGATATGACATGATAGGTTATTTATAACGCGCTTAATACCCAGAGGTTTCTAAGTGTGGACCCGGGGATCGAACCTGTGTTGCTCCATGTCGTCTTGCTTCCAAGGCGAGCATGTTGCCGCTGAGCTATCCTCCTGATAACCAGTGCCTTGGTCACATCAGCTTCCTTTGTTCCTGGTATCAATTTTCAATTCCAGTTTTCTGTGGCCACTTCAGCAACACCGTTCATGTATGATTCTGCAGCTTCCGGACTCAGAATCGCCCTGTAAATGTTTGACAATGATAATGTTCTGGAATCAACCATCCTGTGTTTTTCCTAAATGCACAGTTGTAGTGTCTGGCAGGCAACAGGTATAGATAAATAATGGGGCAGAAATATAGGAATTAAGTGTAATGTATCTTTATTATTATTATAAAGTAAATTGGGAATAGGATGGAGCTAGCGTCAGCTGGTCTGATCGGCTCCAGTAGCTGTTCTTATTCAACTCGCGTTCCACCTTCCATCCGGACTCTTTCAACATGATGCAATGCAACGCAGCAGGCTCGCTCACATGAAGCACGGAAGGTTATCAGATGACGTTACTGTCTAGCTGTGCTTGTCTCGTCATGAGAGAGAGTATGCTACACATCTCCCCTCCTTTATAATAACACGTAACAAAAGTCACAACTCCAAAACTTATTGTGAAAATAAATATGAGTTCACACATAGTCCTCCATGTGTCGTGGTTTGCGGCAGACCCTTCTCCATCTGGACTTGCGAGGAGAATCTCTGATGGAAACTGGCAAGGAAATACCTTTTGTTATATTTGCACATACTCCTTGCCCTCTCTTCTCTCTTGGTACCTTTCTCAAATAACTTGCTCTCACATTGGCACCACTCAAATGTCCACCTGAACTCTCACCACCACTGTCATCTGAAAATCCACTGTCACTCTTGGCAATTTTATTCTGTGATACTACAACCCACACTCTCTCAGCATTCCATATCCTTCCATCCTCTGTTCTGACAGCATGTTTAAATGCTTCAATAACTCTGACTGGTTTGGACCATTTACACGGACCCTTCCTTAGAGCAGGAGGAAGTTTGATTCTTACCATATTTCCTACTACAAGCTCTCTGTCATTCCTATTCACAGGCTGTCGTTTGTCATAAGCAGATTTGTTTTTTAATTGAACCTTTCTGATCTTTTCACATACAGACACAAAATCCTTCTCCACCTCATTGATTTTATCCAACCATGTTGGTACTAATTTAGTGTTTGCCTTCCTCCCTCTGCTTAATTCAAACGGAGACAAACCTGTAGTTGAATGTGGAGTAAAATGGTGTGCCACAATTTTCTCCTTAACAGCTTCTTCCCAACTTAAATTATTCGACCATGCCCACTTAATGGTCTCCTTCTTTTTTGTGTATTATGGAATTCTTACTACAGAAATCCATCATCTCTTTAGACCGAAATTGTGTACCATTGTCAGTCATGATGCTCCTTGGAAATCACTCACTCGCACAGATTTTCGACAGAAAATCAATGACAGTTCTTGCTGTAATACATGGTGCAATTAATACCTCCACCCATCTAGTCAGAAGATCAATCACAACCAAATAAAATGTTTGCATTCCGTAACTGTTCAAAGGGCCCAACACATCCATGCCCAAATCCTCCCACACTTTTCTTGGAATCTCCGTCACCACCATGGGCTGTTTCACCCCCACACATCTTTTCTCACTATCATTGCAAAGGATACAATCTCGGATGGAGCATTCTATTTGAAGGTCACATCCGGGCCACCAGAGGTCATTTCGTATCCTCTGTTTAGCTTTTACTATTCCCTGGTGACCTTCATGACCCAACACGATCACTCTTTGGCGTATTCCTGAAGGTGGGATCATTTTATCACCTCTCATGATGATGTCGTTATGCACATGTAGTTCATCTGCAATGGACCAATTGCTTTTGAGATCAGATTCTTCAAATCTTGCTTTTGTCCATGAACTTTGACCTTTAACAAGGTCTTTCAATTGTTTCATTATCTTATCTTCTTTTTCAGCATCATTCCATTCCTTTCGTGAAATGAATGTTGCCTTTATGTCCAAAACAACTTCCATGTCATCATCTTCATCATCTCCCACCTCAGATACATTGGTAAGACGGGAAAGACAGTCAGCAGTAATATTTTTGATTCCAGGAACATATCGTACAGTACAATTAAATTCTTGTAGGAGCATCACCCATTTCCTGATGCGATTAGATACTTTTTAGACATGATGACATGAACCAGTGGTTTATGATCTGTTCAGAACTCTACTTCAACACCTGAGATGAAACTCCTGAATTTTTCTGCTGCCCACTTTATGGCTGATGCCTCCTTCTCAATGGCAGCATACAATTTTTCAGCTCCCTTAAGTAGCCTTGAGGCGAATGCAATCAATACTTCTTTGCCTTCAGTTTCCTGAGTAGCAACAGCTCTTAGACCTACATTGCTTGCGTCTGTAGTTATGATGGTTTTCCTGTCGCACTGACATTTTTTAATGCAGGAGCCTTATCTAATGCAGATTTTATGAATTCAAATTCTTCTTCCCATTCGTCGGTCCATTCAAACATTTTTCTTTTGAGTAATTCTTGCATCGGAACAGTGTGTATTGCAAAACCACAAACAAATTTAGAGTAGTACTCTGCCATACCAATGAACGTGCGTACCTCTTCTTTATTACACGGTCTAGGTATTCTTTTTATGGTGTCAACTAACTGCATCTTCGGTAATATACCATCTGCAGAGATTTTGTGCCCTAAATATTCGATTTCTGAACAATTTATATTGCACTTATCCCTGCTTAGAGTCATGCCTGCCTCATGTAATTTCTTACATACATACTTCAATCTTTCATCATGCATCTTTTGATTATTGACATATACCAGGATGTCGTCTTGAAAACATATTATACCTGGCACTCTCTCGAAAAGCTTATGCATTATCTTTTGGAACACAGATGCAGCGGACACCAGTGACATTGGATGTTACTATATTGGAATGAGTTTGAATAGACTTTACTAATTCTTTCACGCACTCTTCGGTGTGTTCTACTTCTTTTGTCACTTGCAACACAGTATCTAAGGGCGGATCATTTTCTGACCATAATTTTTCCCTTACTTTAGTACTTCTGCACTCCAACATAAATTGATCCCTCAATCTTTCATCCAACTGCTCGTTAAAATTGCATGTTTTGGCAAGTTTCCTTAGTGCAGTGATAAACGTTTTGACACTTTCTCCCTCCTCTTGTGTTCTCTTCCCAAATTTGTATCTCTCCAATATGATGCTCAACTTCTTTTCATAATGCTTATCAATCTTTTTAACTGTGCGTTCATATTCATTAAGATCCACATCTTCATTGGATGGAAGTTCAGGCAATGTCTCATACTTTTCTTGACCAGCTGGGCCTAAACAATGTAGGAGCAATGATTTCCTTTTCTTAGCACTACAATTTTGGTCACAAACAACCCCTGCATTATGTTCAAAAGACCAGATCCACCTCTTCCATGGTATGCTGGGTTCACTTGCATCAGGCATGAAACACACAGGTGGAGGAACACTGCTGAATGCCATTTCTTCTGTATGCTTCTTTATGAAACACAGGTTTCCCCAATTCCAATTATCATATGACACAGTAGTTCTTGTATGTTATTCACTGTATATACAGCTATTGCAGACTTCAATGTAAATGGACTGGAAATCCAACCAAAATATGTGTGTGCACTTTCTACAACTAATTCACGTGCACCTCCTCGTGTGTCATCTCGGTCTATTCTGGATATTATATAGCCGTCTGGGATGGCTAACATGAGGGATGGACCTTCTGCGCTGTGTAGCCATGTCTCGGTAATAGCAAGGAAATCCAAGTTATTTTCTGATATTAGATCAGCTATGTCTCGCATTAAGGAGTGCTCCTTTAAGGCGGAGTGCCTCAGTGACAGCTTTGACCTGGATAGGCTTGGCTTTATTAGAATCAATAGGCTGGAGCTTGATAAGGTTGGTTTGGAGGGTATTAGTATTGGAGGTCGCATGAGGTGATGGCGATTTAGAGAGGCCGGGTCTCATAGTATACTGGTAGTTGGTTTCCCGATTAGTGCCACTCACAGCCTCTGCCTGAACAATGATAAGACTGAGCTGATAATCATGGGCACTAATGCTAACATCAAAAAACTAGGCCAGGAATTTTCCTCATTCAATATAGACAGAAATATCATCAAAGTCTCCAAGGAAGTAAAAACCCTTGCTTTCTACCTTGATTCCACCATGTCCTTTGACAATCAGGTAAAATACTTGTTCTCCACCACGGCCTACACCTGCAAGCTGATGAGAGCTGGCTAGCCATTCTTCTCCAATGACAGCTGCATTCTCTTAGCCAGAGCCTTAATACTCTCCAGAATCTACTACTGTAACGCCCTATACAGTGGTGCCAACAAAAGTACCACCCGTAGATTACAAACTCTACAAAATAACACCCTGAGAGCAGCGCGCGGCATAAATAAAAGAAATCACATCTCCTCCATCCGATGTCACCACAATTGGTTCTCCACCAACAACAAAATACAATTAAAAATGATATCTATGAACCACAAAGCCTTAAATAACGCTGCCCCTAGCTACCTCATAGACAAGATTCATAGAAGAATTTCTCTCAGACCCACCAGAACTGGCAATGTCAATTGCCTGTCAGTACCCAGATTCAGGCTCACCACGGTCAGCAGCAACAGCTTCCCAGTGAGGGCGGCCAAAACCTGGAACCTACTGCCACAACATCTGAGAGCAGACCAACCCTACCCACACTTTAGGAAAAATGCTATCAAACATATCATATCCTCGGACCCCTAGTGTCCTCTCCTCCAGACTGCGACCCTATCCTGCCTTACACATCCCACTTCCCATTGCAATCCTTGTATATGACTCTGTGAACAATTGCATACTGTAATTTATTATCATCCTACTTTTTGATGACTCTACGAATATGTATATATTGTAATTTATTCTTAGCCCACTCTTTGACTTGCTGTAATACTCTATGCCTGTAAATCTTGATGTAATACTCTATGCCTGTATATTTAGTAACCCTGTAAGCCTTGCATTTTATTACTGTTGCGCCCTGCTACCCCCGGGTCTGGTGCGCATAAAAAGTGAATAAAACAAACAAACAAACAAACAAACAAACAAACAAACAAACAAACAAACGTGGCCATGACTATAGTTCGCAGTTTAATGTAGTTTGCAAACCATTATAACAATGTGTATATCGTTTTAAGAAGGATTCAGTTCATTTCCTTGTCGCGCACACGTTCGTGGGGAAACGTTTTGCAGGGCTGGGGATTAAGCGTGTATGCGTGCAATAGCTATCCGGAAAGGAAATGAATAAAATAGGCTGCGCTGGTGTGAAAGGATACTGCACGTACAGAAGGTCATTACCTTGCACTGATATGCAGATCCCATGGGCTGCTACAACGCTCGGGCATGAGCGGAGCGGCCTCAGTGGCACGACATCAATGGTCTTTGCAACCGGCAACCGTCACACAGGTGGGTTGAGCAAAACGTCCTTGTCGCCAATTTGTAGTGTCTGGTAGGCAATAGGTATAGATAAATAATGGGGCAGAAATATAGGAATTAAGTGTAATGTATCTTTATTATTATTATAAAGTAAATTGAGAATAGGAGGGAGCTTGCGTCAGCTGGTCAGGTCGGCTTCAGTAGCTGTTCTTATTCAACTTGCGTTCCACCTTCCATCCGAATTCTTCCAGCATGATGCAATGCAAGGCAGCAGGCTCGCTCACATGAAGTACGGAATGTTATCAGATGACGTTACTGTCTAGCTGTGCTTCACTTGTCATGAGATCGAGTGTGCTACAACAGTACACTACGCCATCCACTTTCCAATATCACCATTTCCCAGCATGAATTAGGGCTACCCACGTGTCCCAGCATCTGTGCCAGTTCCAAACTCATGTAGGGTGGGTATGTGCAGCACCCTGTTCTCTTCCTGCAAAGCAGCTGCCTTGACTCATAGTGCCCCTTCTCACACATGCTAAGCATGCTTGGCTTCCGTTTTGTTTGGCCTTTCTTCACACTTCTGCACTTCCTATAGAGATCTTTACAACCAGGTAATGATGCAAAAAACACAATGGGCCTCATTACAAGTCCTGCGGTAAATAAATCATAATTAGCGGCATGCCAGTGCTACCATGTCCATGAAGAACTGCTACCGGAATAAATGGTTGAACGCGCATTCCGGCATGCTGGAAACTGTTGAACCGGCACACCAGTAATACCAAAACCCCCCCAAAATACCCACAATGGCTCCCTCGGTGCCGGTGACTCTGATTTTGGCAAAACGCTACCAGTCTCATTGGCACCAGTAACAACGGTGCAGTTATTACTGTGACATGAAATAACCTGTTCACCGGAACAGGAACTGGACTAGCAGCTATTCATAAAACACAATCCATTGCAATCCTCTGAGCACAGGAGTGATACCCACATCCGGAGCACAGATTATTATCAGGAGACATGTCTGCAAGGGTACCTGCAACCCGGAGGCGCAAGCTAAACTTCAGCGAGGCTGAATTGAACAAGCTCATAGGTACCATAGTCGAGCATGCAGGCCAAATATTCAGCAATGGCCTCAGAAGGCAGGCATAGTTGCGCAAGAAGGCAATCTGGAAGGAGGTGGCCCAGAAGGTCACGGCAGTGGGAACAACATCACAAACTGTCCGGGACTGCCACAAAAGGTTGGACGACCTTTGTCTGAGGGAGCAAAACCTCCTGTCGGCCCAGCGCACCCAGTGCATCTCCCATCCACCTGCAGCCATGGGTGGAGACCTGCAGTAGTGTTCTGCATCTAGAGTAGGGAGTCGGTGCAGCGGAGGCCATATCTGTGACATCAGAGGAGGCTGTTGAGTACCCGTAAACCCAATGTCAGATCATCCACCTTGTCCACACTGTATACAATAGAGTAGGCAAACATGTGAAGTATGTCATGCCAAACACCAGTACAGCGTTGCCAGCGGCCCACCCCATCAACCTTGTTGCAGACATCCATATAGACCTTGCACCCAATCCTCATTCATACACCGCTCACACAATGAACATAACACAGGCCCCTTACATCGCCCTCACAAGATGTTCCTGCTGGCACTCAGACACACATTCCCCTTACACAGCCTAACTTGTGTTGTCACTGCCGTACTAGTACAGGCCCAAAGTCACGTCAGTGGCATGCACTTCCACCACCAGCAAATGACCTGCCACACAAAGCAATGATACCTGTGGCCCACTCGTCCCATCCACCATGACCCATGCCACAAAATCATCACTGACGCAGGCATGTGTGCACCATGTGATGGCCACCACCATGTCCATGACACAGCATTGTCATAAAAAAGTACTAGCATTCATGCCTATCTCAATCCACACCCATCACTGATGACCTGCCTTTCTGACTCCCTCAGGCACATCATCTGGCAATGAGGCTGGACAGCCAATTACATCCAGGGCCACCAGGCCTCACCGCAGACGGACCAGCACCATGCTCACACAGGACTCCACAGCATCCTCCGGCAGACATGAAAGCGCGTCAACATCTGCATCCCACTAGCCGCCCACCATCCCAGTGGCACCTGCACCCCTGCCACCCACCATCCAGGAGGCAACTGCACCCCTGCCACCCAACATACCGGAGGCACCTGCACCCCTGCCACCCAACAAACTGGAAGCACCTGCACCCCTGCAACCCAACATCCCAGAGGCACCTGCACCCCTGCCACCCAACATCCCGGAGGCTCCTGCACCTCTCCCACCCAACATCCAGGAGGTACCTGCTCCCCTGCCGCAAGGACGTCTACAAGGGGGTCCTGATGAAAACACTTGGGGGAGGCTGGAGCAGAAACGGTGGACACAGACCAGAGCTATGAGAAGGCCATGGCCTTAAGTCCTGTGGGCCCAATGAGCCCCCAAACCCCATCCCTACGCAGTGTCAGGGACATTGAAGGGCACGTGTCACGCATGGAGCAATGGCAGGATTCCCTGACTTCACTTGTCCAACGGCACCTGCATGAGGCACAACTCCTGTGGGAGAGTGTTCAGGCCAGCTGGAGGTGGAACGCACGGGCAGATGTATACGTACCATTGTGCAAATGTCACACTGGTGAGGGAGGGAAACAGTGTGATGTCCTCGATAGCGGTAAAAATGTCCATGTTTTCCGAGGTCTTCCTCGACCAAAGGCACCTGTCTCTACCATCGGCTCCCCCCACCAGTAGCACAGCAGGAAGTTTCTTACAGAGCAGCCCAAGGCATCACTCGGACCGGCTGTCTTGGCCTGCACACATCTGCACCCCAGAACCTAAAAGGAGCAGGAAATAGGGCATGGATAAATGGGTGCCCTGTCTGAGTACTCTGCCAATGTACATAGTTATAGGACATGATATGCACATAGACAATTTGGTGAGGGGGTGTGTGGAGGGATAGTTGGGGAGGCGGTGTGGGGAGGGATAGTTGGGGAGGGTGTGTGTGGAGGGATAGTTGGGGAGGGGGTAGAGGTGGGGGATAGTTGGGGTGCACAGTACATCCAGTATACCAAAATCACGTTTGTACATAGTTTGAAATCACATAATGTAGTTGGTGTGGCAAATTGAATTCATGACTGGACAATCATTATTCTGTGTGATAGTATTTAGTTACGTACAGTGCCCAGTGCCCAGTGTGCAAGGTGGCCTGAGGCACGTGTCAGACAGGTGATTAGAAGTAGTGCTGTATAAGTTCATCCCATGCAACACGTCCATCCATTCCTTCACAGTGCTGGCCATTGTCTTGATCATCATCACTGTCATTCTCCGCCTCAGGTGGGTGCATGTCCATGTCTGGGGGCAGGGGGATGTTGCGTCTGATGCCCATGTTGTGCAGCATGACACATGCAAGCACTATCTTACCCACCTTTTCTGGACTGTAAATCAATGCGCCACCCGATCTGCTCAGGCAGCAGAATCTTGCCTTCAACAAGCCAAATGTCTGTTCAATTGTGCCCGAGTACATACATGGGCACAATTGTATGCCTGCTCATCAGCCATGGTAACAGGGGTAGCCAGCATCACCTGCAGGGGGCCAAAAGAAAGTGTACATTGTCATTTCTCTGTCCATGTCGTATTGGCACCGGCTATATATTGATGATTTCAGTGGGCACACATGCACATGGAGTATTCATATAAGCTAACATCTGTCCAGTTTCAGGTACCTGATATGCACTATGTTAAAATGCGTGTGGGTGGTGTGGCATGCAGTGGCATTCACTTTGGCCATTTGCATTAACCATGACCTCCGACCTTTGTAATACCAAAGACAGATGCATCTTTCATTCTTGTGTTATGAAGGAAATTTGAAGTACATGTCCATGTGTGAGTGTACTTCTACATTTCACATGAGTAGCATGTGTGGTTGTGTGATTCGATGAGGCAGGGGACATGGACATTTGGTGTGTTGGATGACACTGCTATGTGGGTGGGTGCTGTGTTGTTCACTGTGTGTCCATCAGGTGGCGCGTGTCTGTGAAAATGTGTTAGTGCTACGTGTTTCAAATCTGTTGTGGTGCATCATGGTTCAAGTAGCTTTCTTGTTCATGTTTGTTCAGATTGGCTGCTGCCATACGTGCACTGGATAGATATCTAAGTTGCAGGCATGCCTGTGAAGGGCTTGCACTCATGCATGGTATGACTGTGTAACAGCTTCAGTCACACCTGTACACTTTCATGTTTTCTGCACGCACAACACAAACTACCTACTTGTCCCCTTATAGTCAGTGAATGTATGTCTAGTACTATGGACTTGATTCTTGAGATTATTAATCATGGCAACCATTCCCCTTTCCGCTCCACATCCTGCACATGTTCAATTTCATGGTGTTTTTCTCATTTAAGGGACACAGCTAAGTGTTATGTGAGATGGAATTAAGTATTCTAACTGCACAGCCACAGGAGATGTGTGTTAGACATGGCCCCCAATTCAAAAGTGCTCATGGCCTAGTATTTGTACTCATCCAGCACCCAGGGACACTATGTTGTTTCATGCCCCCCCAACAATTCAAAAGTGTTCATGGCCTAGTAGTTGTACTCACCCAGCAGCGATGGACACTATGCTGTTAAATTCCCCCCCAATTCAAAAGTGGTCATGGCCTAGTAGTTGTACTCAGCCAGCAGCCAGGTACACTGTCCACTGTGACGTGCCTTGTACCGAGGCAGCATGGGGTTGCGCAGCACCATGGAGTCATGTGTGGAACCGGGAAATCTGGCACAGCAATGGGTGATGATGAGGTGGGCAACACACACCATCTGCACGTTCAGTGAATTATATAGTTTTCTGTTGTGGTACACAACCTCCACAGCATGCCTGACCACCAGCTTTACATGTGTGCAGTCCAGGGGACCACTGACGTTCGGCATTCCTGCAAGTGCATGGAAGGCTATTTTCATGAGGGTTACCTCGTCCACAGTTCTGGGTAGACTGATGTGGTCTTGTAAATGCCACAGGAGTGCTTCAATGACCTGGAACAGGACACGTGAAAAACAGGGTTGCAATAGTCCATGCAGCTCTGACTGTGTGCTGGTATGAGCCTGTGGTGAGGAAGTAAAGCACGGACACTACCTTGAGCAAGGGGGGATGGCTGTCCGTACATTTATGAGGCTGACCAGGTCGTCATGGATCAGGTCCACTATATTGATGATGGTGTCCCGGTCTAGCCAGTATAGGGTGTGGATCTGCATTTCGATCAGGTTTAAGGGAGTATCCATTAAATGAGGGATTGGTGGATGGCGGCGTGGTGCAACAGGCTGGGCAATGGGATTTTGCTGGGCCATGATGGCCCTCCTTCTCCTCATACGCCTCCAGTGCATCCTCTGCCTCTCCACCTCTTCAAGTAATAGTCCTGCAAGCATGGCCTCCAGCTCCAGTACTGCTGCTGTTACTGCCAGCATTGAGGTGCACTAAGGGGTGTGCGGTGGTCCTTTTCTGTTGCAGCACTGCTCATTTGTACCACATGTGCTGAATATTTACACCTGTGGCATGTTTCTACACATATGGGTCTACTTAATGCCTGGTCAACGGCATCGATTTCACATTCATAACAGGATGTACTTGCCGGTAATTGCGTGTCCGCGCTGCTCATAATGTACACTTTGTTACGTCATGCTGGTATGACAGGCACGGCTGTAGCGGCAATCCGCAGATATTGGCAACATTGTTGCCAGATGCAGCGAGTCACTTGCGGTGCCGGTGATATCAGCATCCGGACTCCTAATATGCCAGTCCGGAAAGAGGTGCTGGTACGGAACTACTGGCACCATTGTTCAACACCGGCACAATTGTAATGAGGTCAACTGCCTGCTTCTAGGCCCTTCTACCTAGTTAATAAATCCATGCTGTTTCACTGTCTGTTGACTGGCCAGGATATAATCTGCCAGTCATGGGTTCCAACCACAGTCCTGACACCTCCCTCACTGTACATGTTTTTGCTAAAAGACAATCCTTGATGCCCAAATATGGGAGCACACTACCACCGGGCTGCTCACCTACCTATTGAACTTGTCACGGATCCCTGCAGGGAGGTCTGCTTGAGGTGCCACTGGAAAAACATGGCCCTGTGTTGTAGGCCCTCTCCTGCTGCCTCCATGTATCATGATCTGTCACGTGTTCTGCAGCCAGAGTTTCATCAGCAGCCTGCGGTGTCTTGTCTGCTGGGAGCACGCTAGTGCAGGGCTGCTACACCCACCTGTTGGACTCGTCATGGATCCCTGCAAGGAGGTCTGCTCAAGGTGCAACTGGAACAAGACGGCCCTGTGTCATAGGCCCTCCCCTGCCTCCTCCACGCCACGTGATCTATCAAGTGTTCTCTCACCTACTCCTCCCTTTGTAAGCAGTCCGCCCTGGGTGTTTATGCTCTTGGGCATCTTGCCTAAGGGCGGCTATTGTAAGGGTATCTAGACCTTTCTGTTCGCACTTGGACCATGGTCATTGTCTACTCTTTGTTTTCTGCTACTTTCCGCCCCCACCATGTTGCATTCTATCTAACACAGCTACTCACTGACTCCTTACTTTTTGTCTCCTTATTTGTTCTTTTCTCAAAGGCTGATATGGGCATTCAGATTCCGATCCATCTTTCATCTCACCCTTTCTCATTTTCACACCCACGCCCACGTCTTCCTTCTAATCTTATATCTCCTCCTGTTTTATCTTGCCCTCCATCCCCAATTTCTATTCTTCTATCATTCACAATAGATCTCATTCTATTCTTGATCATTTTCAATGATTTAATTTATTTCCAATTTCTTTGTTTTACAGAAACCTGGCTCTCTTCCACTGACACTGCTGTCCTTGTTTCTCTTACCTCTTCTTTTTCTAAATTCTTTAAGACCCCTCGCCCAATTGGTAGAGCTGGTGGTGTATCTATTCTTTGACACTCATCTTGGACTCTGCATCTGATATCTTTTTCTCCTCAATCTTTTCCTACATTTGAATATCACTTTGCTACTTTTATAAAGCCTTTCTCAATTTCTTCTCATTATTTACTGTCCTCCTGGTACTCCTGATATTGATGTCTTAGTTTCATCACTCATGCCCTTTACCCCCCCTTGCTTTCTTGTTGGTGATTTCAATTTACATTTGGATTCTACTCATTCTTCTGCTTTTATTCCAGTTTTAGATTCCTATCATATCCTTCTCTGGATTGTCCACCTTTCCATACTTCTGGTTTATCTTTAGATCTCATTTATTCTACTGTTTCTTGCAATGCACCAGTCTCTTAATCTCCTATTTATTCATCAGATCATTTACTCCTATCCTTTACCTTTCTTCTTTCTCTCGCCCCCTTCCTCCTCATGCACCCTTTTCCTTTTTACATTGTGATCTCTGCTGCTTAGACACTTCTTCTTTCATTGGTTCTCTTACTTCTTCTTTTCCCTCTCTCAAGTCATCTTCACTGTTATCTGCTGACCTGGCAGCTACTTCTTATCCAGTCTTATCTCTACTCTTGATTTGCTTTACCCTGCACAATCGTTTACCCCTGCCAGTTTAACCACCCCAACACTGGATCACTCCCTCCCTTATGTCCCTTAGGTCTTCCCTACGGCAGTCTGAGCGCAGATGGAAAAAAAACTCACTCTCTCTCTGAACTTAACTGTCTCTTTTCGCTTCATTCTTCCGAACATACTCTTCTTGCTACAAAAAAACAATATTTTTCGTTTCTTACTCATTCCCTTTCTCACCACCCACTTCGTCTTTTTCAACTTCTTAAAAATATTCTTTCCCCTCGCCCACCTGATCCTACTCATTTGTCTGTACTATTTGCCTTCGATTTAGCTGACTACTTTAATTCGAATTACCATCAATTTTTCCAATTCTAAATTTCTGAGGGAGAAAGAAATTCAAGTTATTTTACTGAAAATAACTTTCGGTTTTGTCTCCTGTGGACATTTGTTGCAAGCTCATCCCTCCACCCCCTTCTTTCAGAGGCACACTTTGCTGTGTGTTGCCAACTCTGCCATCCCTCTGCGACACTGGTTCCCTTCACTTACGGCATAAGAACCGGCACATGGTCCTTTTTTTCCCCTCAACTTTATTATTTAGGTCATGGGGGACCACCCTGCAACCCTTGATGCGGTTGTAGTGAACAAGGGTGCAGGGGACACCACAACAACCCTTGCTACCCTTGTTCATTATAATTGCTTTTAATGGTAGATTCGATTGACATTTTCAGCTGTTAAAAATGTTTGTTCAGCCGAAATTCGATCAAATCTACCATTCGTTTTTTTTCTTTCAAATTATTCTACTGATTCCCTTTACTTCTAAGGTCACTACTCTTCGTTTTGTTTTCCCTACTTCCTCCACTGTCCCTTTCCCACCAGTACTTCCTCTTCCCCACCTTCCTCCCTTCGCTCAATCTCATTTTATAGCCTGTGCTCATCCTACAGCTTTTCCTTATGATCCTCTCCCATCAGCACTCATCCCCTCGGTGTACCCTCAGATTCTTCCCCATCTTATCACTCTTATGAGCCTCTCTCTTTCCTCGTCTACTTTCCCATCTTCTTATAAGCATTCTACCATCATTCCTATCCTGAAAAAACCTTCTCTTGATAATTCCATTTCCTCTAATTTTCATCACATGTCTCTTCTTCCCTTTCTATCTTAACTATTCGAGCCTATTGTCTATTAACAAGTTTCTCTTATTGCACCTTCGCTCTTTCAACCCCCCGCTACAGTCTGGCATTCATCCCGCCCACGCTGCTGAATCTGCTCTTTTACATGTCTCAAACTCTCTTCCGTCGGCATGTCACAACAAATGTTCCTCTATTCTTGTTCATCTCAACATATCTGCAGCCTTTGTTTGTTTGTTTGTTTGTTTGTTTGTTTATTTATTTATAATGCGCTCCAGACCCAAAGGTTACCGGGCGCAGCAAAAAGTATATGCGAAACTTGCAATGTTACATGAATACCATTACAATATTACAATATTATATGAGAATACAAATTACATACTTACAGTCTATTTATAGAGATAACCAGGAGAAACAATATAATGTATATACATACCATATTAACAATTATAGACATAGTGGTGGTCGCTAATAGCAACTATGTACATAGAGTGGGGCTAGACGTGCAGGGGCATCATTTACAGGTGTCTAGGCATTATTGGCATTAATGTGTTTAATGAAGTTCCTTCTGAAGCATGAGAAAGGTTGGTCTACTCTTAGGTTGGGTGGCAAAGCGTTCCACAAGTTAGCAGCTCTCACAGGGAAGCTAGTGCCACCGATTTTGGCAAGTCTAAATCTTGGTACTACCAGGCAGTTAGAATTGGCAAGTCTCGTGGGTCTATTGGATGTCTTCCTTTTTATTTTATCCGTCAGGTAGCTAGGTGCAGCATTGTTGAGAGCCTTATGTGTCAAGGAGATCATTTTAAGATGGATTTTGTTCTCAGTAGAAAGCCATTTGTGTTGTCGCCTAATGGAAGAGATGTGCTCCCTCTTCTTTATGCCAAGTGCAGCTCTGAGAGCATTGTTTTGTAAAGTTTGGAGTCTTTGGGTAGTGGCTTTGTTGGCACCACTATAGAGGGCATTACAATAGTCGAGTCGGGAAAGTATTAAGGCTCTCGCCAGGATCAGAAAACTAGTATTGGATAGGAAGGGCTTACCTGCTCTTATCAATTTACAGGTGTAAGCAGTAGTGGAGGCTAAGGAGTTGACCTGTTTGGTGAAGGACATGGTAGAATCAAGGCAAAAGCCAAGCGTTTTTACTTCCCTCGAGACTTTGATAACATTTCCATCTATGCTGAAAGCTGCGTAGTCTGGGCCCAATTTGTTAATGTTGGCTTGTGTACCCAGAATAATCAACTCTGTTTTATCATCATTCAGGCAGAGACCGTGAGTGGCCATCCATGCCTGAATGATAAGATACACTCTGTTCACCAACTCTCTGTCCCTGCTGTGATCCCCAGAAAGCGGCAGGAGAATCTGTGTATCATCTGCCTAGTTAGTGTAGGTGATACCTAGATTGTCCAGATCATCAAACAGAGGTTTGGTGAAAATATTGTATAGAGTAGGGGAGACACAGGATCCCTGAGGGACTCCACATGTGATGGGTATATGGTCTGCTGCTGCCGATAGGGAAAAAACTCTCATAGTTCTCTCACTCAGAAAGGATTCTATCCATCTGATGGCTTGGGTGGAGAAGTGAGCGGCAGAGTCCAAGTGTCTGCAGAAGACCTTGTGGTCCACAAGGTCGAAGGCAGCTGAGAAATCTAGTAAGAGGAGGAGGGCTGTCTTGCCTTGATCTCTCAGTTCGTCTATTTGGGTCTTTAAATCAATAAGGGCTGTTTCCGTTCCATGTAGTGGGCGGAAGCCAGATTGTCTAGATCCTAGTAGCTTATGCAGTTCAAGGTGTTTTTGAATCTGTGTATAGGCCACTTTGTCCAGGATCTTCAGAAGAGATGCGACTGTAGTAATTGGATGGTAATTAGTGGGGATAAAAGGGTCTAGGGTTTGCTTTTTGAGCAACGGGAGCACCCAGGATTGTTTTAAGTTAGCAGGGATGATGCCTGAGGAGAAAGATGCATTGACAAGTTTGGAGATAAAAGGTGATAAATCTCTGGCAGCGTCTTTTATTAACTGTGCTGGGCAGGTGTCACCTTTGCAATTAGATGGTTTGAGGGTAAGGATGATTTTCTCTACCTCTAGTGTGGTGGTTTTGGGGAAGGAGAATTTGCTAGACTGGGGATTGTGGGTGGCATTTGGTAGTGGTTTAGGCAGATTAGAAAAGTTAAGCAAATCTTTTTTCAGTTGAATTTTGTTTTGGAGGGTGTTTATTTTACTAGTTAGAGCGTGTTGGATATCTGTGCACCAGGTCTGGTCCTTAGTGCAGGTGTCTGGTATGGCAATGGGTGATTCAAGTTCCTTCAGTATGGAGAAAAGTTCCTTCGTGCTTGAATTAGAGTTGGCGATGCGATCATTGGATGAATTCCTCTTTGCCAGGCAAACTTCATTTTTGTATTGGCGGGAGATATCTGTTAGGTTAGCCTTATTCTCAGCAGTTGGGCATAATTTCCAATTAGATTCACATTTTCTCTTAGTGAGGCGTAAGGCCTTGAGTTCAGGTGTAAACCATTTATTTAAATGGGCTTTGGGTTTGCTTGTACGCATTTTAAGTGGGGCAATTTTGTCCAGGGTATCAGTCATGATTTTATTATACTAATGAACTAAGATACTAGGGTCTAGGTTGTCAGGCAGTGCATTTAGTGTTGGAAGGATGGCAGGTATGACATTGTCGATTGTCATATTCTTCTTATTTCTCGTCGGGCATGATGGTGCCGTGGGAGTGACGATAGGGGATGGTCGGGAGGTTAGGAGGTTGAAGGACACTAGTGAGTGGTCAGTCCATGGTAATGGAAAGATAGACGAGATAGCTGCTGTACAGCTTGAATCAGCGACCCAGTCTAGTATTCTGCCTTTCGTGTGGGTAGGATTGTTGACTTTTTGGGAGAATCCTAGGGAGTTAATAGCGTTGGCAATGGTCAAGGCGTGCGTGTCCGCTTGGTCATTAAATCGAAGGTTAAAATCACCTAATACCAGCAGTTGTGAGGTGGTTTTAGCATTGTTGGTTAGTAGCTTGTGCAGATCCTCTTCAAAGGTCCCAAGCGGGCCAGGAGGTCTATAGATTAGGTGAATGGTTAAAGTTTGAGTGTTGTTTATAGGGAGTTTGGCCATGAGGGCTTCACAAGATTGTAAGGTTTGGGTGGGGGCTAGTCTTAATGATAGATTCGATTTGGAAATGATGGCAATTCCACCTCTGCGGGTGCCCTCTCGGTCTTGCCTACATATAGTGTAACCGTCAGGGATGGCTAGCGTGAGTGAAGGGCCTGCTGCCTTATGTAGCCAGGTCTCGGTTATTGCAATGAAGTCCAGATTCTCCTCAGTGATTAAATCAGCTAAATCAAGGGCATGTGCAACTAATGACCTAGCATTGAGAAGCGCTCCTTTGTAGGAGTGATCTTTGGTTTCCTCTTTAAGTTGTGTAGGATTTGGAGTAATTTTAGCACTAGATTCTGTCATAGATTTAGATGTTTGTAGGTTCATAGAGGCTAAGGTGATATTGGAGGCATTACATTTCTTGTCATTTAGGCGTTTCGTCTCACATTTTATATGGGGGAGGAGTCGTCTAGGTGTCTCGTGAAGTTTGTTGAGTCTAGCATGCAATTTGTTGTTTCTACCGTGCGTGGAGCTAGGCTGGGAGGCATAGGCTAATGGTCCTAGCAGAGCTTGGTATTTTAAATCAAGGTATACATAAGTGTTAGTAGCTATATCTGTTGAAGTGAGTGAGATGGGTACAGGTCCATGTGGGGGGACCCCTTTGTGGCCTGCCTGATTACAGGTGACAAAGAGTGTAGCAGTGGCCATGATACAGTAAATACTGAATAAGCTTGACATTATGCAGAGCTATCACTTGGTTGGGTAGGTAGTAGTCATGCAGGGTAGATGCTTTCTATGGTAGGGTAAGGTGACCTAGCTGGTAACCTAACTGTGTGGATAGTCGGTGAAGTTAACAGATACTGCCTAGAAGCGACAATCCAGCAGTGACTGAAATGCAAAGGATAAGGCACCTATTATGGCAATTGAGCAGTGACTAGAGTACATAACATACCTAGAAGCGACAGTCCAACAGTGACTGAAATGCAAAGGATAAGGCACCTATTGTGGCATTTGAGCAGTGACTAGAGTACATAACATACATAGAAGCGACAATCCAACAGTGACTAAAATGCAAAGGATAAGGCACCTATTGTAGCAATTGAGCAGTGACTAGAGTACATAACATACCTAGAAGCGACAATCCAACCGTGACTGAAATGCAAAGGATAAGGCACCTATTGTGGCAGTTGAGCAGTGACTAGAGTACATAACATACCTAGAAGCGACAATCCAACAGTGACTGAAATGTAAAGGATAAGGCACATATTGTGGCAGTTGAGCAGTGACTAGAGTACATAACATACCTAGAAGCGACAATCCAACAGTGACTGACATGCAAAGGATAAAAGCACCTAATGGGTTAACAATTTATGCAAAGGATTATTTGTAAAGTCATTAATACTAGTGCGAATTACTCGACAGTAGCAGGTTAGTGGCAGCATCTAGATGCGAAAATCCACGCATAAGCAAAAATACCTGCATTGACTTAATACTAATAGATCAACACTAACAGAATAGTGGCGACATCTGAATGCGACATTTGATGCTGTAGATCACCCCACTTTTCTTTCTTGTCTTTCTTCTTTGGGCATTTCTAGCCATGCTCACTTCTGTTTCCAATCCTATTTTGAAGGATCGTTCTTACTTGGTGTCCTGGCCCATACTCTTTCTTACCACACGCCCTCTTTTAAGGTGTGCCTCAAGGGTCTGTGGTTATTCCACTGCTCTTTTCTGTCTACACTATCCTTTTTGTCTTCACTCTTCCTGTCCTTTAGTCTACCCTGTTATTTCTATGAAGACAATTCTCTTCATTCTAAAGTCTCTGCCTGCCTTACCACAATACAATCATGGATGTTTTCACATTACCTTCATCTCAATCCGTCCAAAAAGCAGGTACTCTTTTTTCCCTCATCTTCTCCTCTGTTTTTGCTCCTCCCTCTTTTTTTTATTTCCTCCATCTCATCTGTCTTTCTCTTTTTCTGCCCATATTGTTGGTATTCTATTTGATTCTTCTCTTTCTTTTCTAACAATATGCTAACAATAGGATGCCGAACATGACAAGGTATAACTTATATCGATTTTAAGTTTTTAAGCATTTTTTTCTCCGCACAGCTCAGGTAATTGAGATTCAACCTATTAAGGAATATAAAGAAAATAACTTAAGATTGATTTTTAAAAAATGAAAGAGGTAATATTGGCAAGAATAGTGAGATATTCAAGACAATCAAACTATATGTGTAAAAATGAGGACATGCTGGTTGTGTAAACCGCATTATAACACTATGGCCAAATAATAAATACAAATGAGAAACGTGGCTAATGTTGACATGGTGACGTCACAATGCAATCATGGCTGATGTCATCATGATTGCTAGGTTTAACTCCTTTTAAAGATGGCAGGACTCCTACACACACAGAGTGTGTTGAAATGAGCCTTTTGCGTAAGACAGATCATTACAATCAGCTCAGGTGGATCACAACAGAGCGCTGCTGAATTGAAGAAGTCGAATGGAAGACAAAACCCTATGTGAGGGGTCAGTAATGCGAGGCAAACAGCTGCTTGTGTTTTCTTCAGTATTAGACATTTATTAACAAAATAAGCTCAAAATACATTCCCAATGAACCTACTTTATCAGGGAGTTCCCTAACTAGTCTAAGGTCTAAAGTGATTACTCATAGCATAAACAAAACTGGCCCTCACTCTGAAGAACAAAACATTCAAAGTAAATCAAAACAACATAAATAAGTAAATAACCAGCAACCATTGATTTGGATGATCTTCAACTTCCTGGGTAGATCCCTTCCCTAAGATTGTTCAAAGTCAATTGCTCCAAATGTTCAAAAAGAAAAGTACAGTCTTGAACCAAATCTTGTAAGTTCCAAATGAAATAAAAGTTCACCAAACAAACAATTCACTGTTAACAGATCTTCAGCTTTCTGTTGAAAGGTTCCTCTTCTACTTTTAACCAAGAAAACAACACCAATGGTAATCCTGGATATTCTCTTTCGAAGATTGTTTTGCCACAGTTCAAAGAATAAAGAAACAACTTCTGCTACAACAACTCTCCTGGTATTTTTGACCTCTGCAGTGTCTTTGGTATAATTGTCAGGATGCTTCTTCTTAGGGAGTTGCTTTCTTCTTGACAACCACCCTTCTACCACTGATATCGTGGGAACAGGCTCCTGTGTTCCATAGTATGCCACAACTTCAGCCACCTTCAGTGTAACATTCACTGACAGTATAAAACACACCACGGTTCAGGTAATTCTGCTTCAATTTGGTAATTTATAATTGTTAGGCAATTTAAAGACAAGACTCTTCGACCTCTGCAGGTAGGCAAAACACTCTTCTTTCCTATCCTAAAAGAAAAGGGCACTCTCTTTGCCTCTTATGTCAGTCCTACTCCCACCAGTATAACCTGCGTTTGCTTCCAGACTGCCTTTCTCTCAACATTAACAGTCTCAGCAGTACAAATTCTTGACTTAATCTTCTTACAAGCACCCAGCTCCTTTACCCAGCTTCACTCACACCTTCCTAGTTCCAGTAGTTACCCTGAAGCTGTATTGCAACTCTTCCAGCTTTGAATAAGAATGTCACACTTGTATCAGAGGACACTGGACCTTTAACAATCTTAACAACCTCAGAATTCATGAGGATGGATGTTAACAGGGCTGGTTTCACCATAGAAAGGATTTGCCTACTGGCTTGGGTAATGTTTGGTCTTTTTTTCAATTCAACAACTTCTACATTTATAGAATGCTTGTTCTGAATGTTACAAGATTCAAACTTCAAAAGGAAATTACATTTAGGTACACACAACCACTCTTTATGGAAGATTTTGAGCTTTAAAGAACTGTAAGAAATTGTAGTCCCCCTTTTTAGCACAGACTTATACTCTGTCTCCGGTCGGAACTACAATTGTTCACACGCAACCTCTCTTTGATGACATAAGTCTTGTAACAATTTGTGAAAGTCACCTTTAAGGTTTCCGAGTGGTTTACAAAACGTTCCCCTTCCGAATTGGAGACACACGACCACTTCAGTAACAGTAAATAGTTCACAATGGAAAAGCAATAGCTTTTCTTTAAATGCAATCACGCCGGCTTGTGTTAGAAGTGTGCGTGATACATTTCCATTGTCAGCAGGACTCTTCACAATGCTGAACAGCTTCTACTCAGTCTCACTCATACACAAGTTAGTGCAGAGGTGGTAACATTTACCAGCAAGGTTTTTAAAGTGAACCTGAACACAGAGCTTCACTCACCGACTCCAGGAACACTGCGGTTGTGGGCTGCTTCCACTTCTCAACTTCTTCTCCTTCTGCTACCTCGTTAGTCACTCTTGGAACCCACACCCCTCTGCAGGAGGTGTCTCCATTCCGGCCTTAGCCACCGGGAGTCTCCTTCACTCCTCTGATCTTCGGCTTGCTGCTGCATATGGGTATTGGGGTGTAGCACGATCACAGCTCTGCAATTACAGCAAGTAGGCACACCTGGAAAGAACTTCAATCTCAGCATTTCTCTCTCAGTGCAGCCATGGCAAAGCAGGGTTTCTGAACACAGGACCTTCTCAGAACTTGCAGGTGAAATCTGCGTTCCTCTTGTCCTGGCGTTCCTTAAGTGATCACACTTCCTCATTAACTGCTAGCCTCATGCTCTTCTCCCTCTGATACTACCGCCAGCGGTTCCATGTAATAATGTCCCAGCAAAAATGTCTCCTGACAAAAATGTCACAATATTTTGCGGAGACATTATTACAGGGAACATGCAGGGGACACCCCCGCAACCCCTGCATTTTTTTTTTTTACAAGGGGAGCAGGGGCATCCTGGTAACCCATCCTCATACAGAATATCACCATATATAATGGGCCTCATTACGAGTCCGGCGGTAACCGTGGCGGTAAAACCACCTGGTTACCGCCAGACTCGTATTACCATTCCGCCTCCGTGACTCCTGGAATTACCAGGGCATTACAGCCCTGGTGTCCCGGGAATTCCGGAGGCGGAATTCGGTAAATCCCCATTCCCATTGAGTCCCACAGGACTCAATGGGAATGGGGAAGTGGAAACACCGGCACCATTTTGTGATGGTGCTGGTGTTTCCACGTCCGCCTGCAGGCGGGAGGTGTTCAACCCGCCAGGTCAGACCTGCCAGGAAGATCACCTCCCGCCTGCAGGATTCGGGATCAGGCGGTCCGGAATTAACAGTGGTGGCGGGTTTACCGCCACTGTTAATTCCGGACCGCCCGACCTGTAATGAGGCCCAATGTCTTCAATGGCTTTTCCCGGTGTCAATATGTATGGGTACATTATGCATGGGGACATTATTACCATTATTTTCAAGTTACCAAGATTGGCAATCCTGTGATCCACAGTATCAAAAGCCACAGACAGGTCCAGGAGAATCAGCACTACTGCCTATCTGCTGTCATGGAGTAGTGTCAAATCATCCAGGAGTGATATCATGATGAATTCTGTGCACGTCTGAGGCCTAAAGCCGGATTGCAATGGATGTAGGCAATAGTTTACTTCCAGGAATTGTGAAAAAAGTGGTGAAATCACAGCTTCCATGTCATGATGCCTACCCCCGGAGCACCAGGCCAGGCCCAGCACCCCCGGGAGCAGGCATCACGCCCCCGGGTAAAAGCCCAGCATCCCTTTATAGGGGCTCTTTGGACTCTGTCCTGGCGCCGTTTGCGCCAGGCTCATGTTGGACATCAGTCCTGGCGCCATAGGCGCCAGGCTCATAAGGGGAAGTGTTTGGTGCACTTGCCTGAAGCAGACCATGCTGCACACTCACCTGATGCAGACCATGCTTCATGAAGAACCAAGCCAAATGAGGCTTAGGAGGGACTATTTTTCTGAAGGAACTATTTTGTTACTTGGGTGGGGCTGTGGAAGAATACTCACCTGGAACTTCTTCCAAAGCTATTTAAGCCACGCCCGGACAGCCACACGTGCTTCGCGTTGTTCTGCATCCCAGCAGCTGAACGCTCACCTTGTCTGCTCCTGCACCTGGACTCCAGCCACGCCCACCTCGAACCTGGAACACCTGTAAGAGAATAAGAGAAGAGAAAGGTGAAAACCAAGAACTTATTCAACCTTCTTACCTGCATCCGGAATCTTCACGCCAACATTCCTGAAGGAAGACTTCCATTTAAAAGCACAGCGTTGCTCGCTGCAGCGCCGCGCTTCACTCACCTGTTCCCGAGACGCCGCCCGGCTCCATCGCGGCTCTCAGCACCGGTCGCCACATCTCTGCACCTAGGGGAGAGAAGAAGAGACAAAAGGTGAGCAAGGGAACACAGGAGGAAAGCCGAATTTTCAGCCATATTACTTAACGGCTTTTCTTGGTGAACCATTCCACATCTCGGGTCGGCGCCGCATCTTTGGCAGGCATCGCACCCCGGCCCCTATGGGGAAAGGACAAAAGACATTACTGGGGAACTATAAAGACATTTAGAGGGGTTGCCCTCATCACTAACTCACCTGATTTTACCACCGGCAATTTAACCCCTCAACGCATCGCCTTTGTTCTGCACCTGAAATAAAGGACAGAAAAAACAACATAAAAGGAGGCTCACTCTTGAACTTTTGCATCTTCATACTTACGGCGTATCGCTCAGAAAAGTCAAGTGGATGTGCCAGCGCCATTCTGAAAACCAGTGAAGTAACTGGACGAACGCGCGCCCCTGCACCAGAAGCAGGATGGAGAGTTCATCCTTCCAAACCATAAGGTGAGCTTAAACCGGGGGTTTTGGAGGAAGTCAGAGAAGAACGAAGGGGGAAAGGAGGGAGCAAGCACACTATTCAGCAGACAGTTAATCTCCTTTCTCATCTGCAGAAGGATATTCCTACGGGCCAGACAAGCAAGATTTGGGGGTCCTGTTCAATCGGTGGTCCGAATTCTGCGCATCACGCTTGAAGAGGCCACTGCAACCCAGACCAGAACAGTGCCTCCGTGGGAACCAGGTGAGCGTTACATTCCATGAGTTTCAGTAAGGCTGGCAGTAAAGATGTAGGCCAGTAACTGACAGCCAGTAGAGGGTCCATCTTAGGCTTTTTTAAAAGAGGAGTCATTAGTGCATGTTTCAGGGGACCAGCAATTTCCTGAGACAAAAGAATGCTGTAGGGATGCTGTGAACATAGGAATGGACTTCTGCAGCAGTGCTTTTAGTATATGCATTGGCACCGGATCCAGGGGTGAAGCAGATTTCAAACCAGTAAGAGCCCTCAATGTTGTAGCATCATTGATAGGCTCCAGATGAAAAACATTGGTCAATATAGGTGTACTACATTCCCTTTGGTAAATACTCTGTACACCGACATCCTCTGAAGCCGGCTTATTAGTAGCAATTACTTGACGTATATCTCTAAACTTTTCGGAGAAAAAAGTGCTGATCACATTACACTGCAACCAGGCATCAGGCAGCTTATATTCCTTAAGGAGGCAGGAAGATAGCTCTTTAGCTATTATGTACAGTTCCTGACAGGAACATGGCGCTTCCAAGATCCCATTTGTGTAAAATTTAGATTTTTCCCCAGCAGTCATCTTTTGGTAACATAGAACTGCTTGCTTATAGATGGTGCAAGCTTTCAGGTCATAGTTTACCTGCCATTTCCTCTCTAGTCGTCCACAGACTTGTTGTTGCACCCGCAAATCAAGGCGCTGTATGTTTAGTTGTCCCAAAATGAGATTTAATAGGGGCTAGAGAATCAGCTACTGTACTGATGGACTTAAGAAGGGAGGTGCAGGGATCATCATGAAGAGACATATGCCCTCGCGCACCTTTTCACCACTGCAGATTTACATCCAACATGAACGTCTGAGCTTAACCCTAAAACGGTTTGTGTGTTCCAGCCAATTAATTTCAGGTTTTACTCATTGCAATTGTACGTGGCTTTGGAACCTCAGGAAATCATCAGGTAATGACTGGAGATGCCAGTTGTAGGCCAATATGCAGCATAGGATCCCAGGAACATATCAATGTAATAGACAGCCCTGCAGGGACAGACACAGTGAAGAAAGGGACGGTGACACAAGAATGACCATGCAAAATGACAGTCAGGCCTTCATAGTAAAAGTGGAACTGGGAACCCAGACAGCTGCAAATGCAATATAAGGCTGGGAGACAACCCTGATTCTGGCGCGGATGCTATGGCAGATGGAACAGCAAGTATTTTCACTGGTAGATGTGCTGTACAACTACGGGGATGGGAGGACTGACATGTACTAGGTCCTATAGTTCAGAACCAATCTAGTGTTTTTAGGATCAGTGTCTGTCACATTTCCTTGAGCTGCGTACTCACCATAGTTCAATCTTTATTCATCCCTAAGGAAGAAGGCTGAGATGCACACAAGAGTCTTTGTTCGTCACTACAGTATGAGTCCTGCCATAAGACACAGAAGGAAGATGGAGATAGGGACATAAGACCCGGCAAGGGGGCCATGATTTAAGCATGCAGAATACAAGCAAGTAGGAGCTCCAGGAGAAGGCAGCACAAGTAGGGAGGCAACTATCACAGTGCAATGGCTGATGCTACAAGAGCCCAGTCTTGATACCAATGCCAGAATAGCTGAGTGGGGATTGTAAAATGAAATTCCACAAGAGAGACAGATGGATGTGGTTCTGTGTTTCCTATGGGTGGGCACAAATGCAGGGAGGTTAAAGCCAGTTACTGTCAGGCTAGCCCTTGCAAGCACATATACTTCAGTGTTGCATGGATATATCCATTTGGAAGTTGGTTCAGATGCAGAAATTGTATCGAAACACTACTTTCAGAGGTGTCGCCTGGGAAATGGCTGCCACAGGGTGACATTCCCCAAAAAATGCACCTTCAGCAAAATCAAGCACTTTCCCCAAATATTCTATGATTGGACTTTATAATATAAAATGTTACCCCTCCTATAATATTTGGGGAAAGTATTTTAGGGGTCAGGTTAAAATCGAAGCAGAAAGGAGGGAGTAATGGATACATGGGGGAAAGAGTAAAAGAAGACAGATAGAGGAATTATAAATAGAGTGAAGGCCAGTAAGATGAGATGCAGGGAGACCAACAAGAAGTTCTCAAGTCTGGAGAAGATTAATGCAGTGATAAGAAGTTTAGAGGCATCTAATTACAAAACGGGTGAGCACAAAGGTTGAAAAGAAGAAAATGACAGTTGCGAGCAGCAGATAAAATCTGAGCTGTGCAGAGAAAAAAAAAATGCTTAAATACTTAAAATCAATATACGTTATACCTCGTCATATTCGGCATCCTATTGTTTGCATGGACAATGTGATGCACCACTTTCTGTGAATATTTAGTTCAACCTGAATTTGCAAAAGATTAAACGACACCGGAGATGTAATGCATGGTAGTATATTGTGTTTAACAGACCGTGATTTAATTGTAATGAATTAGACCGAAAATGCAAGTAATAATCCTTACAATATAATGTACCATACAGTGTGATAATGTTGAAATCGGTTAGAAATGTATTACATTTAATTCAACTGTAATCTAGGAATTGATCTCAATTAGATCATTAGGATATTTCATTAAATACAAATACAAACCTTGTAGAATTAAATACAAAAGACACAAACTTACAGTGGACTCATTACATGATATCCCAGTAATGACTTTAATTATAAATATCATGGCTCAAATTCTTAAACTAATAATGTGATTAAATAAACTATCAGTAAGATGCCAAACATAATGAGGTATCCCTTAAACCTATTTTAATATAGAAAAATGGGGCCAATATGGAATGTATCATTTCACATTTACCAGATATAATAATATGCAACTCAGATGATCAACTGTAATTAGCAAAAGAAATCATCAAGTTGGATTTTTTTCTCCACACATCTCATGTAATTGAGATTCAACCTACTAAGGAAAATAAAGAAAATAACAGGATACTCTAGATTGATGTTTTACACTTTTTTATATTTAATATTGGCAAGAATAGTGAAATATTCAAGGCAATCAAACTATAGGTGCAAACATGAGGACGTACTGGTCGTGTCTGCCACATTATAACACTATGGCCAAATAATAAATACAACTGAGAAGATTGACCTAATGGTGACATGGTGACGTCATGCAGGAATCACACAAGACGTCATCAGGCTAACTAGATATAACTCACTTTCAAGATGGTGGCGCTCCCAGACACATGCAGAGCGTCACTGTCTAGAAAGAAGTCGGATAGAAGACAAAATCATAACAAGGTAACACTGACAACAACAATGCGTTAGTAAATAAGATCCAAAATTTTAGAACTGGTTGCTGAATGAGATGGCTGCCTGAAGGCTCCGCTCCTGCCCTTGAAATCCTGTGATATTTAATGATGGCAGATCTGACATCAGTTGACATGGCTGACCCCCCTGATCTAGAAGATCTTGGCAAGGAAGGAAACAAAGGAAGGAAATACACAGTCCTCCAACAGAGTTAATGAAAATGGCCTGGTCCCTTGCCAGCCTGAGGGCAAGTCAGCCAAAGATTATTTGACAGAAATCATGGATGGTGTTGTACTACCCATTGGTAAAAACAAACAGACAGTACTAGAGATGAAATATTACCAGACTCTGGTCAGGAAACGTACTGAGAAGCTGGAATCCAGTGTCTCTGTCTCTGAGGACCAACCCCGGGCTTTGCAAGATAAGTTCTCACATTTTTCCTTGCTTCTGGATGATGTCTGCAAAAAAATCTCTGAACAAGAAAATTACTCTAGATGCTCAAATATAAGGATCACTGGCTTCCTGAAGGAGTTGAGAATGGCTGGCCCATGGACTTCCTACAGAAGATCTTGCTCAAGCTGCTGAAACTCCCCCACGCCCCGGTGATCCACTTGAGATTGAGAGGGCACACTGCACTCTGGACCCCAAACCTGCGTTTGGCCAGCCTCCCTGTGCCTTTTTGGTGAAACTGCAGAGATTCCCTGTTAAGCAACTCCTGCTAAGGAAGGCCAGAGAGTTGGACGAGCTGAGATGGGGAGAGAAAGACAGGATTTTTAACAAATAGAGCAGGGAAATTGCTGCTCAGAAGAAGCCATTGACAGAATCTAAATGTTCTGCCAGATAGAAACAGCTTACGTATTATATAGTCTACCCTGCAATATTTAAAGTTGTTGTGGATGGCTCAACTCAGTCTTTTACCGACAACCATAAAGCTATGTATTTCCTGTCATCAGTACACATTGATGGAGGAGAGGGATCCCATCAGAGGAAATGCAGTCACTAATGTTTTATTTTATTTGACTTCAGATGTAGTGACTTATTGTTATTGTATTGGGAATATTCATGTTTGTTTGTTTTGAAAATATTGTATACGGTTTCTTTATTTCAGGATATTGGTCTGTTTTTGTTTGACTTAAGATTTCCATTAAGATCCGGCTGTTAGTCAGCCTGTGCACATGCTGTGTAACTCTCTCCTCTGATTCTGGTGATCTTTTCCTCTAATTACTACTGCTCGCCTGCTATCCCCAGATGCACCTATCATGGCCGCTGGGTCCGAGGATGCGGCACCCTACTCTGATGGAACTCCGAAACACGCAGTGCCTATATGCACACACTGCAACACTTTGTGGACCCCAGAGAAGATCTCATCACCTTCATACCCATCTTGTCCCTGCCTTCGGAGCACTGTGTAACACTGTTACTGATGATGCTGGGGTACAGAGGACATCACAACAGCGTACATATGGACGAAGGCTGAGGACTGGAGATCACTGCACAGAAATGTGAGTTAAACTCTCATCTTCTCTCATCTCTCTAGGTTGGCTTTCTTTTCACTCCCAACTTAAATTCAAGTTTCTCTGTCTTGTCTTCAAATCTCATCCCATCCGCTCTTCTCCCTCCTTCCCTACCTTTCGCTCTTCTCTAAAATCTTATCTCTTTAATTCCCCCCTAACACCTCTCACTCCCTCTTCTACTTCTCTACATCCTTGCCTCACTTCCACCTCTTTACCCTTTCCTCCCCTCTACTTCCCTTTTATACTACCTCCTGCTCTTACCTAATCTTCTTCCCTTTCCTCTCCTCTCACCCTCCTGCCTCCCATCTAACTCCGCCAACATCTCCTCTTATCCCTCCTATTCTCTCCCATTCCTGTGTCCCTCTACACTCCATCCTCACCCGAGCAATAATGTAACTGTTCCTTGTCCATTGAGTTCTGATTCAATCACCATCTTATATTGTTGTACCTCCCACTCCCTCTTATTCCTTCGTCCCTCTCCACTCCCTCCTTACCAATAATGTTAAATGTTCCTTACACCGTTTCAATTTGTGTTTCAATTATTACCTGTTGTTTTTGTCTCTCCCCCTATCCCTTTGTCCCTCTCCACTCCCTCCTCACATCAGCAATAATGTAAATTGTTCCTTATACTGTTTTCGAGTTGTGATACAATTACCATCTTATGCTTGTTGTATTTCCTCTAGTTCTTATGTACAGCACTTTGAATTAAAGTGCTATATCAATTCAATAAAATACAAATACAACACAAATAAACTGTTTTGTGGGCTATCTGACATTCAGGTGGATCTCCAGTGGGATATTTGGCCTCGAATCAGCAATCAACTCTAACTGTGGAGCTGATCTGCCATATTTTTCTGTTTTATTCCACTGGATTGCATTTTGCATTCACTGTTCCCCCGGTTGTATGAACCTCACTCTGGATCTCTGTCCCTTGGGCTACTGGGGGAGCTTGCCCTTGCAGAGCTGCCGCTCCGCACCATGACATGTGTGATCTCATTTTGCTATAATGTTTACACCGTCTGTGTGCAGTTCTCTCCCCTCTGAACAAACTCATACTCGGCTGGAAATTTTAGGTCAAAGGTAACGGAAAACTTTAATCCTATTTCAGACATAGATGTCTGCTGCTCTCTGCCTTTACCTCCAGCATTCCAATTTATGCTGATTTGTGATGTAGAGTGATGGTGGTTTAGGTCTTGGTGGACGCTTATGGAGTTATCCCTCTTAATGCCTTCGTGGTGCAAGGGGCCGATTACCCTTTGCTGATGTTATGTATATTTGTCGTGCTGCACTAAATATTTGTATATTCGTTTAAATCGAACTATATGGAGATATTTTCTAGGTAGAATACTGTCTCAAAGGTCTAATTTAATAGTACTTGCCCTATCCACCTTTCTAGCTTGGGTCCATAGTGATGCCCTCTGTATCTATGGAGCCTCTGGGGGTACATGGGTCATACTCCACTTATTCCAAAAATTGGTTTGGCCTTAATACCGACTGTTATATTTGGGTGGGGCGCTGCCCTTGCATCTCTGATTGACTGGAGGCATAGTCTTTGTAGCTGGCAGGTGGTGCAGAAGTGGGTTTAGGTCATTGCCTGTTATTATATATCTGTTACACTAAGTGCACATTATTACTCAAAACATTAAACCGGTGCCCTATTTTTCTGCAACAAGTGATATATCAGGAGGCATAGAGCGGCGGAGAGGGGAGTAGAGCGACCAACATGTGCTACGGTGAAAGTGTGATCCATTGATGACACTCAATGTTTGATCTGTTCTGTTGGAATGAATTGAGTAGATGTAGGTGGGGCAAGATTGGAAGTGCGGGTAGCTCTGCGCGTATGCTTTTCTGTGGTGCCTGTTTCCTTGACCTTGGGCGGCCTTAGCTGACAATCCCATAGATGGGTGATAAAGGTGCTACCCTGGAGGGATATGAGAGATATGTATGTGACTGAAATAGATTACTTCTGTGCGATGGCTGGTTAATTCTGGAACAAAATTGTAAAGGTTATAGTAGACGTAACATTGATAGTCTGTGAGCCTGTTAGAACTTTTCAACCATCATAGTTATCAGGATGGAGAACACTCCTTTTATCTTCAAGCAAGGGCCTCTACGGGCTTAATGATTGATATGTTTTGTTTGTACTAATTGGTTTCTACTGGGGCTGGGTCGGTTAGGGACTGTTTTGGGTTGTTTAATTTGTTGGGGTTTCCATTATAGGATAGGATGCCTTTGGGGGCAATCCAAAATTATTTTTGGCAGACTACTATCACATTTTCTGCATTACTACGCTCCTGCGAAGTGGGCAACCTAAATTGAATTATTCGGAATGTTGAACATGAGGAGAATTATGTTCAATATTGTATGGTTTTCTTTTTTCCTCTCATACTTTACAGTGACTTCTTTTCCACCTTCTTCTGATCCAATATATGTAAGTGCATTTGCGAGGTACTCACTAACCAATCTTGCACCATGTTCTGGCTTTGGATTGAGCTTTGTTCATTATTTTCTTTTCACCTTTTTCAGTTCCTATTTTTGGTTGTACCTACATGTTTCTTTCTTATTCTTTTTCTATTGCTACTCTCAATGTCGAGTTGGATATTGTCTTCCACGTACTTGTCCTAATTGACCTATATAAACAGTCTGGAGTGGCCTGGTATTGTGGTGGATGACTGCATGTCACCAGAGATGATGTATTCGCTGGTTCACATGTCTGGAAATTAAATACTAAGAGTGGGTTTGTCTAGATGTCTAACTGCTTGCATTTCTTAACTTGGAATGTGAGGGGGGTGAAAAGCCTGATAAAGAGGCGGAAAGTGCTTTACGCATTGGGTAAGTACAAAAATGACATTGGGCCTCTTTACGAGGGGGCGGTAAGGGGTTAACGACGCCGGTAAAGGTGCCGGAGCCGTTACCCCCTTACCGCCCCATTGCGAGGTCCGCTTGCGGGACCTGCTCAGGACGCTGGTTTTACCAGACGTCCTTAGCGGGTCCCCCGAGCAGCCCAGCATACTAACAACGGGCCTGTCATTAACAGGCCTTTGTTAGCATGCTCCCCATTCCCATTGAGCTCTATGGCGGCTCAAATGGGAATGGGGATGGACCGGGTCCGGGTTCCCTGAATGGGGAAATACCGAGCCCTCCAAGGTCGGAATGGCCCGGTATTTCCCCATTCAGGGACCCCGGAACCGGGTTTCGGGGTAGCCATGCCCTTATTAAGGGCATGGCTACCTCCAAACTCGTAATGAGGCCCATTGTCTTCAGGAGACACATCTGCAAATGGAGAAAGCAGACTATATTCTGAATAATAGATACGTGAGAGAATTCTCCAGCACATTTGATGGCAATTCCAGAGGGATGGCCATTCTATCTAAAAAGGATTTGCGCTTTGCTGTAGAAAAAGTGGAGCTTGATTCTGAAGGCAAGTAGGTAGTGGTCAAGCTGCAGGTTGAAAACAGGTGTCTGATTATCTTAAATGTGTATGCCCCCCTAATGTGGTGCAAGGTGAAGGTTTCAGGAAATTGGAGGGTGCTCTGAAGAATATGGGCGATGGGGAGATATTGATTGGTGCTGATGTTAATACCATTCTCGATGACACCATGGGTAATAAGTCATAACTGTCCCGTTCTTATGTGTCGGCCAGAGCCAGGAAAGGTATTTTGCAGCTTATGCGGGTATGGGACTTAAAGGATGTCTGGCGCGATCTGATCCCAAAAAGGAGCCAATATAGTTTTCATTCAGTGCCACGCAGAATTTCCTCTCGTATAGACCTTTTTTTGATAAGTAGCGGTCGTTGTGTTGATGTGGGTGCAGCGGGAATTGGTAAAGTTGTAATCTCAGATCATGCTTGTGTGACCATGGCAGTGGATAGGTCAATGGGAGGTGAGAAGAACGGTGGGCAGTGGTGGTTCAACTCCTGTCTATTGTCGGATCCTGATTTTCTGAAACATATTGAAACTTGGATCTCGCTTTTTCTTACCGAGAATGTAGATTCGGTTGGCAGGCTGCCCTTTGTTTGGGATGCATTGAAAGCCTTTCTGAGAGGTAAGATTATTAGTTTTATATCCTACAAAAAGTAAAAGACTGAAGTTGAGGATAAGAAAGTGGAATCTATTAATAATCGTGCTGAGGAACAATCTCTCCCGATGTGCTCTTAAAATGTCTTCAATGCTGAGCGCTAAGCTTTCACTTGATAGCGTATTACACTCAAAAGCAGAGAAGGATCTGTTTTATACCCAGAAAGCATTCTGGAAACAATGTGAGAAATCTGGTGTGTTATTGGATAACCAATCGCAGGGGGGGGGAATGGAAACACGTGCTTTTAATTTAGGATGATAATGGGCTAGACTTGGGGAGAAATTAAGATATGCTTGGTGCTTTACGTAGGTTCTATGAGTCGCTGTATAGTGACAATGGTCATATTACAGATGAAGGGAAGTCTGCTTTTCGGGACCAGATCAATACTCATTGGTTGGATGACTGTGATGTTCTTTGCCTGGACAGGTATCTTACTGTTCAGGAGACTGTGGATTTGATGTGGTTTGATGTCACCTGGAAAATGTCCTGGGCCGGATGGGTTCCCTAATGAATTTTACGCTGCCGTTAGTCACTCTCTCACCCCCTTCTTGGTAAAGCTATGTATGGAGATTATCAGTTGCGAGTTGGTGGTGGACTCTATGAAGACTGCTGTGATACCGTTATCCCCAAGCCAGGGAAGAATCACTCTGTCTGTGGAAATCACCAACCTGTATCGATATTAAATGCTGATGTCAAAAATTTGGCTAAGGTCTATGCCCGAGACTTTATTGCTTTTTACCTTAATTGGTGCATCCTAACCAGATGGGGCTTGTCTTTGGCGGAAATAGTTATGACAACTTCAGAGAACTTCTATATGTTGTCCACTTCAAAGGAAACATGGCTGAGGCTTATGCTGCACTTAGTATTGACACGGAGAAGACATTAAACAGGTTTAGATGGACATTGCTCCAGCAAGTCCTGGTCCCAGTAAACTGCGATTTTTACAGCTCTTCAATGCCCTGTATAGAGCTGCTGAGGCAACGGTTGCGATCAAATGGTTGCATGTCCGAGCGCTTCTCTATCCGTGGCAGTACGTGCCAGGGTTTCCCCCTGTAACCATTATAATTTGGTCTCTTTATAGAGCCGATGGCCATTTCAATCAGAGAGAATGTTGGTATTAAGTCTATTTCAATTGGGGATTGTGTTTCTAAGGTACTCATGTACGCTGATGACTTCCTGGTTTTGCTTTCAGATCCTGGGCCCTCATTTAGGGAATTGCTCCGGACTTTGCAATTGTTTGGCCAGATTTCTGGTTATAAAGTTAATATTGATAAAAAGCTGGTCTTTCCTATTTTGTCTTCGTGTCACAGAGGACTCCTTGGTGAGCAACGGGATGCCTGGGCGGAAGGTGGGTTCAAGTATTTGGGTATCCATGTCGCCAGGCGTGTTAATTCATTGCTGGCCTCAAATATTCAGCTTATGCTTGCTGAGAATAATATATTGTCTTAAGTGGGAAAGGTTGAACCTGATGTTATGGGGATAATTAATGCAATTAAGAGGTCCCTACTCTCTAAACTCCTGTATACACTTAGCATGCCCCTCTCCCTCTCTCAAACAAACTGCTCTTATTTCTTAGGGCTGAGAGTGGGAGATCCAGGACCCCAAAAGATGTTCTTATGAGGCCTGTACATTTGGGTGGCTTTGGTTTCACTAACGTCAGTCTTTATCATACTGCCTTTCCTTATGCACCTTACACCTTTGGCTAAGAAATGATCCGGCAGACCACCCCAAATGCATCTGTCCGTCCTGTCCCATCGAATTGCATGCTTAGTATGGATAGGAAACTGCCTGTTGAATGGACACTACCATTCATTAAAAATATCATGAAGGAATAGAAAAAGTGCTGTAAGAGCTGTGATGTTAAATAACTCTTGAGTCCAGAATCTTCTCTGTGGAAGAATCCAGCATTACGGAATGATAATTGCACTCTCGCCTGGTCTTCTTAGCAATCAGCAGTTATTTGTAAATTGGGGCATGTTTATGACAGTGTTTCCATGCTTACCTTTAAATTGTTGCAGTTCAAATAAAAGTTGTGTCCCTCGTGAGGCTCCCTGCTTTCGTGTGCTCTGTGAACATTTCAGGGTGTTGTTCTTGCCTCGCAATGCCTCACTGCAAGTGTCCCCACAGTTTTACCCCTGGCCAAGTGCATGCCTCTTTCGGCTTCATTCTTGTATAACCAATGAATCTTAATGGTGAATGGGGTCGCATATGCGCAGGGCTGACTAGATTCAAGCTTGATCTAGATCTATGGTTTACCCACCAGTGGATTTTACATTGTATTTATTGATAATCTTGGAAGATGAAACACTGTAAGCTTAGTCAGATGATTGTTACCTGTTGGAATTGTAGAAGTGATGTAGGAACCAATCTGCATATGTTTTGGTCTTTCCCGAAAGTCAAGTCCTTTTGGCGACGACGTTCTTCATAGTATGGACCTTGTGTCGGTTGCTTTGCTTCCCTGTACTCCTTTGTTATGTGTTGGGATCATTTCCGATTGGTCTCAAATTGGCCACTGGCTTACTCTTTGGGGCCTAGTGGGCCCTTTTGGTGGCCAAGAAGCAGGTTTTGAAATTTGACATTAGGCGCTCTCTGGATAGATGATTGCTCAATATATCAATTCTCTTGGCCAGAGAGAGGGTGACCTTCCAGACCAAGAAGAAAATGGATAGGTACTCTGACATTTGGGGCATCGTCAATTAGTTATATGTTTGAAATCTTTTTTTTTCCTTTTTTTCTTCCCCTCTTTTCTCTCTCTTTTTTTCTTCGCAATCTCTCTATCTCTCCATGTATGGGAAATTGATTACAGTCGATAACATGCTATGTTCTTTTTACCTTGTGACTTGCTAGTTTGATGCTCTATAATTGATTGTATTATTTTTAAATTGTAATATCCCATATTCTTCAGAACACCAAAAAGGGTATGCTGTCCTTTCTTCGCCAGTCATTTTTACGACTGCCTTTCTAACGAGTATAGAATTACGAAAAAAACTCATCAAAATATTTGGGGGGCGGGGGTCAGAAAGGACAGTAAAGGGTTTAGGGGGTCAGGAATAGTAAAAAATAGGTGGCTGAGGGGGTGTTTGGGTGGGGGAACCCCCCAGAAGAAAAATAATTGATGACCTTTTTCATAATTTTATACATGTTTAAAAGGAATTTGTTATAATGTATGACGATGAAAGAACATAGAACCCCAAAGAGGTGGATCATAGATCAATATTGTTATTTTTCCAGGGTATCAATCTAAGGAATGCAATAAAGAACTTTGGACCTACAATAAAACATTGAAAAGAATGACTATTGTTATAAGGTATCTAACATCGAATTTTCAAGCATTACTCTTTGAGGCAACTTCATCTGAAGGAAATACTAAATCACTATTTTAATCTCACAGGTCAAAGATAGAACATTATGACCATAAAGGAACTGTGAACAAACCTATTTGTGGACTCAGACAAGGCATGTAAGAGGTAACAAATGCACATCTTCAATAGGACAAGAATATGATTGATACAGAATGAAGATGGGTAATGAGTTACATGCAAAAACACTTATTCCAATGATTTTCAGAAAAGGCTACTCAACACATAGCATGTTGCACTTATCAACTGAGATACTAAGGGCCTCATTCTGAGTGGGGCGGTAAGGGATAACGGGTACCGGTAAGGAGACCGGTGCTGGTAATCCCTTACCGCCCTACTACGAGTTCCCTTAGCGGGTCCCTCCTTTAACGCCTGGTCTGATCAGGCGTTATGGACGGGACCCGTTAAGGGAAATCAGAGCCAATAACGGTACTGCAAATTGCGGTACCGTTATTAGCTACTTCCCCCTTCCCATTGAGCCCTACGGGAATGGGGAATGGTTTTTTCAATGGGCACTTACCGGTCCCGCAAAGGTCGGACTACACCGGTAAGTCCCCATTGAACGAGACCGGTGCCGGTATCATTATTGGAGGCAGTCATGGCGCAAATAGCGCCATGACTACCTCCAATCTCGGAATGAGGCCCTAAATCTCTAATTGAATAATAATAGGTAAGAAGACCTCTCAATGAGCAATTAGCAAGTTATATAGGTTTTCTAGTGAAATACGACATAAACTCCCCTAATTATTTCTTTCTCTCTTTCCTTTCTCCTCCCAGTTATCTCTACAGAATATCTATGATTTATGGGCACATGCACACTTCAAGAGATATGCGTGAAGCATACAATTGTTTATTGCAATACCAAAGTTGTGTAAACGGGTATAACTATGATGTAATACAACAGGGGCAAGAAATGCGTTGTAATTATTGTGATCTAACAATGCTGTAATGTATGTGATTACTATTCACAAAACTAAAACTTGAAAATGAGTACATGATACTGGATTTATGAAGTGTATGACAACTACTGTGCCTTGATAAAGCCCAGATATGGGATAAACGTAAGCACGTGCCTCCAATTGGATAATGTTGGCAAATATTTTCATACAAATAAAACAGTAATAACGGTTATAACAAACCAATAGTTTTTTTTAAACTGTAAAAGTACTATTGCTTTAATGCATCTAAATAGCACTGGCACGGATCGTCTACCTATCCATTGTACACATTTTTACTCTTTGACAGACTAGTGAATACCAGTCCTAGTTAGGTGTCTGCAGCCAGGCTTCACTTACTATATAACACAAGAATGTGAATATATGAGTGGTGCTCAGCATAATATTCACTCATCTTTAGTATACTTTATTTCTTACTATGTCTATTACACATACAAAACAGTACAAGACAGTTATACACTAAAACATCTAAGGCTAAAATCACATCATAGGAATTGAATAACAGTGGCCCAGTCTCACCCCTGAATGTGTAGTGTGTTAAAATATCAATGTCAAATCATGTGATAAGAAAGTGCCTTTCCTGTGTCGATCGAGTGAATTCCATGGCAGTGTAGCAAGTCATTTAGAGCAATATAATCAGAATTATACTTCACATTTAAATAAAATCAAAGTGTTAACAAGTGTGCAATAGTCCAATCTCACACCAACGTGCATGGCACCCTATGAGTGGTAGTTCATCATTCATATCGAAAGGAAATATCATCCCTATGACAGTCATTTGTCATCATGATGTCTTTCCAAAACAGTTAAAAATACAAGAAATCAAGAATCTATATTTATTCAACATTCTTCAATACACAATGCCTTCGTGCCCAATCTTTGTTCAAATACACCAATACTGAGAAGACCAACACTTCCACATCAGATCTGCAACAATACATGAAGTCTTTGATGGTGTTCCATATATCTTGTTATAAGAATCTAGGTTTTAGATTGAGTTTCCTGAGGTTCGTATAGGAAGGGCAGATAAGAAGAGCATGAAGATCACTCTCTACTACAGACTTGCAATAGCCGCATTTATTTGAGACCTTATTGTCCCATGTATGCAGACGTTCAGCCAGTGAGAGTATTCCCAATTTACATTTTATATATAGAGCTCTCTGGAATTTTGGCTTTAGTATATCTAAATGCCATTCAAATCCTATCCCAGTACGAGGTTCAAATAGAGGAGTTATATATCTTGATCAGTAATCATTCACCATGGACTTGGGAGCCTCTCGCTTGCTCAGTACATCAATGTCAACTGAATTTTAAATGGTTCTGTCTCTAGCATGCCAATCTGTGTACTCAAAGCTGCGCGATTGCGAAAGTGCGATTGCAAAGTGTGATTGCTGTCTCGCTGTTGGACTCTGCTAGGCTGCCCCCTGCAATTCGCTTGGAAACTGCTTGAAAACCAGCGATGTGCAACACACCATCGATATATCTCACGGCCCGGAGTGGATTGGCCCACATTTCCTGGTTGCCCCACCTTTCCCATGTCATTTCCTTCAAAGACTGTCCATGCGTGCATGAGCGTGCACGATTGCGAAAGTGCGATTGCAAAGTGTGATTGCTGTCTCGCTGTCTAGCGTGATAGCGGAGGGCGGGGGTGCATATTAGTAATTGGTAGGTTCAGCTTACTGTTGTCTTTTGAGTGATCTAGGTCCAACAGGGAACCTTTTGGAGTGTTCTGCCTTGTAATTGTTTTATTCTGTTTGTTATCCTGTGCAGGCTCGCACACACGCAAGATCATTTCAAAGGGTATTTACACATTAAGAACTGGCATGCCGAATTTTAACAAAGGAACTCATAATACTATTGAGCCCCTTAGCAGAAAAACTATTCTGAATACGATAACTAAAGAAAAGAAGTTGAATAAAATTCAGCGTTCGATGTCCTTAGCAAGAGACATTCAGGCTTTCTACTTGCCCGATGAGAAACAAATGCCATTAGATTCCCCAGGCAGAAAGAAACAAATAGAAACAACGGAGATGTGTGCGAATTCAGATGGCGCAAATGTCATAAGCAGAGAGACTGGGGAGGTAGGAGCTGGAATCACCACCAATAATAGAGACACACAGCTCTCTGGTGAAGTTCAGATATGACATTGGAATCGGCATGTAACGCTGGCGATTTGTGCCCCTCCGGCTCAGTAGCCTTAAACCCGGTTATCCCAATTGCATGCAACTCCTCTCCTAAAACACCAGCCATTTGCACTTTTCAAGCTCAACAGAAACTAAGAGAGGCCTAAAACAATTTGACCGTAGCCGGGGAAATTGATGAAGAGACCATGAACTTCATGAACATTAGCAACACTCAGGATCGCCCATCGCAGGAAGATAAGTAAGTACATATCCTCCAATACGGGAGACCTGATTCCGCTCCATGATGAGCTTGATGGCAATCCTATGCTCACCTCACCGATAACACCAGGCCCAGAAGCACAAAGGGAGAATGAGCAGGATCAGTCGCATTCACCTGCTTTGTTTGACAAATCTTTTTCTGGGGGCTCGAATAAATCGCTTTCCTTTATTTCACCTACCCCCAGGTGCTCAAAATGTAATGCCCCAGGCGAGGAACAACCATACTTCATATAAGATGAACTAATCAACACAGCACACAATCAGTTTTCATTTCCAGAAGCGCCCAAATTAAATAATACCTTATGTGCTATGAACACAGCATTATTTGCGATAGCAAAGCTATATGAAACTCTGGACGAGAAAGTAAACAGACAAACTGAACTATTGACTATATCAACGCCAGAATTTAAAAACAAGGCTAATTTAGTCGATATTCAAAAACCACTCATAGACACAAGACGAGGTACAGATACTGCTCCTCAGGAGTTACGACCTGTACAGAAACATTATGGCCAAGCTGGAACACAAGAAGCAGCACAAGTCAAGCAAGTTCCAAAAGCACCCCCAGTCGAAGATATACCACAGCAAGCGGAGTGCAATTCTGAAGGTACATCTCACAGTCAAGGAGAGAACATGCTATTCCGTCCTTAAATGTGCCCACCAATATAAAAGGGGCTTTAATGGTACCAGCGGAGCTGAAATTGAGTAATCTCATGATTGAGCCCATTACAAAAAAAATCACACAATTCATTAAAAAAAATGTCTTGGTTCAAACAAGGAGCAGTCAGAAGAGATGGCTACCAAAACACAATTCAATGAGATCTGTGCAAAACAGGAAGAAAAAATTCACCAAGAGAAGGAAATTCGTAAGAATTGCAACTGTGGCGACTAAGACGAAGACTCATGCCGGACTACCAAACTACCGAAAACAAATATAACGAACTGTCATCCAGAACCATATAAACCGTTAGATGATTTGGTAGCTCTGTCAAAATGTCCGGCCACATCAGTAGATACAGGCTCACTCACGAATCAACAACCTTCAGATTATTCACTGACAATACCACACTTGGCCCACAATCAGGCAGCCCCACACCACAAGTTGATCAGGATGAGAATGTAAATATTTGCCTCAATACAAGATCTAAGAGAAGAGATTAGATTGTCCATAGCACATTACAAAACGCCTAACCAGCATGCCTCCAACCCCAAGACCACTGAACAAGCTATACTTATTACAGACGACAGATCTCATTCACAATCCATGATGCCTAACATCAATACGTTATTAAAGGACCCCAGTGCCAATTTGAGAGAGTGAACAAATGAGTTGTTGAGATGCAACACTGGGGTGTCTAGTACATCTGCCAATGAAGCAATCACCCCGGTTACCAATACTGACAGAGTACAAACTCCGACATTTGACAAGAAATGTGCCTTGTATAAAAATTATAATTGTGTGGTGATAAAGTAAAGACCCCATCCCCACGAGAGATACGATCTGAATCGGACAAGTATTGTGAACATCTGCTCGGAAGTACCAGCATTAAAAGATCTAACATCAGCAGACATTGGTCTGGTGGAGTTTATAGACGATAAAAATCCTGGTACAGCCAGATTGTATATACAATCAGGGGTGATAACAAACACACTATGGCAGGCTCGTACCTCTTTGTATAATCTAGGATTTATATTGATCCAGATGCTGCTTTAAACAATGAAATGAAGAAACCATCAGAGATGCCAAGAGCACGGATATACGTACAAGGCAGACATGACCAAAACAAAAGCGATCAACATCAAACAAAGGTACACTGGCAAGAACAGGACTGGAAGAAAAGATCATTAAAACCGGTAGAAAGTGATCTAATAAGCTTAAATTCATGGAACACGAGAGGTCACAATCACTTTACCAACACCAAAAATGAAACTTTGCATAAGTATGACATATTAGTGTTCCAGGAGACTTGGCTCCTTACGAGTCCAATATGGGACTCTTATAACATACTCACAGTTCCTGCTATACAGGCGAAACAGGGCCGTCCAATGGCTGGATTACTCATGCCATTCAAGAAAGACAAACAATTTAAAACACAGTCATACAAGGCCGTCCAATGGCTGGATTACTCATGCCATTCAAGAAAGACAAACAATTTAAAACACAGTCATACAACACTCAGTATTCGTTCTTCCAATTTGTTAAAACGCAAAGAGGCACATCAATAATTGCCATTGTAAACATATATTGGGGCAGGAAACATCTGGTCCCTGATGACTTTTTCTGCATCTAAATTCCATACTGGATACTTTGTTATTAGATCGATCACTAAATTACATCCTCATTATGGGAGATCTAAACCTCCACATTTTACCAGCACATAAAGTGGAGACAACTACAGAAGAGCAGAGGTGGGTCAGTATCATGTCCGAGAGAAATTATGTAATGTTGAATACTGCAGTCCAAGGAGGCACCACTCCAAGCGCAACATGGCAGAGAGATACGAAGCAGGCCACGTTGGACTACATTTACTCCAATATCGCCTTCATGAGTAAAGTGGTCTCCCTGGATATAAAACCATCGCCCATGAGCGACCACTCTCAACTATGTTTGACCTGGAATGGGTCGAGGCCAGAACACGAGCTTACGATAAATCATAATATGGAAGGTTTGACGTTAAACAATGCAGGCAATCGCATACAATGGTCAAACAAAAAGCTCTCACAATACTGCCAAATATTAATACATGAATATGGAAATATGGCGAATGAAAACAATGTGTGCTATGTGCAGGCAATGCAAATCTTCAAATCGAGAAGGTTACACGCACAGCAACGCAATTACTCCCATCTCCATGTCTTTGATATGGTGGTAAAAGAGAGAAAAGCAGAATTGCGAAAGAACATGCGGAGGCTGAAAAACATCCCGTCTAACACTAGAATTTTGCAAACCAAACAATTGAGACATGCCTATAAAAATTGGCTTAGAGAGAGACGTGCAATTCAATATCAGAAAGATGGGGAGTCAATGATGAAACAAATCGTTTTAAAGTCGTCAGGTGGGATCTGGGCTCTTCTTAATGGGAGTTCTGTCATGATGCCTACCGCCGGGGAACCAGAACAGGTCCAGCAACCCCGGAAGCAGGCATCAAGTTATTTTGAGAAAATCCAAAAACCCCTGCTAGGGGCTGTTTGGGTGCGGTCCTGGCGCCTATGGCGCCAGGCTCATATGGAGAGTCAGTCCTGGCGCCCATGGCGCCAGGCTCATAGAGTAGAACTTACCTGATGCAGAACATGCTGCAAGCTTACCTGATGCAGACCATGCTGCAGAGCTCCAAGCCAAATGAGGCTTGGAAGGGACTATTTTACCGAGGGACTATTTTTTTACTCGGGTGGGGCTGGGGAGGAATACTTACCTGCTCATTCTCCCTTTGTGCTTCTGGGCCTGGTGTTATCGGTGAGGTGAGCATAGGATTGCCATCAAGCTCATCATGGAGCGGAATCAGGTCTCCCGGTACAGCAATCAACCTAATTACCCTAACTTCCATTATACATCAAGAAAAGCAGCGCAAACAGGCCATCTATGTGTCACCTAGCCCTCAATTTGCAATTCTACATACTTTTCTAAAGCCTATGTTTTACATTGGTACTTATTTTGGGGTTCATTTTTAGTTTGGGCTATTAGGTGACACTTAAGCCCTACCTGTAAGCTGAAACTAATGCAATGGAGTACAGGTAGAAGGGAGATGGAATGTAGGTGCGACACGCAGCTTGTGGGTGTTGTTTGGTTATGTGCTCACCCACTGACTGTCCATGGCGATGCCTCCCCTCTCAAAATGCATCTTCCTGCGATCTCTTTGAGTTTGTCCTATCAATCAGTAGCATCAAACGTTAGTCTTACAATGTTCTTTCCAAGCACTCTGCTAGGAGCTAATGGCTTAATTGCAGCTGTAAATGGCTAGTGGTGTATTAAAAATGCCTTAACCAAGAATAATAATAATTTAGCATTTATATAGCGCTACGATCCTTCAGGTATCTGAGCGCTGCTTATTACCCATGGTGTGTGGTGCTCATTTATTGACCTCGGAAGGGCGAAAGGCTGAATTTGGCCATGCCAGGACTAAACCTGCGTCAGCAGACTCTGCACATATATCAAAGCGAGCGCTCTGCTCGCTGTGCTATCGGACCGACTATTGTTGAAAGAATGCTTTCAACATTTGATTTATAGCTCTTCCGTGTACTTAAGTCCTTAAAAACAAGAAACAACAAAGTCAACAGTTTTGGCATGAGGTACTGCCATCATATGCCCAGATATTTGCTTCATGTTTCAGCTGTTGTGATCTTACGGCCATATAGTACCGTTATATACAAATGCCTATCCCATATATTGAAAAAGCTCAAAATGTTGGGTTTTCCAATGTTGGTTTTGAAATGCAGTTTAGTTATAGTAGCTATATAATACAAAATGGAAATTAACCCACGAGTTAGCAAACGGATTGAACGCTTGTGAAAAGCTTTGATGATGGAAATTGCAGGGCTGCAAACCTTCAGTTTCTCCCATTTACAGGAAAAAACATCCTCTATTTTGTAAACAAAACTATGGGCTGATTCATGGAATTTCGTGCAGAAATCGCCCAAAGGCTGCGCAGAAAGAAAAATGCGCTCAACGTGAATTCATGGAATTGTTTGTGCAAAGTAACTGTATTCGCAACTCACGGCTGGAACACCCTCTGACACGTCCACACACAAAGCAGCAAACTGCCAGATCAGCTACCTTTAGGTGTGAATACACGCACCCTTCAAACAGTGTGCGGGGCCCCCAGTAACAGGCATGTGACTCAGGGAGCTTGCGCAGGGTCCCCAGTAACTGTATCCAGCACCCCGATAACATGCGCATGAAAATTTGTAACTCTGCAAAAACTTGTGAAATGTGCGTGCAAACCCACATAAAACGTTCCTGTACCCGTTAGACAGCTTATGTGCACCCAACGTTACATCGGAACCCTGATTGAGTACACACCCCCAAAATCTGACATGCAATCCCACCTTTGTGCTGAAAATCCTACGCGTTTGTGTACTTAAGCCAGCTTTCGGGTGGCAGATCCTATGAAGGACTTGCGTGGGCATTTCCCAGCCGAGACGATTGTGAGATTGATTCCATGAATATGTCTCTTGTCGCGCAGTTGTGGGCATGCAAGTGACTTCCTGCAGGACGTCCCTCAGAACACCCACTTCTTCGCAAGTTAGTCCCCATTTCTGGTGTTACGCCCCCTTCCCAGCCCTCTGCGCAGAGTCTCACGCAAGTCCCTAGATGGCTCAAACAGGCATGTCAGGCCCGCGCGAAATCCATGCAAGTCCAGGAAAAGTGCTGCGCATTCGATTCCATGAATTGACAAACAGAGTTGCGTGCGCAGATTAGGTGCAGATTGGGGGCAAGTAGCCTATTTTTTGCACAATTAATCCCATGAATCGGCCCCTAAATTGTTTTGAGATCATAATTCCCTTGAAGAAGGTGACTATATAGCTGTATGATTACAACAGGCAGGACTAATGTTTTGCTCTTGCATGTTTTTTAAACATGGTAAATGGTTTATGTAGAACACATACTGAGAAAACTGAGACCCATTACTAAGAAGGGGTGTTTGGCTTTTGTACATTTGCAAATGTGTACATGTGTGCATTTTGTGATTGATGTCAACACATTTACACGGTAAATGTTTTTTCACTCTGGACAAGTGATCCATTTTGAATCGATCATCATGTACCCATTCTTTCTTAAACATCATCACTCTTATGTTAACTTGCCTCGGCTCTGCTTGAATCCCTGTTCCTTTTATCTTTTACTCTCTTTCCCCTACTCCTTGAAACATTTCCTCCACAGACTGCAGTCTGGGTACTCCATTCAGGGGCACAATACGGCAACTTCTAGCCAGTACTTCCACTTTCAGATCACTATGGTAGTGATTTGCTGCATTATAAAAGCATCATAACGTGACATGGCATGGAAAGACAAGACATGACATGTTCTTTGTGGAGGTCGAAGTAACATACATATTTAACAATACAACTTATAGGATACACTATGGTATGTGGTTTTGCATATTGTAGATGCCCAGCTATGATGAATTTTTCCATTGCATGTCTCCCAGTCTGGCATTACATACTGCTCTTTGCACCATGGTGTGAATTTAATCTCACACCCAGGGTTACTCAAACTTCTCTAAATCTGCCCGATGGTAAAACCTGAGCCTTTCCGATAGGTTTCATCCACCCTATGTGATCCTGCCAGATTTCAGATAGATCGATCCCCGCCTAGGCACTCAAAGTAGAGTTGTGCAGTATTTGTCAGTCCTAGCTTGAATTACTTTTGTCTTATTGTAGTTCTTTGTGTTATTTCTAGCTTTTGTTGATCCCTGTTTTAATGCCATGTGTCTTATTTTTTTGGAGCCCAATCTCTCATCATTTTTTACCCCTTGACCTTTATAACAAATGTCAGAAAATGTCCCCTTGGCATTCAAAGCCGAGTTGGAGCTTTCATCTAAACCTGAGGTGCAAGACTCAGATAGGGGGTTATAGCAGGCAATATGAGTCCTTCAACCATCTAAAGAAGCATTAGGAACACTGAAAGGCTCACTTACCTTGTGGGTTTTGTTTGCCTGTAGTGATGTGTGGATAGGACAGAGTCACAAGTGTGTGGTTTTCGAGGTATGTTGTTGTGCCCCAGGAGAGTTTGGGAAAGGTTTGGAGGTGTCTGATAGTTTTTTAATGTGCAGTATTAGTCAGTCTTAGTTTGAATGCCTTTTGTCTTTTTGTAGTTCTTTGTGGTATTTCTAGCTTTCGTTGCTCCCTGTTTTAACCCCATGTGTCTGTTTTCTTTTGGCCCAATCACTTATCAATTTTACCCCTATACCCTTACAAAAAATATAAAATATCTTCCCCTTGGACTTTTCATTGCTAATTGTTCCCCTTGCGTCCCAAAAAATATTAAAGGAAACAATATGATTTCTCTTGCACTATCCCATGCTCATTTCTTTTCTTTGTGGTATCCAAAAAAATTTAAAGAAACCAAAAGGTTTTTCCTAACACCCGACAATTTACAATTCAGACTCAAAGTCCAATTTGGGCAAGGTTAGTTTGTCAGCTATTTAATAGCAGCAGCTGCAGGGAAGTCACAAGCACACACACCAGAACAACATGTCAGACAATGCCCAATCCTGCATGCCTCTACTCATAGTACATAGTCCTATAAACCATTTCAAATACATTGCAGTCTATGAGCAGAGTAAACAAATAATGTGTAACTTCATTAAGGGGGCTTTCACACCTTTCAGTTAATTAGACAGCACGTTCATATAAAAGCAGTCAAACTGAGAACTCTTCTGAAACACAGCCTGTACATTCTGAATGGTATTATTGCAGCTGTCTGCCTGCATCCTAATTTAACCTGCTATCCCTATGTTAGGTAAGACTTGGTGCAGTCACAGTTTGTGAGACTACACAACACATATCTGCTTGGTATTACGTAACCCACCTTTTGGTATAGGTCTGTACTACACAAGTTGGTAGTGTGACTGAGCAGCCAGGCTTATCTCAAGAGCTGTAGAGCTCTAGCAATGACATTTGTCAATACAAGTAACCAAGTAACACTTACACTCATGGGGCCTCATTACAAGGAGGGCGGTAAGGGGTTAACGGTGCAGGTAAAGGTGCTGGAGCCATTAACCCCTTACCGCCCCATTATGAGGTCCGCTCGCGGGACCCATTCAGGACGCCTGGTTTTACCAGATGTCCTTAGCGGGTCCCGCGAGCGGCCCTGCATGCTAACAACGGGCCCGTCATTAACGTGCCCATTGTTAGCATGCTCCCCATTCCCATTGAGCCCTGTGGGGGCTCAAATGGGAAAGGGGATGGACCGGGTCCGGGTACCCTGAATGGGGAAATACTGGGCCCTCCAAGGTTGGAATGGCCCGGTATTTCCCCATTCAGGGAAACCGGACCCGGGTTTGGGGGTTGCCATGCCCTTATTAAGGGCATGGCTACCTCCAAATTCGTAATGAGGCCCAAGGTTTCAGTTATAAATAGTTATGTATTTATTTAAAATCAAGTTTTAAATAAGCATTCTATAAAAAGCCAATTCTTGTAACAAGGTAAATATACTTTAAAAATACTTTTCAGAAGCAGAACAAGTTAGTGGATAATCTTTGGATGTGCTTCTTACACAATTCCTACACCCTGAGGTGACTTAAATCAGAAGGACAGTCATAGCATTTATATATCTCACTAGTTATACGTTGCAGATTCTGCCGTTGCAGAAAGGAAAGGTTTAAAAAAGGAAAAAGTTTAAACAGGTTCTCAGTATGTGTGAGGACAACTAAATCTTTCAAGGAAATCTCGACGCTCCTTTCCCAGCAATAACAGTTTAAAACAAGTTACCACCTATGACCTTTGACAAACAATATCAAAGCCAATGGGTAAGAAGAGTCTACAGGGAGCCAGGACAGCCAAGGTCATTTTGAAACAGACTATGGAGCTGAGGCACTTCTTAGACAAAAGGCTTGCGCAAAGTTAGAGAGTTTGTAGAACAATCACTAGTAGGGTCACAAGCTGTTAAGCCCGTGAAAGCAGAGTTGGAATCAACTCTAAAAGTAAGCTGATGCAATTCCCAACGGAGAAGAGCACAGCTGAGAAGAAAAAGAGGTAAGTACCCCAAACCTAAACAGTATCTCTGGTTGGAAGAAGAGTGGTCCAGCTGGATTCTGTCTTGCTACAGCGGTGCAGACCCTGTTTTCCTGAGCGTCAGTAATGGGGACAAGAGGGAGGATGTCTGGAGGGCTCCTGTGGTGGTAGTAGGGAGGTCGTCAGCTGGTATGGGTTCCTTTCTGTTCAACGGCACTTTGCAGTATCAGCGCTTAGTAAACAGCACCGTTGCGGATCTCGGATACCGGTTGGGCTTTCTTCACTCTTTGGGTCCTGCACTCTGGTGAGGGGACTCCCGATCTGGCCGCCCTGCTTCTGGAGGGTCCTTTGGAGACTCCTGGAGCTTCTGGCCAGGTTTCAGATGTTGCACTCGACTACAGATTTCTCGACCCCTAGCACTCAGTTCTTGCAGCAGCAAAGAAGTACAGCCAATCAGGGAAGACGGTGCAGTGGAGTTTTTCTTGGGGTTAGTTGGTCCCACTAAAACAAGGGAAGAAGTGGTCCCTTCCAGAGCTTCTCTGTCGAATTGAAAAAGGAGTTTCAGCACAGCAGCAGGGCTTGACTGGGCAATTCAAAGGTCCAGGAGGATGCAGCAAGCTTCGCTCACAGATTCTTCAGCGGTATTTCTCCGAGTGGTCGACTCTACCTCTAGGCCCAAAATCCTCGCCTTTTGAGCAGGTTCCTCCCATTCCTGAACATTCCTGTCAATCACTCAGCAGTGTGTCAATCAAAAGCACAATAGTAGAAAAAATCAACCAACCACTACCACCAGTCATTTAAAGTAGTGAGGGTAACATAAACAATGTTACATGTGACTGTAGGATAAGGGGCTACTAGGTAACCCACCAGCACTCCGCATAAGATGGTGTGTGCTGGACCTACTAAGAGAAAAGGTAAGTAAAGTCAATTTCACTTTGCTATTCTTGGGAACTGTAGTTCACATAAGAAAAGGTATTTAAACCTTATGAGAAATCTAAAGGATTTCTCTGCGACACTGCACTGAGGGTCACCATACAAAAAGTAGATTCTGTCACCATACAAAAAGTAGATGCCTATGGAGTTTTTCAGGCTCCAATAACAGTGAACACACATAATACAAATCAGGTCAAAACACATGAGAGAGTGTGAAAAAGGTCTCACTCACTCCAGGGATCAAATTAAAAAGCCCTAAAGTCCAGCAAAGAGCTGGGGGTCTCTAGGGTTGAAGGGAATTAGCACAGATATGAGAATTCTCCCTAACACCCTTAACCGTGCCCTATTCAAAACTAGGTCAACTGGCACCAGGTTGAAAATGAGCTGTGTGAACAGAATTATATAAGCAAAGGCTTGTGATGCCATTAGCAAGAATGTGCATACATTCTCATTTCAGTGTGCCAAATGGAATTCAATCTTGTCAGCAAGTATATTATTTCAAGATGAAGTCCTCAAAATAAACTAGGTCTAGCCTTATAAATCACTAAATCACTAAACTTTTATGATTTCTTCTTTTAATCAATTTTCACTTGCAGATGCTTTACAACTTAACATTCCCTTGACTCCTCATTTCATCCTGTTGATTTTTAACTGCACACACCTTTTTTTTAATTCTGTGTTTGTAGAAAGATTTGTGTAAACCCAAAATGTCTGCCTGTGCTGTCTATTAGCCTGCCACATTGCCTACTGTTTGTGTGTTCAGGCAACCCCTTCCCATTGTTTAAGTCTTGCGATATTCCATTTCTTCGTCTTTATCGCTTGTCTTGGTTTGTGTTTGACACTTTAGGCAACATGTTATTTTATCTGGAGGGTGTGCCAGAGCAAGGGGAAATGGGCAACTGGACCACTTCTCCACCTCTCAGCTCAAAATAGCCATGCAGGAGGCACGCCAGAGCTTAAGGAGGACACCACAGTTAAGGTTGGGGAAGCAAAGCTTGAAAGTCGAACCAGTACTTAAATAGGGGGAGACAGTGCTGAGGAAAGACAGAGAATTAGTAAGATCAGCTATGGCGTAAGGAGGGGGAGGTGGAGGAGACTGTTCCTTTGGAGGGGAAAATGTGGGGGCAGGGAGATTTTGGTCAAGACTTTGTATTGTAGGATTTAGCAAGGTTCCTGCTGGGAGGATATTACAACCAATTAGAAGACTGTGGCAGCCAGGGGGGTGTTCCAGACATTCCTGAATAACACAGACCATTATATAGACATTGGAGGTGTTAGGGGTAGTAGTACCCAAGCAGCAGGGAGGGCTGTCATGGAGCTGTAAGGTGGTAATGGGAAGAGCAAAATATGGCAGTGCTGCAGGAGACAGAAGAGGTCCAGGTGGAGGAACCAGAGATGGCCCCACAGCTGATGGCTTCGGAGGAGGAGGAGACTTGCGCCACTATACTATTGCCTCCCTGTATAGAAGGGTCAGTGGGGTTAAAAGGTAGGCTGATGTTTTATCTGCCCAACTGGTCATAAGTAGGGACTACTTCATCTTGCTAGAGAGAAGGATCATTAGGGGGCAGAACTCATTGTATTATGCAACCTCTGCCAGAAGATAGTGAAGTGTGGTAAGCCAAACAAGGGCCACTGGGTATCCCATCAACGTGTGAACATTGTACTGTGGCACAATAATGTGCACAGCTAGTGTCCACTGGGTGGCACAGACCCCACTTCCTCAGCACCCTCCTCCCGAGAATAACGCATCATGAGGTTTTTGGACAACTCACCCTGTAGTAAGTGATCCTCATAACCCCCCACTCTTACATTGTCTGTCATGTCTAAGTCATAAGCGACAGGATGGCATGGAATTGGTGGATGCCATGAAGAAGAACATACTTCCGCCTCACTGTACCATCCTGTAAGCGACTGTGAAAGACGATTAGATAAGAGGGACACATTTATAACTGCGAGAGCCCAGACAAAATGTAGGTGTGGCACGCTGTTTAGTAAAGCCACACAAATTGTGTTAGAACCTTCAGTTTGTCAGTGCAGTAGTAGGATTTAGAGAATGTCTTCGGTCATTGGTAAAGCTGCATACATTGAAGCAGAATATTTTGAGACTGTGGCACTAGGACCTAGGCAGTATCTCTGCTGACTGAGAGAGCCGATACCTTAAGGAAGAGCCTCCAGTTTGTGAGCATGATGCTATGAGTTAGAAAGTGGCACTGCTCATTGGTAAAGACAAATACATAGAAGCACAACCTCCAATACATGAATGCAGGACCAGTACTTAGAGAGGTACTCTGCTGGTTGGTACAACCGAATAGATGGAGAATGAAGGAAAAGACAAAGTTTTACGTTTGCAATGAACTCAACCATGACTGTCGGTGTCAAAGTCACCAGAACCTTTTCCCATGTGCCTCCATCTGCGTGACTGTAGCTAGCTTGCACAGAAACTTCGTCCATCTGAAGACTCTGATATATGGGTTCTATGTGAATATCTAACCCTATGAACACTTTTCCTTCAAAAGACTGCCTTTCTTTGACTGTCTTGGAGGAAATTATTTTGGTTCTAATGGTAGATTTCACCACTCCCACTGAACTCCTGTATCCTGCTCCTCTGCTCAACCCCCAACTGACCTTCCCCACTTTGTTCTGGCTTCCATTCCTCTATTTCCCACTGCCATACATGAAGCAGCCATGGGCCACTGTCACCAATCAACTTCCGGAGCACCAGTGGTCCAGGAATGAATATCGGTTTCTAAACCATCAATCAACCCCACACCTCTAGTACACCAGAAGGGATAGGAACAGATTGGAGTACAAGTAAATTATAAGACCCCCTTTTCCAACTTTGGTAACGTGTATGAAACCGCAGGCCTTTCTCCGCAACGTTGTGGATCATTGGTTAGTTGCAAAACCTTGAAAATACAATTATTACCCAATGATAAAAGGGACTGTCCAGTCAAGGCGGTATACAGATATCTACTTTATTTTTACTACAACAGACAATTCTAGCACACTACAATTACAACCCACACTGTAAAGGAACACAGATGACAGACAGTGGCCCTCATTACAACTTTGCTGGTACGGAAACAAAGGTGCTGGTAAGCTTACTGGCCCCGTTGCATTCGGACCGGCAAAGTACAAGTCTGGTGGGCGGGTGCCCTTCCACCCGACAGGTCTGACTTGCCGGGCAGACCGACACCTGCCCACAGACGTTCCTGGAAGCACCGGCACTGTTATTACCGTTGCCAGTGTTTCCGTGGTTCCCCATTCTCTATGGGAATGGGGAAGAACATATTACTGGCACCTAGAGCTCGATCTGCTGGGACTTGGTAATGTCCCGGCGTTACCAGGAAGCTAGGTGCCGGTAACTGTTTACAAGTCCGGCTGCAACCTTCCAGTTTTACCAGCACGGTTACCGCCAGACTTGTAAACATCCCCAGTGTCATGAAGGAAAGGGCTGCACTCCGTATACTGACAAGAGGGTATTTGGTAAAGTAATCAGACTTATTGTTCAAGATTATTTGGTTTCAACACCAAAGGGACAAAGGGTCGTAACTGTCTCTAGGGGCCTTCAGAGAAGGACCACGGGGCCAGAACCACAATGTACCTGGTGCTGAAGAAGTTCTTGCTGCTCAACAGCATCAAAGTGTCAGGTGTATTGACCCATGTTCGAGTTATTATGCTGCAACATTTGGTGCTGTGGGTTTAGAAAATCCAAGATGGCCAAAAAGCCCACATTTGCGCCAGAATCCAGGAAAACCGTGCAGTTTTTGTGCACACCAAAATGGTCACCTGACCTGCCACCCACCAGTGCGAGCATGATGGGCCAGAAGCGCCATGAGTGAAACGTGGTGCCAAAGGAAAAACAGCAGTGCCTGTTAGCTCAAAAAAAGCGCTTTGAAATCACCTTTGTTTCTCTGAATGCAAGCTCAAAAAGCCTATTTCAAACATTGAAAAATATTCAAAAATCTTACTGAACACCAGCAGACGTCTGGGAGAATGACGTCTTGTGTGCATACAAAATCTGGAAAGATGAAGAGCCTAAAATAATGTTCATAACAAAACAGGCTGAGCTGTGGATGTCAGCAGCTCAAGTGAAATTGGATTTAAAGCCACTATAATCTAATTGTTTAAAATAAGTGACCTACTTTTGAGTGTCACATGGGTTGCAACTGTTTAAATGTCATAGTTTTGAACTTAGAATCAGCATTCTAGGTGCATGTGTAAAAATTGTAAGTTTGATTTGAATGAAGAAAAATTGGAACAAAAGTGACATTTGGCTGAAGCCTGGCTTAAAGGGATTGAATTCTGCCCGGCAACTACCCCCGACAGGAGTTAAAACTTGCCCAGAAACTGCATTCACAGGCCTGGCCTGCCTTCTACTGCCCCCACCAAAAGGAGATTACACCTCTCTGATTGAATAAGGGGAGGGGTACCTGGGACTGCAGGGAAACAGAACAATGAACTTCCCTTGGCTCAAAGCAATTGCTAAATCAGGAGGTCGTAAATGACTTCCTCTTGGAAGGAACTGGGAGGGGCACTCCCTCTGTGAGCCAGCTGAGCTTGGAGGAAGTGGACAAACCAGAAATTCCCCCATGTGCTTTGGGACTTAACTACAACCATCTGGGCCAGAGCATGATTTTAAAAAGATGGATAATTCATAGTACAAAATTGTCAAAATTATATAAATAATATTATTATTCCTGTGATTTTTCTGTGCACATTTTAAGAGGTGTTAGGACTCTGTGGTATGTTCTGGGGGGTAGTAGGGGAAAATAGCGTATTACTCCAAATCTCTGTATGCTAAAAAATCTGACACTTCATCATCTGATGCCCATATTCCTTGCGCACATTTGTGTAAATTCTGGAAAAATTTAGATATTGTGTTCTGGATGAAAAGGGCAGAATTCTGTCAGACGTGGACACAACATCTTACAAAGACAGGGATCAGATGGTTTGGCGCTACAGAAAATATGTTTAACTGGACATATAATATTAGAAAAATTGTACATAGATAAATATGCATTTGAATCAAAAATAGATTTGTGTGCAAAGTGACAAGTGGAGGATTCTCTGACCCATAAACATACCTCTTCACAATGACACTCCATTTCCTACCCCCAATCAAGGGAGAGAGGAGAATTTGGCCAATGATAAGTTGTGAGGGGCAGGCTTAGTTATGCCCACGCACACACCCATTTTGGTGATGCAATTTCTGCTATAAGTAAGGATGGCAAGCCTTAGTGGGAGACTTCCAGATTCACTCATCACCTGAACATTGGCGGGTCGCTCTGCACAAGAAAACCAGACTCCAGATTCCAGAACTTTGAAGCAGAGGGCCTACTGCAAGCTGAACTCTTCTCAGCTGGCCTTCCAATCTTGCAAACTGATTTTACCCCAGACTTCCAAGGGCCACATCAGAATAAAACAGCCGGGCTATGCTGTTTCTGCTTTTTTGCCAAGAACGTTTGCCGGAACCAGAGACCCAGACCAGACCGCTGTGCCAAGACCAGACCAGACCGCTGTGCAGTGCCGATAGCAGACCAGACCGCTGTGCAGTGCCAGACCCAGACCAGAGGCCACGCTGTGAGCAGAACCAGTGGCGGCCTATTCCAGACCAAAATTAGGAGTGAGTATCCACCTGTCCAGAACTGCATAGACATCGTGTGTCCATTCTGTGATTTCAAAGCTGTGAAAGTGTCATTTGTCATTCTGAATCTTTACTTCATTTCTGAAAATCTACCTCCACAAAAACGTCTGTATCTTTTGAACCGTATGGCCTAGAAGTGAGATTTAACTTTCATTGTAAAGCTAAGAACCTAAGCTAATACGACATCCTTATAGTTTTTCCATAATCGCGATTGATGCACTTGGAAAAAGTGCAGCAAATTGAAAACTGGCTCAATTTCACCACTTGTAAAAATAGCTGCTTCTTGCTTTCCACTGCTGAAATTCTTTTTCACTCTGATAATCATTCCTGAATCATTGCTAGTGTTGACCTGAACTAATTCAAAGTAGCTATCACCTACCCTGAATCTCCTTTAGGAAATTAAAATCATTTTTAGCATATTTTTCACTTCATTACAAATCACATGTAAACGTATTTTTGACTGTTCAAAAGCATACCGGTTGCTGTAAGCTTGCTGGGGGGAACTGAACTGCTTTTGATTGTATTCCTGAAAACCTGTGTGCCCTCATTTCCATCCCTTCATATTGCATAGGGGGGGAGTGAGTTGTCATAAAGAAAAGAGTGATCATCTTATCTATTGTTGAAACCATATCAGTTTATTTCTGTACTGCATTCTTTCCATTATTGATTTTCATTGAAACCATACAAAGTATTCTCTGCTACCTTATCCTTTCTATACCAACTCCTAAGTATTTAAAGAATTGTGCTACTATAATATTATCCATTGTTGATCACTGTCATATTCATGAGTGCTATCAAATGTTAATTTATTCATAAAAGTGTGATATATATATTGTTTAATTTTTCAAATAAATCTTTTAATTTGCAAAACAAACCTACTTCTTGGCTCAGTGAGGTCAGGGGGATTCAAAGAGAGGGGCGTTATATAAGGGTTCATCATCCAGATTTATGAACTTGTCATAAAAATATATAAATAAGGGCTTCCATTGGGCATCCCAGACTAGGCATTGACTTAGTTGGAGTGCTGAATTGAAGTCACTTACAAAGGCCATTCCCTGGTGCTTTTTAGCCCGTGAGACAGAGTGAGTGGAAGTAGACAGCTGCGGGTACCAGGCGGCAGGCAGTTCGGCAAGCGAGGATGGACAGACGTCTGCAGGCTGACGGGCGTGGCGGTTTGGGCCAAGAATTGTTGTCTCTATGCTGGTTGGTGGATCTGGAATGCTGGTCGAGGTGTCTCAGACGGCTCTGGTGACTGTGACTTGACAACAGTCAGCAGTGCAGCCGGATGTGGTTCGAGGACTTGACTGTCTAGAAATTGTCCTTAAAAAGATGGATGCTGGATGATGCTTGAGTGGCACTCCTCTTAGCTTCTTCGCAGGGCTCATTTCCTCTAAAGGTGGATGGCCCAAAACTCAGGAGGGTGTTAGCAGACAACAGCCTTGTCCCTTGTCCAGAGACACTCTGGTGCTTCCCACCTAGAAAGCTTGCTGTCAGAACCTAGTAGGACACACTGTGTGCTGTCTGGGTACCGGTTCTGGTGCTGCTGGACGGGTCCTTTGATTCCGGTATCTCCAGCTGTTCCCTGGGAGATGTTTAGGGGAGGGATCTTGCTTCCCTATTGGAACTCCTGTTCTTCCTTCACTTGTCTGAAGATGTCAAAATGTGGTCATATTCATTCAAATATTTACACCAAATCAGTATTCATTACAGGTTGACATGCCCGTTTTATCGTATAGATGGTCAGACAACCACCAAGCCTTCGTTGGGATGACTGAAATGTTCCAAAAGAAAGGTACACAGGATCGATTTCATGAATGTCAGGCAAAGAAGATCACGACAAGGAACAACGAGCCTAATGCCTGAAAGCACAAATATAGTGCTATTCTAAAGTATTGACAGAAATTAACGAATTCATGTGTTTGGCAATTTTAAGGGATCTGGACGGTACATACACACACACATATATATGAAACAAATTCAAATATGGTTATTTGATAGAAAGACAATGATAAAGTAAAAATAGTCTGTAACAATCAACACATAAATTGGGATGATTTTTCAAACGTAAAAGTCAAACACACCATGGCTGCCTTGTATCATAAATGAAACATAAAAGAATAAACTAATAAAAACCAATTACAGGCAAAGAAAGCATATTTGACAACATTAAGACAATGCAAAAAGATGCAAATAAAACTAAATATGTATGGAGATGTAAACAACAATATCGGAGAGATACACCGAAGTATAGAGTGTAACCTGTCTAATACAGTTTAAATGTAACCAGTCTTGTTTTAAGACAAGCCTTTGTCAATTTGAAGTGAGTGGATGACGCTACAGATTGTATGTTGTCGACTCAAGTACTTGAGTTTCGGGCCAATGAAAGTGTGCACATTTTGGCAAACAATTGACCCAGCACTCACCAGGACGTGCACAGGACAAGTTCAAGCAGCATACAGTGGTGTGTGAGTCAATTCAGATCGTCTGTGGTTCCCAGCAACAGTAGAGTTCTGAAAAAGGCAGATCCAGTAGAATGAGTGTGGGAGTGAATTCACTAGGGTTCAAGTACTGTGTAAAAATATTGAATGAGCACAAGCATTCAGCTGTGTATGGGTGAATAGAGTACCTGGAAAGGTCCGTAAAGGTTAAATTAATTATCATGTGGGTGGTTTCGGTCTATATTGAAGATGGAATCCCACCATCAAATCCGTCAATGTGGAAAAACAGCACTGCGTCTGGGAATATACCAGATAAACTCATGGAAAAATGAGAAAAAATGTGCAATGTAATTGATGGATATATAGAGGGTAGGAGTGAACAGGACATGGGTGATTTATATAATAGGTAGTGCAAAACTGTAAAAGTGGACGACATCCACATTTAAACCAATGCTTGATGATGAAAGAATTCAAGATGGAACATGACTGTGCAAGCCAACCTTGAGTATGGGCCAAAAGGCTGTTGCATGGACATAAGTCAAGAAATAGTGTAGTCCCTGTGGCGTCACCATATGGGGTGGGTGTGTGGAGGAGCAGGCATCGTTAGAGGGTGTGCACCAGTCGCCGGATGTTCCTGGGATGCAGCACATATAAACGGCAACCTGTGCTGGAAACATAAGCACAGCCCATGCACAGGGTGGGGACCTTTTGTAAGGTTAAACTATGTGTAATCTAATCTGGGATGGTTCAGTGAATAAACACAGCCCAGCAAAGAAGATTCTGTATTACACAGACCTTATCCTCTTATTCAGCCTCGAGGACCAAATATGTTGTGCTCTTGCAAACAAAATTAATTTATATATGATGCATCACCTATCATCAATAAGGGGTTGAATTCTTAGAGTTTCACATTGGGGATCAACGATGCCCAGGGGCCGTCTTAATTTACCACCCTACTCTTTCAGCACAGGGATATGTGCAGTAAACGCATTTCCAACATTTCACCAAAGTTGAAATTGATTAGACCTTTGTAAGCTCAAATAAGCCTCAACCTCCACTACGTCTTGGGAATTGCTCGATGTACTTTGTAGTGGCTGATGTGTGTTTGATGTTGACAGATACACCTGGAATTTGGCTGTGACTGACTGCAAAGGTGTACTACCACTAGCATGTCTTTATTCAGTCTGTGATAATTGCATGTGTTCATCAATGTCTGCACCCTCCTTTTCTATCTTGTTGTCTCCCTCACTATCTGAGGTATCCTCAAAGAAATAGGTCTGAGTCTCAATCTTCAATCAGGGTACAGAGCATAATAGTTGTCATGTTTGTCATTGGTGTTTATTTTAAGGAAATCAGAGTTGGGTCATTTTCAGAAATCGTCTCGTGTTCATCATGCAACTAAAATGTCACTGTTGAGCTGATGACTGGACACAGGATGTTGCTTCCCCAGCATTTGCTTTACAGGACCCAAGAGCAAACATTGATCAATGCCTCCACAACTCATGAGTATGTTGAAAATTTAAGGAAACACCTTCAACATGCTTTTGCCTATGCTCAGCGAAAACCTAGAAAGATCAGCCGATAGCATGAAGACTCATTATGATTTGAAGACAACTAGGAAAGAATACAATGTGGGAGACCGGGTCTGTCTATACAATTTCCAAAGGAACCAGGCCAAACAGCAGAAATTTCTGCCTACATGGAAGCGACCTTTTGAAATTGTAGACAAGATCTCATCAGTCGCCCACAAGATCTGCATCTCCAAAGGCAGTTTGGCGGAAGGGGAAGACAAGTGGGTCCATATTAATCAGCTAAAGTGTTGCCATCCCAGGCACACTCTGCAACAACTGGAGGAGTCCTCTGCAATCCCAGAGGGGGCCGCTCCAGATTAGTAAATTTCCAACCCTAAAATATCCCCCATGTAGTCTCTAAAATATAATGATAAGAATGCAAATGTCTCCTGATTGATAAAATGTATATGTTCACCCCACCAGATTAATAGTGGTGGGGAAATGTCTACGAATATGTTTCTGCCGCTTTTGCTTTGTCATCCTAGGTGAGAAGAGAGAGAGATAAACCATGGAGACTGCCCAAGGCGGACGACCCAGGGACCGGGAGCAAAGATCCGAGGGGCCCGGGGTACTGCCCAATACTCACAGTCAGAACCAGTTGGGAGAACCAGAGGATCCAGCACCGAGGAGAAGAAGCAGATGACCTTCTTCGCATGGATCAAAACATCCTTTGCACCCGACTCCCCCTCGACTCGAAATCAAAGCGCAGTCGGGCAGGGGGGCTTGTCAGGTGTATTGACCCATGTTCGAGTTATTATGCTGCAACATTTGGTGCTGTGGGCTTAGAAAATCCAATCCACCCACCAGTGCGAGCGTGATGGGCCAGAAGCGCCATGAGTGAAACGTGGTGCCAAAGGAAAAACAGCAGTGCCTGTTAACTCAAAAAGCGCTTTGAAATCACCTTTGTTTCTCTGAATGCAAGCTCAAAATGCCTATTTCAAACATTGCAAGATATTCAAAAATCTTACTGAACACCAGCAGACGTCTGGTAGAATGAAGTCTTGTGTGCCTACAAAATCTGGAAAGATGAAGAGCCTAAAATAATGTTCATAACAAAACTGGCTGAGCTGTGGATGTCAGCAGCTCAAGTGAAATTGGATTTACAGCCACTAAAATCGAAATGTTTAAAATAAATGAGTGACCTACTTTTGAGTGTCACATAGGTTGCAACTGTTTAAATGTCATAGTTTTGAACTTAGAATCAGCGTTCTAGCTGCATGTGTAAAAATTGTAAGTTTGATTTGAATGAAGAAAAATTGGAACAAAAGTGACATTTGACTGAAGCCTGACTTAAAGGGATTTAATTCTGCCCGGCAACTACCCCCGACAGGAGTTGAAACTTGCCCAGCAACTGCATTCACAGGCCTAGCCTGCCTTCTGCTGCCCCCACCAAAAAGAGATTACACCTCTCTGATTGAATCAGGGGAGGGGTACCTGGGACTGCAGGGAAACAGAACAATGACCTTCCCTTGGCTCAAAGCAATAGCTAAATCAGGAGGTCGTAAATGACTTCCTCTTGGAAGGAACTGGGAGGGGCACTGCCTCTGTGAGCCAGCTGAGCTTGGAGGAAGTGGACAAACCAGAAATTCCCCCATGTGCTTTGGGACTTAACTACAACCATCTGGGCCAGAGCATAATTTTAAAAAGATGGATAATTCATAGTACAAAATTGTCAATAATATTATTATTCCTGTGATTTTTCTGTGCACATTTTAAGAGGTGTTAGGACTCTGTGGTATGTTCTGGGGGGTAGTAGCGGAAAATAGGGTATTACTCCAAATGTCTGTATGTTAAAAAATCTGACACTTCATCATCTTATGCCCATATTCCTTGCGCACATTTGTGTAAATTCTGGAAAAATTTAGATATTGTGTTCTGGATGAAAAGGGCAGAATTCTGTCAGACGTGGACACAACATCTTACAAAGACAGGGATCAGATGGTTTGGCGCTACAGAAAATATGTTTAACTGGACATATAATATTAGAAAAATTGTACATAGATAAATATGCATTTGAATCAAAAATAGATCTGTGTGCAAAGTGACAAGTGGAGGATTCTCTGACCCATAAACATACCTCTTCACAATGACACTCCATTTCCTACCCCCAATCAAGGGAGAGAGGAGAATTTGGCCAATGATAAGTTGTGAGGGGCAGGCTTAGTTATGCCCACGCCCACACCCATTTTGGTGATGCAATTTCTGCTATAAGTAAGAATGGCAAGCCTTAGTGGGAGACTTCCAGATTCACTCATCACCTGAACATTGGCGGGTCGCTCTGCACAAGAAAACCAGACTCCAGATTCCAGAACTTTGAAGCAGAGGGCCTCCTGCAAGCTGAACTCTTCTCAGCTGGCCTTCCAATCTTGCAAACTGATTTTACCCCAGACTTCCAAGGGCCACATCAGAATAAAACAGCCGGGCTATGCTGTTTCTGCTTTTTTGCCAAGAACGTTTGCCGGAACCAGAGACCCAGACCAGAACACTGTGCCAAGACCAGACCAGACCGCTGTGCAGTGCCGATAGCAGACCAGACCAGACCGCTGTGCAGTGCCAGACCCAGACCAGAGGCCACGCTGTGAGCAGAACCAGTGGCGGCCTATTCCAGACCAAAATTAGGAGTGAGTATCCACCTGTCCAGAACTGCATAGACATCGTGTGTCCATTCTGTGATTTCAAAGCTGTGAAAATGTCATTTGTCATTCTGAATCTTTACTTAATTTCTGAAAATCTACCTCCACAAAAACGTCTGTATCTTTTGAACCGTATGGCCTAGAAGTGAGATTTAACTTTCATTGTAAAGCTAAGAACCTAAGTTTTCCAGTGAACCTAATACGACATCCTTATAGTTTTTCCATAATCGCGATTGATGCACTTGGAAAAAGTGCAGCAAATTGAAAACTGGCTCAATTTCACCACTTGTAAAAATAGCTGCTTCTTGCTTTCCACTGCTGAAATTCTTTTTCACTCTGATAATCATTCCTGAATCATTGCTAGTGTTGACCTGAACTAATTCAAAGTAGCTATCACCTACCCTGAATCTCCTTTAGAAAATTAAAATAATTTTTAGCATATTTTTCATTTCATTACAAATCACATGTAAACGTATTTTTGACTGTTCAAAAGCATACCGGTTGCTGTAAGCTTGCTGGGGGGAACTGAACTGCTTTTGATTGTATTCCTGAAAACCTGTGTGCCCTCATTTCCATCCCTTCATATTGCATAGGGGGGGAGTGAGTTGTCATAAAGAAAAAAGTGATCATCTTACCTATTTTTGAAACCATATCAGTTTATTTCTGTGCTGCATTCTTTTCATCATTGATTTTCATTGAAACCATACAAAGTATTCTCTGCTACCTTATCCTTTCTATACCAACTCCTAAGTAATTAAAGAATTGTGCTACTATAATATTATCCATTGTTGATCACTGTCATATTCATGAGTGCTATCAAATGTTAATTTATTCATAAAAGTGTGATATATATATATATTGTTTAATTTTTCAAATAAATCTTTTAATTTGCAAAACAAACCTACTTCTTGGCTCAGTGAGGTCAGGGGGATTCAAAGAGAGGGGCGTTATATAAGGGTTCATCATCCAGATTTATGAACTTGTCATAAAAATATATAAATAAGGGCTTCCATTGGGCATCCCAGACTAGGCATTGACTTAGTTGGAGTGCTGAATTGAAGTCACTTACAAAGGCCATTCCCTGGTGCTTTTTAGCCCGTGAGACAGAGTGAGTGGAAGTAGACAGCTGCGGGTACCAGGCGGCAGGCAGTTCGGCAAGCAAGGCTGGACAGACGTCTGCAGGCTGACGGGCGTGGCGGTTTGTGCCAAGAATTGTTGTCTCTGTGCTGGTTAGTGGATCTGGAATGCTGGTCCAGGTGTCTCAGATGGCTCTGGTGACTGTGACTTGACAACAGTCAGCAGTGCAGCCGGATGTGGTTCGAGGACTTGACTGTCTAGAAATTGTCCTTAAAAAGATGGATGCTGGATGATTCTTGAGTGGCACTCCTCTTAGCTTCTTCGCAGGGCTCATTTCCTCTAAAGGTGGATGGCCAAAAAATCAGGAGGGTGTTAGCAGACAACAGCCTTGTCCCTTGTCCAGAGACACTCTGGTGCTTCCCACCTAGAAAGCTTGCTGTCCGAACCTAGCAGGACACACTGTGTGCTGTCTGGGTACCGGTTCTGGTGCTGCTGGACGGGTCCTTTGATTCTGGTGTCTCCAGCTGTTCCCTGGGAGATGTTTAGGGGAGGGATCTTGCTTCCCTATTGGAACTCCTGTTCATCCTTCACTTGTCTGAAGATGTCAAAATGTGGTCATATTCATTCAAATATTTACACCAAATCAGTATTCATTACAGGTTGACATGCCCGTTTTATCGTATAGATGGTCAGACAACCACCAAGCCTTCGTTGGGATGACTGAAATGTTCCAAAAGAAAGGTACACAGGATCGATTTCATGAATGTCAGGCAAAGAAGATCACGACAAGGAACAACGAGCCTAATGCCTGAAAGCACAAATATAGTGCTATTCTAAAGTATTGACAGAAATTAACAAATTCATGTGTTTGGCAATTTTAAGGGATCTGGACGGTACATACACACACACATATATATGAAACAAATTCAAATATGGTTATTTGATAGAAAGACAATGATAAAGTAAAAATAGTCTGTAACAATCAACACATACATTGGGTTGATTTTTCAAATGTAAAAGTCAAACACACCATGGCTGCCTTGTATCATAAATGAAACATAAAAGAATAAACTAATAAAAACCAATCACAGGCAAAGAAAGCATATTTGACAACATTAAGACAATGCAAAAAGATGCAAATAAAACTAAATACGTATGGAGATGTAAACAGCAATTTTGGAGAGATACACCGAAGTATAGAGTGTAACCTGTCTAATATAGTTTAAATGTAACCAGTCTTGTTTTAAGACAAGCCTTTGTAAATTTGAAGTGAGTGGATGATGCTATAGATTGTATGTTGTCGACTCAAGTACTTGAGTTTCGGGCCAATGAAAGTGTGCACATTTTGGCAAACAATTGACCCAGCACTCACCAGGACGTGCACAGGACAAGTTCAAGCAGCATACAGTGGTGTGTGAGTCAATTCAGATCGTCTGTGGTTCCCAGCAACAGTAGAGTTCTGAAAAAGGCAGATCCAGTAGAATGAGTGTGGGAGTGAATTCACTAGGGTTCAAGTATTGTGTAAAAATATTGAATGAGCACAAGCATTCAGCTGTATATGGGTGAATAGAGTACCTGGAAAGGTCCGAAAAGGTTAAATTAATTTTCATGTGGGTGGTTTCGCTCTATATTGAAGATGGAATCCCACCATCAAATCCGTCAATGTGGAAAAACAGCACTGCGTCTAGGAATATACCAGATAAACTCATGGGAAAATGAGAAAAAATGTGCAATGTAATTGATGGATATATAGAGGGTAGGAGTGAACAGGACATGGGTGATTTATATAATAGGTAGTGCAAAACTGTAAAAGTGGACGAAATCCACATTTAAACCAATGCTTGTTGATGAAAGAATTCAAGATGGAACATGACTGTGCAAGCCAACCTTGAGTATGGGCCAAAAGGCTGTTGCATGGACATAAGTCAAGAAATAGTGTAGTCCCTGTGGCGTCACCATATGGGGTGGGTGTGTGGAGGAGCAGGCATCGTTAGAGGGTGTGCACCAGTCGCCGGATGTTCCTGGGATGCAGCACATATAAACGGCAACCTGTGCTGGAAACATAAGCACAGCCCATGCACAGAGTGGGGACCTTTTGTAAGGTTAAACTATGTGTAATCTAATCTGGGATGGTTCAGTGAATAAACACAGCCCAGCAAAGAAGATTCTGTATTACAAAGACCTTATCCTCTTATTCGGCCTCGAGGACCAAATATGTTGTGCTCTTGCAAACAAAATTAATTTATATATGATGCATCACCCATCATCAATAAGGGGTTGAATTCTTAGAGTTTCACATTGGGGATCAACGATGCCCAGGGGCCGTCTTAATTTACCACCCTACTCTTGCAGCACAGGGATATGTGCTGTAAACGCATTTCCAACATTTCACCAAAGTTGAAATTGATTATACCTTTGAAGGCTCAAATAATCCTCAACCTCCACTACGTCTTGGGAATTGCTCGATGTACTTTGTAGTGGCTGATGTGTGTTTGATGTTGACAGATACACCTGGAATTTGGCTGTGACTGACTGCAAAGGTGTACTACCACTAGCATGTCTTTATTCAGTCTGTGATAATTGCATGTGTTCATCAATGTCTGCACCCTCCTTTTCTATCTTGTTGTCTCCCTCACTATCTGAGGTATCCTCAAAGAAATAGGTCTGAGTCTCAATCTTCAATCAGGGTACAGAGCATAATAGTTGTCATATTTGTCATTGGTGTTTATTCCAAGGAAATCAGAGTTGGGTCATTTTCAGAAATCGTCTCGTGTTCATCATGCAACTAAAATGTCACTGTTGAGCTGATGACTGGACGCAGGATGTTTCTTCCCCAGCATTTGCTTTACAGGACCCAAGAGCAAACATTGATCAATGCCTCCACAACTCATGAGTATGTTGAAAATTTAAGGAAACACCTTCAACATGCTTTTGCCTATGCTCAGCGAAAACCTAGAAAGATCAGCCGATAGCATGAAGACTCATTATGATTTGAAGACAACTTGGAAAGAATACAATGTGGGAGACCGGGTCTGTCTATACAATTTCCAAAGGAACCAGGCCAAACAGCAGAAATTTCTACCTACATGCAAGCGACCTTTTGAAATTGTAGACAAGATCTCATCAGTTGCCCACAAGATCCGCATCTCCAAAGGCAGTTTGACGGAAGGGGAAGACAAGTGGGTCCATATTAATCAGCTAAATTGTTGCCATCCCAGGCTCACTCTGCAACAACTGGAGGAGTCCTCTGCAATCCCAGAGGGGGCCGCTCCAGATTAATAAATTTCCAACCCTAAAATATCCCCCATATAGTCTCTAAAATATAATGATAAGAATGCAAATGTCTCCTGATTGATAAAATGTATATGTTCACCCCACCAGATTAATAGTGGTGGGGAAATGTCTACGAATATGTTTCTGCTGCTTTTGCTTTGTCATCCTAGGTGAGAAGAGAGAGAGATAAACCATGGAGACTGCCCAAGGCGGACGACCCAGGGACCGGGAGCAAAGATCCGATGGGCCCGGGGTACCGCCCAATACTCACAGTCAGAACCAGTTGGGAGAACCAGAGGATCCAGCACCGAGGAGCAGAAGCAGATGACCCTCTTCGCGTGGATCAAAACATCCTTTGCACCCGACTCCCCCTCGACTCGAAATCAAAGCGCAGTCGGGGAGGGGGGCTTGTCAGGTGTATTGACCCATGTTCGAGTTATTATGCTGGAACATTTGGTGCTGTGGGCTTAGAAAATCCAATCCACCCACCAGTGAGAGCGTGATGGGCCAGAAGCGCCATGAGTGAAACGTGGTGCCAAAGGAAAAACAGCAGGCCTGTTAGCTCAAAAAGCGCTTTGAAATCACCTTTGTTTCTCTGAATGCAAGCTCAAAATGACTATTTCAAACATTGCAAGATATTCAAAAATCTTACTGAACACCAGCAGGCGTCTGGTAGAATGAAGTCTTGTGTGCCTACAAAATCTGGAAAGATGAAGAGCCTAAAATAATGTTCATAACAAAACTGGCTGAGCTGTGGATGTCAGCAGCTCAAGTGAAATTGGATTTAAAGCCACTAAAATCGAAATGTTTAAAATAAATGAGTGACCTACTTTTGAGTGTCACATAGGTTGCAACTGTTTAAATGTCATAGTTTTGAACTTAGAATCAGCGTTCTAGCTGCATGTGTAAAAATTGTAAGTTTGATTTGAATGAAGAAAAATTGGAACAAAAGTGACATTTGACTGAAGCCTGACTTAAAGGGATTGAATTCTGCCCGGCAACTACCCCCGACAGGAGTTGAAACTTGCCCAGCAACTGCATTCACAGGCCTAGCCTGCCTTGTGCTGCCCCCACCAAAAAGAGATTACACCTCTCTGATTGAATCAGGGGAGGGGTACCTGGGACTGCAGGGAAACAGAACAATGACCTTCCCTTGGCTCAAAGCAATTGCTAAATCAGGAGGTCGTAAATGACTTCCTCTTGGAAGGAACTGGGAGGGGCACTGCCTCTGTGAGCCAGCTGAGCTTGGAGGAAGTGGACAAACCAGAAATTCCCCCATGTGCTTTGGGACTTAACTACAACCATCTGGGCCAGAGCATAATTTTAAAAAGATGGATAATTCATAGTACAAAATTGTCAAAATTATATAAATAATATTATTATTCCTGTGATTTTTCTGTGCACATTTTAAGAGGTGTTAGGACTCTGTGGTATGTTCTGGGGGGTAGTAGCGGAAAATAGGGTATTACTCCAAATGTCTGTATGTTAAAAAATCTGACACTTCATCATCTGATGCCCATATTCCTTGCGCACATTTGTGTAAATTCTGGAAAAAATTTAGATATTGTGTTCTGGATGAAAAGGGCAGAATTCTGTCAGACGTGGACACAACATCTTACAAAGACAGGGATCAGATGGTTTGGCGCTACAGAAAATATGTTTAACTGTACATATAATATTAGAAAAATTGTACATAGATAAATATGCATTTGAATCAAAAATAGATTTGTGTGCAAAGTGACAAGTGGAGGATTCTCTGATCCATAAACATACCTCTTCACAATGACACTCCATTTCCTTCCCCCAATCAAGGGAGAGAGGAGAATTTGGCCAATGATAAATTGTGAGGGGCAGGCTTAGTTATGCCCACGCACACACCCATTTTGGTGATGCAATTTCTGCTATAAGTAAGGATGGCAAGCCTTAGTGGGAGACTTCCAGATTCACTCATCACCTGAACATTGGCGGGTCGCTCTGCACAAGAAAACCAGACTCCAGATTCCAGAACTTTGAAGCAGATGGCCTACTGCAAGCTGAACTCTTTTCAGCTGGCCTTCCAATCTTGCAAACTGATTTTACCCCAGACTTCCAAGGGCCACATCAGAATAAAACAGCCGGGCTATGCTGTTTCTGATTTTTTGCCAAGAACGTTTGCCGGAACCAGAGACCCAGACCAGACCGCTGTGCCAAGACCAGACCAGACCGCTGTGCAGTGCCGATAGCAGACCAGACCAGACCGCTGTGCAGTGCCAGACCGAGACCAGAGGCCACGCTGTGAGCAGAACCAGTGGCGGCCTATTCCAGACCAAAATTAGGAGTGAGTATCCACCTGTCCAGAACTGCATAGACATCGTGTGTCCATTCTGTGATTTCAAAGCTGTGAAAGTGTCATTTGTCATTCTGAATCTTTACTTCATTTCTGAAAATCTACCTCCACAAAAACGTCTGTATCTTTTGAACCGTATGGCCTAGAAGTGAGATTTAACTTTCATTTTAAAGCTAAGAACCTAAGCTTTCCAGTGAACCAAATACGACATCCTTATAGTTTTTCCATAATCACGATTGATGCACTTGGAAAAAGTGCAGCAAATTGAAAACTGGCTCAATTTCACCACTTGTAAAAATAGCTGATTCTTGATTTCCACTGCTGAAATTCTTTTTCACTCTGATAATCATTCCTGAATCATTGCTAGTGTTGACCTGAACTATTTTTGACTGTTCAAAAGCATACCGGTTGCTGTAAGCTTGCTGGGGGAACTGAACTGCTTTTGATTGTATTCCTGAAAACCTGTGTACCCTCATTTCCATCCCTTCATATTGCATAGGGGGGGAGTGAGTTGTCATAAAGAAAAAAGTGATCATCTTATCTATTGTTGAAACCATATCAGTTTATTTCTGTGCTGCATTCTTTCCATCATTGATTTTCATTGAAACCATACAAAGTATTCTCTGCTACCTTATCCTTTCTATACCAACTCCTAAGTAATTAAAGAATTGTGCTACTATAATATTATCCATTGTTGATCACTGTCATATTCATGAGTGCTATCAAATGTTAATTTATTCATAAAAGTGTGATATATATATATATATTGTTTAATTTTTCGAATAAATCTTTTAATTTGCAAAACAAACCTACTTCTTGGCTCAGTGAGGTCAGGGGGATTCAAAGAGAGGGGCGTTATATAAGGGTTCATCATCCAGATTTATGAACTTGTCATAAAAATATATAAATAAGGGCTTCCATTGGGCATCCCAGACTAGGCATTGACTTAGTTGGAGTGCTGAATTGAAGTCACTTACAAAGGCCATTCCCTGGTGCTTTTTAGCCCGTGAGACAGAGTGAGTGGAAGTAGACAGCTGCGGGTACCAGGCGGCAGGCAGTTCGGCAAGCGAGGCTGGACAGACGTCTGCAGGCTGACGGGCGTGGCGGTTTGGGCCAAGAATTGTTGTCTCTGTGCTGGTTGGTGGATCTGGAATGCTGGTCGAGGTGTCTCAGACGGCTCTGGTGACTGTGACTTGACAACATTCAGCAGTGCAGCCGGATGTGGTTCGAGGACTTGACTGTCTAGAAATTGTCCTTAAAAAGATGGATGCTGGATGATGCTTGAGTGGCACTCCTCTTAGCTTCTTCGCAGGGCTCATTTCCTCTAAAGGTGGATGGCCAAAAAATCAGGAGGGTGTTAGCAGACAACAGCCTTGTCCCTTGTCCAGAGACACTCTGGTGCTTCCCACCTAGAAAGCTTGCTGTCAGAACCTAGCAGGACACACTGTGTGCTGTCTGGGTACCGGTTCTGGTGCTGCTGGACGGGTCCTTTGATTCCGGTATCTCCAGCTGTTCCCTTGGAGATGTTTAGGGGAGGGATCTTGCTTCCCTATTGGAACTCCTGTTCTTCCTTCACTTGTCTGAAGATGTCAAAATGTGGTCATATTCATTCAAATATTTACACCAAATCAGTATTCATTACAGGTTGACATGCCCGTTTTATCGTATAGATGGTCAGACAACCACCAAGCCTTCGTTGGGATGACTGAAATGTTCCAAAAGAAAGGTACACAGGATCGATTTCATGAATGTCAGGCAAAGAAGATCACGACAAGGAACAACGAGCCTTATGCCTGAAAGCACAAATATAGTGCTATTCTAAAGTATTGACAGAAATTAACGAATTCATGTGTTTGGCAATTTTAAGGGATCTGGACGGTACATACACACACACACATATATATGAAACAAATTCAAATATGGTTATTTGATAGAAAGACAATGATAAAGTAAAAATAGTCTGTAACAATCAACACATAAATTGGGTTGATTTTTCAAATGTAAAAGTCAAACACACCATGGCTGCCTTGTATCATAAATGAAACATAAAAGAATAAACTAATAAAAACCAATCACAGGCAAAGAAAGCATATTTGACAACATTAAGACAATGCAAAAAGATGCAAATAAAACTAAATACGTATGGAGATGTAAACAGCAATATTGGAGAGATACACCGAAGTATAGAGTGTAACCTGTCTAATACAGTTTAAATGTAACCAGTCTTGTTTTAAGACAAGCCTTTGTCAATTTGAAGTGAGTGGATGATGCTATAGATTGTATGTTGTCGACTCAAGTACTTGAGTTTCGGGCCAATGAAAGTGTGCACATTTTGGCAAACAATTGACAAAGCACTCACCAGGACGTGCACAGGACAAGTTCAAGCAGCATACAGTGGTGTGTGAGTCAATTCAGATCGTCTGTGGTTCCCAGCAACAGTAGAGTTCTGAAAAAGGCAGATCCAGTAGAATGAGTGTGGGAGTGAATTCACTAGGGTTCAAGTATCGTGTAAAAATATTGAATGAGCACAAGCATTCAGCTGTGTATGGGTGAATAGAGTACCTGGAAAGGTCCGAAAAGGTTAAATTAATTTTCATGTGGGTGGTTTCGGTCTATATTGAAGATGGAATCACACCATCAAATCCGTCAATGTGGAAAAACAGCACTGCGTCTAGGAATATACCAGATAAACTCATGGGAAAATGAGAAAAAATGTGCAATGTAATTGATGGATATTATTATTATTATTATTATTTTATATAGAGGGTAGGAGTGAACAGGACATGGGTGATTTATATAATAGGTAGTGCAAAACTGTAAAAGTGGACGAAATCCACATTTAAACCAATGCTTGATGATGAAAGAATTCAAGATGGAACATGACTGTGCAAGCCAACCTTGAGTATGGGCCAAAAGGCTGTTGCATGGACATAAGTCAAGAAATAGTGTAGTCCCTGTGGCGTCACCATATGGGGTGGGTGTGTGGAGGAGCAGGCATCGTTAGAGGGTGTGCACCAGTCGCCGGATTTTCCTGTGATGCAGCACATATAAACGGCAACCTGTGCTGGAAACATAAGCACAGCCCATGCACAGAGTGGGGACCTTTCGTAAGGTTAAACTATGTGTAATCTAATCTGGGATGGTTCAGTGAATAAACACAGCCCAGCAAAGAAGATTCTGTATTACAAAGACCTTATCCTCTTATTCGGCCTCGAGGACCAAATATGTTGTGCTCTTGCAAACAAAATTTTTTATATATGATGCATCACCCATCATCAATAAGGGGTTGAATTCTTAGAGTTTCACATTGGGGATCAACGATGCCCAGGGGCCGTCTTAATTTACCACCCTACTCTTGCAGCACAGGGATATGTGCTGTAAACGCATTTCCAACATTTTACCAAAGTTGAAATTGATTATACCTTTGTAGGCTCAAATAAGCCTCAACCTCCACTACGTCTTGGGAATTGCTCGATGTACTTTGTAGTGGATGATGTGTGTTTGATGTTGACAGATACACCTGGAATTTGGCTGTGACTGACTGCAAAGGTGTACTACCACTAGCATGTCTTTATTCAGTCTGTGATAATTGCATGTGTTCATCAATGTCTGCACCCTCCTTTTCTATCTTGTTGTCTCCCTCACTATCTGAGGTATCCTCAAAGAAATAGGTCTGAGTCTCAATCTTCAATCAGGGTACAGAGCATAATAGTTGTCATGTTTGTCATTGGTGTTTATTCCAAGGAAATCAGAGTTGGGTCATTTTCAGAAATCGTCTCGTGTTCATCATGCAACTAAAATGTCACTGTTGAGCTGATGACTGGACGCAGGATGTTTCTTCCCCAGCATTTGCTTTACAGGACCCAAGAGCAAACATTGATCAATGCCTCCACAACTCATGAGTATGTTGAAAATTTAAGGAAACACCTTCAACATGCTTTTGCCTATGCTCAGCGAAAACCTAGAAAGATCAGCCAATAGCATGAAGACTCATTATGATTTGAAGACAACTAGGAAAGAATACAATGTGGGAGACCGGGTCTGTCTATACAATTTCCAAAGGAACCAGGCCAAACAGCAGAAATTTCTGCCTACATGGAAGGGACCTTTTGAAATTGTAGACAAGATCTCATCAGTCGCCCACAAGATCCGCATCTCCAAAGGCAGTTTGGCGGAAGGGGAAGACAAGTGGGTCCATATTAATCAGCTAAATTGTTGCCATCCCAGGCTCACTCTGCAACAACTGGAAGAGTCCTCTGCAATCCCAGAGGGGGCCGCTCCAGATTAATACATTTCCAACCCTAAAATATCCCCCATATAGTCTCTAAAATATAATGATAAGAATGCAAATGTCTCCTGATTGATAAAATGTATATGTTCACCCCACCAGATTAATAGTGGTGGGGAAATGTCTACGAATATGTTTCTGCCGCTTTTGCTTTGTCATCCTAGGTGAGAAGAGAGAGAGATAAAACATGGAGACTGCCCAAGGCGGACGACCCAGGGACCGGGAGCAAAGATCCGAGGGGCCCGGGGTACCGCCCAATACTCACAGTCAGAACCAGTTGGGAGAACCAGAGGATCCAGCACCGAGGAGAAGAAGCAGATGACCCTCTTCGCGTGGATCAAAACATCCTTTGCACCCGACTCCCCCTCGACTCGAAATCAAAGCGCAGTCGGGGAGGGGGGCTTGTCAGGTGTATTGACCCATGTTCGAGTTATTATGCTGGAACATTTGGTGCTGTGGGCTTAGAAAATCCAATCCACCCACCAGTGCGAGCGTGATGGGCCAGAAGCGCCATGAGTGAAACGTGGTGCCAAAGGAAAAACAGCAGGCCTGTTAGCTCAAAAAGCGCTTTGAAATCACCTTTGTTTCTCTGAATGCAAGCTCAAAATGCCTATTTCAAACATTGCAAGATATTCAAAAATCTTACTGAACACCAGCAGACGTCTGGTAGAACGAAGTCTTGTGTGCCTACAAAATCTGGAAAGATGAAGAGCCTAAAATAATGTTCATAACAAAACTGGCTGAGCTGTGGATGTCAGCAGCTCAAGTGAAATTGGATTTAAAGCCACTAAAATCGAAATGTTTAAAATAAATGAGTGACCTACTTTTGAGTGTCACATAGGTTGCAACTATTTAAATGTCATAGTTTTGAACTTAGAATCAGCGTTCTAGCTGCATGTGTAAAAATTGTAAGTTTGATTTGAATGAAGAAAAATTGGAACAAAAGTGACATTTGACTGAAGCCTGACTTAAAGGGATTGAATTCTGCCCGGCAAATACCCCCAACAGGAGTTGAAACTTGCCCAGCAACTGCATTCACAGGCCTAGCCTGCCTTGTGCTGCCCCCACCAAAAAGAGATTACACCTCTCTGATTGAATCAGGGGAGGGGTACCTGGGACTGCAGGGAAACAGAACAATGACCTTCCCTTGGCTCAAAGCAATTGCTAAATCAGGAGGTCGTAAATGACTTCCTCTTGGAAGGAACTGGGAGGGGCACTGCCTCTGTGAGCCAGCTGAGCTTGGAGGAAGTGGACAAACCAGAAATTCCCCCATGTGCTTTGGGATTTAACTACAACCATCTGAGCCAGAGCATAATTTTAAAAAGATGGATAATTCATAGTACAAAATTGTCAAAATTATATAAATAATATTATTATTCCTGTGATTTTTCTGTGCACATTTTAAGAGGTGTTAGGACTCTGTGGTATGTTCTGGGGGGTAGTAGCGGAAAATAGGGTATTACTCCAAATGTCTGTATGTTAAAAAATCTGACACTTCATCATCTTATGCCCATATTCCTTGCGCACATTTGTGTAAATTCTGGAAAAATTTAGATATTGTGTTCTGGATGAAAAGGGCAGAATTCTGTCAGACGTGGACACAACATCTTACAAAGACAGGGATCAGATGGTTTGGCGCTACAGAAAATATGTTTAACTGGACATATAATATTAGAAAAATTGTACATAGATAAATATGCATTTGAATCAAAAATAGATTTGTGTGCAAAGTGACAAGTGGAGGATTCTCTGACCCATAAACATACCTCTTCACAATGACACTCCATTTCCTACCCCCAATCAAGGGAGAGAGGAGAATTTGGCCAATGATAAATTGTGAGGGGCAGGCTTAGTTATGCCCACGCACACACCCATTTTGGTGATGCAATTTCTGCTATAAGTAAGGATGGCAAGCCTTAGTAGGAGACTTCCAGATTCACTCATCACCTGAACATTGGCGGGTCGCTCTGCACAAGAAAACCAGACTCCAGATTCCAGAACTTTGAAGCAGAGGGCCTACTGCAAGCTGAACTCTTCTCAGCTGGCCTTCCAATCTTGCAAACTGATTTTACCCCAGACTTCCAAGGGCCACATCAGAATAAAACAGCCGGGCTATGCTGTTTCTGCTTTTTTGCCAAGAACGTTTGCCGGAACCAGAGACCCAGACCAGAACACTGTGCCAAGACCAGACCAGACCGCTGTGCAGTGCCGATAGCAGACCAGACCAGACCGCTGTGCAGTGCCAGACCCAGACCAGAGGCCACGCTGTGAGCAGAACCAGTGGCGGCCTATTCCAGACCAAAATTAGGAGTGAGTATCCACCTGTCCAGAACTGCATAGACATCGTGTGTCCATTCTGTGATTTCAAAGCTGTGAAAGTGTCATTTGTCATTCTGAATCTTTACTTAATTTCTGAAAATCGACCTCCACAAAAACGTCTGTATCTTTTGAACCGTATGGCCTAGAAGTGAGATTTAACTTTCATTGTAAAGCTAAGAACCTAAGCTTTCCAGTGAACCTAATACGACATCCTTATAGTTTTTCCATAATTGCGATTGATGCACTTGGAAAAAGTGCAGCAAATTGAAAACTGGCTCAATTTCACCACTTGTAAAAATAGCTGCTTCTTGCTTTCCACTGCTGAAATTCTTTTTCACTCTGATAATCATTCCTGAATCATTGCTAGTGTTGACCTGAACTAATTCAAAGTAGCTATCACCTACCCTGAATCTCCTTTAGAAAATTAAAATAATTTTTAGCATATTTTTCATTTCATTACAAATCACATGTAAACGTATTTTTGACTGTTCAAAAGCATACCGGTTGCTGTAAGCTTGCTGGGGGGAACTGAACTGCTTTTGATTGTATTCCTGAAAACCTGTGTGCCCTCATTTCCATCCCTTCATATTGCATAGGGGGGGAGTGAGTTGTCATAAAGAAAAAAGTGATCATCTTATCTATTGTTGAAACCATATCAGTTTATTTCTGTGCTGAATTCTTTTCATCATTGATTTTCATTGAAACCATACAAAGTATTCTCTGCTACCTTATCCTTTCTATACCAACTCCTAAGTAATTAAAGAATTGTGCTACTATAATATTATCCATTGTAGATCACTGTCATATTCATGAGTGCTATCAAATGTTAATTTATTCATAAAAGTGTGATATATATATATATTGTTTAATTTTTCAAATAAATCTTTTAATTTGCAAAACAAACCTACTTCTTGGCTCAGTGAGGTCAGGGGGATTCAAAGAGAGGGGCGTTATATAAGGGTTCATCATCCAGATTTATGAACTTGTCATAAAAATATATAAATAAGGGCTTCCATTGGGCATCCCAGACTAGGCATTGACTTAGTTGGAGTGCTGAATTGAAGTCACTTACAAAGGCCATTCCCTGGTGCTTTTTAGATCGTGAGACAGAGTGATTGGAAGTAGACAGCTGCGGGTACCAGGCGGCAGGCAGTTCGGCAAGCGAGGCTGGACAGACGTCTGCAGGCTGACGGGCGTGGCGGTTTGGGCCAAGAATTGTTGTCTCTGTGCTGGTTGGTGGATCTGGAATGCTGGTCGAGGTGTCTCAGACGGCTCTGGTGACTGTGACTTGACAACAGTCAGCAGTGCAGCCGGATGTGGTTCGAGGACTTGACTGTCTAGAAATTGTCCTTAAAAAGATGGATGCTGGATGATGCTTGAGTGGCACTCCTCTTAGCTTCTTCGCAGGGCTCATTTCCTCTAAAGGTGGATGGCCCAAAACTCAGGAGGGTGTTAGCAGACAACAGCCTTGTCCCTTGTCCAGAGACACTCTGGTGCTTCCCACCTAGAAAGCTTGCTGTCAGAACCTAGCAGGACACACTGTGTGCTGTCTGGGTACCGGTTCTGGTGCTGCTGGACGGGTCCTTTGATTCCGGTATCTCCAGCTGTTCCCTGGGAGATGTTTAGGGGAGGGATCTTGCTTCACTATTGGAACTCCTGTTCTTCCTTCACTTGTCTGAAGATGTCAAAATGTGGTCATATTCATTCAAATATTTACACCAAATCAGTATTCATTACAGGTTGACATGCCCGTTTTATCGTATAGATGGTCAGACAACCACCAAGCCTTCGTTGGGATGACTGAAATGTTCCAAAAGAAAGGTACACAGGATCGATTTCATGAATGTCAGGCAAAGAAGATCACAACAAGGAACAACGAGCCTAATGCCTGAAAGCACAAATATAGTGCTATTCTAAAGTATTGACAGAAATTAACGAATTCATGTGTTTGGCAATTTTAAGGGATCTGGACAGTACATACACACACACATATATATGAAACAAATTCAAATATGGTTATTTGATAGAAAGACAATGATAAAGTAAAAATAGTCTGTAACAATCAACACATAAATTGGGTTGATTTTTCAAACGTAAAAGTCAAACACACCATGGCTGCCTTGTATCATAAATGAAACATAAAAGAATAAACTAATAAAAACCAATCACAGGCAAAGAAAGCATATTTGACAACATTAAGACAATGCAAAAAGATGCAAATAAAACTAAATACGTATGGAGATATAAACAACAATATTGGAGAGATACACCGAAGTATAGAGTGTAACCTGTCTAATACAGTTTAAATGTAACCAGTCTTGTTTTAAGACAAGCCTTTGTCAATTTGAAGTGAGTGGATGACGCTATAGATTGTATGTTGTCGACTCAAGTACTTGAGTTTCGGGCCAATGAAAGTGTGCACATTTTGGCAAACAATTGACCCAGCACTCACCAGGACGTGCACAGGACAAGTTCAAGCAGCATACAGTGGTGTGTGAGTAAATTCAGATCGTCTGTGGTTCCCAGCAACAGTAGAGTTCTGAAAAAGGCAGATCCAGTAGAATGAGTGTGGGAGTGAATTCACTAGGATTCAAGTACTGTGTAAATATATTGAATGAGCACAAGCATTCAGCTGTGTATGGGTGAATAGAGTACCTGTAAAGGTCCGAAAAGGTTAAATTAATTTTCATGTGGGTGGTTTCGGTCTATATTGAAGATGGAATCCCACCATCAAATCCGTCAATGTGGAAAAACAGCACTGCCTCTGGGAATATACCAGATAAACTCATGGGAAAATGAGAAAAAATGTGCAATGTAATTGATGGATATATAGAGGGTAGGAGTGAACAGGACATGGGTGATTTATATAATAGGTAGTGCGAAACTGTAAAAGTGGACGAAATCCACATTTAAACCAATGCTTGATGATGAAAGAATTCAAGATGGAACATGACTGTGCAAGCCAACCTTGAGTATGGGCCAAAAGGCTGTTGCATGGACATAAGTCAAGAAATAGTGTAGTCCCTGTGGCGTCACCATATGGGGTGGGTGTGTGGAGGAGCAGGCATCGTTAGAGGGTGTGCACCAGTCGCCGGATGTTCCTGGGATGCAGCACATATAAACGGCAACCTGTGCTGGAAACATAAGCACAGCCCACGCACAGAGTTGGGACCTTTTGTAAGGTTAAACTATGTGTAATCTAATCTGGGATGGTTCAGTGAATAAACACAGCCCAGCAAAGAAGATTCTGTATTACAAAGACCTTATCCTCTTATTCGGCCTCGAGGACCAAATATGTTGTGCTCTTGCAAACAAAATTAATTTATATATGATGCATCACCCATCATCAATAAGGGGTTGAATTCTTAGAGTTTCACATTGGGGATCAACGATGCCCAGGGGCCGTCTTAATTTACCACCCTACTCTTTCAGCACAGGGATATGTGCAGTAAACGCATTTCCAACATTTCACCAAAGTTGAAATTGATTATACCTTTGTAGGCTCAAATAAGCCTCAACCTCCACTACGTCTTGGGAATTGCTAGATGTTCTTTGTAGTGGCTGATGTGTGTTTGAGGTTGACAGATACACCTGGAATTTGGCTGTGACTGACTGCAAAGGTGTACTACCACTAGCATGTCTTTATTCAGTCTGTGATAATTGCATGTGTTCATCAATGTCTGCACCCTCCTTTTCTATCTTGTTGTCTCCCTCACTATCTGAGGTATCCTCAAAGAAATAGGTCTGAGTCTCAATCTTCAATCAGGGTACAGAGCATAATAGTTGTCATGTTTGTCATTGGTGTTTATTCCAAGGAAATCAGAGTTGGGTCATTTTCAGAAATCGTCTCGTGTTCATCATGCAACTAAAATGTCACTGTTGAGCTGATGACTGGACGCAGGATGTTTCTTCCCCAGCATTTGCTTTACAGGACCCAAGAGCAAACATTGATCAATGCCTCCACAACTCATGAGTATGTTGAAAATTTAAGGAAACACCTGCAACATGCTTTTGCCTATGCTCAGCAAAAACCTAGAAAGATCAGCCGATAGCATGAAGACTCATTATGATTTGAAGACAACTAGGAAAGAATACAATGTGGGAGACCGGGTCTGTCTATACAATTTCCAAAGGAACCAGGCCAAACAGCAGAAATTTCTGCCTACATGGAAGGGACCTTTTGAAATTGTAGACAAGATCTCATCAGTCGCCCAAAAGATCTGCATCTCCAAAGGCAGTTTGGCGGAAGGGGAAGACAAATGGGTCCATATTAATCAGCTAAAGTGTTGCCATCCCAGGCACACTCTGCAACAACTGGAGGAGTCCTCTGCAATCCCAGAGGGGGCCGCTCCAGATTAATAAATTTCCAACCCTAAAATATCCCCCATATAGTCTCTAAAATATAATATAATGATAAGAATGCAAATGTCTCCTGATTGATAAAATGTATATGTTCACCCCACAAGATTAATAGTGGTGGGGAAATGTCTACGAATATGTTTCTGCCGCTTTTGCTTTGTCATCCTAGGTGAGAAGAGAGAGAGATAAACCATGGAGACTGCCCAAGGCAGACGACCCAGGGACCGGGAGCAAAGATCCGAGGGGCCCGGGGTACCGCCCAATACTCCCAGTCAGAACCAGTTGGGAGAACCAGAGGATCCAGCACCGAGGAGAAGAAGCAGATGACCCTCTTCGCGTGGATCAAAACATCCTTTGCACCCGACTCCCCCTCAACTCGAAATCAAAGCGCAGTCGGGCAGGGGGAGCTTGTCAGGTGTATTGACCCATGTTCGAGTTATTATGCTGCAACATTTGGTGCTGTGGGCTTAGAAAATCCAATCCACCCACCAGTGCGAGCGTGATGGGCCAGAAGCGCCATGAGTGAAACGTGGTGCCAAAGGAAAAACAGCAGTGCCTGTTAGCTCAAAAAGCGCTTTGAAATCACCTTTGTTTCTCTGAATGCAAGCTCAAAATGCCTATTTCAAACATTGCAAGATATTCAGAAATCTTACTGAACACCAGCAGACGTCTGGTAGAATGAAGTCTTGTGTGCCTACAAAATCTGGAAAGATGAAGAGCCTAAAATAATGTTCATAACAAAACTGGCTGAGCTGTGGATGTCAGCAGCTCAAGTGAAATTGGATTTAAAGCCACTAAAATCGAAATGTTTAAAATAAATGAGTGACCTACTTTTGAGTGTCACATAGGTTGCAACTGTTTAAATGTCATAGTTTTGAACTTAGAATCAGCATTCTAGCTGCATGTGTAAAAATTGTAAGTTTGATTTGAATGAAGAAAAATTGGAACAAAAGTGATATTTGGCTGAAGCCTGGCTTAAAGGGATTGAATTCTGCCCGGCAACTACCCCCGACAGGAGTTGAAACTTGCCCAGCAACTGCATTCACAGGCCTAGCCTGCCTTCTGCTGCCCTCACCAAAAAGAGATTACACCTCTCTGATTGAATCAGGGGAGGGGTACCTGGGACTGCAGGGAAACAGAACAATGACCTTCCCTTGGCTCAAAGCAATTGCTAAATCAGGAGGTCGTAAATGACTTCCTCTTGGAAGGGACTGGGAGGGGCACTGCCTCTTTGAGCCAGCTGAGCTTGGAGGAAGTGGACAAACCAGAAATTCCCCCATGTGATTTGGGACTTAACTACAACCATCTGGGCCAGAGCATAATTTTAAAAAGTTGGATAATTCATAGTACAAAATTGTCAAAATTATATAAATAATATTATTATTCCTGTGATTTTTCTGTGCACATTTTAAGAGGTGTTAGGACTCTGTGGTATGTTCTGGGGGGTAGTAGCGGAAAATAGGGTATTACTCCAAATTTCTGTATGTTACAAAATCTGACACTTCATCATCTGATGCCCATATTCCTTGCGCACATTTGTGTAAATTCTGGAAAAATTTAGATATTGTGTTCTGGATGAAAAGGGCAGAATTCTGTCAGACGTGGAAACAACATCTTACAAAGACAGGGATCAGATGGTTTGGCGCTACAGAAAATATGTTTAACTGGACATATAATATTAGAAAAATTGTACATAGATAAATATGCATTTGAATCAAAAATAGATTTGTGTGCAAAGTGACAAGTGGAGGATTCTCTGACCCATAAACATACCTCTTCACAATGACACTCCATTTCCTTCCCCCAATCAAGGGAGAGAGGAGCATTTGGCCAATGATAAATTGTGAGGGGCAGGCTTAGTTATGCCCACGCACACACCCATTTTGGTGATGCAATTTCTGCTATAAGTAAGGATGGCAAGCCTTAGTGGGAGACTTCCAGATTCACTCATCACCTGAACATTGGCGAGTCGCTCTGCACAATAAAACCAGACTCCAGATTCCAGAACTTTGAAGCAGAGGGCCTACTGCAAGCTGAACTCTTCTCAGCTGGCCTTCCAATCTTGCAAACTGATTTTACCCCAGACTTCCAAGGGCCACATCAGAATAAAACAGCCGGGCTATGCTGTTTCTGCTTTTTTGCCAAGAACGTTTGCCGGAACCAGAGACCCAGACCAGACCGCTGTGCCAAGACCAGACCAGACCGCTGTGCAGTGCCGATAGCAGACCAGACCAGACCGCTGTGCAGTGCCAGACCCAGACCAGAGGCCACGCTGTGAGCAGAACCAGTGGCGGCCTATTCCAGACCAAAATTAGGAGTGAGTATCCACCTGTCCAGAACTGCATAGACATCGTGTGTCCATTCTGTGATTTCAAAGCTGTGAAAGTGTCATTTGTCATTCTGAATCTTTACTTCATTTCTGAAAATCTACCTCCACAAAAAACGTCTGTATCTTTTGAACCGTATGGCCTAGAAGTGAGATTTAACTTTCATTTTAAAGCTAAGAACCTAAGCTTTCCAGTGAACCTAATACGACATCCTTATAGTTTTTCCATAATCGCGATTGATGCACTTGGAAAAAGTGCAGCAAATTGAAAACTGGCTCAATTTCACCACTTGTAAAAATAGCTGCTTCTTGCTTTCGACTGCTGAAATTCTTTTTCACTCTGATAATCATTCCTGAATCATTGCTAGTGTTGACCTGAACTAATTCAAAGTAGCTATCACCTACCCTGAATCTCCTTTAGGAAATTAAAATCAATTTTAGCATATTTTTCACTTCATTACAAATCACATGTAAACGTATTTTTGACTGTTCAAAAGCATACCGGTTGCTGTAAGCTTGCTGGGGGGAACTGAACTGCTTTTGATTGTATTCCTGAAAACCTGTGTGCCCTCATTTCCATCCCTTCATATTGCATAGGGGGGGAGTGAGTTGTCATAAAGAAAAAAGTGATCATCTTATCTATTGTTGAAACCATATCAGTTTATTTCTGTGCTGCATTCTTTCCATCATTCATTTTCATTGAAACCATACAAAGTATTCTCTGCTACCTTATCTTTTCTATACCAACTCCTAAGTAATTAAAGAATTGTGCTACTATAAAATTATCCATTGTTGATCACTGTCATATTCATGAGTGCTATCAAATGTTAATTTATTCATAAAAGTTTGATATATATATATTGTTTAATTTTTCAAATAAATCTTTTAATTTGCAAAACAAACCTACTTCTTGGCTCAGTGAGGTCAGGGGGATTCAAAGAGAGGGGCGTTATATAAGGGTTCATCATCCAGATTTATGAACTTGTCATAAAAATATATAAATAAGGGCTTCCATTGGGCATCCCAGACTAGGCATTGACTTAGTTGGAGTGCTGAATTGAAGTCACTTACAAAGGCCATTCCCTGGTGCTTTTCAGCCCGTGAGACAGAGTGAGTGGAAGTAGACAGCTGCGGGTACCAGGCGGCAGGCAGTTCGGCAAGCGAGGCTGGACAGACGTCTGCAGGCTGACTGGCGTGGCGGTTTGGGCCAAGAATTGTTGTCTCTGAGCTAGTTGGTGGATCTGGAATGCTGGTCGAGGTGTCTCAGACGGCTCTGGTGACTGTGACTTGACAACAGTCAGCAGTGCAGCCGGATGTGGTTCGAGGACTTGACTGTCTAGAAATTGTCCTTAAAAAGATGGATGCTGGATGATGCTTGAGTGGCACTCCTCTTAGCTTCTTCGCAGGGCTCATTTCCTCTAAAGGTGGATGGCCCAAAACTCAGGAGGGTGTTAGCAGACAACAGCCTTGTCCCTTGTCCAGAGACACTCTGGTGCTTCCCACCTAGAAAGCTTGCTGTCAGAACCTAGCAGGACACACTGTGTGCTGTCTGGGTACCGGTTCTGGTGCTGCTGGACGGGTCCTTTGATTCCGGTATCTCCAGCTGTTCCCTGGGAGATGTTTAGGGGAGGGATCTTGCTTCCCTATTGGAGCTCCTGTTCTTCCTTCACTTGTCTGAAGATGTCAAAATGTGGTCATATTCATTCAAATATTTACACCAAATCAGTATTCATTACAGGTTGACATGCCCGTTTTATCGTATAGATTGTCAGACAACCACCAAGCCTTCGTTGGGATGACTGAAATGTTCCAAAAGAAAGGTACACAGGATCGATTTCATGAATGTCAGGCAAAGAAGACCACGACAAGGAACAACAAGCCTAATGCCTGAAAGCACAAATATAGTGCTATTCTAAAGTATTGACAGAAATTAACAAATTCATGTGTTTGGCAATTTTAAGGGATCTGGACGGTACATACACACACACATACATATGAAACAAATTCAAATATGGTTATTTGATAGAAAGACAATGATAAAGTAAAAATAGTCTGTAACAATCAACACATAAATTGGGTTGATTTTTCAAACGTAAAAGTCAAACACACCATGGCTGCCTTGTATCATAAATGAAACATACAAGAATAAACTAATAAAAACCAATCACAGGCAAAGAAAGCATATTTGACAACATTAAGACAGTGCAAAAAGATGCAAATAAAACTAAATACGTAGTCTTGTTTTAAGACAAACCTTTGTCAATTTGAAGTGAGTGGATGATGCTATAGGTTGTATGTTGTCGACTCAAGTACTTGAGTTTCGGGCCAATGAAAGTGTGCACATTTTTGCCAACAATTGACCCAGCACTCACCAGGACGTGCACAGGACAAGTTCATGCAGCATACAGTGGTGTGTGAGTCAATTCAGATCGTCTGTGGTTCCCAGCAACAGTAGAGTTCTGAAAAAGGCAGATCCAGTAGAATGAGTGTGGGAGTGAATTCACTAGGGTTCAAGTACTGTGTAAAAATATTGAATGAGCACAAGCATTCAGCTGTGTATGGGTGAATAGAGTACCTGGAAAGGTCCGAAAAGGTTAAATTAATTTGCATGTGGGTGGTTTCGGTCTATATTGAAGATGGAATCCCACCATCAAATCCTTCAATGTGGAAAAACAGCACTGCGTCTGGGAATATACCAGATAAACTCATGGGAAAATGAGAAAAAATGTGCAATGTAATTGATGGATATATAGAGGGTAGGAGTGAACAGGACATGGGTGATTTATATAATAGGTAGTGCAAAACTGGAAAAGTGGACAAAATCCACATTTAAACCAATGCTTGATGATGAAAGAATTCAAGATGGAACATGACTGTGCAAGCCAACCTTGAGTATTGGCCAAAAGGCTGTTGCATGGACATAAGTCAAGAAATAGTGTAGTCCCTGTGGCGTCACCATATGGGGTGGGTGTGTGGAGGAGCAGGCATCGTTAGAGGGTGTGCACCAGTCGCCGGATGTTCCTGGGATGCAGCACATATAAACGGCAACCTGTGCTGGAAACATAAGCACAGCCCATGCACAGAGTGGGGACCTTTTGGGGACCTTTTGTAAACTATGTGTATCTAATCTGGGATGGTTCAGTGAATAAACACAGCACAGCCCAGCAAAGAAGATTCTGTATTACACAGACCTTATCCTCTTATTCGGCCTCGAGGACCAAATATGTTGTGCTCTTGCAAACAAAATTAATTTATATATGATGCATCACCCATCATCAATAAGGGGTTGAATTCTTAGAGTTTCACATTGGGGATCAACGATGCCCAGGGGCCATCTTAATTTACCACCCTACTCTTTCAGCACAGGGATATGTGCAGTAAACGCATTTCCAACATTTCACCAAAGTTGAAAATGATTAGACCTTTGTAGGCTCAAATAAGCCTCAACCTCCACTACGTCTTGGGAATTGCTCGATGTACTTTGTAGTGGCTGATGTGTGTTTGATGTTGACAGATACACCTGGAATTTGGCTGTGACTGACTGCAAAGGTGTACTACCGCTAGCATGTCTTTATTCAGTCTGTGATAATTGCATTGCATGTTCATTAATGTCTGCACCCTCCTTTTCTATCTTGTTGTCTCCCTCACTATCTGAGGTATCCTCAAAGAAATAGGTCTGAGTCTCAATCTTCAATCAGGGTACAGAGCATAATAGTTGTCATGTTTGTCATTGTTGTTTATTCCAAGGAAATCAGAGTTGGGTCATTTTCAGAAATCGTCTCGTGTTCATCATTTGAGAGTTGCTATCTTTTTTGCTGAGGTAATGTAATTTGTTCTCCTTCTTGTACCTCAGATAGTTAGGGCTCAACTTCTCCCTTGTCTTCTTTCTGAGATTGATCCTCTACCACCTAATTCAGGTGTGACAGCACACATCTACAATTACATTCCTTTCCAATGCACCAGATAAACTAGAGACAGATGTCCCTATTCTTTGTAGAGAAAGAGTTCTGCAGCTACGGAGTGATCTGCATTGCAAGTGCGCAGGCCCACGTACTATGTGGGCTTCTACAAACATACCATCATTGCTGTGGCAGATGATTAACTGCCCAACAGATATAGTCATCCCAAGCTCATGCCCTGTACCCTACCATGTTTAGGTAGTGCAATGAACACAAGCAAGTTAATTACAACACAGAACCGGCTAAGAGCTCAGGGGTATGGCCTTCTCTTTTTGTTTGTTAAGGCCCAAGATTAATGTAATTGTGGCCAGGGTACTCTGGAGGGTCTACCCATCACTTTCTCATATCAGGAAATCATAGTTGCGATCAAGAGTCAGAAACTCGATTGTTGCCCAGACCCACACGGCATGCCCGCTGGTCTGTTCCAGAAGGGAATCGATTTGTGTGCTTCTACTCTCACACTTTGTTTTAATGTAATGTGCAGAATGAAATGTGTAACCCAATCATGAAAAAGGGCTATAATACAACCTCTATATATAAGAAAGATCAGAGGGATGCTCCAACCTCTTATATGCCAATATCGCTCCTGGATTCACTTTTCAAAATGTTTGGCACAGCACTCTTGGGCAAAATTGAATCATGGGTTGAAACAAGTCATATTCTCTAATAACCAACTGGGGTTCCGCCGTGGAGAAGGTATGAATGAACAATTCCTGAACCTGTATTTAATCATAGCCAATTCTTTGTATTTAAGATGTGAACCTGTTTATGTGGCATTTATGGACCTGAGCACAGCCTTTGACAAGGTCAATTGATATAAGTGTTGGAATGCACATACAGCATCCCAGCCAGGCAAAAATGTTTGGGTTGAGGAAAACCTATTCGAATGCAACATTGGAGGAGCAGAGTGAAATCTGAGCCACAGACAGCGCATATGTTGTTTCAATTAGGTTTGAAACAAATTAGAAACACACACATAGCAACAAAGAAAGAGAAACCCATGTATTAATGTTTTAGTTGCAGAGGTCATAGATAGGGCAGCATTATAGGGCAGTATTTAGTTGATGTAATTATAGTAACTTAAGGTAGCGTGATGTGCGAGAAGGATTGAAATAAGTAGAAGATGGAGTCAGTAAGGCAGTGTGGTAGAAGTGAGGTTGGTGTGCTAACTTGGCAGATGTGTTTCCATTTTTGATGTTAAGGCGGTTCCATGTAATAATGTCGCCACACAAATATCGCCATACAAAAATATCGCCGAAAAATTGTCATTTTTTGTGGCGACATTATTGCATGGAACATGCGGGGTACACCCCCGCAACCCTCCATTTTTTCTTTTTTTTTTTTGTAATTTTTTTTGTTTTTGCCCCTATCGCCACATATATGGTCACCCAAATAATATCGGCACAACATTTTCCCGGCGATATTATTTACGGCGACCATATATGTGGCGATATTAATGCCTGATACCGTTAAGGCCTAGCCCATGATGCACAGAAGAGATTGCAGGCCTTTGTGTGGAACTGCGGTTCTGGTAATTCAGCTCCAAAAACAAATTCCCTTTTGTATTTTTTATTTCTTTATTTGTATAGCGCGCCTGGCCCAAAGGCATCTGGACGCATAACTTGAGTTACATAGACAGGAATTACAAAGTACATAAAAACATGAGGGAAGGCAGTATAAAACTAACTGTAGGAGGATAAAGATAAGAATAAAAGAAACCATGCAAAGGAGGATAAATAAACCAGTTCATCAAGGTAATAATTACAAGTAAGTTATGACAGGTGTGCAGGTGATTAGAATCAGGTAACAGGCACGAGAGGTCCCAAGGAGGGAGTAAGGCTGCTACATACAGGGGGTGTCTCGGCTAACTAGCCACAATTTTTTGCATCTTAAACCTGGGCAGGGTGAGGCAGTGATCTTGGGCGGTTCTCTGCGGACGGGTAGATGTACGGGGTGTGAATCGGCTGGCAGAGAGAAAGGGTCGGCAAGCTGTAATGAGTTTGCATGTGTAGGCAGCAGCTGATGTAACAGAGTTAGTTTGTCTGGAGAGTAACAGGGTGGAGTCAAGGTAAATGCCTAGTGTTTTGGTGTCACTAGATACCTTGATAGTATTGCCGTCCATAATAAAGGACTTGAACGCAGGATCAAGTTTATTGAGATGATACTGAGAGCCAAGGATGTGGAGCTCGGTCTTATCATATTTGAGACAGAGCTCGTGTTGAGCCATCCAGGCCTGGATGACCAAATAGATATAATTCAGGTATTTGGTGTCCACTGTGTGATCTCCAGTAATGGAGATGAGTATCTGGGTGTCATCGGCATAGTTTGTGTAGGTGACACCCAGATAGTCAAGAATATCAAATAAGGGTTTAGTGAACACATTGTAAAGTGTCAGCGAAACACATGAACCCTAGGGATGCCACATCTAACTGGTGACGGCTCGGCAGAGGCAGAAGGTGAGAAGACCTGGATAGGTCTGTTATCTAAGAACGATCTGATCCAGGAGGTGGCCGAGTCTGAAAAGTTAGCTGCAGTTGTGAGGTGCTGACAAAGGATTTGGTTGTTGACCAAGTCAAAGGCTGCTGAAAGATCTAGTAGGAGTAGCAGAGCCAATTTGCATGTCTTGCAGGTCCTCAATTTGTGTTTTCAAATAAATGAGGGCAGTTTCAGTCCCGTGCCTAGTCCTAAAGCCTGATTGCCTAAGACCAACGAGTTTGTTAGCTTCCAGGTACTTCTGTATCTGAAGGTAGGCAGCGCGGTCCAATATTTTTAGCAGGAACGGTACCATGGTGATCAGCCTGAAGTTAGTAGGTATGTTAGGGTCGAAGGGAGGGCTTTTTGAGAAGAGAGATGACCCAAGCGTCTTTCAGGTTATCAGGGACAATGCCAGTGCTGAAAGACGTATTTATGAGGGCAGTGATAAAGGGGGCTAGTTCATGTGCGGACTCCTTGATGGTAGGGGCTTGTCACAGGTTGCCTTGGCAATTAGAAGGTTTGAGATTGTTGATGATGTTTTAAACCTCTGTAATGCTAAGTGGTGAGAAGCTGAAAGGCATAAGAGTCTGTATGATAGGGGAGGTGGTATGTGTGGTGGGGAAGAGCTGGTGATCTGTATGGAGGCTCGTTTGTTTAGCGTTTATTTTGGACTGGCGCATGGCAATTTTGTAGAGAAGCGCTTTTTGTATATTGAAGGCAAGCGTCCCCAAACAGCACGATCCTCCCCGCAATGAGAGACAATGAAGGACTCTCCCAAAATGGGAATAAGGCCAAGACAGAGTGCGGGTGAGCGTAAATGGGAGAATTTATCAATCAGAATAGGGCATGCAAAGAACTCTGCAAACTCCGAGAGCGCTCTGTCTGACAATAGCAAAGACAGGCGTATATATTTACAAAAAACGTCATAAGAACCTACACACTATAGGGGGCACACGTTCAAGGGGATTGGGTGGCGACGACTAACTATAGGTGCTGCTGCGATGTGGTTGGTTTTGGCTGGAAGACGTCACTGGTCAGCCTCGTGGGTTGGGCTGGGCCTGGCAGGGTGGCAGAGTTCATCCGGGCGGTGTTGTTGTGCCATCGCGGCCAGTGTCAGAGATGAATGTCTTTTCCTGACTTATTTGCCCTAGGCCATGCACACCGCAGTCATTCAGTCATTTCAATATTATCTTCTTTAGTAAATCTTCCAATAGGTTATACTACAGGTTAATGCAACACAGGAGGAATGTACCTTGTGAGGGGTCTGGAGGTAATACGTCAGGACATGGTTACCAGTGTCCTGTTGACCGGGGCCATAGGTCGAGGGGCTAAGCTTCAGGGCCTGGGACGGGCGGTACAGGTCTTTCTGCCTTGTTAGAAGTTGTTATGGATGTTCCGCTGTGTGTTGAGATGGTCCGGTGGGTTGTGAGGTTTACGAGGGGGCGCGTGTGTTCAGGCAGAGGTTTATTGCTGTGCTGTAAATAATGCAGGTGGCGGGCCGCGGCCTTGGGTGCTACAGAGGGTGTTACAAATCTTTGAAGCGGCTCCAGTCTGGTTGGGGGAGGTAAAGCAGCGCGGCGCGGCCTCTGCTCTCATGCCTTGGCAGCCTTCGCAGGGTGGGAGGGGGAATGGCCTTGCACGTATTTCACAAAGGTATCTAACTCGTGTGTTTCCGATTTAGGAAAAAACATCACAAACATTTGAACACTCTATAATACTTATTCAAATCAATACAAAACATGCATTTAAACTTTGCTGGATGTGTCTCGATTATACCCAGTCTGAGCACCTTATTCATACATTATGTTTTAACAAGTACAGTATTTAGTTATAGGCATATATATTTGCAGTAAGTGAGGTAGAATTAGGATTGGTGGAGTACATAGAAAGTAACCCGCCACTGTTCGTGACGGTGGTGGCACATGTGGGGCCTAGACATGCACACATGACAAGCGCCTTCTCGTGCATCCTTCACATAAGCCCTCTGTGTGGTTACATTCGTCTTCTCGTGTCCTCTAGCAGCATTAGTTCAGTTATGGCGCAAGCCCAGGGAGTGTAAGTTTCCCAGTGATACACGTAACAAATAGATCCCTGGTGCGTTCCTTTATTATTAGCACCCAACTGCAATGATGTGGGCTCGCCATCGCTTATATCATGGAAGCATGCTTTCTTATATTTATACATTTTACAGGCTTTTGTAATATAAGGGATTTTGTGGAAGAAAGCATATTTTGCGAGTGGTCTTGACATTAATATATAAAGACTGTCTGCCATCTGATGACCATTTTACTGTTCTTTTTATTGCCCAGGCCTGCTGGCCGGGTCATGCTGGGAGCGATGATACACTGCGGGAGGTGAACTGTTACAATGTTAGTGTATTACGCTAGCTCATGTCCGTCTTGTTCGTGGGAACGTGCTCGCAGCGGATCTGCCAGGGTGCTGCGGCGACAGGGATGACTGAAACTCTCCAAGGGTGGGGGCCGCGCTACAGTGCGCTGAGCTCACACCATCTTTACCAGACAAAATGGTTTCTGGGCCTAGCTAAATTTTAATACATGTGGGCAATCAATACGTGTGGGCAATGTCTCCAGCGGGTGAACCCTCCATCACCTGGGCCCGGGTGGCATGAGGGGACGCCCAATGAGCCATAGCCCACACCTGGGGAGAAAACGCAGGCGAGGGGGGTCTCCTGGACCAGTCCTCCTCTACATTTCCCCCCTTTCGTTACTTAAGTAACGAATTCTTTAAATCTTCTATCCTCCTACATTCTGCTTCATCCATCACCGCCTCATCCCATGCAGGAGTTCCTTTGATGGGCATCCATGCTCTGCACACCCCCCTTAAGTTCTCACCTCTCCTGGCGTATTCATCTGGGGTACACGTTAGATATATACATCCACCATCTCCTTCCAAATCTACCCAAACTTCCTCGTACCATTCTAGTATACGGGGCTCTTTGATGGTGGTGTGCCATAACTTATCTACAATATCCTTATCGTGGTACATAGGCACCAGTTGGTACCTGGGTGTGTTATCTATCCCTGTTTGTACTTGTGCTTCTTGCATCGTTTTTATTGTACCGTGTGAGCTGCCCATTGTCACCATCATCATTGCACCATTTGGTACTGCGTTAGCACAAACTCGAAGACCCACCTGGCACAGGCAAAAAATTAAAAGGAGGAACACCACAGCTGGCATCAAAAATTTCACAGTTGTTCCAAGCCATGAGGGGACCCAGGAGAAGATGTTATCGAACCATGTACTGTCTTCTGCTCCACCTTCCATTTTCATTTTTTCTCCTAGGTTGTGGACTGCTTCGATCACATGGGACAGGGAGCCGTTCTCTGCGTCTTCAGAAGGTACGAAAGTGCAGCAGGCACTTCCTATTTTTCGGCAAACACCGCCGTCCATCGCCGTCAACAGGTCCAGGACATACCTGTTTTGCATGGTCATCAGTCGTAAAGCTCTTAGTTCCACCTTTATTATGTTGAACCCTTCTTCAGTGTCGTTTGCCAGCTGAATCAATTCCCAGCGGGTTATCTGGAGCCATTTTGCGTTTGCCCTTGCTTGGACACTTGAGACGAGCGAGGCAAAAAATGTTTCTGCTGAGCTGAATAATCGATATTTGTCTGGGATCTGAGCCAATAGTTCTGATGATGCCTTTGATATGTAATTTGATGCTCGTCTGTTACGGGTCAGCACCTCTCCCTTGCTTCCGGAAGACAGGACATACATTTGTGACTCTGCAGTTGGTTGAGCCACACTCTGTTGCATGCGTTCCTGTGTCTTTTTGCTCCCATCGATGTGGCTTTCTGGTATCACCATTAAGGCTGAGTGCAGAGTGGCCATTGAGCAGCTGCCACTCCATGAAGGGGGGAGGTGTAGGTATGCCTGGTTGCCGCATACCCAGTACGTGTCCATAAGGGCCGCAGTCCCTTTTCTTAGATCTGGGATGGTGAGGGTCTTGTTACAGTTCTTGTTTGTTCCCATGGGGGTCCTCCCTTCTCCTTTAAAACACAGTTCATAGTCCATTTCGCTCTGTAGTTTGAAAGGTTTTTCGATGGCAGTCACCCAAGTTAGTTTTGAAATGTGTTCTTTCCATGCTGGCGTACATGTTTCTTCTATCCACTGCAATTTCTCCGGTGCCACACCTCTCAGTGCTTCCGCTTTGCACACTACTTCTTCATCCTTCCGCTTGTTGTCAGAAAAAAGTGTCCCTTCTATTACAAAAAATGGTTCTTTCAAACATACCACCCCTGTCATTTTTGGGTAGCACGTTTTCTCGTTCTGCAGCATTTGAAAAGTCACTTCGTGTGCCTGGAAGGTGTTCTTAATCCTGCATAACGTGAGATGAAGGAGACATTGGGCATCTATAATTGGCAACTCTTTGGGTAATAATACTTTGGGTGTACCTGATGCGTGAGGGATGAGGGAGCAGACATAACAGCTCTCGTTTGTTGTTTGTTTAGCTGTGGCACTCATATCTGCATACCACTTATTTGTTTGGTGGGGGTGTCGTGGGTCTTCCATCTTATCTAGACCTAGCCCATAGTACTTCCTCCTCCCTGCTTCCCTCTTCCGTCTGTTGTTCTTGTTCCTCGTGTACTTCCCAACTCCCTGGGCAAGGGACAAACTAGACCCCCCTTTCTCATTCCCGCCCCCCTTGGCCCATGCATCATATAATATTTTGTGTATTGCTAGTAGCTTTTCCTCTTCCTTCCTGACGTTATCTGGCAGGTTGTTTTTTAGTATGGGGGCAGGCTGGCTGGTGGGGGTGTTATACAACCATGATATGGCAGACTGGTTTCGGTCATTTAAACTGTGGGCATTGTAATTAGATACCCCTGGTGGAGACACTGTGTTGTTCTGCATTCCACCTTGTGGCTTTTTTCTTTGTAAGATGACAGCACTGGATGGTGTGGTATGATACCCCCATACAAGTTTAGTTCCGTCCCATATCAAAAAATCACCTTCCCTAATATTGACACTTGTAGTTGTATTGGGCCCAGTAGTGCTGTTAATCCCTCCCCCCTCGTTCATCTCGATAGAGATGAACGCTACAAACCAATATGTGACCAGGCCAAACATTAGCATAAAAAACAATGTGATGCATACAGATAATCCACACTCATACGAATATCTGCATCTCTCATGTACTAATTCTCTTATTATACTAATTCTATCCGTTGCAGGCTGCCCGTTAGATGCCATGGAAGCTCCTGTTTGACATATAAAAGTGCATTAAGTGCATGCATGTAAACATTTTGCTAGCACCATCAGTGCCAATATATATTTGACGGGGAATGGAAGCGGGTGGGGATGCGGGGAGGGGTATTCACAGACAAGGGTGTATACAGGCCATAATTTGGTCATTCCATTAATTACATACAACTCAACAAGATAAAAGAGAAAACACATTTTTTTTTTTAAGTATCCTTATCAGTTATTCTCCCATTCAAGTCCAGTGCTACCACACACACACAAGTTCATATTTAGACATTTTGCTCAGTTGAATCGTTTGCTGTTGTCTGTGCCTCCTCATCTACCTCCTCTTGTACATTGCTATATGCCTTCCGTACATCGGTCAAGTGCACCCAGTACCTCAAGCCCTTCACCTTCACTGCCGTGGGCGTGCAAAATATTACCTCGTATGGGCCATGGAACCGTGGTGCATTCCACCGACGCACAAAGCTTCTGACATAAATTGAGTCGCCTGGCATCAGCTGTAGCTGTTGCTCTGGCTCCGTGACAGATCCTGTTACGATTCCCTCTTCTCTAGTGAAGGGTGGGGAGAGTTGCTTTGATATCGCGCGCGCTGCCCTTGTCAATTTCCTTAAATAGTCTGTGAACTCATCTCCCAATATTGCGGCGCTTCTGTGAGCATCTGAGTGTTCGCGCAGTGGAGAGTGTGCTGTGTTCATTCATCTCCCAGTCACGTTCTCGTGCGGGGACAAATGGTGGTCTTTGCTTGGCTGATTTCTCAATTTAAATAGCGCAAGGGGTAGACAGTAAATCCAATTCTTCTTCAATGAAAAGCATAGTTTTGATAACCTGCCCTTTAACAGTCCGCTCATCTTTTCCACTACGCCATTACTTTGAGGATGATAAATCGAACACAATTTATGTTTTATTCCCAATAATGTAGTAACTTCCTTGAAAAGCTCATTCACAAAATGAGTGCCGTTGTCTGAGCGAATCACGTCACAAAGTCCCCAGCGCGGGAACACTTCCCTTACTAGGAACTTGGCGGCGCTTTTGGCATCAGGTCGCGCACAGGGTCCTGCTTCCACCCACCTTGAAAATGGGCACACAACCACGATCATGTACCGCGCGCCATTACACCTTTCCCCCATGTCTGCGTAATCTATATGCAGTTCTCTGAATGTGCCAATGGGTTTAGGAATTGTTCCCCGGAGCGTGCGTAATGTCATTCCTGAATTGTATATTTGGCATGTTGTACATTCCATTGCCAATCGAGACACATGCTCCTGGAGACAGGGCACGAACCATTCTTCCTGTATTTCCGCTGCGATGTGCTGTTTCGTATTATGTGCAGGGAAGTGTAGCTGTTGAAATGCAACTTCTAGTAACTGTAGTGGCATTACCACTTTCCCTGAGTTATCTTGCCGCCACAGCAGGTCTGTTCCCGACTTGCTGCACCCCCGTTTTGTCCACATCAATTTTTCCTCTGCACTAGCTCCTTCCTGTAATTCTAGTATTTGTGATATGGGCATCATGTTGTACCCTTCTGGGGGCTCTTCGTTTCTCTTGTGCTTAAGTATGTACTCACCTGTGTCATATTTCTGAAAATAGGAAGCCTCCTTGGCGGCAGCGTCCGCTGCCGCGTTCCCCAAAGACACAACGTCTGTGTTGGATGTATGGGCTTGGCACTTCACTATTGCTACTGCAGTAGGGTTTTGTAGGGCCTCAATTAACTCTTTCAACAATTCTGCATGCTGTACTGGTGTTCCGTCTGCCCGTCTAAATCCCCTACGCCCCCATCTTGCTAGACCTCCATGTACTGTCGTCGTCATGTAAGCTGAGTCTGTGTATATTGTCACTGCACAACCCTTTGCTGCATGTAGTGCTTCTATGAGCGCAATCAGTTCTGCTGCCTGTGCGGAGTAATGTGATGGGAGGCGGTATTGTACTAGTGTTTCATACTCACCGTCTTCTAACCTCACTACTGCCATGCCAACGTGTTTTTCTCCCGTGTGCACATCAATTGATGCAGACCCATCCACAAAGTACACTTCCCCCTCGCTTAGAGCGTTCTCACACACCACCGTGTCCTCCCCTCTTTCTCCTGTGTAGGTTGCGCAATCGTGGTTCTGCATGTCCTCTAGTGTGCACACTTCTGTAATGAATGTGGCGGGGTTAACTGTCTTGCATCTCACTATATGGATGTTGGCGCTGGACAATATAATCTCGTAAGCTGTCGCCCGCTGTGTGGTCAGTGTGCTTTTTGATCTCTCAAGTATTGCAAATAATGAATGTTCCACAAACAATGTCACAGGACAACCCATTACTATTGTGGCACTTTTCTCAATCGCGAACGCAGCTGCAGCGAGTGATTGCTCGCACGCGAAATGGCCCTGCATCACGGCATCTAAAGTACCACTATAGTAAGCCAATGGCTTGTGTCCTAAGGACGTTTTTTGTGTCAGTACTGCTGTCATGAGTGTTTCCTTGCAGTGTGAGAATAGGTAAAATTCGCGTCCATAATCAGGGTTTGCTAGTACTGGAGCGCTTGAAATTAGCTCCTTCAATGATTGAAATGATATACTCATTTCTTCTGACCATTCTATTTTTTCATTCTCCTGTTGTGCTTCCTTGAGTGCTTGTAGGAGGGGCCTCGTGTATGCTGCATAATCTAATATCCATGCTCGGCAATAGTTGCACATCCCCAAGAATTTCTGCATATCTTTCACTGTTGTGGGTTCTCCTACTGATCTTATTGCTTCTACCCTGTCGGGAATTATTCTTTTTCCATCTTTTGATATGAGCTGTCCCAGGTATAGGACCTCAGTCAGGCAGTACTGTAGCTTCTTCTTGTCTACCTTGTATCCCTTGTTGGCCAGTAAAATCAGGAGTGTTGTTGAATCTTTTCTACATGTTGCTTCGTCTTGTGCACACACTAATAAATCGTCTACATACTGAATAATCGTACTCTCAACTGATAGGTTTCCCAAGTCTTCATGCAATATGCGGTTGAATATGCTCGGGCTCTCACAGTATCCCTGTGGTAGTCTGCAGTGTTCATATCTCTTACCCCCCAGTGTGAAGGCTGTGAGGTATCTACTCTCTTCAGCCAGGGGTATTGAGAAAAATGCGTTTTTCAAGTCTACTACTGTGAAATGTGATGCCACTTTCGGGATGCTGCATAGTATTGATGCAGGGTTCGGGACTAGAGGGAACTCCTTCTGAATTACATCATTGAGGGGGTGTAAGTCCTGTATCATCCTCCAAGACCCTCCTTTCGCTTTTTTGATTGGATAAATACATGTGTTACATGGGGAGTTTGAAGGCACTATTATTCCTTGTGCTAGTAGTGCATTTATTGTTTCTTTTATCCCTTCTTCAGCTTCACGGGACAATGGATACTGTTTAACTCGGGGTAAAATTGCTCCTTGCTTTAGTTTTATTATCACCGGTTGTACTCCGTGCAACAGCCCTACATCATGGGGGCCTGTTGTCCATAAATTGTTTGGTACGAGCCTCATGTCGTCATCAAAAAATGACGGTGGTGCTCCTACCACTGCCATCAATTGGACGGGGGTCTCCCTGGCTTGGATCAAAATGTCACAGGGCATTGCTATTTCCATTACTATCTCACCATCCCCTTCTGTGTCTGAAAAGAGATCCTCATCTGTTACCTCTCGTAGGGCGAGGTTGGCGTTTGTACACAGCACTGTGCGCCACTCACATCCTTCCCTGTCCACTCCAATCACAGCGATCCTTTTCGCTGATACCTGTACAGCGTGCAAGTCCAACGATACCACTGATCCTGGTGCTGCGTTGGGACACACTATGGGGCGGAAGAGGAACTCCGCTGGAATCCTCCAGTCCATGCTTCTTAGCTCTGGAATTACGAGGGCCAAAGTCTTCAGCCCTTCAATAAACATTTCCTCATTTTGTGGCAGCCCTCGTATTTCTTGTGTGGTTGTGTAGGCTTGCACTACCAACATCGCATGCAAGGGGCATATCCCGGGTGTAGAAAACACTATTCCTCTCTCAGTAAATGATATGGTCATGTTAAGTTTACTCAGAAGATCCCTCCCTAACAAATTTATTGGGGAATGTTCGTAATACAGTAAGGGTGCCTTCACAGTCTTACCCCCCACTGTTGCATCCAAAGCTTCTGTGTAAGGAACTTCAATTACAGCCCCAGAGAACCCCTGCGTCTCTAACTTCCTGTTAGATAACGGGAACCGGCCCTCTCTGACACATGATTTCTCCGCTCCCGAATCAACCATGAATATGAACTGCTTGTCTCCTATCTGCGCCCCTACCAATGGTTCCTCTGCTGCATTGTAGGTGGTAGATAGAACTGGACACGCAAGTGTTCTCTGTGGGCTGTCCTATGCGGGGTGTCTCCTCGCCCCCCCCTCATTAAACACATTTCCTGACACCACTGACATGCCGTTGTAAGGGGCTGGTGCGGGGGCCCCGTTTGCTGTTGTCGCGAAATGGTTACCTGACGTGTATTGCATACTGTCATTGTTTTGTGGGTGGTTCTGTGTTCTATACTGGGGTCCCTGTTGCTGGCCAGCATTACCTTGGCCTGGGTTTCTTAGTTGCTGTTGTCCCATTGGGAGACCATATGGGCTTCCCGGGTGGGGATGGCCATATTGTTCTACCTTTTGGAACCCGTTGTTGGGTCTGCTTCTGCACTCTCTAAAGAAATGCCCCCATCGCCCGCAGTTCCAGCAACTTCCTTGTGCACCTCTAGGACCCTGCCATCCATTTCTTCCCATTCCCCCGTACCCCGGTCCCCCTCCTCTTCAGCCCCTGTACCCACCTCGTTATTATTATATATAATATTATTATATTTGGACACCATGTGCTGTCTTTGCTGCAAGTGTCGGGGGGGTTGCTGAAGATTCAAGTTCTTTAAGAATCTTTAAGAGCCCTTTGGTGTTGGACTCAGCTTCCATAATGCGTTTGTTGTAAGTATCTTTTTTGGCCTCGAAGATAGCCTCTTTGTAGTTGAGGTTTGCTATGGTGAGGGTGTCTTTATTGGAGTCAGATGGAAGGCTTTTCCAGCGGGCTGTCCATTTTTCTTTGTGGAGTACTCTTAGGTGTGGTGTGAACCACAAATTAAGGTGTGTACAGGGTTTGGCTTTCCTGAGTTTGATTGGGGCAATGGTGTTCAGGGCTTTAAGCATGGACTGGTAGAAGGTATCAACTAATATTGTAGGATCAGTGCATGAAGATGCCACATTGTTTAATAAGGGTATGATAAGAATGAGTAGCTTGTCCCTTTTGTTTCTAGTATAAATAGGGGGAGCAATGTCTTGCTTGAGGCAATGGTCTGTGACTGTAATGTTGAAGATAATCGTATGGTGGTCTGACCAAGAGCATGGTGAATTAGCCTGTAGATGAATACTGCAATTTATATCGGCTAGCCAGTCAAGGGTTCTCCTTTAGAATGGGTAGGTTCTTGGATTAGGTGGGAGAAGCCGATGTCGGTTAGAGTGTTGGCCAGGTCGTGAGATGTCGGGTAGTTGGGATCTTGGAAACCAAGGTTGAAGTCACCAAGTAGGATAATTTGTGATTTAGTTTTGGCTTGATCTACTATGATAGACAAAATGTCATCTGCAAAGGTGGTGGTGGGTCCAGGAGGTCGCTATATGAGATGTAGGGTGGCAGTTTGGTTGGGTGAAATGGGGAGTTTGACTGATAATAATTCTGCTGAAGGGAAGATCTGTTGGTTTATGATGGGTCTAATGCCAGTGGTGATTTTGTGTATGAAGGCGACCACACCGCCTTTCAACTGGTTATTACTACGGTCGCATCTAATAATGGTGTAGCCAGAAGGTATGGGGAGGGCAAGTAGTGGTCCACAGGCAGCATGTAGCCACATCTCTGTAATAGCGAGGAAGTCGAGGTTTTGGGTTGTGATGAAATCGGCAATGTCCAGAGCATGTGCAGGGAGTGACCTAGCATTGATCAGGGCACCCTTGATCAGTGCTTCTTTGGGGTTGTGTAAATTGCAATCAAGAGTGTTGGGAGATGGAGTGTTGGCGTTCACCGGTAACTGTGAGTGTTTAATTGTGGAAGTAGGGTTTTATGTGATGTAAGAGATCACTCCTGAGGATGAGAGGCAGGGTGGAGGAATCTAGAGCCTAGTCTCGAGTTCCTGAGATGTAGGGCATAAGGTTGGTTGGGTGTAGGTTTAGTTGTAAAGTGCTCCAACCATAGTGCAGGGCATTTAAGGTATGGATTGGTGGCCAACGAGGTGTCACTGATGAGGTGACTTGAGATTGCAGTGGTGGTGGTGGGCGTGTTCTGGGATGTAGGCATGTTCAGACTGCTATCATAGTGTGGCATGGTGAGTTTAAGTATCTCAAGGGGGGTAAGCTGGGTGGGGGAGCTGTATGGGAATATCCAGGCAAGGGAGGTTATGAAGAGAAGTAGCATAGGAGTGAATGGAGTTAAGTAATGTGAGCACATAATGAGCAACAATCTGGCTGGAGGTGGGCATTAACGAAAGTTCCACGCGTACTAAGCGTATGTAGTGTGCAAAGGCAGAACATAAAGCAGACAGTGGCAGTATAGACTAGGTCGATTCCAATGGTATTTCAATTGTAAGGTATGTTAGGAGACAGTCAAGTAATCAGCCATAATGTTGTGTAAGTGCCCTAAAAGCATATCAGATTGCATTCAAAGATATCCTAATACATTCTAGTACAGCGCAGTGTAGAAATTAGAGTACTGGATGCAAGGAAGGGTCATTTCTGTATAAGATACAGCAAGGTTAACAGGAGTACAAAGACAAGAAAGGCTACTTCGGGTTCACAGGAGTAGAGGTAAACAAGTGAAATGGAATACAGTGCAGTTGTTAAATAGCCAATACGAATAATTATACCGGTCAGAGGTGCCACCAAAATAGTTAACACTGTCTAACGGATGTGACCAAGATCATGTATACGTGTCGATGGATAAAGGCTATATTAGACAGTAGGTAAAATGGCAGGCTAGAACTGCATAATAGGGCTGCAGTTGAAAAGTGATACAACAGCATACATTAGTGAATATACTAGGAACAGGAACAGGAGTTTGTTGCATGTTTGCCAAGCAGGAACAGTAGCACCGTACACATCTAGGTCTGTGGTATTCGATATGAGTAGAGAAGCGGGCTGACTGGGAGAAGTTTTAGATCATGGGGGTAGACAATACAAGTAAAAAAAGTCACGCAAGAGTTCATCAGGGGTGCTTACCAGGCAACAAGGGTCCTGATACCAGTGCGATAAGTGAGCAGCAGACCTCACTGAGAAGGAGCAAGGTTCCTGGTCCTGGTCTCTGCAGACTCTGGACAGGCTTGGACAGAGGAAAGCCTTTGTTTTACAGCCTTTGTCGTGTCGGCCAGCTACACCTGCCGGCGGCTGCTGATTGGTTTAAGATGCAGTGACGAGTCAATCAGCTGTGGAGCAATGTGGAGGATGGACTTCACTGCGGTTCAAGGGATGGCGGTAGCGATCTTCGGTAGATGCATCCCTCGTGGATGTCAATGGCGCTAAGCACAAAGAGTGCTATTTGGTGGTTTGCCATGCCAGAAGTACACCACAAGGAAGAATCTAAAACGCAGACGAGATTAGTGCATGCTACCTGCACTTTTCCCATCCCCCAGGAGACAAGCTGAGGTCAGAGGCACCCATTGTGCCCAGATAAGCATTAATTGTATCCAACTGCAGAGCTTGAACATGGCGCGAAGAGCAGGAATCGATGCACCCTTTGAAGGACAAATTCATGAGAATAGGGCACAGGTTTCTCTGATACCAATGAGCCAGGCAAAGATTTAGAACACTACTGCCTTCACCCTGGGACGGACACTCCATATGAATTACACCTAGTCACACAATGTACGCAAATGAATCCTCAAAATTCAGACTCAAGAGCGGTGCCCTGGTCATGTCATCCCTGGGCAACTGGGGCTGGAAGGAGATAAGGGGGTGCACTGTCTGGAACCTCTTGTGATTTGGGACCAGAGGAGTGGAGGTGATGGCAATACATTTAGTACAATGTCAGGGGTGCAACTCGTGTGGCTGTGACATCTGGGTTAATGAGGAAGCCTATTGTTTTATGAAAACAGAGTTGGCCTTGCCAAGTTAATTTGAGCGCATCTGGAATAGAAAGGTGCACACCACGTGATGGGCCCAATTTATGAACCTATTGATAAAAACCCACCAATTAGATATTTGTGTTCGACAGTAACAATGTAGGGGAACACGTGTCTAGCGGAATTTGGGCTGCCATCCTTTCAATTTGATGACCCTGATGTGATCTCAGACTCTGTGAAGTTAGGGGTAATCCCTGCGCACATTCCTGGGGTGTGGTACCCATCTGCAGTGACCAGCCCCCGTGCAATATCTAAAGAGGTTTGCAGGCACCAGGTTGACCAAAGGCCTGTCTGCCCCTTGGAGTGGGGTGCTGCTAAAAGATTGTTCAGGCCGTTGATAGGACCCTGTATCGGAGGAACTCAGGAGAATGCATAGATGTAAGTGCACCTTTTTGGGAGAAAACGATAGGAGGGTGTGTGTGTGTGTGTGTGGAGTGAGGTTTCCCCCTGTCTGCTTCAGACTTGCCCCCACGCTCCTACATTTCAGAAAATAACTCAAAACCCACCTCTTCAAGGAGTCTCTCCTTCTCAACACCTAGGCCATCACGTTGCCCTTTCGTCACCTGACTCGCTAGACTCTGACGGCCCTCCCGCCCATCTCCACCCTGCCACCCAGTACTATTTTACCCCTCCTCTGTGCCCCCCTGTATCCCACCCCCGCTCTATATCTGTTCCCTTGTTACTTCTCTAAAGCACTCTATATGTATCTGTATTGGTGTATACCTCTGTAAAATGCTCTGTTGTTTCTCGAAGCTAGGTCTGCGTTCCTGAAATACCATAATAATAATAAAACCATAATAATAATTGGTGATTGTGTGGATTGTAGAGATCACATGGCAATATATAACAGGTGGCCATATTGTAGTGGTGGCCAGAGGGATTATCTCCATGAGAGAAAAGGTAACGTCACAATATAATTGCATGTGCAAAAAGAGAAGAAGAGAGATAATGGGACCTCCTCCATTTTGAAGGAAAGGCAGCACTGCACGTAAAATAACAAATTAAATCCAACATATGGAGGACATGCGAGACCTCCACCCGGAACAACGGAGTGTGAGGAGGTAAATGTCCTCTTCCTGAGGCAAAGGGAAAGAGGAAGGGTCCACACCATTGTGTAAATAAGTATAATTTTGCTGTGCATGTCCATTATATTGAGGACCTGGGATCCCTTTGCCCGGAAGAAGGGGCATAAGGAGGTAAATGCCTTTGTCTCAAAGTGGAGATTGAGGAAGTCTGTGAAGCACCCCGTATATATTTTAGTTTTTATTGATTTGTGGTTTAAAGTGTTATTGAATTGTTGTGGTGTAAAGTAGTGGTTGTTTTTTTCTTTTTTAAAATATTTATTAATTGTGCAACAGAAAAGAAACAAAAACCCTGTAACAAAGGAGACCAGAACAATCAGTGACCCACAATGGCCTGAAACCATCATACAAGGCATCTTACAAACAAAGAGAGGTGGTAAATGTTCAAATACAACACAATTTTTCCTCTGCATTAAGCAAATATTGCACATATGGCACCCACACCTCTGGTGGACGGGCATTCACGGGCATGGTATGGGTGAATGCTGTCTCCATATCATGACAATGTGTCATATCTTTCAACCACACATGCACGCTTGTTGGAGGGCCCTTCCACCAGGACATATAAACCCTTCTATGAGCCACCACTAAAAGCAGGCCAGCCAAACGTCGTACCTCCCGAGGTAGTTGCCTCGTGCATCCCAATAGTGCCACCATAGGATCTTAATCAAGCTGTTCCACAATAATAAGCAAAACCCTGGTCAGCAAGTCCCCCAGTATCGGGAAAAATGTTAACATTCCCAGGGCAGGTGGAGAATACCAGCTGTACTGAAGCCACATCTGGCACACGTGTTGGGGTAGACGGGACGTGTCTATAGAGTTTAAATGAGGCTGGATAGGTAGAGGAGGAGGATTTGGCAGGATGGGGCAACGATATGGTGGTTCAGGACCATGTTGGTCATGTGAGAAAGTGGGTCATGTTGCGCAAGAACATAGGAGTAGGCAAGTTTATGCATAAAATCCCAACGCATATCTTAGTGGACTGGCAGCCCCAGTTACTTATCAACAGCAGCATGGGATGAAGCCCCATGCATTCCATATGGCGCAATACCCACACAAATGTCCCAGCAGGTACAATTTCCCATTATCAATATCAAGCACCCATAACCCAGCAGATGCAACATCCAGCATCCAATAATGCACCAGTTTATGCACAACAGCAGACACAACAGCCGGTCCCAGATGTTTGGGACAACAATGCTTTTTACCGCACAGCACAGTGACATTGTACACATGGGCAAGTGTGGTGGGCGGTAACACTTTTGTATTCCCATGGTCAAACACATATCCCGATTAGGACAACCCACCGAGAGTCCTGACATGTCCAGTTCTGTCAGTCACAGCTGACACAAAATAGCAACCCCTGGTAGGTGTGGAGATAGGCAACACATCATTTGTTTTTATGGTTGACACAGGTGCAACAAAATTATACATTAAGGAAGGGTGCTTCCCCTTTTCAGGCAAAGCAATGGACACATAGGGATTCTCTGGGGCAATACATTTAGTTCCATTCAAAGAAGACTTACCCATCAAGGTAGGTAACCAAAAGGTGTTAGTGCCACTGTTCATTAAGGCGATGTCGGTAAACTTGTTGGGAAGGGATTTGTTAAGCAAATTGAACTTGACCATTTCATTTTCAGAAGATGGGGCAGAGTGTTCCACACCAGGAATTTGTTACGCTAGGGTCCTGGTAATAACAAGAGCATTGTTCAGTGATGGTGCTACTATGGGGAGTACCTGTGCAGCCAGATTTGTTTATGTGTGCCAGGAGTTCAGTCAGCATTTTTGTTCAGACCAGCAGTGCTCCAAGACCATGTCACAGGTGCTATTAACATGTTAGATTTGGAGGGGGTGTTGGTTGCAAATAACAGAATAGTGCTCATAGGTACAGATGAAGAGGGAGGTGAGTCGCAAACAGTTATGTGTATTGACCCTTCTCAAACATTGCCTGGGGTATCAGGTGGACAGTTTCTTGAAGATGCTGACAATGATGGTGAAATGATTTTGGAGGTATGCGTTCCCTGTCAAGTAATGATTCAGCAAAGGAATGTCCCATATCCTGTACTTATTGCTAAAAACATGCTTGCACATTTACAAAATGACCTGCTGCAGGTCCCAAGCACCATATTGATGGACAACTCCCACGACGTAGGTCTCCTGCAGAGTATAGGAGCAGTACATATTAAGTTGAAGCAGGGAGCAGTGTTACCTAGACTGCGACAGTACCCATTGTCAAGGGAATCAGATGAAAGTATAGATGAGACAATCGTGCTATGGTGGCAGGGCATTATAGTGCCCTCAGAGTCACCATGTAATACAGCGATATGCCCTGTCAAAAATCAAAGAGGTCAAGTTAGATCATACAAGATTTACACCCATTAAATAGTATAGTGGAAGCAGAGTTTCTGCTCATGCCGAATCCCACAAAAATTATTTTCAACATACCAAGAGAGGCCACACATTTTACTGTTATTGATTTGAAAAATGTGTTCTTTTCTATCCCATTACACTCTGATTCTCAATATCTTACCACATTTATCTACCGCGGGAAGAGATTTCAATATACCAGACTCACACTGGGGTACTGTGAGTTCCCTAGTATTTTTAACAGAGGTTACACATGGATTTGGGCAAAATACATGTACCAACCATGATCATTAACTATGTGGACAACCTTTTAGTATATAGTACCACAGAAGAAATGTGCAGATTTGATTACACTGTTGACATTGCTTGTAGACAAAGGATACAAAGTAGACAAGGAAAAAATGCAATATTGCCAGAAAGAGGTTGTATATTTGGGACAGGTAATATCATCAGCGGGGAAACAGTAACACTAGTAAGGGCTGCTGCAGTACAGAATACACCACAACCGACTACAGTAGAAATGCAACAATTTCTGGGTTTGTGTAACTACTGTGGAGCATGGATTTTCGACTATTCTATTTACACAAAACCTCTCCTACAGGGACTCAAAGAAGCACAGAAGAGGAAGGGGTCACTGACATAGGGCCTCATCACGAGTTTGGCTGTAACCCTTAAATCCGACAGTAGCGCTGTTACTGCCGGATTTAAGGGTCCGCCAAATCAGGGCTTCGGCGGATTTCTCCCCCGCTCTCAGCTGGGGGGAAATCCGACAAAAATGTGCGCTCATACCGCCGGCGGGAAATCCGCCGGTGGGATGAGCACGTAATTTCCCTATTGAGCCAATGGGGAATGGGGCATTCCCGAATGGGCACAATGGGGAATGGGGAATTCCAAATCTGTGCCATGATTCCTGCCTCTCATGTCCCCAGCCCTCCAAGATGCCAGGCTGGAGCCAGGCCACGATCACCCACATGGCCCGCAAGGGCCTCTCCATCCCTCCAAAGACCCACTTGGAGTCAGACTTGGCGCTTGTGGCACCAGACTCACTCACTAGCATAGGATAACATTGGGGATTGGACTTGTAGTGCTTTGATAGGGGGACAAGATGGATGCCCCACATATTTCGGTTCCCAGAACTGCATGTGCAGTCTAGTCTTTTGGGTGTGGTTCAGCCCAGAGACACCTGGGATACCCAGAGACTATTTAAGCCACACCCAGGCTGTGAAACATGCTTTGTGTTTTCTGCACCTGCAGCGTGACACTCACCGTGTTCGGATCGGTCTCCAGTAGGCCTGCATCTTTCTTCTGCGCTCAGCTCCTGCAAGAACAAGAACACCGTTAGGAACAGCCTTACCTTGCGGCGCTTCTGCCCTTCATTCATCGCTTCTTCTGTTCTGAGGGCATCTTCGGCGGTGTCATTCCCATCCCGGCATGACGCTTCCTAAGGAAAAAGGAAAAGAACAGAAAAAAGGCATTAGTAAGCATTCAGCAAATCTTCGCTTATTTTTAAAGACTGTACATGCTTTAAACGCTTACCTGAATCCTGCTCTGGGGGAACTCTGTCTCCGGAACTTCTCATCCATCTGCAAGAGGGAAAAGACACTCCAGGTTAGCGTGGAAACATCTAGAGGCGCCGCATACCGCGCTTACTCACCGCATTTCTTCTTCATAACCGGCATCCACGCTGAAAACATCGCAACGCCTAAAAGACACAGAAAAAGATCTCAGTTCAATACAAATACGAAAGGGTTGCATCGCGCATCGCCCTCTCACTCACCTTCAGCGCTACTCATCTCAGCAGCACCTCGCCATCCCCAGACGCTGGCCATCATCTAAGGAAGGAAAGGAACGAAGTTAGAGAACTGTTCAAAAGACTCATTATACTTACCTGTCGGACTCTTGCCAGTGAAGTAACTAGGCAGCAATGAACCCGCATCAATCAACGCGCCCCTGCGCTGAAACAAGGTGAGCTGTGGATCAAAGGGAAGGGTTGGACCCCGGGGAAGAAAGGGTTCAAGCACACAGAGACAATAGGGAATTAAACTCTACCAATCCTGTGTTTCAGGGCCAGTCTCCAGTCTAGTAGACTCCAGGGAAGGGTTCGAGGTCGCAAGAGGTCAGAACAGGCTGAGTGACGTCCCCGTGGATACCAGGTGAGTGTTACAATCCGCCAAACCCATGATCCAGTGCTAGTAGCGCTGGTGGGTTTGGCGGTAGGGCAGATAGCGCCAGCGCTATTAGCGCCGGTGTTACCGCCCAACTCGTGATGAGGCCCATAGACAGGTAAAATGGCAACATGTTTTGCTGAATTGAAAAATGCTACAATGCTCCAGTCATACCAACCCTTGATCACACAAAACCATTTTATCTATTCTCACATTCTAATGGACAAGTAATAACTGGTGTATTGGCTCAGCAAAAATCCCTGGGGCACACGCCCCTTGCATATTACAGTGATATCTTAGATGCAGTAATACAGGGCCGATTCCCATGTGAACAGACATTGACAGCTGCATCTTTTACTATTGAGAATAGTTCAACAATCACTATGGGGTGCTCAGTGACATTATATGTAGAGCACGCTATTTTTGCAATCCATGAATGATCAAAATCTCCATTTACTACACAGAACACCTAAGCATATGAAGTGATTTTATCCATCCCATCCATTCACATTGTAAGATGTTGCACAGTAAACCCTGCTACGCTTGTTGCTATGCTTCTTGGTGAAGGAAAGGAAGTGCATGATTGCGTCACTTCTGAAGTTCCAGAAGATGATTTAGTGCAGCTACGGGAGGACGCACTGTTGGAGGGCGAGGTCCTTTTCATTGACGGTTCATCAATGATCGATCAGTAGACTGGCCAGAGGCACACATGAGCAGCAGTAGTGTGCCTCGTAGATGGGGCATGAGGTTGTTGCTCAGAAAATATTACCAACACATTATTCTCTTCAGGCAGAGGAACTCATTGCCTTAATTGAAGAATTAGAAGCATCTCAGCGATGCTTGGCGACCATTTACTCCAATTTGGCGTATGTGACCATCACTGTACTGTCAGGGTTGTCCAGATGGAAAAGGAGGGGTTTTGCAGGGCTGATGGCGCACTTGTACAGCATGTGGCCTTATTGGAAAGATTGATTTATGCAATGTCCTGACCCTATCTAGTAGCGGTGGTTAACTGCTCCGCCCACATTCAAAACACAGACCATATTTCACTTGGCAATGATGCCAAAGCTAATGCCACCAAAGAAGCAGCGTATTTAAGAGACCAAGATGTTACGGCCTAACCTGAGGTGGCCAACCAACAGTTGTAGATAGCAGTGCAATATACTGCCTCGGACCCTACTCAAATTATTGAACTGCAAGGACAAGCGCCAGAGGAAAAGAAGGAATTGTGCATGAAAAGGGAGTGTTCGCAATCCCTGGCGGATCTTATTTGGACACAAAATATTACAGGTAAAGTTGGAATGCCACAGTAGTTGCTAATGGTCTCTTTTGAGCAGCTGCACTACCCGGCGCATGTTTTGAAACAACACATTGCTGCAGACATTTCAGAGGACTGGTTTGTCCCCAACATGCACAAATATCTCCACACGTTTGTGGCAAACTACACAATGTGCCATCTCTACAACACTGGCTAGAAACTCAGGACGCTGCATGGCACCTTGCCCCATCCCACTGCGCCATTCCTGGGAGCTTCAAATCGACTAGGTGAACATGCTTAACAGGTGTAGTAATTACTGGTACCTTATTGTTGTAGTATGTCCGTTCTCATGTTGTGTTGGGGCTGGCCTTTGCACACAACCGGATGCAAAATTAGCTTCATACTGTTTGCTACACAAGGTATTTCCTCATTGGGGGTGTGTGAACAACAGAACCCAATTTGTTAATGAGCTAGTTTAAGAAGTAGTGTCTGTATAGGGGATAAAGCACAGACTGTGCACGATATACCATCCTCAGGCCAACTGTATTGTGGAAAGGCTGAACAGGCTTTTGAGAAATAAACTCTCGAAGATGTGCACAATGTTAGGGAGCCACTGGGTGCAATGTCTCCCTTTGTCTTTGTTCACCCTGAGAATGCAGTCCAGCAAACACCAACACTTGTCCCTGCACGAGATAGTGACAGGGAGAAGGATGCACACACCTCTTACTCCTACACACAAGCATTAGATGCTCACAGGGCAGCAGGAGTTTTGGTGGAGGAGTTTCATGGGTACTTGCATGAATTAAACTAATGCATTAAAGCGCTCTCTCCACAGATTGCTCCTAGAAGATAAGATGCAGCAGTAACATCGGTGACAGATGAACTGAACTTACTGTCACATCAACTCTACCCTGGAGATAAGATGTTTGTGAAGAACTTTGTGCATCGTTGGAATGAGCAGAGGTTTCAGGGACTATATAAAGTTGTTTTTTTCAACACCCTTTGCAGTTCGGTGAAGGAGTTGCGGTATTGGTTCACCTATCCGACGTTCGGAAGATACACGACTCCACCTTCCCATGTAATTGAACCACTTGCTGATTAAAATTTAAGTATATTTCCCACCTTCCTGTGACACTGACCCACTTGTCACTTGAAATTAAAACTATATTTTGCAGTAGATGTTTACTACATTTTGAAGTTGTCCTATCAATCCATGATGCGATGGATTTGCAGTTGTTTGCATCTATGTCTAGTTTTTCTCTCCTGCTGCAGGTACAACACCACAGACATTGTGTAATATATATGTTACATTGTATATGTTGTTTTTTCCTTGCAGGTTGTATATTGTTTTTGTGTGGTTATTTGAAATGGTGGGGGCATATAAAGGAGGGTTAGGGTATTATGGAAGGTTTTTGAGAATTAAACACACCTTGGGATAAAATGAATAAGAGGGAAACCTAGGAGGAAATAGAGCACAATAATTACAAGGGTGTTATATTTGATGACATGGCTGATGGTGCACTACCCCGAACAGACAACATGCGCTCTGAGGCCCAATTGAGCATGTTATAAAAATTAAATCAAATCAAATCAAATATGTGGTACAATCACATGTGCTAAGTGGGGAGGGAGAGGTCAAATGAGAGCCGCTATGTATGCTCTTTCATATGTCATGCAACAGGCAAACCCCAGTTGTTTATACCCCAAGAAATGCTTCCTCTTATAGCCCAGTGTCTTGTACATTTAGCTCTCTGCAGAGTACCAAGTCTTTACCAAGAGCACACTGTCCTGGCAGTCATTTTGGATAGGGATGCTGGGGTTTCCTGAAGACGGGGCAGCCTGCATGAATAAAAACTGTGGCAAAATATGGGTTAACTGTGTGCTAAAATTGACATGGATTGAGTTAAGCAAAACACCAGCCAAAGTACAAAGGCCAGCATGGTATTCGTTTTGCTTTAAAGGAAATAGCACTGTATCCATAGGAACTAACAGCCATTGCAATAAGACTGTGTTTATCCCTGACCTAACTTCAGGCACAGCAGCGTTAATTTACATAGACTGGGAATGTGGAAAATATGCATATTCACATATCCCACCATCGCTGACCACCCTACATTGCACGGTTTTAGTAGTTCCTGATTCTCATCTATCAGTTATAAAAGTGCTGGCTGCAGAACCAACTAACCCCCAACCGTTAAGCATGTTCGTCGCTCACTATGAGATCATTGTCAAAAGAGATCTAACTACTTGTCCAAAGACTCTGCCAAGAAACTAAATTCCGGACAAATACCGGTTGTTTACCAAGACAGAAATGTTTTTTACCTTGTGCCAGGTATCCAGACTGCTGCCAATGCAAAGTGGCTACAGATAACTAGATGGGAGATGCTTCACATGGTAAACCAGACAGAGCAGGGCCTCAATTTAAGAAAGAGTGAGTTTAGAGCAATTAGGTTCATGACACTCCAGAACCGATATGTCCTGAATTTGCTCACAGATATGGGAGGAGGTGTCTGCAAGAAAATAGGACTGTCTTGCTGCACATACATAGACCCAAATGACACAGACAGTGGATTGTTATCCCATGCGATAGGGGCCATTCACAATGTGAGGATTGCCATGGAGAAGGAAGCTGGTATGAATGCAGATGGCTGGTTTAATGCCATGTTTTCATGGGCCCAATTGTGCTTAGAGATCGCTGTAAATATTCTGGTTCCCATTGTAGTATTGTTGCTCATAATTTTTTGTTTGTACATGTCAGCTCTTAGAAAAACACAAAGCACAATCAGTCTCATACGTGCCTACAAACCAACACTGTACAAAAGCACAGTAAGCCTTTGAGGTGAAGTTATCCAATGGCCAGGATAAAATAAAAAAAGATCTTGCTGACATCAGACCGAATAAATTCCCAACATCGGTGCCATCCATTCACAAAGATCATCCGAAATTTCAATTTCATTCGGTTTCCACCCCAGACATGTTGGATGCTCTGGGTACAATGCACCCATCACTATGCCTTGGCAATACAATACCTCCCAAAATAATCCTGGACAACAAGGACGTGTTTGCCTCTTTCCTGGCTAGGCTTGTCAACACTTCCTTCTGTGACAACTTGGTTCTTGAAAGTTTCAAAGATGTTATGGTGACCCCCTTATTTAAAAAACCTGTGTTAGACCCCATGACACAAATAACCTAAGACCCATCACCAACTGTAATTTCCTTCTAAAGATCATGGACAAGGTGGCTACATTACAACGTCAGGCATTTGTGGAGCCCCTCAGTGTACTACATATCAGGCAGTCAGGGTTTAGCCATCCCAAAGTACTGAAATGGTCCTCATTGATCTTCAGATGCATATGCTGGAAATCATGGATATGGGGAAAAACTGGACAACTGGTCCTATTAGATCTGTTGCTGGCATTCGACCTCCTGGACCATGAGTGCCACCTCCATACTCTGAGAGATGTTGGCCATTGTAAAGACGAAACATCTAAATGGGTCCAGTCTTTCTTGACCGGCCGGATGTCCAGAGTTTGCTGGGGGGAGGCTTCCTCTGCCCCAGCCCCAGCAGACTGCAGTGTACTTCATGGGGCCTGTATGTCCCCAGTTCTCTTCAATCTGTACACCAGACCCATTTGTAGCCTCCTGGAGGACACAGGGTATTTTTCACCAGCTGTGATGATGTCACCCAGCTGGTCCTGGAGATCACTGGGGATCATGATCTTGATGCAGAAAATCTCAAGCACACTTACAGCCTGATTGAGTCATGGGTGACTGACAACTGGATGTGCCTTAACAGAGTACAAACAGAGTCATTAATTTTTGACTCATCACAGGTGAGAACCAAATTGAAGCCTAATTACCAGTCCTTCTCCATCCAGGATTGTAACATCCCGGTATTAGGCAAAGACAAAGCAATCAGCACCTAACTTGAGTCCTCCCTGAGTGATGAAGCCCATACCAACCATGTCACCAGAAAATGTGCATACAACCTTCAATTGCTCAAAAACAATCGCCTGTTTCTTTCTGAGACTAACTTTGTATCTGTAGCATGGGCTTTTATTCTATCTAGACTTGATTTTTGCAATGCCCAACATGCTTTCAGAAACTTCAAGTCCTACAAAACACTTCTGTCCGAATTATAAAAAGATACCAAGAAGAGACCATGTATCTCTCAGCAGACAGGCGCTGAATTGGCTCCCTGTTTCGGCTCAGGTACAATTTAAAGAAGTCACCATTGTACATAGATGTCTTTACGGGAAATCCCCAGTCTATCTGAAAACCTTGGTGACCCCATACCAGTCATCAAGATCTCTTTGCTCAACAAAACTGGCAAAGGTAAGCTGTCTAAGCTTCAAATGGACTAAAGGTCCAGGCAGGTCTTTCGCTACCTGCTTCACCAAGATTTTGATCTCACTCTGCTTGGACCTGAGGCATGAAGGAAACAGAAGAGTATTCAAACTTTCCTCTTTAACTGAATATCTTCAACCTCACTTTCTGCCTTCCTGACAATTTTTTTTTGTCCTGTTATATATGTTCGTACCTGCTGTTTTTTTTGTGGGCCCTGAGGCCCCTTGGCTTTCAGCGCAATACAAATGAATAAATTAATGATATCGAGGGGCTGCATGAAGACTTTACTGAAGAGCACCATGATGATCATTTCAATAAGGGCAGGATAAACTTCTCCTCCCACAAAACACAAGTACACCCAGAATGATAGGTGGGAGGGGGTTTTTAGGCCACAAATGGTAAAAATAGAACAACCTTTGGAACCACTGGGACGGTGACCACATTCATATTTGTATGTGTGTATGTGTGTATCTACTACCTTTGTATTCTCCTGCAGCTAAAAAATACATTGGGTCTCACTGCTTTGATATTCTCTTCCACCTACAAAATGCACATGTACCTAACACCGTTTAGGCTCTCTCCTGCACCTACATATTGTAAATAGGGTTCTTACGACTTCAGTCTTCTCCCTGCCTAAGAAATTCAAAATATAAACATATGCCTAACAGTGACTTGACCAGAGAATGTTCATGAGCCTAACACTGCTGTGGCCTTTTCCTCAACCTAGAAATATAATGTGTGCCTACCATTGCCTTGGTTTTTTTCTCCACCTACAAAATGTGTGTATGGCTCCCCTTGAATTGGTGTTCTACCCACTGACAAAATAGAAAATATGCTTTACACTGCCTTGGCCTTCTCCCCCCAACTAGACAATGCCCAGACACCTAACACTGCTCTAGCATTCTCCCCCACCTCGAAAATTAATATGTTTTTAAAATTGCCTTGAATTGTTTCTCCACTTGCAAAATGAATGGTGGGTTATCAATGCTTTGAGTTCTCTACTACCTCCAAAATACAATTGTGTGTCCTCCTTCTTTGGCATTAACCTCTTTCTGCAAACTGCTCATGGGGTTTTTACTGCTTTGGCTTCCTTTGCCTACAAAATGCATTTGTGGTTCTTATTGCCTTGGTATTCTCCTCCATCTACAACATGCATTTGTGGTTCTCACTGCCATAGCGTTCATCTCCACCTACAAAACAAACAAATGATTTCCCCTGCTTTGACTTTCCCTTCCACCTACAAAATGAATGTGGGGTTCTCAATGCCTTGGCGTTTGCCTCCTGGTGTAAAATGTGTGTGTGATTCTTCATGGATTATCATTCTCTCCCACAGACATAATACCTAACCCTTTCTTAGAATCCTCCCTGCCTATAAAATGCATGTGTGCCTAACGCTGATCTCTTGTCCTGCACTTACAAAATGTTCTCACTGTTTTTGTGTTCTCCTCTGCCCTAGAAATGTGTGGTTTCTACTGCTTTGGAGTGCTACTCTGCTTATATATGTTTTTTATTTATTTATTTAAAATTTTGTTTTTGATGCATACGCATCTTTACAAAATATTGGTGCAATTCTTATGCACTTCCGCAATTTACATCTACTCTGCTTATAAAAGGCATGTGTGCCAAACATAATTTCCTGTTCTCCTCCACCTACACAATGCATGTGTTGTTCTTCATACCATGGTGTTCTGCACTGCCTACTAAAGACTATCCAAAGACTATCCAAGTCACCCTGCTTTTGCATTCTCCTCCACCTAAACATTACACAGGGTTATAACAACCTCTGTGTTTACGTCTGTCTACAATAGGCATGTGTTTATCCTTGCTGTGGTATTCTCGTCCTTCTACAAAATGCCTGTGTGGTTCACTATGCTCTGGCCTCCTCTCTGCTTACAGAATGCACATATGCCTTCCGCTTCCTTGGAATTCTCCTAACCTACAAAATGCATGTGTTCCTAATCTTTCTTTGGAATGAGTTCTCCACCACCTAAAAAATGCATCTGTGCTTCACATTGTCCTGGTGTTTTCCTTCACTAAAAAGTGCATATGTATTTCTATCTGTTTTGGTGTTCTCCACTGCTTACAAAAACAGGTGTACCAAACACTGCTTTGGCATTCATTTCCATCTACAAGCTGTACATGGGATTATTATTGATTTGGTATTCTCCTACACCCAGAAAATGCATGTGTGGTCCCCCCTTCTTTGATGTTCTCCCAGTCACCTACACAATGCACATTTGCATAACACTGGCTTAGGGTTCTCCCTTGTCTCCATAATGCACATGCAACTAAGACTGCCAGAGAACACTTTCACAATGCATTTAGGGGTTCACAACGTTTTGGCATTCTCCTCTGCCTACCAAATGCATATGTGGTTTTACTGCCTTGCATTCTTCTCCACCTTCAAAGTGCACATGTTGTTATCAGTAATCTCTTTTCGTCCATTATCTAGGAAATGCACTATTGCTTTTCTGCCGTTACAAAAATGTTAAAGACGTTCTTACTGCTTTGGCATTAGCCTCCACCTACATAATGTATGTCTGGTTCTCCTTGCTTCACTATTCTCTCCACCATGATACATTCAGAACACTGCCTGGCTTTCTCATCCACCGGCAAAATATATGTGTGCCTAATCCTGACTTGTCATTATTCTCCACCTACAAAATGAACATTTGCCTGACACTAGCCTGATGTTCTCCTCTTCCTGCAAATTGGAAGCAGGGTTCCAACTCTTTTGCATTTTCCTCTGCTTACAAAATGCCCATGTGATTCTCCCTGCCTTATTTATTTATTTATTTTTATTTTTTTTGTATTTGGTTTATTAAAGTAAAAACCTTTACAAAACAGTGCAATTAGACATTAAAAGATTTGCAAAAGGACAGTCATTAAGGAATAACGTTTACAATAACATTTAAAAGGAAAAATGTATTCCCTAAAGAAAACTAAGTAGTAAAGGAAACATTAAAACATCATATTGAGTTAACAATGATGGGAATACCAAATTTCCATTTAGTCACTAAAACTTGTACAAAATAAGTACGTTTGAATTAAACAGAAACATAAACACAGTCAAAAGATATCAAAAGACGTCATCCATATGACATTCACAGTACGAGTTTAGAGATCGGTACAGAGTATACATATCATGAACTCATAGTATAGCAATTAATATGTTTTACATTGAATACTCATTCCCGCCCAAACGCAAGGTCTAGATGTGGGGATTTGCTTAATTTTATTCGGCCAACAGATCTTCTGCCAATTTAGACTCTATAATTGTCAGCAAGTTAGTCAGACGGAGTGTAAGATTCTGACTAAAACCTTCCATACAGCGCTTCCATAAGAGTTCTATTGCGGTCACAGAGTTCGAGTAACAGTGCTCGAGGAGTTGGATACGAAGGCCTTCAAAAAATGGGCAATGAATCACTAGATGTTTCAAGGTTTATGGCACTGTGCAATTTTTACAGAAGCGGCAACTAGTATCGATAATACTGGTTGGATAACCAGTCCAATATTTAGATCGTTCACGTGTGTGAAATTGATTGAGACAAAATCGCATATAGATTTTCCTTGAGCAAGCAGAAGGGAACTGTAAAAGATATTTTAGTCGAAATCCCCATCTGCCGTGAACTCCATTGTATTCTTTAAAGGAGGAATATTTGCCCATTTCATCCAACATTATACACCAGAAAAAACTTTGAAATTTAAGTTTTTGGCTTGGTAACCACATGCTCATAGATGAAGGAGTTTCATTAATGAGCAATAGAATTTTGGTTAATTTGAGCGAGTAGGTATTGAGCGATTTAATACGTGATTCACTCAATAATTGTTTCAGTTTCACATAGAGCGTGTTTTTCGGTGGATTATAAATCTTGATTAGATTAGTAATACTTCGCCATGAGTGTTTTACTGACAGTTGTAGTAGGTTTAATTTGTGGCAAATCATAACCTTGGGAATCGAAAGTGCTAACCCCAGAACCGTTTTCCATAATTTCCCCTGTAAAATATTTAAGTAGGCATCTAAATCATATGTACAGATGTCCAGGGAATATAGCATAATGGGTTCCACCTTCAGCAAATAAAATTGAATTAAGGGTAGTAGAGAAAACATACAGTATTTCTGATGGATAATTTTCATTTGAGATGTCAACCCCCTGATCTTTTGATTAAGGTAGTTTTTCCACATAGTAATTGAATATTGATCAGTCAGTGGGTATCCCAAGTAACGAAGCATAGGGGAGTATTTAATTTTAATATTATTCATATACCATGAGTGTCGATGACAATCTAATTTTCGATTAGAATAAATCAAAATAAAAGTTTTCGTGGGATTGGGAGTGAGATTATGATTAAAAGCGAATTCAGAAAATAAATCCAGCTTTCGTTGAAGACCAAAAGGGGTTCTATCAAAAAATAACAAATCATCAGCAAATCCTAACCAGTCTAACATTAGTGAGCCAAACTTCACTGAATAACATTCCCCAGCAATCCAGTTATCATCCAATCCTAACAAGTATAAGTTAAACAGACCCGCTGCCATGTTGCAGCCCTGTTTCACCCCGATTTCGGTCGGAATGGGATCAGTAAGGGCTCCTTCCTTATTAAATCTCATACGATAATTTGTATTTTTATGGAGTAAGGCAATCAAGGCAACCAATTTAGTTGGAATGCCAAGATGGATCATTTTTTTCCATAAGATTTCACGAATAACGCAATCAAAGGCTGCGGTCAGATTCAAGCTCGCCATATAAATTGGCCCTGAGTGACTGACTGAAGAGTGGGCTTGGAGATGGGAGAGGATGGTAGCATTTAACTGACAACCAATGAATTTTCTAAATCCTACCTGATAGATAGACAGCATATCTTTATCGTTCATCTGAGTCTGTAGTTGGTGAAGAAGAAGAATGGAAAATATTTTGGATGAAGAATCTGTAAGAGCAATGGGGCGATAGTTAAAGGGACAGTCCGGAGAACCCTTTTTATAAATCGGAATAACTAGCGCAGAGGACCACGACAATGGAGTTTTGCCCGTTTGTAAAATCAAATCAAATTTGATTTTGAGAATATGGGCCCAGAATTCTGGATTCGATTTGTACACACATGATGGAATACCATCGGGGCCAGGCACTTTAGAGGGCTTTAATCTGCTGATGGCATCGATGATGTCTTCTATGGACCAAAGTGATGGAAAATCTAGGTCCAAACGTGGCTCACTACCCTTTAGTGAGTGGAAGCGCTCGGGCATAGTGTATTTGAGTTTTACGTAAGATACCCAATTTTCAGCAGGAATCATAGAATCAATAATAGTTATAGGTTCAGAAGTAATAGAACGAAGAGTATTCCAGATTTTCCTAGAATCGTGCTTGAGCAGATGGTAAAATAATTTTTGATTATCTGCATTCAGAAGATTTCTTTTTAACCATTTAAGTTTGTTGCGATATCTCTGACGCACTACTTTGATCAATTTTTCACGAATCGGGTAGGAAAGAAAAGTTTTATTGATTTGGCGAATTTCTTGATTTTTTTGTGTTTTTAAGAAAGCAACTTGATTATTAAATTTGTGCGTATGAACATGTATACCTTTTTCATTCTTATCCCTTGATTGGAGCATAGCATCCAGATGGAATTGGATTCTAATGGAGTTAAGATTGTCCAGAAGGATAAGTGAAGAGCTAGATGGTAATAAAGACAAGAGAATATTAGAATCACATTCCAAATTCTGAATAAAAGTTGCACACACTTTAGGATTCCATCTCAATGTAAGGCGATGCCGATCAGATTCTACCAAGGATAGAGAAGAGTTATCGTTGAAACGAGCCAAAGGGATATTCATCTGCATGGAGATAATCATATGATCTCCTAAAGATGGATTTATGATTTTGAGAGCATCCATAGTCGAGTATAAACTCGAGGAAATGAAAAAGTAATCAATAAAGGATTTGTAGTTTGCTCTAGAAGAAGGAATTCCATATACACCCAAACTTTTTGGAAGTTATTGAGTGCTTATCCCTAATTGCATTATTATGAACACCTGTTTCATAGCAATAACAATTAAAGTCACCACCTACGATAATTCTTGCCGAAGGGTGTAAGATCATGCCCTTTTCTAGTACATCGTTCATTTCCTCAATGATGGTCTCAATAGGAATGGACAATTTGTTCCAATAAATACAAACCAACAGGAGTATCATAGAAGGATCCAAATCATCTTTTATAATAATAGCGAGTATGGAGTCAGAACTACTAATCCTCTCGATAGAACACTGAAAGGCAGAGTTGACAAGTATGGCCAAGCCGCCTGAAGGGCGACCCTCGGTACCTCGCCTTGCAACCTGAATATATGCTGAGTATCCGTCAATCGAAAAGGAGGATTGATTCATGGTTTCTTGAATAAAGATCAAGTCAGATCGATTAAACTGATTTAGGCGATACCATTTTTTAAAGTTATTTATACCACAAGAGTTCCACGAGATAATGTGGAGTTGGAAGAGGCTAAGAGTCTTTCATCGCCTTTTGTTGGTTTGGTTGCGAAGCATTAATTGGATCCCTCCATGACATCTCATTTAAAGCAGACATGAATGACATAAACTGTTTCATTGTGTTGGCATCAATACTTGCAGAGGTACTCTGGTTCGCACTATCTGTAACGCTTTCAGCTATCAGAGGAGTAGTTTCTAGGTAGCCTTTTGCCTCCTCAAATGATGAAAAGAATGATACAGTTAAGCCAATAGATGCTAAGTCATTAGAGTGATCCCATAGCATCTTCATAATGAAAGGAGACATAAATTTACAAATCATTCTGTTGTTATTATTAGCAGCCAATTTCACCCAGTCTATGTCGTCAGATCTAACAATTCACAAGGCGGGAATGTCCTGAAAAACAGTCATCATGAAGGTGCGATTCGATTTCGCTTTCCCAACCCATAATTATAGCAGATTTTAGATCATTGTAATTATGATTGGTTAGTGATTCATGATTATCCATTGTGGATTGAAGATTAGTCAAATTAGGACACTCTTTGGCTTGTGGGCATTGTTGACTCAGAGTTGGTAGCTTGGGGCTAGTTTTTTTTCGCTCTGAGTTCGTTGTTTCACAAATAATTAATTGGTCGCTGATTTCGTCAACTTTATCTGAGGTTTTTTCTTCAGACTCGCTTGAGCACACTCCCTCCAGGTTTTTAGGTTGAGTTTCAATTGGATAATTAGGACAAATGGTTGTTTTGTTTTCCCTTTGCCCATTGGCTTTACCCAAAATCACTTTCGCAGTTTTTTTGATTTTCAACATTGGATAGTAATTGGAGAGGGCAGATTGAACTCGGTGTGGAGCCTCTACAATTGAGTTGGGTACCATATCAAGATCAATTGTACCCCCTTCCTCTTTGTCCATTACCTTTTTTACCTTAGATCTTGATTTTTTAGATCCTTCTCAGGATGGTTCTGTTAGCAAATCCTCTTTTTCATTAGTTTTTTTGTTTTTTGGTAAAGGGTTATGAGGTACTTTGAGGGTTGAGGCAGTCGAATTAGACTCTGAAAGATTCAACAAGGCCTTAGATTCCTCACTCAGCTGATTCAGATCAATGATGTTATCTCCCCCTGAGAGGTAACAAATATCTTTAATATGTGAATTGTGATTATCATTTTTATCGCGTAGTTGATTCTTAGTTTTTTTTTCCTGTTTCCCTTTTTGAAGTTTAATTAATAGATTTCTCTTTTGCGCACCAGCCAAGGCCCTTCTTTGTTTTTTAGTAAGGGCAATAGAAGGAGCTTTATTAGGCAACTCTTCAGTATCAAATATTTCTTTTATTTCCTGAGGAATAAGGTCCACTCCGGTTAAGTCAATAAGATCAGTTAGGACTGAAGGACTATCTGGAAGAGCCCTTTCCTCTACACAAGGAGTCGACAGAGATTCTTTGTTGACTGAATTGGAGAGTGTGGCAAGATTATCTGCCATTTCCCTTACGAGATTTGTCAGAACAGCGAGGTTGGACTCAGAGTTTTCCAAGTTCACTGCTTCTGGGTTCACAGCCTTTCTGATTTCTGGTTTGGGAAATGGTCCTTCTGACACTACCTTGGAGAACAATTTAGTTTGAGTACCTATGTTTTGAGCATGAGGCGTCAAATCTTTTTTGTTTATGATGGAAGAAAACATGTGACAGGCAAATAACATGCCCTCCATTTTGCTAAGAGTACTCATGAGGTCAGACATTTGCATCTGTAAAATGTTTATTTCCTCATGAGTCTGCTCATGACCTTTGTCAAGTAAATTAAGAATTCGGGTCATGACCGGAAAAGATTCGAAAGAGTGTTGCATTTCGACATTCCATTTTTCTTGTTCAGTGGTAGGGCAGTTTGGCTGTGGATGAGTTTCACAATGGATAGACTTGTTAGGATCATAGCTAGGTGCTTTGTTTCCTTCACGACTAGAAGTAAGTTGGCGAGTATAGATCAGTTGTTTTTCCAGTATGGGGGAACTATTTGTCATCAAGAGGGTCCTCCTGTATTATTAATTCTCTGAGTGTTGGCCCCCCTAAAGTACAGGCTTCTTTCTGTGCACTAAAATATGAAGGTAGAGAATATGTATATGGTTGGGGATTATTAAATAAAAACACATTTTTGATCCCGTACTTGCTTTTATTCACTGGGGTTGAGGGTTCATTAGATAGACAAATCCGTTTACCCAGTTCTGTCTCAATTGCCGGGGCAAGTATGGAGAAATCAGCAGTATGTGGATCAAATTGCTCAATTCCCATTATGTTTTTTATTTCTTCTCTGTCTAGACTCTGATCTGAGTCAGAGTCGACATTTTCCCAATCCTTTGAGGAGATTTTATTGACTTCCTTTACTGACAAAAATACTGAAGCAGTTTTAGAAGCTATAATTTTTCCTACCAGGTTGGTTAGGGGGGCTCGCAATCAATGTGCACCGACCCTATTTATACAAGATTTGTTCTTCAGAGTCCTCGAGGGTTGTAACGGCAGGGACATCTTCATTAGATTTCTGCAAATCATCACAATGAGCATCCTCTGCCGTCGATTTTGTGGACAGAGAGGCTGATTTCTTGGGTCCCTGTAAATTTTTCGATTCCTGTTTTTTGTTATACTCGAAAGAAGCGGGTGCGAGAATAACTTTATTTTCAACGTTGCTCTCTAAACTTAGAGCCACTTTTATATTTTCAGAGAGCGAAGAGCTGCTATGAATGGAGTCAAGAGGGAGTTTAGATTCTATGTTCTTCTCTTGATCAGACCAATTTAAGGGCTTTTCAGAAGATGGTTTAGCCTCAATAGAATCCACCTCTATTTTTTTAGGATTTATTAGGGTTTCTTTCTTTTTTACACTACGGAGTCCCTCTGCCATGATCGAAGCAAATCTGGATGCAATAGGAAACTTATGGGGCAAAAGGCAGTGCAAACAAACTAGAGTAGCTCCTAAGTCACTCTTCAAACAAGATTTATCGCACTGTAATGCAAAGGCATAATAAGTCTCCCTGCCACCAAGTCACCTTACCGCCTAACAGCCCAACAGCCACACTTCGCAGGCACTTCCGGATGCGCGCTCCGGATGTGCGGGTCCGAGTGCTAATAAGGAAGTGGCTTGTGGGCTTGTGGGCGGACAGAGAGGCGAGTTCGGGGGGGGCGTGGCTAGAAGGGAGAAGAGAAGAAAGCAACGTCAGTAAGTGGCGCGAAGCACAGAAACCCACGGGGAAACCCGCGGTCACTTCAATAATAAGGCAGAGAGTTCATCAGTAAATACCCTCTGGGCAAGTCCAATGAAGTCCGATGGCAAGTGCGTTGCACGCAAAACTTGAAGCGAATGCTTCCTCTTGCCGACGGCGACAGCACCGAAGGCAACAATTCCAGCAGGGCAGCGGAGAGCAGAACAGCGTAGACAGCCCAACAGCCCAACAGCCACACTTCGCAGGCACTTCCGGATGCGTGCGCCGGATGCGCGGGTCCGAGTGCTAATAAGGAAGTGGCTTGTGGGCTTGTAGGCGGACAGAGAGGCGGGTTCGGGGGGCGTGGCCTCTGGGCAAGTCCAATGAAGTCCGATGGCAAGCGCGTTGCGCGTGAAACTTGAAGCAAATGCTTCCTCATGCTTCCTCTTGCCGACGGCGACAGCACCGAAGGCAACAATTCCAGCAGGGCAGCGGAGAGCAGAACAGCGTAGACAGCCCAACAGCCACGCTTCGCAGGCACTTCCGGATGCGCGCCTGCCTTAGCATTCTCCTCTACCTACAAAGGAAACATGACCCTAACTGCCATTGGCACTCTCCCCATCTAGATAAAGCATGTGTGCCTAACCCTGCTTGGAATTTCCCCCACTTAGAAAGTGCATTGGGGGTTCTCACTGATTTGGTATTATTCTCTGCCTTCAGAACCTACGTATGGCTCTCCAGGTATTGCCATTCTTTTCCACACCTGCAGAATACACGTATAGTTCTCCCTGATTTAGTGTCCTCCCCTCCTTTAAAATGAATGCATGCCTAACACTCCCTTAGCGTTCTTCCCTGCTAAAAAAAAGGCATGCCTGCCTAGCAGTGCCCTGGCATTATCCTCCGCCTACAAAACACATGTGCGCCTACTGCTGCCTCGTCCATCTCCTCTGCCTACTAAAAGCACATGCGGTTCTCGCTGCTTTGCCACGCTGCTTACACAATGCCCTTGTACCTGGCACTGCTTGATTCCCACTGGTTTGGTTTACTCTCCCTTCCCAAAATGGTGAGTTGGCAGGCCCTATTATGGATTGAGTACTACTCTAATTTACACTGTCACTAATCTGCACGTGCCCCCTAACAATACAAATCCCCTTTCCTTACTAGGCACAGCTCGGAGGTGTTGCTCCAATCTCTTTCTTCAAAGCCCAAACCCTGAGTGTTAGGAGTTTCTCTCAGCCTGCCTTATATAGAAGATGTCCATGTGAACCTCACAGCGTGAGCCTGCGAACATCTTGACAAGTGCCACCTAGTCGAACTGGTCGAAATCCGAAGGGTTCGAGTTTTATTCAAACAGTCTCACTAATTCCTACTCACACGCTGCAGTTCTATGTACTGCACCTTATGTTGAAAGTGACCCTGCCTTGGTATGCGTCCCCTCTGACCCATAGTATGCAGCATCTTGGGCCAGCTTTGTGCTCTGTCAGGCTGCGAAGAGGAAAGCAGGTGTTTCTATATTCAGCTCCAGCGGGCTGACATAGAAAATAATATGCTCCCTCTTGCTAGCTCAAGTGAACCTGCTTGTGCAGAATATAGAAAACATATGTATTTCATTTTCATTGCAATGCTAGAAATCTGAAGATAGAAACAACTGTTTCTATTTCTACATCAAGTTGGACTCTCTGCCCTGGAAATAGAACATCTTTATTTTCCATCTTCAGAGCGAGTAGGCCCACTTCGATTTCAAGCAGGCCCCTATTGGAATCTAAAAAATATATATTTTTCTGTTTCCGTCATTTTAGACACCCCTTGATCTACGGTGTACCGAGGCCCACGATGGGTGGGTGGTGCCACTATCGCAGGGGGCCCGTGAGAGGTGGATGCCCTAACTGGGTGACAGTAAGGGCAACCGAGTTTGGCAGGATTTCCATGGGAATACTGCAGGAATACCGGCAAACTCGGAATGAGGTCCTTAGTACTATCTGTGATCATTATTTATTTATTGTATTTGTTGGTAGCGCCCAGACTCGAAGGTATCATGGCGGTCATTGTTTTATGATTATATTTTGGAATATTATTACAAAACCACCCTGAAAAAAACATACACATTTATTTCAAAAGGCACGGTTTTCTCGTTGTTAACAGTGCTGCACTGTTCTCCCCATCTTTTCCAGAGGTCATATAGCTCTTCCACAACTGAAGGCATTTATTTGTCTCAGAGAATGTGACATTGCAAGCTCTTGCATCCGTGCGAACTATGCTTTCAAATATAACTATGTTTTTGAATAGTAAGCGCTCTTTTCTCCATCTTTAAGCAGTTTCAACACTTTGCAATCTATGCAGATTCCTGGTTCCGTGTCTCCCGCGCTTTGATTGACATGCATTAGTGACAAGCCTGGGCTCCGCACTTGCTTGCAAATGCTTCCACGTCCAAATCCGTGCTGAGCCGCTTGTTTCCCTCTCGGCACAGCCTTAGCGCAAGTGTAGGGGCTGCCGGAGAAAGGATGACTTCAATGTGATGTGAGATGAAGTCTGCTGTCGTCCTATCATTGACAGCTTGTACCTGCAGGGCCCTGCAGGGCCCTGCAGGGCCACAGCCAGTACAGCTCCCAGTCAGCAAAAAGAGTAGCGAGAGTGGAAAAAGCAAGATCACTCAAACGCCCGAGTACAATTGCGAAGCAGACAGAGGCAGGAGATTTGGTCTAGGGCGGGGCCAGACTGCCGACCTTGCAATATGGGTTCTAATTCCAGCGTTAGCGATTGACCAAAACATATTGCACGATTTTGGCGAGAATTTGTTCATTAAATTGTGCCTAAAGCATGTATTTTGGGTAAGGTCAATATCAGGTCACAGAGAGGGCAACTTTGGTCACCATTAGTAGAGCATGGCCCTCATTCCGAGGTTGGAGGTAATCATGGCGCTATTTGCGCCAGGACTACCTCCAATACCGGTACTGAGTCCGCCCTGGTTCAATGGGGACTTACCGGTCTATTCCGACCTTTGCGGGACCAGTAAGTCCCCATTGAAAAAGCCATTCCCGATTCCCATTTCAGCCCCGATAGGGCTCAATGGGAAGGGGGAAGGCGCTAGTAACGGTACCGCAAATTGCTGTACCGTTATTAGCTCTGAAGTCCCTTAACGGGCCCCGTCCATAACTCCTGGTAAAACCAGGTGTTAAGGAAGGGACCCGCTAAGGGACCTCGGAATGGGGCTCAAAGGGATTACCGGCACCGATGTCCTTACCGGTGCCCGGTATCCCTTTTCACCCAACTCGGAATGATCAGCAGTGAAATTGACGTTCCCTACTGGATGAGGGATTGACTGCAGGTGTGAGAGGTCGAGGTAACTGATTTGCGGGTCCACACATACAGGCTGACTACTGCGCATCCGGTCTGGCTGTGCCAGTGTCCAGATGATGCTCAGCACCTCTGCATCCTATCCTTCATTTTAATTTGATAATATGTTCTGCTTCTTTGCCTGCTTAGTGCCATATACGCCAGCAGCCCTTTATAAAATTGACTTTCATCTCTTTTAAAAAAAATGTCATCACATGACTGTTCTCATGTTCTGCTCTCCTCCTGCTATTCTCCGTTTGGCCCCAAACTAGCTTTTCCGGTAAGTGCCAGGGCACAGGAGCGCCCTCTTACCTGCTGTCCATGATTTCATGTCTGCATCCATCCACCCTTCTGCCATCACATCCAGGTCTTTGTAATATGATATGATAAGTTATTTATAATGCGTTTAATAACGAGCTGTGGTGCTCCGTGTCGCTTTGCTTCCAAGGTGAGCACGTTGCCCCTGAGCTATCCTCTGGACAATACTGTAGGATTCCGACACCGGAAATGTCCACGGTAAATGATTGGATCCAAGTTGTACTGTATTCAATTCCTTATTAGCACCCAGACAGTGGAGAAACTTTGATGAAAATGTTAGGGGGGGACATTGCATCTGAAGAAAAGGTGCCCAATCCAAATGAATGGGGACAAAATGGTGTGCCATGAAAGTTGGGGGGGACAAACACCCCTGCCGCCCCCCCCCCCTAAAATTATGCCCATGCGCCCAGAGAATGGCAGCCGAACAGCCAGCGTGTGAGAAATATGCACTGAACTACTGATGAAGGCTCTTGTTCCACTCTACTGGATGACCTGGCCCCTCAGGCTCTGCTCTGTTCTTGCCCAGGGTCCCCTGTTATTAATACCTATTCCTTCTTGGCTCCTTCCTCCTCCGGCACTTCCCCCTACTCCTTACCTTTCCGGGCGTGTAGCTGATGTCTCTCCCTAAGGCCTTCTTGTGCCTGGGCTCTCCGTGGCAAGCCACCACCATCACAACATTAGTCATGGAAATGGGAGAAGAGCTTGGGGTACTGCATTCACTCTCCATAGAGCCCATGTATTATCATGTAATGATTCACTTGCCTGCACAATATTGTGGCCTGTTTATTGTATTGCTCTTAGCCCTCTTAGGGTTCGGCACCAGTTGCTAATAGCAACATTCACCTTGTTGACAGCCTGTACATGATGGCAATGGCACAAGAAGCTTGAATAAATTAGTCGGCCTCCAGGGCGATATCACTCAATACAGTCTGTGGAACAGGAAATTATTGCTTAAATAAAAAGCACACTCTAACGCTGCGAGAAATATAGATATGTTGTGCATATCAGAGACCATTGATACATTGTTTAAACATGTTCTCTCGCGTGCACTGTGTGTGCGCTCCCTTTTACTCTTGAGACTTTTGGACTACAACTCCAATAAGCCCTACTCAGCATAGTAAACCTTTGTGAATGGGGTGATAATATCCACTTTTAAGGTCTATCACTGGCAACTGCGAGTGTATCTCAGCATTTGATGGTAATCCCTGGCAGCGGGCAAGTGAGAGGGCCATTTGATGGCAATACCTGGTACAATTCTGAGTATTCATCCATTTTATGGTAATCATACAAATAGGTTGACTACCTGGGTAATTGATGGGAATCTGATATGATATGATAGGTTATTTATAATGCACTTAATACCCAGCGGTTTCTAAGCGCAGACCCAGGATCGAACCTGTGGTGCTCCGTGTCATCTTGCTTCCAAGGCAACACGTTGGCCCTGAGCTATCCTCCCGAGACAAGAAGTTTATCTGGCATTTAATATTGATTACTGAGATGTTGAATGGCAATACCTGGCTACAGTCTCCATCACAACCCTAAAAAAAAGAGATTATGTACCTGGGCCCTTAAACACCTTCTACGGGACCCTCTGTGGCTGACACCCTCCATCACCTCTATTGTTTTGCCCCCCCTCACATTGGTGAATAAGATAAAATACCACTAAGTGTTCCAGAAGCGAGCTGGATTAACTATTTTTCTAAAATCTATGCACTTCCACCCTATTTAGGGTTAGATTCTAGCACGATCTCCCTTACCCCATTTCACATCACTATCTCCAAGTCCGACATACTGTTCTTCATCAACAAAATAAGTCAGTCAAGAGCTCCGGGCCCTGATGGTCTGTCTAATAAAATCTTTAAACAACATCCCGAAATTTGGTCAACGATTCTTTACCAAATTTTTGAACACATTAACATCACGCAAAATATACCTGCTTCTTTGAAACACTCTTTAATTGTTCCCATTCATAAAAAAGGTGATCGATGTCTCCCAGAGAACTATAAACCCTTCGCCCTATTAGATGCACCTGGAAAACTCTATAATCACATTATCTTCCAAGAACTGAATATGTGGACCGGTAAAGAGTGTAAAAGAGACCCGTTTCAAACTGGCTTCATTGCCAGATTAGGAACTTCTGAGAATTTTCAGGCCGATTCATGGAATAATTAGTGCTTCGCAAGTGGCCAAGAACGTGCGATTCGCAGTGGAATAGCGAAAATCGCAGTGCAAGTGCGAAAATCGCACGAAAAGCAGCGCACATCGATTCATGGAAGGCCGTGCGCGAGAAAACCATCGGATGTGTGCTAAAAAAGTGCACGGCGCACGTTGGCGCACAGGCCATCTAACGGCGTGCGCTAGGTCACAGCGAAAATCGCACAGGCCACAGCGAAAATCGCACATAGTGCGGCGCACACAACAAAAGTAGGCGGAACACGGGGCGTAACACTCGGAATGGGGAACAACTTGCCAAAATGTCGGCGTCACGGGGGAAGTAGAGGGTGCAAGTGCGCGGAACGCCCACACGCTCGCCTACAACACATATTCATGGAATCGAATAGGGCAAAAAAGCGCACGGTCAAACCAGCGCACAGGCACAAACATGACCGCCACAAGAAAGCAGGCGGTAGCTTCTCTGCGCCTGTAATAAATGTGCGCCAAAAGGTGCGCCAACAAATAGCACCTATATACAGCTATGATGAATGTCCTATACTGTGGCCCCTGTGACGTGCAAAGGGGTACCCACAAACACGGACACCCGCTGACTGAAAAATAACGTGTGCGTGTATTGCGGGGTGCGCGGGAACTTTCACACTTGATTTGGCAGGGTATGTGGATTTCAGGGGTGCGCGGGAAGTTCCACACGCGATTTGGCCTGGTACGTGCGCGGGAATTTCCACACGCGATTTGGCTGGGTACGTGGATCTCAGGGGTGCGCGAGAAGTCCCACATGCGATTTGGCAGGGTACGTGGATTTCAGGGGTGCGCAGGATGTTCCACACGCGATTTGGCCGTGTACGTGTGCGGGAATTTCCACACGCGATTTGGCTGCGTATGTGGATCTCAGGGTTGCGCGGGAAGGCCCACACGTGATTTGGCAGAGTATGTGGATTTCAGGGGTGCGCGGGAAGTTCCACACGCGATTTGGCCGGGTACGTGCGTGGGAATTTCCACACGCGATTTGGCTGGTACGTGGATCTCAGGGGTGCGCGGGAAGTCTCACACGCGATTTGGAAGGGTACGTGGATTTCAGGGGTGTGCGGGAAGTTCCACACGCGATTTGGCTGGGTACGTGCGCAGGAATTTCCACACGCGACTTGGCTGGGTACGTGGATCGCAGGGGTGCGCGGGAAGTCCCACACGCGATTTGGCCGGGTACGTGCGCGGGAGAATTTCCACACGCGATTTGGCTGGGTACGTGTATTTCAGGGGTACGCAGGAAATTCTACACGCGATTTGGCTGTGTGCTCCCAGGTATTCCCTGTACACCATCCACAGCCCCTGCAGGCAGCTGACACCACAGGGGACTATCCTGCACACCTGCTCATGTCACCCAGCACCTCCACCCCCCAGCAGTGTGGGGCACCCTCCACCAGGCCCCCACTCATGTCCCCTATCACCCCCACCCCCCAGCATCCAGGGGCACCCTCCACCAGGCCCCCACTCATGGCCCCCTGCAGCCCCACCCCCCAGCAGTGCAGGGCACCCTCCACCAGGCCCCCACTCATGTCCAACTCATGTCCCCCTGCACCCCCACCCCCAGCATCCAGGGCACCCTCCACCAGGCCCCCACTCATGTCCAACTCATGTCCCCCTGCACCCCCACCCCCCAGCATCCAGGGGCACCCTCCACCAGGCCCCCACTCATGTCTCCCACCACCCCCACCCCCCAGCAGTGCAGGGCACCCTCCACCAGGCCACCACTCATGTCCAACTCATGTCTCCCACCACCCCCACCCCCCAGCATCCAGCAGCAGCCTCCACCAGGCCCCCACTCATGTCTCCCACCACCCCCACCTCCCAGCATCCAGGGGCACCCTCCACCAGGCCCCCACTCATGTCTCCCACCACCCCCACCCCCCAGCAGTGCAGGGCACCCTCCACCAGGCCCCCACTCATGTCCAACTCATGTCTCCCACCACCCCCACCCCCCAGCATCCAGGGGCACCCTCCACCAGGCCCCCACTCATGTCTCCCACCACCCCCAACCCCCAGCAGTGCAGGGCACCCTCCACCAGGCCCCCACTCATGTCCAACTCATGTCTCCCACCACCCCCACCCCCCAGCATCCAGGGGCACCCTCCACCAGGCCCCCACTCATGTCTCCCACCACCCCCATCCCCCAACAGTGCAGGGCACCCTCCACCAGGCCCCCACTCATGTCCAACTCATGTCTCCCACCACCCCCACCCCTCAGCAGTGCAGGGGCACCCTCCACCAGGCCCCCACTCATGTCCCCCTGCACCCTCATCCCCCAGCAGTGCAGGGCACCCTCCACCAGGCCCCCACTCATGTCCAACTCATGTCTCCCACCACCCCAGCCCCCAGCATCCAGGGGCACCCTCCACCAGGCTCCCACTCATGTCTCCCACTACCTCCACCCCCCAGCAGTGCAGGGCACCCTCCACCAGGCCCCCACTCATGTCCAACTCATGTCTCCCACCACTCCCACCCCTCAGCAGTGCAGGGGCACCCTCCACCAGGCCCCCACTCATGTCCCCCTGCACCCCCACCCCCCAGCATCCAGGGGCACCCTCCACCAGGCCCCCATTCATGTCCCCCTGCACCCCCACCCCCCAGCATCCAGGGGCACCCTGCACCAGGCGCCCACTCATGTCCAACTCATGTCTCCCACCACCCCCACCCCTCAGCAGTGCAGGGGCACCCTCCACCAGGCCCCCACACATGTCCCCCTGCACCCCCACCCCCCAGCATCCAGGGGCACCCCCCACCAGGCCCCCATTCATGTCTCCCACCACCCCCACCCCCCAGCAGTGCAGGGCACCCTCCACCAGGCCCCCACTCATGTCCAACTCATGTCTCCCACCACCCCCATCCCTCAGCAGTGCAGGGGCACCCTCCACCAGGCCCCCACTCATGTCCCAGTGCACCCCCACCCCCCAGCATCCAGGGGCACCCTCCACCAGGCCCCCACTCATTTCCCCCTGCACCCCCACCCCCCAGCATCCAGGGGCACCCTCCCCCAGGACCCCACTCATGTCCCCCTGCACTCCCACCCCCCAGCATCCAGGGGCACCCTCCACCAGGCCCCCACTCATGTCCAACTCATGTCCCCCTGCACCCCCACCCCCCAGCATCCAGGGGCACCCTGCACCAGGGCCCCACTCATGTCCCTCTGCACCCCCACCCCCCAGCATCCAGGGGCACCCTCCACCAGGCCCCCACTCATGTCCCCCTGCACCCCCACCCCCCAGCCACCATGGGCAGCCCCCACCAGGCCCCCACTCATGTCCCCTATCACCCCCACCCCCCAGCACTGCAGGGGCAGCCTCCACCAGGCCCCCACTCATGTCTCCCACCACCCCCACCCCCCAGCCACCATGGGCAGCCCCCACCAGGCCTCCGCTCATGTCCCCCTGCACCCCCACCCCCCAGCAGTGCAGGGTACCCTCCACCAAGCCCCCACTCATGTCTCCCACCACCCCCACCCACCAGCCACCATGGGCAGCCCCCACCAGGCCCCCACTCATGTCCCCCTGCACCCCCACCCCCCAGCATCCAGGGGCACCCTCCACCAGGCCCCCACTCATGTCCCCCTGCACCCCCACCCCCCAGCATCCAGGGGCGCCCTCCACCAGGCCCCCACTCATGTCCCCCTGCACCCCCACCCCCCAGCATCCGAGGGGCACCCTCCACCAGGCCCCCACTCATGTCCCCCTGCACCCCCACCCCCCAGCATCCAGGGGCACCCTCCACCAGGCCCCCACTCATGTCCCCCTGCACCCCCACCCCCCAGCATCCACGGGCACCCTCCACCAGGCCCCCACTCATGTCCCCCTGCACCCCCACCCCCCAGCCACCATGGGCATCCCCCACCAGGCCCCCACTCATGTCCCCTATCACCTCCACCCCCCAGCAGTGCAGGGGCAGCCTCCACCAGGCCCCCACTCATGTCCCCCTGCACCCCACCCCCCAGCAATGCAGGGCACCCTCCACCAGGCCCCCACTCATGTCTCCCACGACCCCCACCCAGCAGCCACCATGGGCAGCCCCCACCAGGCCCCCACTCATGTCCCCCATCACCCCCACCCCCCAGCATCCAGGGGCACCCTCCACCAGGCCCCCAATCATGTCACCCTGTACCCCCACCCCCCAGCATCCAGGGGCACCCTCCACCAGGCCCCCACTCATGTCTCCCACCACCCCCACCCACCAGCCACCATGGGCTGCCCCCACCAGGCCCCCACTCATGTCCAACTCATGTCTCCCACCACCCCACCCCTCAGCAGTGCAGGGGCACCCTCCACCAGGCCCCCACTCATGTCCCCCTGCACCCCCACCCCCCAGCATCCAGGGGCACCCTCCACCAGGCCCCCACTCATGTCTCCCACCACCCCCACCCCCCAGCAGTGCAGGGCACCCTCCACCAGGCCCCCACTCATGTCTCCCACCACCCCCACCCACCAGCCACCATGGGCAGCCCCCACCAGGCCCCCACTCATGTCCCCTATCACCCCCACCCCCGAGCATCCAGGGGCACCCTCCACCAGGCCCCCAATCATGTCACCCTGCACCCCCACCCCCCAGCATCCAGGGGCACCCTCCACCAGGCCCCCACTCATGTCTCCCACCACCCCCACCCACCAACCACCATGGGCAGCCCCCACCAGGCCCCCACTCATGTCCAACTCATGTCTCCCACCACCCCCACCCCTCAGCAGTGCAGGGGCACCCTCCACCAGGCCCCCACACATGTCCCCCTGCACCCCCACCCCCCAGCATCCAGGGGCACCCTCCACCAGGCCCCCACTCATGTCTCCCACCACCCCCACCCCCCAGCAGTGCAGGGCACCCTCCACCAGGCCCCCACTCATGTCTAACACCACCCCCACCCACCAGCCACCATGGGCAGCCCCCACCAGGCCCCCACTCATGTCCCCTGCACCCCCACCCCCCAGCATCCAGGGGCACCCTCAACCAGGCCCCCACTCATGTCCAACTCATGTCCCCCTGCACCCCCAGCACCCCCACCCCTCAGCATCCAGGGGCACCCTCCACCAGGCCCCCACTCATGTCCCCCTGCACCCAGGTCCTCACAATCCCCAATCATGTGTGTTATGGTCAGCCTCCACAGCCAAAAGGCCCTACCAAGTAACCCATTCACCCACATGGAAATGGAAATTACATGTTACACCCCCAATGTTCATAAAGCAAATGAACCCATGTCCGTCACACACAATGGTTGCAATTGAATGGGAAAACACCCAACATGACATGCATGAAACCAATGAGATGATACCACACAGTGAAGTATGAAAACAAAATTGTATTAAAAAAATTGAATGCAAATGAAATGAAACAAACTACAATGGCAACGAAAAAAAGATAAGCTGCATGTCCGTCCAAAAAAATCAAAACTACAAATCCAAATCCAAAAAAATGTTGTCCAAACTCACATTAAAAATCAAATCAATCCGAGAGAGAAAAATAAATGCAAAGACCATTGCTCCATTTTGAATTAAAAAAAAAAAAAAACAATCCAATGAAGAACTATGTACAAAACATCCAAGGGTCCATGAGCCCAACTGAACAAAGGAAACCTATAAAAAACCCTAACTAAAATGCAACTATATACAAAAAGTGGAGCAGTGTCCGTCAACTCCAAATCATAAGCAGAAACAAAGGAAACCTAAAACTAAAGAACTATATACAAAGGCGGCGGGCAAGTCCAGCGGCTCACTCCGTGGTGTTCCGGGCCAGGGCATCATCAAACTCCTCGTCTATGTCCCAGAGGCGGTCCTGTTCCATGGCCCCGAGGGTCCGCAGGGACTACGCCATCTGCTCCTCCAACCCCCTGCGGATTGCCTCGAGGCACTCGGCCCGCCTCAGGGCCCTCCGCATGGAGTTCTCCGCCCTGACCATCGTGAGCCGTGCCTCTTTCGCCCGCCGCCGCTCCGCACCTATCTGCTGGCCCAACCGCAGCCACACGGAAGACCCTTCCTGTCCTGGGTCCTCCTGCCCTCCGGCCGATGCCTGCCCCTCCGATGTTGATGGCCCCAAGCCATGATGCCTCCCACGTTGACTCTGCTGCTGCCTCCGACGCAACTGCCTCTGCCAGCACGACGGCATCCAGGCTGATGGAATCCACCGACGCCGTCGTGCACGTGCCCTGCCTGATGATGCCGGCACATCCTCCATCTGCTGGGGTACAGTTGCTGTGGTGTCCACCCCTGCTGGACCTCCGACTCCCGACAGTGGCAGGGATGGGATCCCCACCAAGTTTGGTGCATTGGTCAGGGCAGGTCCACAGGGGGCCCGGTGGCATCTGGGCCGGAAGACGGCAAGGAGAACGACCGGCTTATAGCCTCCACAGAGGAGGAGAGGGCCGCCAGATTGGCCGACCCCTGAACATGGAAGATACCAATTGGGCCACGTCGGCACGGTGCTCTTCGTGATGACATGCGTGCTCCTCCCGGGAAGCACGCACGTCATCACGAATTGCACCCGCGCGCATCGCGACCCCAATCAGGACCTTCTCCATACGGCCACGGGTCCCCTCGTCCACAGGTGGAGGGGAGTCAGGTGACATGGACATCCCCTCTACCTGCGGACGGGCCTGGGACGGGGCATCCCTGCTGGTGCATGGTGGTGCACTCACAGGATCAGGGACAGCGACATGCACAGGCCCCTCTACGGTGACCTGTGCTGCCTCCTGCCCCTGCCCCTGGACTGCACCACTTGCACCAGCAGGGATGCCCCCACCAGGCCCCATGTGTGCCTCAGTGGCAGCCTCCTCCTCCTCTGTGGAAACCACCAACCTGGATGGCTCCTCACTGTCTTCCGCCGTAGCAGGCCCCTGTGGGGGCTCACCCACCCCTTCCACTCCAGCCATGGGGACATCCCCGCCGCCTTGCTCCACAGCGCCGTCTCCGCCCTCTTCTTCACTAGCCGCTGCGTAGAGGGAGACATAGAACACAAGCATCAGGGTACTGTACAATGGTCCCCTAGACAGGAAGCAATAGCAGATGAGTACCACTGTCAAAGTACACTTCCATCATGTCCCTCCACAACACATGGGCAGTCCAGGCAAAACACACACAGTAACTGGCATGGTGCATGCCATGGACATTTCCATACATGTCCAATGGACTCTTGAAACATACAATGATATGGAACTCACATGCATCATGGGTCATGCCTATCACATGCACACACTTCACCTCAGTCACATCCATCTGGCCTCATACACCCCAAACACAGCGGATACAAGGATAACTAGGCTGCATCAGTGAATCTGTGCATTGTCACACACATGTGTCATGCATCCATGGCATTCACAAGTCACAGACACGCAGGTCAGGCACACAGACATGGCTACCATATATGTACCTGGCATCAGCACCCATCCCTCACCCCCACCCATGTCCAGGAACAGAGACTGGCATGCTCTCATGTGTAAAATCTGCATAGGGCTCCCCATGTCGCATTTAAACACATGCAACAACCATGTGGTTCACACATCACTGGTCGCACATGCATAACCATGATGTCCCTGCACACATACATGCATACATGGCCTATGTCACACATACAGGCAAGTATCAGACAACCAGCACACCGCAACATGCCCTGTCTCACACAGCAATGCTTGGCCACTTACCGCTCAACTCCAGACGGGTCTCCCTCTCAAGGATCTGGGCGTGGAGCGCTGGGCGTACGCGTTCCAGGACCCTCATCTGGATGGAACTCATGCGGCCCCGGCCCCCCTCCACGAGGCGCCGGGCCTTCACGAGGGTCCTGGACCTCAAGTCCTCCCAGCGCTTCTTGATCTTCTGGACGTCGCGGGTTGCCACCCCCTCCGCGTTGATGGCAACCACACAGTCGGCCCAGATGCTCTCCCTTCCTTCCTTGCTGGCGCGGGACGATCCAAAGAGGGCATCATACTGCCCCAGGACATGCTCCACCAGGACACCAACTTCGGTGGCAGTGAAGCTGGTGCCCCTCTGCCCCTCTGGCCTGGGGTTGCCACTGGTGCCAGATGTTGAAGTGCCCGACATGGCAACCCCAGAGGCAGGAGTGGGTGGGCAACTGGGTCCTGGGGCTGGGCTGTGGAGCGATGTTATCCCAGTCGGGAGTCTTCTGTTCCAGCAGGGGTGGACACAGCAACTGGACACCTGCAGATGGCTGATGTGCAGGCACCAAATGGCAGGGCACGGTGGCAGCAGGCAGGCAGGCAGGCAGGCAGCAGCAGATGGCAAGTGGGAGGCTGCTCGGGGCACTGGGGGGCAGTAATTCGGCCTTCTGGGCAGGAGCGTGGTCTTCCGTGTGTTTTCGCGTGGCCAGCTTGATACGGAGTGATTTGGCACGTGAAAATCCTGCATGTCAGCGTGAAATTCGAGGAAAGGCCCTTAGCACTTAAGCGCGTCAGCACGCATACGCGATTCTATTGGACCAAAGGCCCTCAGCGCGTAAGCGCGTCAGCACGCATACGCGATTCTATTGGACCAAAGGCCCTCAGCGCGTAAGCGCGTCTGTGACGTGACCCGCACGGGTGTTTCCCTCATAGCACGTGATGCTGGAGCACACGTGGAAAGACTGCACGTCAGAGTGTCATCGCTTGTAATTGGAAAAAAGTACACGTACACGCGATTGGCCTATGTACGTGTACTTCAGGGGTGCGCGGGCACTTACACACGTGAGTACATCAGCGCACGTGTATTCTGGGGTGCGCAGAAATTTCCACACGCTATTGGCCTGGGTACTGGATTTCAGGGGTGCGCAGGAAGTTTCACACGCTCGCCTACAACATGCGCAATGAAACACATACGCCAGTAGGAAGCAGGCATACGTCGACCCGCGACGCATAAATTTGCGCGCAAAAAACTAACAAGCTCAGATGCCAGGATGAATATACCGTTCCTAGCAGCAGTGGCCGTGGGCTACCAAAGGAGGAGGAGGAGGATAATCAGGGCCAGAATTTTCACACCCAGAACCAGTCTTTTTGGGATGCCTGATGACCAGGTGTATGGGAGGCACAGGTTTCCACCACACATAATACTGGACCTGGTGAGTGAGTGGGAGGATGACCTCACATCACCCACCCTGTGCTCCCAAGCACTCAGCCCCCTGGAGAAGGTCCTCAATGTACTGCACTTCTTAGCCACTGGATCATTTCAGCGGACAAGTGCCATAGTGGGTGGGGTGTCACAGGCCACGCAGTCACGCTGCCTACACCAGGTCTTGAACATCATCACTGCACGCCCATCAGTCCGCAGGCACATATACCTGCCCAGAACACCTGCAGAAAGGCATGCTGCCGCCCTGGATTTTTACGGTGTGGCACGATTCCCCAAAGTGCTAGGTGCCATCGACTGCACCCATGTGGCTCTACGTCCCCCCAGGGCATCTGAGCACATCTATAGGAACCGCAAGCACTGGCATTCCATCAACGTGCAGGTAGTATGTAATGCCAAGGGAATCATCACCTCAGTATATGCCAACTATCCCGGGTCCACCCACGACAGCTTCATTTACCGAATGTCCACCCTAAGCCGGGACCTAGAAGCTGGGCGGCATGGCGATACATGGCTGCTTGGTGAGTATGAATGCCACTGCACATGCATGCATGTCAGATACTGAGCAAGGTCACAACCCCACCAATGATACCCATCACCACCTCCACAGGGGACAGTGCCTACCCTCTCAGCCCCCACATGATGACGCCAATTCGGAACCCCACCACGCCACCCGAGGTAAGATATAACACAGCCCACATTGCAACCCAGGGCATAGTGGAGCGCACATCCGGAGTGCTTAAGTCACGCTTTCGCTCCCTTGACCGTTCTGGCGGGCAGCTGTTATACGCTCCCCCAGTAGTGTGCAGGATCATAGTGGCAGCATGTGTCCTGCACAACGTTGCAACACGCCGGGGCCTGGCCGTGGACATGGTGGTGCCCCCACATCCCCAACCACATGCACGCCCGCTGCGCATGGGAGGGGTAAGGGCACGGGGGGAGGCAGCCCGTACATAGCTAGTGGCTAATTACTTCACATAGAAATCACACCCCTGTGGAGTGCACACTGCCCTGGCACATACCATCTTACAATTAATGATGACTCAACCTGACACTGAACCTGAATGTCTGGAGAATCAACCGTCAAAATCATATCAGCCTGAGATTGTTCACCTGGAAGTGTTACAATGTGTGCACCCCTACCTACACAGACACCACCAATGCAGTTTCGTGAAAAAACACATTCATGCAGCTAAAATGAATACCCACTTGCAAAATGCAACATGAGGACAGTGCCATGTCACCCAACCCATCCCCAGCACCGCCACACGACACACCGTGCCATGTCATGCTATGTGCAGGTAAACAAAGTAATCCCCACAACATGACACAAGTGTCACAAAGTACAGTGTCCCTAATTGAAACTCGCTACACCTGAAATGCTCACAGTAATGCAGGACCAACAACACACTTGAGCAGGTATTTAGCAATAACACTTATCAGCTACTGACCCTCAAAACTACCATTAACATGACATTACAAATGTAAGGAATCAGTAGTCTCACCACCTGGAAATGCCTGCACGCCCACCATTTCCAACTGTACAGTGTTGCCGCCATGTAGAGTTGTCGGTGCACTGCTGCCAACATGGACCCCATCTCCAAAGTAGAGGGCCTTGTGTAGACATGAGGAAAGGACCTGCAAATTAGGAGGTAGACATGGATGATGAGTTACACATCAATGCAACATGCAGTGTACAACACAACAGCAATATGCACTAGGAATGTATACACAGTATTGACTAGACTACCCAGACATGTAGTGGGAGTCCAATGTCACCATGTACGTCAATGTCACTTGGGCACACCCTTTGCAAGCCCATGGAAACGGGAATCAGGAGGGGTGTGTGTGACAAAAACCCAAGCATCTGAACCAAATACATGACAAGCCTGCATGTGTCCAGCCACAATGCAGCGTATGCCCACGGAGCCACACAAGGTAACACACTGTCCCAAAAAAAAAAAAAAAAAGAAAAGAAAAATCAAAAATGCCCGGGGGAGGTTGGGGAGGCCACCCAGGAGGTCCGAGGACAGGGTGCACACCAAAACCCACCTGTGTGGATCTTGCGAAAAAAAACCACCTCCATGGGCTCATGGCCCACACAGCTACCCTATTGTGGGAGTATCACTGCTGTCGCTATTCTCACCCTGTGCAGCTGCATCCAGAGGTGGTGGCACTATGGGAGGCAGCCCACGCAAGGCCCGAGTCTGTTCCTCCATGGCTGCAAGCATGCGGGTGTGGTAGGTCTTGTTCTGGAGGATGAGTGTGCGGAGGTCCCCATGCAACAACTCACGGGATGCCCGGACCTCCGCCCTAGTTGCCTGCATCTCAGCTGAGAGCGTACAGGTGAGACGCTCCAGCTGCTGTTCTGTCCTTCAGTTTGTTGAAGCCTCAAGCTCAACAAGAGTCGTCCTGAGGTGAAGGAGTTCCAGCCTCAGGGCTTCCCTGTGGCCCTGGGACTCTATCGAGATGGCTTCCTGCAGAGTCGCCAGTGCCGCCCGCCTGTCCCTGTTGGACGCCAACATGTCCTCCCTGTGTGACTGGCAGATGGAGTCGGTTGCCTGCTGTAGTCGCTCCATCAGCCTTTCAGGGGGGACAATGGAAGTGGCCACCCTATCCATGGCCTGAGCCATCATCTCTGATGATGCTGCCTGTTGGGTTGCCATACCGTAAATGGATTGCTCCCATGCGGTATTGCCAGGTGGCGTACGTCCACCACGTCGGCGGGCACCACACCTGTCTCGGGCAAGGCGAACTGCACCTTGCTGTGCCGGCACTGCCTGAGGCTGCAGGACTGCATTCCCCCTCTGATCTGCTGGCCCAGGAACAGGATCAGATGTCGCGGAGTGTGACCCTGCATCCGTAACCACCAAAGGCGTAGCTGCCAACACTGACATCCCCATTGAGGGTTCTGACCCTGGTGCAGGTGGGTGGGACAGAACAGAATCCATCCCAGGAACACTCACCTGCGACGGCACGTAGGTCTCATCATCCGAATCAACACCTGAGTACAGCTCGGGGGAGGTGCAGCCAGAGACACCCCTTGAGAGCACGACCTGCAGCAGTTGTGGGTTCTCACCCACCACCACACCACGTCCCTCACTGGTGGTCGGTCGGCCCTCAGACCCCTCCTGGGTCTGCACCATCTCCACAACCCCAGCAGTATCAGGTGTGTCTTCCCCTGCAAAGACATAAAAGCAAACAAATGGAAACAGGCATTAGCACCATGGCACACAATGAGGGCTGAGAAGCAACAGAACCAGTACTTTATTGACACATGTCCCCATGACTAAAACCCTCCCATGCATACACCCTCACTGCGTATGAAGGGTAGGCAAATGGCACACACTGATGACACCAAGATGGAAGATGAACACATTTTCTGCATGCTGCCTGGCAGTGGCATCACACATTGGCCTGTGATTGCCAGGTAAAATACACATGCCATCACACAGATGGCATGTACCATTGCTATTGAGTGAAGATGGAGAGGAGGGCAGCACTTATTCATTCAGTCCAGTTCCCTCATGTAATAGCTTTTCTAATTCAAACAGGTCTGATTTTTCACCTGGAGCTGCCAGTCCAAAATGGTCCGATTGCACAGGGACATGTCTAAACAAATGATATCCAGGTAACAAAGTCACTCCACTTTACCATAGCCATGTCAGACATGTGACTAGAGGACTGAGAAATGCCTAGTAAAAGTGGTGGAATGCAAACAATCTGCCTGAATGAACAGAGAAAAATAAGCAACAATGTTGTGGCAAGGTGACACTTCAAGGGCAACTTGCGTGCTGTTGGGCTAGATGTCTACTGTTGGCAGATGGGATACTGCTATGGCCAAATGATGCTGCGCAGAATGTATTGCATGAAGCACATGGGTGACCCAAATGACTCAGGCGCACACACCCTCACCTGGCACACAAACAGAAGCCCTCACACACACACCATGCACATGGATGACACACACATGCATGTGCACTCACCGGACAATGCCTCATAATCAGGCAGATCTCCCACGCCTTGGATCTGTTCCTCCGTGACGTAGGTCCCAGCGAATGACTCATGTGGAGTGAGTTCCATGTCTTCTACTGGAGACCCACCTCCAGTCACTAGAGTTGCGGCATGACTTGAGGCCAGCTTATTCTTTGCCCTGCGCTTTAGGTCATTCCAGCGCTTATAGCAATCATTGGCTGTGCGCCTCACGATTCCAAGGGCACTTACGATGTCCGCAACGGTCTGCCAGTGTGCCTGGCGTTGTACAGGTATGGTCTTGGATCCTGCAACAATGACCATTTCGTTATCATGTGCGGACACCTACTCGACAAGTGCATTCAGTTCGGCATCCGTGAAGCTGGGCTTCCTCGACGGGCCGGACTGTGTAGCCGTGTCTGGGGCATCAGCCTGTGCCGGACGAGCACTCTTCCTCTTCCGCTTGGAAGGTGGTGGTGATCCTGAGTGTCCTACACCGCTCTGGACACTAGGGGTAGGAGCCCTGGTGGACTCTGTATGAGGAGTGTGGGATTGCACACTCAGCATGGGAGTTGGTGCAGGCATTGGCTCAAGTGTAATGGTGTCAGGGGGAATGTCACCAGGATGGACTAGGACCGACACTGTCCTGGCTGGGTGTGTGAGAGCTGGGGTGGATGGAGCCGCAGCTGCCCCTGCAGCCTCTCCACCCTGCCTACTTGGGGCAGCAGATGACCTTGCTGCCCCTGATCCACGTGGCCTGATGACATCAACGTGCACCAGTGCACGTGTCATAGGCCTGCTGACCTGGAAGTCAGCCATGGAGTCAGCCAGATCTGGTGCCACAATAGGCTGGTCCAACAAGGGCTGAGCATGGATGGTGTCAGCCACATCAGCCTCAACCAGGGGGTTGGGGGGAGGGGATTATGGGTGCCCTTGACTGGTCCTCCACACATCGGGGACAGGGTCACCCTGCAAGTAACGACCACGTCCCCTACCGGATCCACCACGGCCACCACTTGTGGCTCGTCCACCTTTGCCACCCTTACGGATTCCTCGCCTCCCAACCATGGCACTGATGTTAATGTGCGTATGGGAGTGGCTGTAAACTATTGTCCTGGGCAATTGGGGGTCAAAGGGGTTGGGTACCAGATGGTAATTGTACCCTAGTGCTCTAGCAAGGCTGAATGTGACCCCTGGGGAAAGATGACGGGTCACGCAACACACAGGAAGCCCAAAAAAGGGAGATGACGTGCATGCAACCCCTCCTAGACCACGTGTGTGGAAAAAAAAACCTGCACTACGCTGTGGCACCCAGTAACACAAGAATGAACGTATGCGTGTCACACGCAGCCTAGATTGACCTCTGAAGGGGTAGGCTACACACGGGGCAAGCACAGATGTTAGATACGTGCGTGACTCACCGTCTGCCAGGAAAAAGAGCGTGAAAAAGAAGCACGTGTGCGTGTTGGCAACACCCCCGCCAAAAGAAGAATTGTACTCTGTCTGAGGAGACAGGACAACAGTAGAAGGGAACGCTGTTTGAGGGAACAGGCCCAGGAAAACCAGAAAAAGAGAAGAAAGAGAAAAAGCTGTCAGAGGTAACAGGGAGTACGAACTTGAAACGCTGTGAAGTAAATCGCGTGTGAAACGAAAGTACGGATTTCACCCACTCGCTCTCCAAGAAAAGCACATACAAGGAAATGGTGTTCTACACGTACCTTTTATGCAGGCCCACACGTCCTGCGTCACTTCCGCGTGTACGCGCTAGGGCCATTTCCACCAATTACACGCTTTTTCACTTCCGCGTGTACGCGCTAGGGCCATTTCCACCAATTACACACTTTGTCACTTCCGCGTGTACGTGCTAGGGCCATTTCCACCAATTACATGCTATGTCACTTCCGCATGTACGCGCTAAGGCCTTTTCCACCAATTACACGCTTTGACAGTCGGACGTGTCTTTAATTTTTTTAACACTCAACATTTCAAACGTGTGCCATATTCAACGTGCACGTGACTTCATAGACGCGCATACGCTGGTGGCCTTTTGGCCAATGAATGTACAGACGTGTGCTGACGCGCTTACGCGCTAAGGGCCTTTCCTCGAATTACACGCAGACGTGCTGGATTTTCACGTGCAAATTCACTCCGTATCAAGCTGGCCACGCGTTCACACACGGAAGACCACACTCCTGCCCAGAAGGCCAAATTACTGCCCCCCAGACCCCTGAGCACGCTCCCACCTGCCATCTGCTGCTGCCTGACTGCCTGCTGCCCACGTCCCCTGCCATTTGCTGCCTGCACATCAGCCAGGAGTGCTGTTGCTGTGACCACACCTGCTGGAACCGAAGACTCCCGACTGATTTTCCATTACCCCACAGCCCAGCCCCAGGACCCAGTTGCCCACCCACTCCTGCCTCTGGGGTTGCCATGTCGGGCACTGCAACATCTGGCACCAGTGGCAACCACCGGCCAAGGAGGCAGAGGGGCACCAGCTTCACTGCCTGGTGGAGCATGTCCTGGGGCAGTATGATGCCCTCTTCGGAAGGTTGCGCGCCGACAAGGAAGGACGGACTCGGATCTGGGTGGACATCGTGACTGCCATCAACGCGGAGGAGGTGGCAGTCCGCGACTATGGACGTGTCAGTAAGCGCTGGGAGGACTTCAGGTCCAGGACCCTCAACAAGGCCCGGTGCCTCCTGAAGGCAGGGGATGCTAAGGGGCGCCGGGGACACTTGTCGGAAGATCAGATGAGGGTCCTGGAACGCATATCCCCAGCGCTCCACGTCCAGGTCCTTGAGAGGCAGACCCGTCTGGAGTCGAGCGGTAACTATACATGCATACTGATTGTAAGCTGTGCGTGTGGTGTGCCAGGAGTGTGCAGGTTGAACATGTATTTTTATGTGGGCAAGTAGGGGGGGGGGTGTACAGGGCCGTGAGGGTGACACATGCGAGGGGTCTCATGTGTGACACATGGATGGTGCTTGTGTGTGTGGGCTTGCATGGCACAGGATGTGGAGGAATGATTGTCAGGTGTGACATGGATGTCGATCAGAACACTGCGATAGTTGGTGGAGGTGTACACATGCATGCAAGTTTGGTGGTGTGTGTGCATGTGTAGTGTACTCCCTATGTTGCATGTGATGTGTAGATGACCTTTGGCTGCTCATGCTGTTGTATGTGAATGGATGGTGCTGGCTGTTGCAATATGGCTGTGGTATGGCTCATGTGTGCAGGTTGAAATGACATGTGTGTTGGGGATTGTGATGCCATGTCTGAGGTTTACCAATGCCACTCATGTATGATTGTCATGTGTGTATGAGTCCATTGGACAGTGCCATGATGCCTGTGTTTTCTTTCTCCCTGTCTGCAGCGTCAACTGATGAAGAGGGCGGAGAAGGTGCTGTGGAGCACAGCGGCAGGGGTCGCACCACCAGCCGGAGACGCAAGGCCCGGATCCCCTCCCAGGTTCTGATCTCGTCGGGGAGTGAGGAGTCCGGTGCCCTGTCCCAGGCCGCAGCTGCCGAGGGGAGGTCCAAGAGGCGGAGGTTGGAGTTGAACTCCTGGCAGTAGAAGGGGAAGCTGGGACCCCACAGGGCCCAACGGAGGAAGATGGCACGGAGTCATCCAGGTTGGTGGGGGGTTTGGAGGAGGAGGAGGCCATGCAAGCGACAGAGGCGGGGTCTGGAGGTGGGGATTCCACTGGTGCTAGTGGTGCAGTGCAGGATCTGGGACAGGAGGCAGCACAGGCCGCCGCAGAGGTGCCTGTGTGCAATCCTGTCCCTGCTCCTGTCACTGCATCATCTTGCACCAGCGGTGATGCCTACCTCCAGAGCCGTTCTCAGGGAGGGGATTGGCTTACAACACCTGGCCTTCCTCTCCCTGCGGAGGTGGCTATCCTGCACCAGGTTGAGCCTGTCGAGGGTGGGGTGGCGTTGCATCAACGGGCCATGCGAGCTGACCTGCAGTCTTTTCATGATGAGTCTGCACGTCTTCTCGCATGGCTCGTTGACTGCGTTGACCCACTGGGACAGCTCACCAGGGCTGGATTCCTCCGTTTCCTGGACCTTGTTCCGACCCCCTCCTCCACGGAACCCCCTATGCCCCAGTCGACCTCCATGCCATCTTCCCACCCATGTGTCACCTGGGTGCCCTGTGGAGCTGCCTCCGATCGTGCGGCCAGGCTGGTGGACAACAGATCCCTGCCACAGTCGGGAGTCGGACGTCCAGCAGGGGTGGCCACATCAACGACTGCACCCCAGCTGGAGGAGGATGTGCAGGCACCATCGGACAGGGCACATGGACAGCAGCAGCTGCAGCAGCAGGAGGCTTTAGGTGGGAGCCACGATAGCTTGGGGCCTTCAACATCGGAGGGGCAGGCATCGGCCGGAGGGCAGGAGGACCCTGGACGGGAAGTGTCTTCCGTGTGGCAGCGGTTGGGCCACGCCATAGATGCAAAGCGGCGGCGGGCGGAAGAGGCGCGGCTCACGATGGTCAGGGCAGAGAACTCCATGCGGAGGGCCCTTTTGTACATAGTCCCATGGTAGGTTTCATTTCTTCTGTTGGGATGATGGACCCTGAATACTTTGTACATAGTTGGACTTTGGATTTGGACATTTTTTTTTACTATGAATATTTTTTCCCATGGAAAAATTTCTTTTTCTTTTTTCCCTTCATTTCCTTTTTATGGAGTTGAACTTTGGAAGTAATTTTTTTGGATTATCATTTATTGATTTTAATTTGAAAAGGGACAGCCAGCTTAATTTTGTTTTTTTTTTTACTTGTGTATTTTGTTTAAATTTGTTTGCCATTACTGTTGTTATTAGGCTGTTGTTATTATTAATGGATTTTTTCATTCTTCAATGTGTGGTTTCATCTCATTGTTTTCATGCATGTCATGATATGGGTTTTCAGGTTCACTTGCAACCATTGTGTGTGTGAGACACATGTGTTGATTTACATTGTTTCCATTGGCGCATGTAATACTTGGTTGTGTCTTTAGGCTGTGGTGGCTGGCCATGAGGCCCATGCTTGAGAATTGTCAGGGCCTGTGTGCAGGGGGACATGAGTGGGGGCCTGGTGGGGCTGCCCATGGTGGCTGGGGGGTGGGGGTGGGTGGGAGACATGAGTGGGGGCCTGGTGGGGGATGCCCATGGTGGCTGGGGGGTGGGGGTGGTGGGAGACATGGGTGGGGGCCTGGTGGAGGGTGCCCCACACTGCTGGGGGGTGGGGGTGGGTGGGAGACATGAGTGGGGGCCTGGTGGGGGCTGCCCATGGTGGCTGGGGGGTGGGGGTGGGTGGGAGACATGAGTGGGGGCCTGGTGGGGGATGCCCATGGTGGCTGGGGGGTGGGGGTGGTGGGAGACATGGGTGGGGGCCTGGTGGAGGGTGCCCCACACTGCTGGGGGGGTGGGGGTGGGTGGGAGATATGAGTGGGGGCATGGTGGAGGCTGCCCATGGTGGCTGGGGGGTGGGGTTGGAGGGAGACATGAGTGGGGGCCTGGTTGGGGCTGCCCATGGTGGCTGGGGGGTGGGGGTGATAGGGGACATGAGTGGGGGCCTGGTGGGGCTGCCCATGGTGGCTGGGGGGTGGGGGTGGGTGGTTGACATGAGTGGGGGCCTGGTGGGGGCTGCCCATGGTGGCTGGGGGGTGGGGGTGGGTGGGAGACATGAGTGTGGGCCTGGTGGGGGATGCCCATGGTGGCTGGGGGGTGGGGGTGGTGGGAGACATGAGTGGGGGCCTGGTGGAGGCTGCCCATGGTGGCTGGGGGTGGGGGTGGGTGAGAGACATGAGTGGGGGCATGGTGGAGGCTGCCCATGGTGGCTGGGGGGTGGGGGTGGTGGGAGACATGAGTGGGGGCCTGGTGGAGGCTGCCCCTGCACTGCTGAGGGGTGGGGGTGATAGGGGACATGAGTGGGGGCCTGGTGGGGGCTGCCCATGGTGGCTGGGGGGTGGGAGTGATAGGGGACATGAGTGGGGGCCTGGTGGAGGCTACCCATGGTGGCTGGGGGGTGGGGGTGGGTGGGAGACATGAGTGGGGGCCTGGTGGAGGCTGCCCATGGTGGCTGGGGGTGGGGGTGATAGGGGACATGAGTGGGGGCCTGGTGGAGGCTGCCCATGGTGGCTGGGGGGTGGGGGTGGTGGGAGACATGGGTGGGGGCCTGGTGGAGGGTGCCCGACATTGCTGGGGGGGTGGGGGTGGTGGGAGACATGAGTGGGGGCCTGGTGGGGGCTGCCCATGGTGGCTGGGCGGTGGGGGTGGGGGGAGACATGAGTGGGGGCCTGTTGGGGGTTGTCCATGGTGGCTGGTGGGTGGGGGTGGTGGGAGACATGAGTGGGGGCCTGTGGGGGCTGCCCATGGTGGCTGGGGGGTGGGGGTGGGTGGGAGACATGAGCAGGGGCCTGGTGGAGGATGCCCATGGTGGCTGGGGGGTGGGGGTGGTGGGAGACCTGGGTGGGGGCCTGGTGGAGGGTGCCCCACACTGCTGGGGGGGTGGGGGTGGGTGGTCGACATGAGTGGGGGCCTGGTGGAGGCTGCCCATGGTGGCTGGGGGGTGGGGGTGGGTGGGAGACTTGAGTGGGGGCCTGGTGGAGGCTGCCCATGGTGGCTGGGGGGTGGGGGCGGTGGGAGACATGAGTGGGGGCCTGGTGGAGGCTGCCCATGGTTGGGGGGTGGGGGTGGGTGGGAGACATGAGTGGGGGCCTGGTGGAGGCTGCCCATGGTGGCTGGGGGGTGGGGGTGAGTGGGGAGACATGAGTGGGGGCCTGGTGGAGGCTGCCCATGGTGGCTGGGGGGTGGGGGTGGTGGGAGACATGGGTGGGGGCCTGTTGGAGGGTGCCCCACACTGCTGGGGGGGTGGGGGTGGGTGGGAGACATGAGTGGGGGCCTGGTGGAGGCTGCCCATGGTGGCTGGGGGGTGGGGTGGGTGGGAGGCATGAGTGGGGGCCTGGTGGAGGCTGCCCATGGTGGCTGGGGGGTGGGGGTGGTGGGAGACATGTGTGGGGGCCTGGTGGAGGCTGCCCATGGTGGCTGGGGGTGGGGGTGGGTGAAAGACATGAGTGGGGGCCTGGTGGAGGCTGCCCATGGTGGCTGGGGGGTGGGGGTGGGTGAGAGACATGGGTGGGGGCATGGTGGAGGCTGCCCATGGTGGCTGGGGGTGGGGGTGGTGGGAGACATGAGTGGGGGCCTGGTGGAGGCTGTCCCTGCACTGCTGGGGGGTGGGGGTGATAGGGGACATGAGTGGGGGCCTGGTGGAGGCTGCCCATGGTAGCTGGGGGGTGGGGGTGGTGGGAGACATGAGTGGGGGCCTGGTGGAGGCTGCCCCTCCACTGCTGGGGGGTGGGGGTGACATGCGTGGGAGCCTGGTGGGGGCTGCCCATGGTTGCTGGGGGGTGGGGGTGCATGGTCGACATGAGTGGGGGCCTGGTGGAGGCTGCCCATGGTGGCTGGGGGGTGGGGGTGGTGGGAGACATGAGTGGGGGCCTGGTGGAGGCTGCCCCTGCACTGCTGGGGCGTGGGGGTGATAGGGCACATGAGTGGGGGCCTGGTGGGGGCCCATGGTGGCTTGGGGGTGGGGGTGATAGGGGACATGAGTGGGGGCCTGGTGGGGACTGCCCATGGTGGCTGGGGGGTGGGGATGGTGGGAGACATGGGTGGGGGCCTGGTGGAGGGTGCCCCACACTGCTGGGGGGGTGGTCGGGAGACATGAGTGGGGGCCTGGTGGGGGCTGCCCATGGTGGCTAGGGGGTGGGGGTGGGTGGGAGACATGAGTGGGGGCCTGGTGGGGGATGCCCATGGTGGCTGGGGGGTGGGGGTGGGTGGGAGACATGAGTGGGGGCCTGGTGGAGGGTGCCCCACACTGCTGGGGGGGTGGGTGGGAGACATGAGTGGGGGCCTGGTGGGGGATGCCCATGGTGGCTGGGGGGTGGGGGTGGGTGGGAGACATGTGTGGGGGCCTGGTGGGGGCTGCCAATGTTGTCTGGGGGTGGGGGTGGGTAGGAGACATGAGTGGGGGCCTGTTGGGGGATGCCCATGGTGGCTAGTGGGTGGGGGTGATGGGAGACATGAGTGGGGGCCTGGTGGGCGATGCCAATGGTGGCTGGGGGGTGGGGATGGTGGGAGACATGGGTGGGGGCCTGGTGGAGGGTGCCCCACACTGCTGGGGGGTGGGGGTGGGTGGGAGACATGAGTGGGGGCCTGGTGGGGGCTGCCCATGGTGGCTGGGGGGTGGGGGTGGTGGGAGACATGAGTGGGGGCCTGGTGGGGGCTGCCCATGGTGGCTGGGGGGTGGGGGTGAGTGGGAGACATGAGTTGGGGCCTGTTGGGGGATGCCCATGGTGGCTAGTGGGTGGGGGTGGGTGGGAGACATGAGTGGGCGCCTGGTGGGGGATGCCCATGGTGGCTGGGGGGTGGGGATGGTGGGAGACATGGGTGGGGGCCTGGTGGAGGGTGCCCCACACTGCTGGGGGTGTAGGGGTGGGTGGGAGACATGAGTGGGGGCCTGGTGGGGGCTGCCCATGGTGGCTGGGGGGTGGGGGTGGTGGGAGACATGAGTGGGGGCCTGGTGGGGGCTGCCCATGGTGGCTGGGGGGTGGGGGTGGGTGGGAGACATGAGTGGGGGCCTATTGGGGGCTGCCCATGGTGGCTGGTGGGTGGGGGTGGTGGGAGACATGAGTGGGGGCCTGGTGGGGGCTGCCCATGGTGCCTGGGGGGTGGGGGTGGGTGGGAGACATGAGTGGGGGCCTGGTGGGGGATGCCCATGGTGGCTGGGGGGTGGGGGTGGTGGGAGACATGGGTGGGGCCTGGTGGAGGGTGCCCCACACTGCTGGGGGGTGTGGGGGTGGGTGGTCGACATGAGTAGGGGCCTGGTGGAGGCTGCCCATGGTGGCTGGGGGGTGGGGGTGGGTGGGAGACTTGAGTGGGGGCCTGGTGGAGGCTGCCCATGGTGGCTGGGGGGTGGGGGTGGTGGGAGACATGAGTGGGGGCCTGGTGGAGGCTGCCCATGGTTGGGGGGTGGGGGTGGGTGGGAGACATGAGTGGGGGCCTGGTGGAGGCTGCCCATGGTGGCTGGGGGGTGGGGGTGAGTGGGAGACATGAGTGGGGGCCTGGTGGAGGCTGCCCATGGTGGCTGGGGGGTGGGGGTGGTGGGGGACATGGGTGGGGGCCTGTTGGAGGGTGCCCCACACTGCTGGGGGGGTGGGGGTAGGTGTGTGACATGAGTGGGGGCCTGGTGGAGGCTGCCCATGGTGGCTGGGGGGTGGGGGTGGGTGGGAGACATGAGTGGGGGCCTGGTGGAGGCTGCCCACAGTGGCTGGGGGGTGGGGGTGGTGGGAGACATGAGTGGGGGCCTGGTGGAGGCTGCCCATGGTGGCTGGGGGTGGGGGTGGGTGGGAGACATGAGTGGGGGCCTGGTGGAGGCTGCCCATGGTGGCTGGGGGGTGGGGGTGGGTGAGAGACATGGGTGGGGGCATGGTGGAGGCTGCCCATGGTGGCTGGGGGGTGGGGGTGGTGGGAGACATGAGTGGGGGCCTGTTGGGGGATGCCCATGGTGGCTAGTGGGTGGGGGTGATGGGAGACATGAGTGGGGGCCTGGTGGGGGATGCCCATGGTGGCTGGGGGGTGGGGATGGTGGGAGACATGGGTGGGGGCCTGGTGGAGGGTGCCCCACACTGCTTTGGGAGACATGAGTGGGGGCCTGGTGGGGGGTGTCCATGGTGGCTGGGGGGTTGGGGTGGTGGGAGACATGAGTGGGGGCCTGTTGGGGGATGCCCATGGTGGCTAGTGGGTGGGGGTGGGTGGGAGACATGAGTGGGGGCCTGGTGGGGGATGCCTAAGGTGGCTGGCGCCTTACTACGAGGTACCTTTGCGGGACCCAACCTTAATGGCTGGTCTACACCAGCCGTTAACGTAGGGACCCGCGATTTTGATGGCTTTTCCTTGCGCGAGGGCGTCCTTGGGGCGTTACTGGCGCTGCTGCAGGGTCGCTGCGATACTCTGCGCCACAGCTGGTTTGGGAGCCTGAAATCCATGAATATGCTGTGCGCGGAAATCGGTTTTGGCGCACGCGCCTGACGCAGACAATCGCACGCGGACACTCTGCGCCAGCCGCTTGCGACACTTTTCTGCGAAATTCTATGAATTACCCTGTTTATCACTTTAAACATGCTAAAGTCCAAATATGCTGAAATCTATCAACCGCTCTACATGGCATTTGTGGATTTCCGTGTAGCGTTTGACTCGGTTGATCGAATGTTATTATTTCATAAATTACAACACCATGGTTGTCCATTATCCTTACTAACTGTGATTAAACAAGTGCACACAAATACTAGTATGCAAGTTAGACTTTCACTTGATGGCTTATTATCTGCAAACATTGAGACCCTGAGGGGGTTAAAACAAGGGTGCATTTTAGCATCAACATTGTTTAACCTCTTTCTGTTGGATATAGGAGTTTCATTTAAAGATATAGGGCCTCATTACGACCCTGGCGCTAAATGTTTAACGGCGCCGTAAAAGGCTGCAGCGCCGTTAAACACTTAGCGCCTTACTACGAGGTACCTTTGCGGGACCCAACCTTAATGGCTGGTCTACACCAGCCGTTAAAGTAGGGACCCGCAAAGGGACCTTAGTGCTAAGTACGGTACCGCAATTTGCAGTACCGTACTTAGCGCCTTCCCCATTCCCATAGAGCCCATGGGGCGAAAATGGGAATGGGGAAGGGCCATGGTTCAATGGGGAATTACCGCCCTGCCAACCTTGGAATGGGGTGGTAATTCCCCATTGAACCATGGCGGACCCGTTACAACACCGGCACCAACCATGGTGCTAATAGCGCCACGGTTTAACGCCGATGTTTTAATGAGGGCCATAGACTCTGATTCACCAACGTTGGGATTACAAAAGATCATATGCCGATGATCTTGTATTACTCTCCCAAACTCCTAAAAGCTTGCAAGGTATGTTAAATAAATTGGACTTGTACGTCTGCAACAGCAATTTGACCATCAATGTGGCAAAAACGCAAATAGTAATTTGCCAAAGAACAACTAAAAAAAAAAGGCAAACTATCAGTGGTGTTTGCAGACCACGCCATTACAGGTTGTTCCCCACTATAAATACCTAGGACTTCCCTTTTCAGGTTCTGTGAAAAACCAGATCTATGATGACACTCTGAAGGCCAAAATCATGACTCTAATATCTCAAGCAAAGATAATATTGCATAGGTATGGCAAATTCACTTCATTCGATGTTGTCACCTTCTTTAATCAGAAAGCAGCACCTATTCTCTCCTACGGAGCGGATACTATTTTACCCAAATCAAGAACATTTTGGGATTGCCTAGAAGGTAAATTTTGGAAAGCAGTTTTTCGTTTACCTTCCTGTACTCCAATTTGCTTTCTTAGATATGAACTGGGCTGAATTTCACTGTTTGGATGGGTTCTTTGGAAACGTGTAATTTTTATCGCAAATGTATATTGGGACGTAATACTCCGAACATCTTAGGCTCAGTAGCGATGTACAGCTGTTCATCTAAAGATGCGTTTCCTAAGAAGTGGGTCAAAGTTATCTTGAATGGTGCTTGTTGATGCTGACATATCAATTGATCTGTTACTCACTAACCCTGAAAAAGCTAAGAAACAAATGTATTGGCATGATTGGATTCTGACACAACAAATTTGCACAAACTATGTAGATTTTGATTTAAACTTGTTCCCACACAAGAAATTCAAACAAATGGGTCATTATCTCATAAAGTGTCCATCACATTTTGTGCGTGCTGAAATGCTAAGGTTACGCCTGAATCTCTTCCCGACAATGCAGATCTTGGCAAGACGTGGCTTAATCGCTGAAAATGAAAACTTTTGCCGATTCTGTCAAAATCCAAAGCAACTAGAGACATTGGGCCTCATTACACGGACGGCGGTAAGGGTTTACCGGTACCAGTATTTTACCGGTACCGGTAAAACCTTACCGCCTTACTACGAGGTCCCTTTGCGGGCTGGGGAATTTAACGCCTGCTTTTTGCAGGCGTTAAAAACCAACCCGCAAAGGGACCAGGGAGCTAATTATGGTACCGGTACCGCAATTTGCGGTGCCGTAACTAGCACCTTCCCCATTCCCATATGCCCTATGGGGCAAAAATGGGAATGGGGAAGGGCAATGGGGGAAGGGGGAATTACCGCCCCACCACCCTTGGAATAGGGCGGTATTTCCCCTTTCCACCAAGGCGGTGCTGATATTTTACCGGCATGGACCAAGGTGCTAACAGCACCTTGGTCTACCGCCATCCGTGTAATGAGGCCCATTATCTCATTTAGTAGTTGATTGTCCTGTATTGTCTGCATTACGAGAACATTACTTTCAGTTTATAAAAACAATACTGATGCGTGATTCCATTTTTAATGAAAATTGAAAACCGTACTGCTATATGTTCTGCCAAAGATCGTTCTCAGTTAAAAGTGCTGCAAATATTTTATGAAACTAGATCTTTTCTTTTTTCTCCTTTTTACTAAAATCTGTGTGTTATTATATGTAAATGTACTTTTGAACACATTTGCGTTGTTTTTTTTAAAGAATTGTGTATTATAGTGGTTAATACTGCAAAATGGTGGAAGAAAAATATGATGCTTTTGATGTTAATTAATTGTCTAATTATGTTGTAACAAAGAATTTTTGAAAGGTTGAATTCTTCAGCCAAACAAATAACAAATAAAAAAAAATGTGACAAGTTTAGCATTGAGCGAGATTGCTGAATTAGGCATATTAGTGATGGCTATTTCCTTCCGGGTCCTTTTCTCCCGGTCCTGCTGTAACTCGACCTCCCTTCTTTCTTGCTGTCAATGGAATTGCTTTAATAAATCACTCAGTATTTGTGTGTCACATGTTACACCAAAAAAAAATAAAAACACCACTAAACAGGTAAACAAATCTGCCAGGTGTTCATTTGTCCGAAGTAGGTTATTCAAACGCATGAAGACATTCCTCTGACCCTCTGATCACTCTTCAGTTGTTGGCCCAAAGGTTGATTCCAAACTCGTTTATATGAATGCCATTTATGCAGCTGTCCATCTCGTTCTTAAGCTCTCAAGAGACTATCCAATTTCACCTACAAGACATAGCCCACACTGGGTGACTGTACATCTTCACATCACCTCTACGATCTGGGATCTGGTATTCTAATGTGCCCATGGGCTTACCCACCTTCATCTGACTGAGAGCATACAACAATATCAACAGGGACGTCATTTCACCAAAATGCCAGGGGTAGCGAAAGTGCCATCATACGACCCTTGACCACCTGATGACATCACAGGAAGTGATATTGCAGGAAGCGATGGAACACAACGTTTCACCCATTGACAAAACAGGAAGTGGCATCACACAGCATTGTACACTACGAAAATATGGTCACAATATCACTATAATGTGATGTACATTTCATACAAGAATGGATCGCCATATGTATCGTTAAGATCAATGTGTATAGGCCCATTTACCAAATTACTATGAATGCAAGCAGACGCCCATGACCAAATGATAATGATGTGTTATTAAATAGCACTTACGCTTAAGTGCTTTATAGAGAAAAAATATACACCCAATATCACCCAACCTGTGTTGGTACTCATTTATCGACCTCAGAAGGATGAAAGGCTGAGTGGAGGCGTTTAAGAACAGACTAAATCAGTGACTCACCCCCTGAAGTGTGCCTCAAATGAACCTTTAATGAGTCTAGCAACTATTGTATAGAATTCCAAAAAGACACATTATTTGGTATTCCTATTCTTTCTTATTTAGGGTCAGTGCTGAAAGTGTTAGACTTGTGGCACTCCTGTTGTTATTTTTCTTCTTTTTTTTAAGGGGCTTGAACAAGAAAGCCAGCCAATCCAAAAGTAAAGAGCCACATGGTGCTGGCAACATACCAGGAGCTTGCATACATTTTTTTTTTTTAAAACCCTTTTTTTACTTTTTTTTAGAGGTCGCAATGGAGAATTCAGATGTCGCAGTTGCGACCTCTGGCGACCCTGAATGACGTCCCTGAATATCAACTCCCTCCTTCCACCTACATCTCCTGACCATTCCCACGAGCAGCTATAAAACCAGAGGCGATACATTCTTTTCTGTTATAGATCCACAAGTGTGGAACAATCTTCCTTTCTCTCTCCACTTTTTGACCTCACTTTGTATTTTTCGGAAACTTTTCTCTTCTCCTAACCACCGCCACATTGGGCCTCATTACACGGAAGGCGGTGATCCAGGGGGCTATTAGCACCTGGACCATACCGGTAAATTACCGGCACCGCCTTGGCAGAAAGGGGATTTACCGCCCCATTCCAAGGTTGGTGGGGCGGTAAATCCCCCTTCCGCCATTGCCCTTCCCCATTCCCATTTCTGCCTCATAGGGCTCTATGGGAATGGGGAAGGCGCTAATTACGGCACCGCAATTTTGCGGTGCCGTAATTAGCTCTGAGGTCCCTTAGCGGGTTGGTTTTTAACGCCTGCAAAAAGCAGGCGTTAAAGCACCAACCCGCTAAGGGACCTCGTAGTAAGGCGGTAATGGTTAACGGTCACCGTTACCATTAACGGTGGCCGTTAACCATTACCGCCTTCCGTGTAATGAGGCCCATTATCTGCTAGCCAGTCTGCTGTTGTGATCTTATACAACTGCAAATATGATCTATTAAGCAACATCTGTGCCCAGATGCAGAAGGTTCTGCTTGTACATATAGTTATGCGGATTGTACAAATACTTTCAAACTCAAACATAACAATTTCAAACAGGCCGTGATGTTGCATCATATTATATTACAGTCCATCAATCAGTGCTCGGCCAAGCCTCTTACATTTTTAAGAGTCACTTCATCAATCCAGTCATCCAGCGTCAACATCGTAGCCATCCCATTCATTCAAGCCACAGATGTCAACGTGCAAACTATGGACAGCAAAGCGATTGCAATTGAATCCAGCGCAGAACGGCATGGAGCTAAAAAGATGCTAAATTAACCTTCCTACCGGCCTTCACATCTAATATGAAAGAACAGAGCAGATCTCCGATGTCACATTTTCAAACAGGAATACTTCAAGGGCAGCCCCGCCACTGCCCTCCCTGCCTTTGAACACCCGGGGGTATCAGGGACTGAGATGTCTCTTTGGACTAAACACAGAAGGCGACAGATCTGAGATAAGCCACTGTGTAAAGGTAATACATTCTAACTAGGGTTTCATTTAGCCTTTCACACTTCGTTACCGTCTGATTTTCTTACTTTTATAAGCTAATAAAGGACAGGATGAAGATGAAAGGTAAAAAGAAATATCGTGGCTTCTGCTTGTCGGAGCACATTAAGCACTAAATGCTGAAAAATGAATTCTGCCTACTCCCCATTTCTGCACACACTTCCCTCTGGCATATTCGTGTCTAATGATTGTAGATAGATACCTGGGTGGGTGGGGGTGATTGGGGGGGGGGGGGTTGGGTCCGGGGGTATGCAGTGAGGGGGTCGCGCCATAACACATCTCTGAGGTGCTACTGTGTTTTCTGATGGACACAGACATCTGCTGGACTAACATGTTGGCCACTTTTTCCAAAAGGGCATCATTTATATATACAATCCCATCCACATGTTGTAAGGGGCCTAGAGAAGTAAGTATAAGTGCGTTGACGTCTGGGTTTTCTTGGGCATGGCTTCAACATGCGCATGCAGGGACTCCATTCCAGACATACCCCCTGGCACGGTGAACCCCTCCTTCCAGCTATCTCTCCTTTTTCGGCGATGTGCCACATATATTCCAGCTGAATCCCTCGATAAATGTGGTCCCATTGTGCACATAGCTCCTCAACCTTTTCCTTCTCGTGCCTTCCCGAGCATCTTATCCATCCCTCGCCCTCATCCCAACTCTCTACCTGACTTTGCTCCTCCCTACCACTGCTGAATGTTCTATCATATTCCTCCTTTACCTCTTCGCCAGGCAAGCGTGAGAAGATACCAAAAAGTATGGCAGGAAGCGCTGTACAAATGCAGGATAGGGTAACATAACATTTATATTTACTCATGTAGGGAAGGCCAGTGGGCTTTCCTTGAATGAATGCCTTTGCAGCCATGCAGCCAGTTCAGTCGGCAGAATTAGGGATCATGATTGCCTTAGAACCATCAGGCAACTGGAGTGTCTCTCAGAAAACATGGATACATCACCATGGGAGAATTCAAACATCTTATGTGTGCTGTAAATTAACCGGTGGAGCTTGATGCCATAGAGAGGGCTGAACATCTACTGAAAGTGCCATCACCATTCAGACACCCTTAGCAGAACTACCTCCTCCTTGACATCCTTTTCATTGATTCTTTGCTTATTATCTCATCACTGGTTCAGTAGAAAACACTCGTATGCTTATATTGAACGGCAGAACAACTGTTTGATGCTGGACTATTTATTTATTTGAATCTGTAAAGTGCCAACTGCCCTTGGGCATCGTGGCCCTGTTAAGGCTTACTTAGTTACATAAGAGCATTAGAAGGCATACATATATACAGGTTGCTTAATACAATTCCAATAAGTGCTTAACAGTGGTTTCATAGATTGGTGGGCAAGTATATGGTGCCAGCCACATCTTACACGGCAGCAGCTACATAAAGTTACGAGGGAAAAATCGGTAGGCAAGAGCATGGTGCCAGCCATATGTTTCATGGTGGCAGCTCCAAACAGTTGCGTGGTCAAAATAAGTGTGCATATGCAGGTGCCAACCAAAAGTTGCAAGGCAGCAACAACACATATATGCGTGGCCAGGTCAATGGGTAAATGTGTGGTGCCCGGCACAGAATACAGAGGAGCAGGCTACAAATAGGTGCATGGTTAGTGTCAACATAGAATAGCATGGGGCCAGTCCCGTATTGTATGTTGGCAAGCGCATAATAGTATATAGGTTTCCAATCAACAGGCAACAACGCGGAGCACAACTCAAGGTATGGTTGTGCAGCTACAGACACTTACTGGGGTGTGGAGAGAGGGGTGGCACAGGCATATACAGAGTACAGACATATAGGCGGCAGCGGTTGGGTGGGGGTGGGGGTACAGACATACGGGTGGCAGCAGAGGGGTGGGGGTACAGACATACAGGTGGCAGCGGAGGGGTAGGGGTGGGGGTACAGACATACAGGCGACTGGCGTACTGTGGTGGACAGGGGTAGACAGGGCCTTCGTTGTGGGCCTTAGGTGGGGTGGCCTGCTCCCGCCTCCCGGTTGCAGCCATTGGCTTAAGGGCCAATTTCAACCAAAGGGAGAGGGGGCAGTGCTGGTCCACAAAGCAGGAAACATTTAACACGTATTTCAAATGGCAGAAACAAACAAACTGCCATCTTGGTGGGCCTTGGCATGGTGGAAGTAAGCATGGCAACAGATGAAAATAGAAAGTGCACGGAACAACATAAGTGAGGGGCGCATCATGCTGGACACAACCATCCAAAAGTTCAATAGCACGATTGATTTGTGCGAGTTCCGCCCAACATTATAGTCACTCGCATCAGCCACAAAAAATTCAATGTTAATGTCTCAAGACCTTACCCCCAGAAGAGCGCGGTGCGATTTCGAATTCAGCACAGATGGAGGGTGCTGGAGGGCAGAGGGTAGGGCTCCAACTCGAAGTGTAGATAGGGAATGAATGAGCAGATGGAGGTAGGGCCTCGTTGTGGGCCATAGCCGGTGCAGCCGGCTCCCGCCTCCCAGTTGCAGCCATTTGGTTCAGGGCCGATTGCAACCAATGGGAGGGGGTGGCTGGTCCACAAAGCAGGAAACATTTAACAAGTATTTCAAATGGCAGAAACGAATGAACGGCCATCTTGGAAGGCCTTGGCATGGTGGAAGTAAGCATGTGAGCATGGTGGAAGTAAGCATATCACTATGTGACTATGATGTGCAGAGGAATTGCAAAACTGCACCTGGACATTTGCAGCATTAAGGTTTATGTTTATTTATTAATTTTCTTATAAAGTACAGTCTTCTCTAGGCGTTCGACAATGGCATATAAGCTGAGGGAAAAGGGAAGAAAAAGGGCGAACCCAAGGGGAAGATAAGGCTGAGAAAGTATAGGGAAAAGAGAGAAAGACTGAAACAACAGAAAGAATGATAAAAAAGGAGGAGAAGGTACAATTTACATTGGGATCTAGGGGAACCAAGGGGGAATGGGTGATAAAAACAAAGGGCAACATATGAGGTTAAATTAGCAAGGAGGCTTTAAAAAGTGTTCTAAGGGGAGGAATATTTTGAGTTTGGAGGAATTATTGGTTCCAAAATGTGGGCACACAGAGCAATAAAAATTATCTTTGGCTGACGTGTGTGTAATTGGGCATGTTGAAATGCAGTACGTCGGCTCATCAAAGGGGTTTAAATTGAAATACCTCTTGGTCCTGTTCTCAAAATATTTGGTGGCGGAGCCAAGCAATCAGTGGTATAATACACAATGCGGAGTGCCCCCTTTAAGCCGTGCGGCTTGCCCCTCCCCTCTCCTCCACCAAGCTCAGGAACAGAGCACAGACTGGGCCACACTATGGGTTGGCCTGGACCACCATGCAAGTGCAATACGCATTATGATCTTGCTGCTGCAGGGGCATGCCCTGCACTTGGTGAAAGATATAAATATGTGTTTTAATCAAACTTTAAATCTATCACATAGCAGAGAAACAAGGGGGCTGTGCTTGGCACTTTGCACCCAGATGCAACAGCCAACTCTGTGCGTGGCCAGTAATATTACGCACAGTAATGATACCATATGAAAACAGGTTCATGCTGGCTCTGCTATTATGTGCCAGTATCCCATGTACAAACATGTTCATGTTGGCTTTGCCCTTCATGCCAGTTAAAATGTCCTGCCACCGGCGAAAAACATGTTATTGCTGACTAGACAAATGCCTGCCCAACTCCTGCATCACCATTTAAGAATACTCTTCATGTTGCCTTTGCCTTCAACGCCAGTAAAACATGCAATGCTATAGTAAGGAAACGCTTTCTTGTGTGGGGACCCCCCAACCCCTGTAAGAACCAGCCATGCCACAGAAAATGCCTGCCCCATTGCGCTATAAACCCCCACCTGAATCCCTCCTCCATTTAATCCCTTCAAACTGTTTTTTCCCATAAATGGCAGTAAAACATGCAAGAAAACATCAATTTTCCAGTGCCCTTTGCCCGGTGCCCAACCTTGCACACACACATTCATACTCATTCATGCACCAGTCAGTGGCGGCTGGTGAATTTCTTAGTTGAAGTGGCGTCAACATTTCCTGCAAATATACGGAGGGACCAGGAGTAGCAAGGGAGCAGGAATCAACCAAAAGGGATTCATGGATGTTTCCCTGTGCCCCCTGAGAAAAATGCTTGAATAATGGGTTAAAAATGTGCGTTATACATACCGCACACTTTCTGCAACAAAATTGGGTAAAGCGCCAGACCATTTGCAATTGATTTTGTATAGTAACTCCAATACAAAAATAAAATAGATGCAAGTCACCAACAGAGAACAGAGCATTAGGCCACAATAAGAAAACATGTCCAAACTGTTTGCACAATATAGGCCATTCTAGAGACGTAATAACACTTATCATGCTGCATTACCCTTGATGATGCCCAGTTAGTAAAATATGCCATGCCACAGTAAGACATAGATAGACTGTCTACACACAAAAAGCGACTCTAGCCACGTAATTAAGATTCGTAGGCCTAGCCCCAGGGCCGTACCAGATGTTATAGAACCTGAAGTCCGAGTTAAAGGCCTGAGTGCAGTTAGGGCATTTAGTGAGGTTTACAAGCCAATAAATTCTGGTACGACCAGAGGTTGGAAGGCACATTTGTGTGCTATCTGGACAGTACTGAAAGCTCAACAGGTGTTCTTAAAATGTGCTGTTAGAGAATTTATATAGATGCTGAGAGAGTACAGTAGGAGGAGAGACATTTAATAAATTGCATGTGGGCTGGGGGTGGAAGTAGGGGTTAATCCCCCATTCATATGCAAGGGAGTGTTTTGGGACCATTTCACAAGTGGTTCTGACCCCACTACCACTTGAAACAGCCAATCGATGAAGTGAACATCATTAACAGTGTCAAAGGCAGCTAGCAAATCAAAACAAAATGCATTGGGAGGGTGCCTTTGTCACAGAATGTCGAGAATGTCTTCCCTCAACTTCAAGCAAGCAGTCACAGATCATGGCTATGGTGGAAGCCAGAGTGGAGAAAGTAATATAGATTGTGTTTTCTTCCTGAGTCTGGAGTTATTTGTTCACGCGTGTTAAAGTATATTTGAAATCCAAAGAAGATAAATCTAAGAGGATTAAGGGTGTTTTTTCAACAAATGTTTTCATGAATGAGATGTTGAGGGCATCAGAAATGGAACAAGGGTTAAGGGAAAGGTTGGTCAAATCCATATTGAGGCGAAGCAGGATTTCAGCACAAACAGCAGCAAGAGCTGAGGAGCGAAGGTGCTAAGTAGCTTCGGCAGTTGGAGTGTTTTTTCACAGTAGAATGAAGTCTTTCAAGGCTATTATTTTGGAAAGTGGAAGGAGAGGATCAGAGGTTGGATTGATTTTGGGAAAAAAATCAGAGGCATCTGGAATAGTATTTTCAAAATAGCAGGCATCAAACGTTACAGCCAATATGGCCTTAATGGTGAAGAAGGAGCAACCGGTACTACAGAACCTCTGGGTGTTGAGAATGGACGTTTGTGTCGACTATGTGGAAAATATTTTTTGGTTATTGATGGATGTTTCACATTGCCCAGTTTGATATTAACTATCACTTTCTGACAGCTTTCAACTCATAACCAGACAACAGATCTCTTATGCCATATTGTTTCAAATGTTCCAACACAGGTTTGTAAGAGGATTCAATACAGCACTACAGCTAAGTCAATGCCTAGTCTGGGATACTGAATGGAAACCCTTATTGATATATCTTTATGTCCAGTTCATGAGTTCTGGATGACTACCCCTATATAACACCCCTCTCTTGGAGCCCCCCTGGCCCCACTGAGCCAAGAAGTAGTTCTGTTTTGCAAGTTTAAACGGTTTATTTGAGAATGTAAACAATATATATATATATATCACACTTTATAATAAATTAATAATTAATATCACACTTCAGAACATGAGCAGTTAACAACAATGGGTAATGTTCTACTAATAAACTGATTTGATTACCCAGGAGTAGTATAAAGGATGAGGTAGCACGCTTGGGAATAGGAACAGAAGAATAAGGTGGTAGAGAATGCTTTATCTAGTTTCAGATGGATGCAATGTTGAATGAAAATGCAATACAGAAAATACTCAATATGATTTCAACAAAACAATGTAATCACTTTTCTCTGGCAATCCACTCCCCCACCCTTATGCAATGTAAGGAAATGAAGAGGAGAGCACACAGTTCTTAGAAATGCAATCAAATGTAATTCAGTTCACCCCAGCAAGCTTAGACTACAGAAGTTTGAAACACAGGCAAAATGCTTTGAATATGGTGACAATGCAGCGAGAAATATGCTGAAAATACTTTTAATTCCCTTCAGGAGGTTCAGGGTGAGTGATATCTAGTTAATATGAGTTCAGGCTCACTTTAGCAATGATTCAGAGATGGTGATTAAGAGGCAAACAAATTTTTAGCAAGGAAAGAGATGACTGCTGATGGTTACACGTGGCTGAATTTTTAACCAAATCGCAAATCGCGGTAAAATTCGCAAGTGCGTGAATCGTGATTACGGCAAAAGTATAAGGAGTAGCAAGTCGGTTCTAGGCTTGTTGAAAAGCTGAGATTCTAAGCTTTCAGAGGAAAGTTAAACGGTTCCAGAGATACGGACAATTAAATAAGGGTAGTTTTTCGGATTTGAAATTTTAAAAGTTCAAAGCGACAGGTTACAGCTTGCAGCTAGAAAATGACAGGTGACAGTTCTACTTAGGTTAAATAGATTGAATTATATTATATCAAACTAAGGGATATGTTCTGAGTTTTTCTGAGTACTCACAAGAGATTTTGGACAGGAAGGCGACTTTGTCACAGATCCGGTCACTGCGCACAGCACTTCACAGCGATCTGGTCTCCGGTTCCGAGTACAGCTCTGATTTCTGGATCACCGGCACTGCTCCTGGATCTTGGGTTCTGCTGGTCTGGTCTAGCACCGGTCTGCACGGCTCCTGGTCCCGCTTTCTCCGGACACAGCGCTGATCTGCATGGCTCCTGGACACTGCTACCGGTCCCGGCAATGTTCTAGGCAGGGAATTCAAACAGCTCGCCCGGCTGTTGATAGTCTGCAAATGATTTTTGGGCCTGCTGACAAATACTTTTGCTTGCAGTGGGCCTTCTTGGTTCAAAGTTCTGTAGTCTCTGTTTAGCTTGGAAGTCTAAGTGTAGGATCTCTGGATGTGAAGTCGTCGGTCAGCATGCTCCGCAGCAAATGGAATTGAATGTCTCTACCTGTCCCAGCAGTCTCTTTTTATGTGTTTTGAAAGGGGGTGGAGAGGCTAGCTTTCTAGGCCCAACCCCTTCAGAGTTCTGATAGGTTGGAGAATTCTTTGCGTTCTCACTGGAGAACAGGATTGTGTGTCAGAATGATGTCATTTAATGGCTTGCAGAAAGGACACTACCCTGTCAAATTACACACAAATCTATATTTGACCTAAATTCATATTTCATAGATACACAGTGGTTTGAAATTACATGCACCCATCACGGATCACATGAGGTATACTCTGTTCAAACTCTGATGTTTCTAAGAGCATTCAGAACTGGCAACATTTTGCGTTTTTTAACTGGTTTTGCAACATTGGTTTTTCATTAAAAATTATACACATATACACGTCCTGTCCATACATACTCCAGTAAATTCCCATGTCTCTAGCTTAAACACAGAGTCTGTGGTGTCAATAAATAGCCGGGTTTTGCCCCAGAACATCACACAAATTCCCAACGTGTCTTAAAATGTGCACCGAAAAATCACAAGAATTATGGTATCATTTAAATAATTTTGACAAGTCCGCACTGTGAGTTATACATCTTTCTTAGAATCATATTCTGGCCAACAGGGGTGTGTCTTTTCAGGTCACATGGTATAGAAACCAGTTTATCCAGTTTCTGCCAAGCTCAGAGACCCTGCACCTCCCACTTCTGCCAAGAGGAAGCTGTTTTACGGTCCCCCCAATAAACCATCTGCCTGAGTCAAGGCAGGGCTTTGTTCAAAAGGAAGCCATTTACAACCACCCTAATAAACCATCTGCCTGGGCCCTTTCTTTAGTTTCTTCCAATCCCCTGGTAATTCAATCAGAGAGTGTGTGACCTCCTTTTGGCAGGAGCAACAGAATGCAGCCAGGCCTGGGAATGCATTTGTTGGGCAAGCCCCCACTCCTGTCGGGGGTAGCTGTCTGGCAGAATTCCAGTTTCCTTAAGCCAGGTTTCAGGTAAAATGTCACTTTTTGTTCCCCAGTTTAAGTCAAGACAATTTTTACATATGCAGCTAGAATGCTGATTCTAAGTTCAAAACTATGACATTTTAACAGTTACAAACTATGTGACACTCAAAAGTAGGTCACTCAGTTAATTTAAACATTTTTCGATTTTTGGTAGTTTTAAATCCAGTTTCAGTTAGGTTGCTGCAGACCTGCAGAGCTCAGCCAGTCTTCTTATGAACATTGTTTTGGGGCTCTTCAACTTCCCAGATTTAGTATGCACACCTACTTCATTCTGCCAGATGTCCGCTGGTGTTCAGTGAGATTTTTGGATGTGTTGCAATGTTTGAAAATAGGCATTTTGAGCTGGCATTCAGAGAAACCAAAGGTAATTTTAAAGTGCGGTTTTTCCTTTGGCACACATTTCACTCATGGCACCCCGGTCCATCCTGCTCGCACTGGTGGGTGGCAAGTCAGGCAACCATTTTGGTGTGCGCACAGACTGCGTGGTTCTCCTGGATTCTGGCGCACATGTGGGCTTTTTGGCCATCTTGGATTTTCTAAGCCCACAGCACCAAATGTTGCAGCATGATTGCTCAAACGTGGGTCAGGACAACCAACAGGTTTTTTGTTGGAAATTCTTCAAAGTACCCAATGTTGTGACAAATTCTAATTTGGACAGCTTTCACAAGTTGAAGGTATCCAAGATGGGTAGTAATGAGAGATGTAAGAAGTAAGTGTCCCTCTTGCATTTAATGTGGAGCTGTTTGAATTTGAATGTTTTTTGTAGAACTGTCCATAATAGGTTAGAATGTGTTGTCAGAAAAGTAATATAGAGGCCACAGAGTAAGTCATCTATAGACCACTTTCACTTCTAATACTGACTTGAAAATACCAACTATTGTGATACCCCCCAGGATCCTGCCCAATATGACTATGCTGGTGCAGCTCCATCAGACAGAACCTATCGCTGGGTAATTGGTTTGATGTAAACTATGTTTGGCTACATATGCCGTATGTGAAGCTCATGATCCTGCTACATATTGGGCTTGTGATCCTGTCCAATGTGCCCTATCCTAGATCTTTGCACATCGACTAGATGGGATTCATCCCTGGGTAATTGACTGTGATCTGCTATGTTGGTTTATGATTGTGTTGAATGGTTTTCCCAATCTTCATTCTGCTGCAGTGGCCCACCTGATGCTGGGACGTCTTTTGACTCAGTGATATTGGGCTACATAAAGAGGCTTCTGAGGCACGTGAGAATCAGAGATCCATTATTGCCCTCAATATCATTGTTGCATTTGAATCATATGATGCATGCACAAACTAATGATATGGTAACATTACTTTAATAGTGAGTAAAGTAAATTGACAAACTTAGTAACATAAATGTTCTTCTATTTTTCAGTATTTAAATTCAGTGTCTTCTTAAATTAAGTATTTCAATTGCAAACTTGGTTATAATAGAGCAGATGTAACATAAGCATGCATTAGGAGTCATGTAAAGGTAAACAATTTTAATATAAGAAAGTGAAAGCATGTTCCCATGTTTTATCTTTCGCTTTATTTTGTTAAATAGGATGTTGCAGCAAAAAAAGCTCTTCCCAGAGACAATCTGCCTGATTCATGGATAATTTTCCTATGGGATTGCCCCATTATAAAACACTTCCATGAATCAGGCCCAATGTGTCTTTTTGAAAAAAATCTTGCATAGAAATTGCATTGTTATTTCCATGTTTGCTTTTGAAAACAAAATGTTCAGAATGCCGTCAATACCAGTAGTTATTGACTGCATTCTGAACTTTAATTTTGGCTGAGAAGAAGTCATTCTTTATGCAATGACTTTCTTGTATGAAAATCCGCCCAGTGGTTTTTTTTTAAACAATCAAAATGTAGGTCTAAAAAAATTAGTGATATCTATGTCCGCTCCGCGGACACACTTCCCGTTCGCTCCGCGGGCAAGATAACAATTGGCTAATCAGTCGTGTCATGTCTGCGGACATGTAACACGTTCACTCATTGTTTGGTGAAGAGTGTGAAGTGCGTCAGATTGTTCCGATGTGCCCGCCTACTTGGATCCATGTTTTGGTGTCTGCGAACATCGCTGCAAAAACATATTAAAAAAACAACATTGCACGTGTTAAACTTATCAAATACTGTCTGGGGAGGTGAGGGTTGATGAGGATGGGATGGGATATGGCAGCAAGAAGCAAAAAAGTGGTGCTTTTTTGTCACGAAAGTCATACGATACATTTGGAGGTGTTCCACAATATAATGTGTGCAAAGTACAGACGAAGGACTAATGTGGGTGTGTGTTAAAATGTACTTAAAATAATAATGGAGTCAGACTGCCGCCCCCTAAAGTCTGGCATCTGAGGCAGCCACCTGCAGAGTTTGAAGGAAACAGCGGCCCTGCACGTGTATGAGAATAGGAGTTCTCATGGATGCATTAAGCCATGTTGTTGCAAAGTGAGAAAGTATTTAGATTCTGAGTGAAGGTCACCAGCTTTGATTTTTTGGTTGCGAGCTAAGGAAGCCCACGCATGGGACACAAAGTATAAGGTTCAATTGTTTTTTGACCTTGACAGAAAGGGAATATTCCGTAAGGAATGCAGTGAGAGGAGGTTTATAATAATGAACATTTGATAAGGTTTTGCATTCCAAAAGTGTGTAAGGAACATGTAAATTCAGTTCATGAAGAATCTTTGGTGCGAGCACAGTGAGCGTTACGGTCTGACTTACGCCAAGAGAATGAAAATAGTGAATATAATGTAAGTTTGATTATGACGACTGTATACCGGAACGAGCATTAATTTATTATTATCTGAAGATTAATTTTGGGAATGTAACACAAGTACTATCTTTCTGTGTGGTTGTCTTATTTATGTGGTTATGGGGAGTGCAGGATCTAGGTGCATGTAGACTATCACTAGGTTCACCCAGGTTCAACGCTAATATTTCATTAAAATGTAATGTATGACCATATCGAATTGTGTATCAGTTTCCATGTAGTTTTTGTCTTTGTTGACATTGTTTGATGTGTGTGCTAATCGTTAGTTTAAACTCTATGCCAAATTAAAAAGTCAATAGATATATTGTGATAAAGTTTGGGTATTGATACACATTTTCTGTTATGTTTTCAAATAGCTACATTCTGCCTTTCTGCGATTGCCATAGATTCCAGATGCCAACTGACAGCTTCATCAATCGGCAGGTGCACTTAGTTGTCAACGGCTGGATCTACTGTTTTTTGGGACGATCGCCCAGGGCCAATGTCCCGTACGCTGCCTTAGCGATTAGGAGTAACCTAACATCCTTTATGGTGGTCTAGGCCCAAGTTGATGCAGAAGCCCTGGAATTCACTGTGCGACCCAAGCGGTTCCTTTATCGTAAACAAACACTTTGTGTACGGAAAATGAACAACGTGTACCTCACGATTAACATTTTGGATCACGAGCGAAGAAACAAATTTGCATTTTGATTGAAAATGGGAATAGTCGGATGTTCTCAGAGAGTTTATTGTGAAATAAAAGTACTTTACAAATTGTACAGTGTTATTGTTTCCTTTTAAAGAATGGTTTAATATTCTGAATTGTGACATGCTGTGTTGTTAGTCGATGTGTGTTGATTTTCGGGTTCTGCGTCACATCACGTAGGTGATTATGGGCCCGTTTGGCTACGCTGAAGAGGAACATCACCGAGAAAGGTGTAGAATAAGACTAGGGTTGGTGTTGTGAGGGTCAGGGGCAGGGCATATGATTTAGTGACATCAGGGCAGTTTACCTTAGGCAGATGCAGCAATGGATAAGAATAGCACAAGATGGACGCGCCCTGCTGCCAGATTTTGTATGTTTTTAAAAGAGGAAAAATGAGGTAAGGTGAATTGGAAATGTCTGCAATAGATCACTGTATGTATAAAAATACATGGTCAAACCCTCGGAACAATAATATATTCTGAGCATTGCACTTGTTTTTTTTTTTGCCACGATCAGCACTTGTGAAACTTATTAAATAATGTTTGGGGAGTTGAGGGGTGATGATGATGGGTGGGATATTTCTGACGTGATTTCGAATGAGTTTACAAAGTTTGTTGGGATTTTGTGCAGAGCTTATATGATGATTGTATGTGCATTCATTTGACAGTTTTGAAAAAATAAAACATGGGTGGATTTCCAGCAAATTTGCGTAAGGCTCATTGGCAAGGATCGAAAAGCATGGTTTTGTAAATATGGCAGTGTTTTATTATTTGACAAGTGTCATAATGTAGTTAACAAAAATAGCGGTATAGCTTTAGTGACTGAGGGGTAGGCTGTAGCCATGGGCAGTGGCCAGAATGTCGGGGTCATGGTATAAGGTCATGATCCGGACAATGTGGCTACTGGCCATGACCAGAATGAACAAAACATAGGATTATAGTGGCCATGTCCTCCTGGGACTGGCTTTGTGGTAAAGTTATTCGAAATTAGGATAGACTTGAAAGGGAAGAAATATGTGCTTGTGGTAATATGGTCACAGGGTTTTCTTTTTGCCTTTTGCAGGCTGCCATGGAAAGCGAAGAGGGGCCCTGTATGGAACCCCCATCTTCCCGTTCCATGGTGGCCATCTTGGAAAAGGATTTTCCTTCCTGGCGTCCCGGTATAGGAGGAAAAATCCTCTTTTTTAGTAGCACGTGTTACCGCTTTGGGAACCTAGGCTGCTCATGGCCTTCATCCCCCATTTCAGGGGCTGGTATGGGGGGTAATGGTCCAGAGACATCATTATCCACCCTCGCTTCACTTGGGTTGATAACTTGGACTGCTGGGCCGGTATCCACCGTTCCAGTCCATGGAACGGAGGATGAACGCCCCAATATTTCCATTAGCATAACACATAATGTAAATGGGATGGTTGGAAAATCTTATTGAGTCTATGTACTTTACTGAGAAATATAAAGTAGGTGGCATCTGTGCGTTTTTTTTTTTAGTTCTATTTTTTGACTGTGAAAGGTGGTTCCTAAAGGAACATTTATTTTGTTTTTGGATAGATATTTTTTGGCAGGACAGCTAAGAACGAAAGGTGGGGAGGGAAATGAGGGAAGAGGCACCAAACACTAATATGGAGGGGCAGGTGGACAGGGGGAAATGTTGTGCGTTTGTTATTTCTAAGGTAGGGGGCAGTGTTTCTCATGCTCCTTGATTACAGCAGTGGTGGTGTCTCTTGGAGAGGAGGGATGGCCTTAGCTGATGCCATTTTAAGATAAATAGCAGTTTTGCTAAAAGTATGTACTGTGTACTAGATTGTTAATGGATGAGTGTGAATAGGTGTTGGAACTGTGCAAGGGAAATGTTGAAGTTGAAAGTTCCTAAATCAGTAGAAAATGTAGTTCCAAACTGTCCACGAAGCACAGATCTTATTGTGAAGTGCGTGCGGGTTCTCGGACACGTCATCATGCTGTGCGCCAGCATATGGTCATGTTGCATTCTCCGGAAGGTCTTGAATGCAGTCAGATGTTCGTAGACATTATGGTTAAGTTGTGCTAATAAAAACCTATGAAATTCAGTAAAAAAACTTTGTTAAAGGGACGTTATGGTTAAGTTGCGCTACTAAAAACCTATGAAATTCAGTGAAAAAACTTTGTTAAAGGGACGTTTTGGTTCCAAGTAAAACCGAAAAACCCCTGAAATTCACCAGTTATGGTAAGCTAAGCACCCATAACTCGTGCCACCACCCTGCACTGCTAAGGCTAACACCCAGGACATCAAAGATGACATCACAAATGTCATTGATGACATCACTGATGACATCACGTGTCTAGCTCCCTCTTTTTTTGTTCACTGACATATCTAAGCCAGGTGGCTTTCTTCACTGTCAGTCAGGAATTAAAAATGTAAAAAGTTCTATATTTGTAGTCCTTGCCCTTATCATATGTTCTTACAATACTTTCCTTAGGGTACAGTTACATCATATGATACATATACATAGTAGAAGAAGGAATCTTGAAACACAAGAATCTTTTCTGTGCATGAAGTTAATTAGTTCGGTTATGAACACTTTCTGGTAATACTGCAGTTTTTTTTGCTTACTTTACTTTCCCTGTATATGCTTCTATTTGTATGCATTGTGGTCTCTTTATGTTTTGTGTGTAATAGTACAATTATGCAGTAAGGGAAGCATTTGTAGATACTTATGTTTCACAGTATGCAAAGTTCTGTAATGGAAGCATTTATCAATTTAGTATCCAACATGGGAAGATTTTGAATATTGCACTTCTATAGAGCATGTTGCAGACAATGCCTACGTTTCTTCATGAGCTTGTTTATGTACTGAAAGAACTCAATAATGCAATGGAATTTTTTAGCAATGCATTGCTTAATGAACTATTTGTCATATGATAGTTCTTCAATTATCTCTGATACTTTTCTGCCAATATTATATTGACAATCCCTTGTGGAGGCTCTGCATGAAAAGTAAATGCACATGTGATGTCATCAGCGATGTCATCAATGACATTTGTGATGTCATCTTTGATGTCCTGGGTGTTAGTCTTAGCAGTGCAGGGTGGTGGCGCGAGTTATGGGTGCTTAGCTTACCATAACTGGCGAATTTCAGGTGTTTTTCGGTTTTACTTGGAACCTTAACGTCCCTTTAACAACGTTTTCTCACTGAATTTCATAGGTGTTTAGTAGCGCAACTTAACCATAACGTCCCTTTAACAAAGTTTTTTACTGAATATATATATATATATATATATATATATATATATATATATATATATATATATATATATATATATCTGCATGGTGTTTGAAATTCCTATATTAGGGCACAGCTCCCCTCAGGATAGTACAAACCCATCTTATGGTTCAAAAGATATAAAGAGTAATCAAAGGGTGTGTTTTTCACTCTTCCATTCTTTTTCTCATAGGGAAAAAGTCACATTTTTGCTTGCATGCTCAGCCCAAACCGCTGGATGGATTTGCTCAAAAATGTAAAACAAGTCAGGCACAAAGCATTTGAAAGAAATCCTATTTTGTTTTGGTGGAAATTCCATCCAGTAGTTATTTAAAATTTGGTGCACAGTGGGATGCACCTGTTGCCAAAAAGTTTGTCATATCTTCCATGATGCATTGTTGTCGCCAAGCTTTTTCAGTACTAAAAGTCCGCTATTCCTCGATTTGTGAATCAAGTTCCAAATCGACCTTGGAAAGTATACTCTAAAATGATATACATGATATGAAGGGTGTTCATTAGGGGGGGCAGCATTCATGTAGAGCGGATGCTTGTTCACAGAGCTCTCGACTGATCCTGGCGACATGATTCTTTCCCGTGGTGTCCAGGCCTGAAATCATGGGTTTGAGAACTGGAAAGGCAAGGGGAGTCTTTATTGCTGTGTTGGGGTAATGTCCCGGGGCGCCGGCAGGGCCATCCGCGGACCTCCGGGGCTGGGGAGGACCCAACTCCTCCAGCGTCCCAACAGGGTATGAGGCACACACACGAGCAAAGAGTTACTGCCGTTTATTACATGAAACAAGCAGGGACGGGTTCACAGGTCATAGGCATCCGAGAGACCTCTTGCTCAAGGTGGGCTCGCTGGCCCTTTTTCTAGCTGTGTGACGTGGCTACGTGCGTCACCTAGGAAGACTGGCCCCAAAACCTAAGGCCATCTCGGGTTGGCTCACTGATTGGTAGGGTCAGTATAGCTATATATAGAAGAGACGGTTAGTGGAGGAGAGAGAGTCAGGTGCTATGCTTGGGCTGTCCCTAACAATTGTTACACAAAAGTTGTTACAAGGGGACAATTAGTGATTGGCTAGACTATAGTGGCGTCATTGTGAGCCCCTCATATTCTGATTGGTTCATCCGCGAGCCCCCAAGCCTGGGACCATCGCTGTTCCCAGCTCGTGGTGTACCTGGTGCTGGCAACAAAGTATGACTATGTGTCAGTGGCGGACAATGGACAGGTCTGACCATTGGCTGGTGTTTATTTCTTTCCCATTGCTGTAGGTGTCCAATTTGTCACTTCATTGTTGCAGACTGTATCCCAGGCGTGAGACCCCAGCGCTTCTCTGTCCCGTAGGGCTTGACATCATATCAGGTCGGCTCGGTCACGTGTTGTGAGACCGTGGCTGGAGCAGAAATATGAGCATTTCATTTGTATTTCGGCTCTGAGGAGTGTCTAGCGGTGGCAGGTGTAACCTTGGCGCAGGGAGCACCGCATGTAGATTGCAACATTGCGGCCTTGGCTATGGGCTCTCGTTGGAGCTCGTTCTGCGTGATCAGCGTCTTGCAGTTTTGTCTGAGAGGCTTTGGCCTGGGGACTCTTGCTTTGCGGTCTACCTTTGCCTGGCTTATGGGCAGCGGTACATGGTCCATAATATGGGGGTCGCGAGGGCGACAGAGTGTCATATGCATTAGTAAATACGTAAGGTTATATCTTCTCGCTCTTCTAGCATCTTGCGTTTCTGCGGTGCTATAGGTAACCTACGTGAAACATAACAACGATGCATGTGTGGGTGTAAGAGGTCCTCTATGTCATAGCACTGAGTATGTTCTTCAAGTGGGTTGGTGTGTGGGTGACCAATGTGCATGGTGGCACGTGTGTTTTGTCTGTTGGCTATGTCGTCATGGCATCTCTAATGATGGTGGTATTTTGTGGTTACTTGTCTAATCGAGTTGATCCATATGGTCGATGTCAGTTCCACCTGAGGTTCCCGCACGTGGTTTCATTAACGGGCAGGCTCCCTTGCCGTATGGGGCATGGCAACAGTGGATCTTGGTGCAGCAGTGAGCGGGTCAAATTCCTCTCACGGGGGGTGAGGGGTCGTGATGTCCGTGGCCATGTTCTGGATGTGAATCGGGGGAAGGGATTCTCCCATTTTCCCTCTTCAGTCCCCCCTCTGGTCAACTTGTCGACCACAAAATTATCCGCTCTCTTGTCTTCGCGTACTCGCCATACCTTCGTTATTCCTGCCAAGTGTCCATACTGATTCACGTGATCTTCAAATGACCAGCACATATAAACACATCCTCCACCGGGTTTGGAATAAACCCACTGTCCAACGTAGCTTTTCGGGTTAGTTGGGTTCTCGACCTTTACCTATGGTGGATACAAGTCTGCTTCTACCATTCATGTTCCTTAATAATGATGTCTGTGTGTTTGTCATCTTCAGCAGGCATTAGGACGTGCATACCTATCATTTCTTCAGCAGTACGCCTTCACCCTCATCATAAAAGCCATTCCTAATATTGTGCATCCTGCCACAATCTTGAGGCCATCTGAGAGCCACGATGGCATCCAGGACCAGATGTAAGAGAACCAGCTACCGTCCTTTTTCACTCCTTTCGCTTCTTCTTCCTCTTGGAGTGCATCTTGGCCAGTTGTGATATTGCCTCAGACAGTGTGCCGTTGTCCTCGTCATTGGCAGGAATGAACGTGCAACACGAGCTCCCAATTTTTGCACAAACTCCTCCTTCCATTGCTGCGAGAAGGTCCAGCACATATCTGTTCTGTAGGGCCACCATCGTTATTGCCTTCAGTTCTTCCTTTATCGCGTTGAATCCGTTAACTGTGGAGTTTATTGTCATCATTAGCTCCCATCTGGAGCCACTTCACATTTGCATATACCTGCACCCCTGGATGTACGATGGAGGAAAAGCACATCACTGCTCTGCTAAATAGTCTGTGCGCTGGTAAAATGTCACTCAGAGCTGTTTCTGATCTTCCCCACAGATAGTTTCCCATCACTAGTTCTCCTTGTCTTTTCACACTTGACAGGCGGGTAGTGTCGCTCAGTTGCTTGCTTCCTCCCATCTTTACTGACCTTTTCTTCCTTTTATTCCCTTCGTCCATCTTAGGGAAGTTCTCCAGGTTGACGTGTTTTTGCGGTACTACCAGGGATGGTACGTTGATGTGTACCATAGTGCATACTCCATTCCACAATGGTGGCAAGCTGTGGTATGCCTTCTCTCCAATAGTGATCCAATAGTGATCCATCTGAACTGCTGTTCCTGCACCCCCATCAGGAATCTTTATCGTTCTTTTGCAATCCTCATTTCTCCCAACATCAATTTCTCCATCATGCTGATAACACAGTGTTGGTGCATTTAGTGGAAGTATTGTTATTGGTTCCTCATCCTTATCTAACCATGTGACCTGTGCTGCACTCCTTGTCCATTCATTGTAACATTTGTAGTTTTCTTCTTGAACTGTCATCACCGATGATTTTGCCAACATCAGAATTTTACTTCCTACAACTCCGTCCACCCACCCCTCTTTAGTGTATACTTTGCCATATATTAATATTAGCGGTCTTTCCCAGCAACCTGGTTCACCATCAACTTCTTTTGCGTGCCACTCGCATGCTAGGTAGTTCAATGTAACCTCCTTTGTTTCTCCTTTGGCGGGTCCATCCGTTATGTATTGGAACCCTTGCGTCAGCTGCCAGTAGTTGTTATACATTGGTAGTGTTTTGAAGAAGTTGTCTTCATAGGGATATGTTGACCTTGATTTCCATCTTAGTGTTGCTTTTCTTCCTTGAAATCACCCTTGTGTTTGGAACAAGGCAAAGTATACCAGGCACTCCACCGATGTTGCTTGTACTTCAGTTGCCACAAATATTCTTGATGCGCTCATGGTGCATGGGATCAGCAAGCACAGATAGCAGTTGTCCTCAGTTGTGCCTTTACCAATTTCGGACATGTGCTTGTACAACATGTTGTTTGAGATGTGTGCATATTCTGTAATGTATGTGTCGACCCCCTGTGTATCAATAGAAACACTATGTTTATCTCTCTTTATGTTGGGTTCCACACTACTTGTACCACCTGACACTGTGCTTGGTGCAGCCCTGGTAGGGGAGATGTTAGTAGAGGGAGATGCCATCACATAGCAAGCATAGTAGGCCTGCCAGACAGCGGCAGTAATCATACCTCTCTTACCTTTGCTGCGGTCCTGCAGCTACTTTTACCTTTAGATGATATAGATGCCTGCATGAAAATCTCTCAAAATATGCGTTATTTTGTTAATATCTTTTAGTCAAGCTCTGCTTACCAATTAATCGCTCAATGCCCAGGCGAAAAGCTGTTCCCACGCTTTCCTTACCATCCTATTTCTTAGGGTGGGTAATGCTGCGTGAAGATGTGGGAATGATTGAACTATTATCATAAGAAACGTGTTATAATATACACGTATTCCTCTCCTCTTTAAGTGTTTTGGTCTTTTATAACGTATACAAACTGGTGTGACAGTGCTTCTGGGGTGTTATCGTCCGCAGGCAGCATTTACCCCTGGGAAATGACGTATGCTTCGATGACGTATATTCCCTTTTCTTTTTATTAATTACACAACAGTAATGCGCAATGTCTGCATGTGCGAGACAAAAAAGAAGAAAACATGTACGTGTTTACACAGTGTTGTGTATATTGCAGATTGTTGGACAATGTTCTTTGTTAAGTGGTGGGCGGTGGGGCTGGTGGGGCTGGTGGGGGTTCATTTTGCTCATTTATTCATTTTGCTTGGGATCTCATGATCATAGAGTGGGGTATGGGTGGTTGGTTGTGTATGTTCTTTGCAGCAGTTGGTGTCCGTGCTGTGCCTTTATTGCTATCAATTGTCATTGCTGAAGCATTTTCCCCTTCGCTGAGAGGAGGGGGGTCTGTGCTTTGTAGGGCTTGATGTTGTGAACGTGGGACCACACATCCTTTCCTTTCAGCTTGATAGCCTTAGGGGCTACCTTTTCCACCATGTGTGGACCTGTAAATCTGGGGTTGTTCCAAATACACCTAAGGTTTTTAAGGAGAACCTGGTCCCCCTCCTTTACTGTCCACTGTGCTGGTTGTTCCTGTTCCTCGTTGGTTTCCTCTCCTTGCTGATTTTTCTTCGACCCGTCCTGTGTCATTTCGATCTGTTGAGAGATGAAAGCGGCACCAGTAACCAAGGAAGAGACATATTCATGCATTTCTTCACCAAAAAAAGTACTTGTTCCATGACAATCAGTTGTGGCTCTTGATGGTGGCATGAGTGGGAGGTGCATTTGGTGTCCTTTCACCACCTCGTGGGGTGTGAGGTGGTGATCCGACCCATGCCTATTTCTCAACTCAAATAATTCTAAAGTGAGGCAGTATAGCCAACTTTTTTTAGATGTTTGTTGGATCTTTACTATCTCTTCTTTTAGAAGGCCATTGAGGCATTTGCAGACGCCATTTGCTTGCGGGTGGTACCGCCATTGTAAACTTATGTTTTATTCCCAAAAGGGCAGTTATGTGCTGGAACAGTTCATTGGCAAAGTGTGGGCCATTGTCTGACCGCAACACTTCGCATACTCCCCACCTAGGGAACACCTCCCTCACCAGGAACTTGGCTGCTCTGAACGCATCTGCATGGGAGCAGGGACCAGCCTCGATCCACCTTGAAAATGGGCACATGACTACAATCATTTATCTGTAGCCTTCACATACATTGATCATGTCAACCTTGTCAATGTGTAGGTGTAGGAAGGGTCATTCAGGCCGGGGTATTGTACCTTTAATCACTTGCAGTTTGTGACCACCGTAAATTGTTGGCATGTAAGGCAGTTGCTAATGAAATTTGCAACATGTGAGTTTAGCTCTGGACAGAACCAATATTCTTTTATTCGTGCAGCAAATACTTCTTTCCCTATATACGTGGGACAGTGTAATTGGGTAAGGGCTGTTTTCAATAGAGCCAGGGGCATCACAACTTTCCCTGTATTATTCTGTCGCCATAATGCATCTGTGGGGGACATGGTGCACCCTCTTTTAAGCCATAGTTCCTTTTCTGCCATTGGTGCTGCTGCCTGTAATTCCATTATCTGTGTCTCTGGGATGTGTGTGTACCCATCCTTCATCCACATCTGTCTAACCCCACCTATCTTTCTGTTTTTCTGGGAGGATCGATGTCTCGCCAAAATATGCTGCATGCTTTGCATGTGCGTCTGCTGTTTTGTTACCTCTTGATATTGGGTCATCCTCATTAGTGTGAGCATGACATTTTACCAGTGCTACCTCTTCCGGGTAATCAACTACTTCAATCAGTTTAGCCAATAGGAGAGCGTGTTGTACTGGGGTACCGCCTGCTCTTCTGAACCCTCTCCTTTGCCATTTTATTAGTCCTGAGTCTACTGTTAATGTAACATATGCACTGTCTGAATATATAGTTACTCTTTTCTCATTGCTTTCTTCTAGGGCCAAAATAAGTGCTACTAGCTCTGCTGCTTTATCGTTCTTTTGCAATCCTCATTTCTCCCAACATCAATTTCTCCGTCATGCTGATAACACAGTGTTGGTGCAGTTAGTGGAAGTATTGTTATTGGTTCCTCCTCCTTATCTAACCATGTGACCTGTGCTGCGGTCCTTGTCCATTCATTGTAAGATTTGTAGTTTTCTTCTTGAACTGTCATCACCAATGATTTTGCCAACATCAGCATTTTACTTCCTACAACTCCGTCCACCCACCCCTCTTTAGTGTATACTTTGCCATATATTAATATTAGCGGTCTTTCCCAGCAACCTGGTTCACCATCAACTTCTTTTGCGTGCCACTCGCATGGTAGGTAGTTCAATGTAACCTCCTTTGTTTCTCCTTTGGCGGGTCCATCCGTTACGTACTGGAACCCTTGCATCAGCTGCCAGTAGTTGTTATACATTGGTAGTGTTTTGATGAAGTTGTCTTCATAGGAATATGTTGACCTTGATTTCCATCTTAGTGTTGCTTTTCTTCCTTGAAATCACCCTTGTGTTTGGAACAAGGCTAAGTATACCAGGCACTCCACCGATGTTGCTTGTACTTCAGTTGCCACAAATATTCTTGATGCGCTCATGGTGTATGGGATCAGCAAGCACACATAGCAGTTGTCCTTAGTTGTGCCTTTACCAATTTTGGACATGTGTTTGTACAACATGTTGTTTGAGATGTGTGCATATTCTGTAATGTATGTGTTGACCCCCTGTGTATCAATAGAAACACTACGTTTATCTCTCTTTATGTTGGGTTCCGTACTACTTGTACCACCTGACACTGTGCTCGGTGCAGCCATGGTAGGGGATATGTTAGTAGAGGGAGATGCCATCACATAGCAAGCACAGTAGGCCTGCCAGACAGCGGTAGTAATCATACCTCTCTTAGCTTTGCTGCGGTCCTGCTGCTACTTTTACCTTTAGATGATATAGATGCCCGCATGAAAATCTCTCAAAATATGCGTTATTTTGTTAGTATCTTTTAGTCAAGCCCTGCTTACCAATTAATCGCTCAATGCCCAGGCTCCCACGCTTTCCTTACCGTCCTATTTCTTAGGGCGGGTAATGCTGTGTGAAGATGTGGGAATGATTGAACTATTATCATAAGAAACGTGTTCTAATATACACGTATTCCTCTCCTCTTTAAGTGTTTTGGTCTTTTATAACGTATACAAACTGGTGTGACAGTGCTTCTGGGGTGATCTCGTCCGCAGGCAGCATTTACCCCTGGGAAATGACGTATGCTTCGATGACGTATATTCTCTTTGCGCAGAGTAGTGTTGCAGTAATTTTACGTATTTCACTGGAACTTAAGTCTAAACTTCCCTCAATCGTACTACTACTGCTCCTGTCCTTCTTATCCCATCGCTCTGATCAATTGTTGATGACTCATCTATGTACATTGTCTCTCCCCCCTCTGAGGCATTTTCTTCCACTCTCCTTGTACTTGAGTACATTTCAATTGCCTGTGTGCAGTCATGTGCATGTTCTCTGTCTTCCACTTCTTCTGCTATAAATCGGGCAGGGTTAACGTTACTGTATCTTACTATCTTCAGCTCTGGTCTCGATAGTATTATCTCATAACCTGTAGCTCTTTGAGTGGTCAATGTGGATTTTGGCTTCTTCAGTATTGCATAAAGGGCGTGCTCCACGTATAGCGTGGTGGGGCATCCCATTGTTATTGAGGAGGATTTTTCTACCGCAAATGCTGCTGCGGCTAAGCTCTGTTCGCACGGGAAATGACCCATCATTACAGGGTCCAAATGGCCACTGTAGTCAGTACTGCCTTCATTACTGCAGTATCACAATGTGAGAATATGTAAAATTGCTCTTCGTAGTTGGGGGTGGCTAGTACTGGTGCAGTTGAAATGGTGTGTTTCAATTCATTGAATGCCTCTGTCATCTCTCTTGTCCATCCCAACTTCCTTTCTTCCCTCTGTGCTTCTCTAAGGGCCTCGAGCAATGGTCCTATGTATGAGCTGTAGTCAAAGACCCATGCCCTGCAGTAATTGCAGAGGCCCAAAAATTGCTGCAGTTCTCTGATTGTCTGTGGCTGTAGTGTATTCATTATTGCTTGTGCCCTTTGTGGTGCAATGTTCCTTCCTTTTTGTGAAATCATATGCCCGATATAGAGCACCTGTTCTTGACAGTACTGCAGCTTCCCTTTGTCAACCTTGTATCCTTTCTCAGCCAGCACTGTGAGCATCTTTTCAGAGTCCCTTCTGCACTTTTCCTCGGTGGTGCTGCAGAGGATGATGTCATCTACATATTGCAGTACAGTACTTTCCATCTCTATGTTTCCTATATCCATTTGTATTATTCTGTTAAAGATGGATGGTGACTCGCAGTACCCTTGTGGTAATCTAGTGCATTTCCACTTTGTGTTGTGGTATGTGAAACTTGTTAAGTCTTGTGAATCAGGGTGGAGAGGTATTGAGAAGAAAGCGTTTTTGAGGTCGATCACAGTGAATCGTGACACCTCTGCTGGTATTCCACACAGTATTGTTGCTGGGTTAGCTGCTATTGGGTACTCTGCCTCTACAATATGGTTGAGGGGCCTGAGATCTTGTATGAAATGCCAGGACCCTCCCTTCGGCTGGCGCACCGGATACACCGCAGTGTTGCACGGCGATTCTGATGGCATCAGTATTCCTCTATTCACTAAGGCAGTTATTATTTCATAAATCGCCTCATCAGCTTCTTTGGATAGTGGGTACTGTTTCACTCGGCAGCATTGCACCTTTCTTTAGCTTTATTTTTACTCCTCCAATGATCTTTATGCAACCTACATCATATGGACTAGTGGTCCATAGAGAGGTGGGCACTGCTGCTAAGTCTTCTTCGTAGAATGGTACCTGGGTAGGGGTTGGTGCTTCTAGTGCCATTGCCATTTTTTGTGCTACCTCTTTGTATGTTACTCTCAACCAAATATAGACCTTCATTTGGAACACCATCTCCCCATCCCCTGCTTCATCTGAAAATAGCTCCTCATCTATCACCTGTGTTAGCCTGCATCCTTCTGCCAGTGCTATTACTGCTCTCCATGCCTTCCCCTCCCCATCTTGCTAGTGAACTGCTATGTAGTCTGTGGTTACCATAATGCTTTCTATGTCCAATGATATGATAGCACCTTCCTTTTCTTTTATTGGTGTTTCTGGTCTGAAAAGGTAAGCTGCTGGTCTCCTCCGCACTTTGCCCTCAATTCCTGGTAACCATGCTAGTGCCATGTCCGTCCCATATTGAAAGATGTCCCCATCTACAGGCTCTGCCCTTGCTACTGTTTTACCACAGTAAGCCTGAAGTATGTGTCCTGCTATGAGCATGTTGATGCCTGGTGTGGAGCATACTATCCCTCGTCAGTAAAGTATATAGTCATGTTCAATCTGCTCATAATGTCTCTCCCGAGTATGTTTACTGGCGATTGCTTTGAGTATAGCAGTGGTAGAGACAGGTTGTGATCTCCAACAGATAAGGAGAACCAGTAAATGGAACCAGCCCTCAAGCCCCAGAAAATCCTTGAGTGTGCATAGCTTCGCCTGACAAATTGAACTTCCCTTCCCCCATGCAGGACCTAGTGGCCCCTGTGTCAACTAGGAATGAGAATGTTTTGTCACCTATTGCCACCTTTATGCGTGGTTCCTCCGCAGGATTAGGTGTTACCGATAGGATGGCACACATCAAAGACATCTGTGGGCTGTCCTATTGTGGGTATAGTTACTGTCCACTCCCTGTTTATGGGTTGTGACCTAGTATTGTCACCCTCCCCAATTGTGTCTGTTGTATTTGTGTGCCCGCGGGTAGCTGTTTGTCGTCCTGTATTTATGTGAGCTGTTGTGCTCTCTGGGCGTGTTGTTGTGCTGTTGCCACTTGCTATAGTGCTTGTTGCTGTGATTGTTGGTACTGTACTTGCTGTTGTTGTGTTGTGTATGTTTGTGAATGTTGCTGAGGATGTGGCAGTGGTGCTTGCTGTTGATTGTGAGGTGGTGCTTGCTGCTGTTGTTGCTGTTGGTAAAATTGCTGTCCCTCATTGTAACCTTGTTATCCTTGTTCCCCCCAGCCTGCCTGTGCATGTCTTGCTCTGCATGTGTGTGACATGTGTCCTATCAGCCCACATGTCCAACACGTTGGTGGTTCCCATGCTTGATATGGGTACCCTCCTGTGTTGTCTGAATATCCCTGTTGCCCATATTGGTTAGGCCCCCGGAACCCTCCCCCTTGCTGTGGAACTGCTGGCCTGAATCCCCTTTCTCTCGTGTGCCCATCCCTCCCCCGGGAGTTGTTTGTGTATCCGTTCCCCATTTGAGGGTATCCACCTCCGATCTGAGTTGTGTATTGTGCTGTGTATGGTGCGGGTGGTGGCATTTGTTGTGTCGTCATCTGTGCTTGTTGTAGTGGTGCTGTTTGTTGTTGTTTATTGTCTGGTTTCGGTGTGGCCTGGGTGTGGCCTGTTATCAGTGCACCATCCATGGCATACTTGGACAGTTTTTTTTGGATCAATTTTGCTTCTTTTGCCTTTCTGTCTTCCTCTTTCTGTTTCATCTTCTCTTGCCACAGTATACAATGGTGTACTATTGTCAGCTGTATCTCGGGCCATGCCTTTGCTTCCATCCCTACTTATTTCTTTAATTGTCTCTGCACTGGTTCTGGGAGTCCTTGGATCAGTATGTGATCAAAAATTGCTAGTGTTTTGTCCCACGGTTCTCGTGTTTCCAGGCGCCACTTCTCTTGAATCTCCTGGATATAATCAACAGGATCTTCATTCTCACGCATTTTGCGTGACGTTATTGCTCCTATGTCTGAAGTGTCTGCGTACTGTACCCTCAGTGTCTGCCATAGTGCGTGACTGCAATTTGCTAATGGCACCCCATCATGTGATGTGTCGCTTATAGTCACCCCTGGGAATCCTGCCCTCTTCCAAATGTCATCTGCAGTGTTATCTAGTATTGATATTAACAACCCCTTCATGTCACCCACCGCTAGTTTTTTCCCTGCAGTGTGTTTTTCCATTTCATATATCCATTTCCTGGCCCGGCCCTTCCGCTCAGTGATGGGAGTCTGCATTTAATATTTTCCTTGTCTGCATGTTTCCGTGAGACATATTCTGGCCTTGCTCCCCCTCTCTCTAGTAATGGCATTAGGGTGTACTCCTTCACTTCCCCTGGCGTTCGTCTGTGCGGGGATGTGTGAGTGTATTCGCTGTCCTCTTCCATGTCAGAAAGTTCTTCAATGAAGTCAGTAATGTGTTGTGTTACTCTATCACCCCTTATGCCCTTGCTCCTCCAATGTTCGCCAACTTTACTCTTCCTGTGGGTATCAGTTAATTCTTCCATTCTGCGTCCTGGGAGGTCTCTGAGTCTGCTAACATAGGGCATGTGCTGCGCCGGTGTTGTCAGTGGCCGTGGCGTCCTTCCTCTTAGTTGCTTTTTCTTTTCTTTTCCTGCGTCTTCTTCTTCCTGCATCTCAGATTCCCATGATGACCAGCAGTCTGTGCGTGTTATGTATAATTTACTTAATCCCTCCCGCTTTCATCGCTTCGCCCTGCACATGATCCCTCCTCCTCCTCACTGCAGAATCCATCTGAAAATGTCAGTCCTTAGCCTGTGCATTTTCCTCCCACTGTAACGGTCCCTAAGTCTATGTCTGTGTACTCACTTTTCTTCTTGTGCCCTCCACCTGCGGTGTTGACACTACCTCCTTACTGCCTCCTTACTGCTGCATGTGTACGTGGCTGCCTCCTTATTGCTACATGCGTACGTCTTGGCCCTGCGTTCATTTCTCCTTGCGCTGCGCTGTGTTGATTGCCCACTCCACCACCTACTTCCGTTCGTACTCTGCAAAGCTCATTCATTATTGATTCACTTACCTGTTCTAATATCTTTTCTTCTTCCTCTTTGTTGCCCCATATTCCACTCTCCTTTGCCAGTACACTCTCTATAACCTTCCCAACTTCATATTTTCATGCACTTTCTGATATAATCTTTTTCTTCCATAGACCCATTTCTCTGTCATTTTCTTCTCATTCCTCCTCTCTTCTCCTAACCTCCCGCTGCTCCATTCTTGCCACCCTTTCTGCGATGGCCCTTATGCGGTCCTCTTTTTGTTTCCTTTGTTCTTCCTCTTGTCTTTTTAACCCCACCATGTCCCCCTTGCTACCCTTCCTCCTCTCTTTTCCTTTCCCGCTCTTCCTGCTCAAACTGTTGCATCCTCTTCCTCCTGTGTCATTCTTCCTTCCTCCTCTCTACTTACCTCACTTTACCTACCTTCTTTACCGCCTCTTCCCCTGTTAATGTCCCTCGAAGCTTCAGCAGCACCTGTGCTGCTATCCATTCCTCTGGTCCTATACTTGCGAAGTCCAATTGTGCCCTTTTTCTGCCCCGGTGCTTACCTGTGTTTGTTTCGCCTCTGCTGTATTCCTCGCGCCTGCCCCTTTTGGTAGCTGTCTGCTGGCGCGTATGGTGGTGGGCTGTACGCGGGGTTAGAATATCCCTCGGCAGCCGTTAATGGCAGCCGTGTAGCTTCCCTCAATTCCCTCATTGGATACAGCCCTTCTGCCTCCTTCTTCACTTCTTTAGTTATGGGTATCTCTCCTTCACTTTCCTTCTTTACCTCTGCAACTGTGAATGATCTTTCAGATTCTTCCTCGCTTTCCTCAGTACTGTGTGCATTCTGTGGTGCTTTGTACCTGCCCTCTCCGCTCACCTTTTCCTCCTTTACTCCCTGCACGGTGAACATCCCTGGTACCCCGGGTGCGCACCCCTGGAACATTTTACAGAAGTCGAAAACTTCCAAATGACCTGCTAGTTTCTTCCCCTTGTATGTGTTATGTAGATATGCAAGTGTTGGGTGCACATATAAAAACTGCCGTTGGGCGGCCATGGTATCCTTATTTTGTTGTCTGTACCTTGTGTCCATTCAATACTATAATATACTATTTTATCTCTGTTTGGTATTAGTGTTGCGCAGATGTGTTGGAGTGGTGTTGTTAAGGCGCTGGCCCTGAGCCCCAGCCCTGCTCCTGCCCCTATCCCGTAGTATGTCAACATTTTCTTCAACTTCTTAATACCACCGTTACCTGGCCCCGTAAGTTGGGGGCTTCTGACTTTCCGCTGCAAGGAAAAGCAATCTTTTATTACAATTACTTGTGCTCAATGCCACCACCCTCCCTCGACCTTTACAACAATGTCTGTCTTTTGTGCTTCTCCTTCTGGAGCTAGGCCCCCCTTTGTCCCTTGGCGCACGGAGCCCCCTACGGCTGCGTGCCCCGTGAGGCATGCTTTAAACTGTCCCTCCTTTCTTGTGTTGCCGCTGCTTGGGGCACCTGCAATGTACTTATAGCTCCTCTTCCTTCTCCTTTGCCCTCACCACCTGTGCAGTGTAGGCCCTTCTGATCCCCCTCCTACCTGATGCACCACCTCCTTGTGCAGCCCCCGTTATAGAGCACATGCTGGCGTTCTCCGTGCGTGGCGCCTCTCCCCCTTCACCCCTCTCTTACTGCCGGTCCCCGTTCCCCTTACTCTCAGAAGAAAAGAAAAAGACAGCAGCGTCCTATGGGTGACGTCACCAACCACTATAAGAACATTTACCGGTACGTACAACTTCAGCAAATAATCAATGCGCGCCACATTTAACACCCTTGTTCCCCGGTAACCCTACAGCTGTCTTCCCACCACGTCTGGAGTGGAGTATTCATAAATTACTTCGTTATTACAATCGTACTGCGCATGCTGCGTCGCCTCGTGTGTGATACGCCACCTCTCTAGGGGAGCTTAACCAGCCAACTATCTTCCGCACTGAGAAACAATCTAGCTCCCTCCTGCGGGAATATGTCATCTATTCATAGAGCTAAAACACTCAATCAATAGGAATTTCTGTTTATTAATTTATCTACAAAGCCAACTTGTGGGAATGCCACACCTCCTTACACAGGTGTCTGCGATCTAGACCAATCAACGCAATCTGTCAATCACACGTGGATGCCTAAAGCTCCACCCATTCTGCTCTGTAGCCCTGGAAGGGGCGTCTCTCATGCCTGTCCCTGCTACAACTTACACACTAATCGCTTCTCAATTCTCAAAACCTCTCTTTGACACCCTTTAACAACCACCCGCCACCCAAATTACACTTCCTCCCCCCTCCCTCACAACATTGTATTGCTGGTTGTGTGTGCCATACTCACATCGAGTTCTTGTCTGCCGGTGCTGCTCGACTGCGGACACCCCTCCCAATCATCTTGCTGCCTCCCCTCGTCTGGACCACACCTGGACACTCGCCAACTGCAGGCGGGATTCTTCTCAATTCGGCTCCCGATGGCCAATCTCCGGATTGCGCTGTCCGGTCGACTTGCAGTTCTGCGATGGTCCTGTAGTCCTTCAAAGGGGTTAACGGCAGAGGGGGCTGCGTTGCCGGGCCACCTTGACACAAGCGGCCTCGCCATGATCTCGCTCTATCCTAGCAGATCTCAGCAATGTCTCCAACTTGTCGGGGTTATGTCCCGGGGGGCCAGCAGGGCCGTCCATGGACCTCCGGGGTTGGGGAGGCCCCAACTCCTCCCGCGTCCCAACAGAGTATGAGGCACACACAAGAGAAAAGAGTTATTGCCGGAACAAGCATGGACGGGCTCACAGGTCATAGGCATCCGAGAGACCTCTCAATCAAGGTGGGCTCGCAGGCCCTTTTTCTAGCTGTGTGACTTGGCTACGTGCGTCACCTAGGACGACTGGCCCCAAAACCTAACGCCATCTCGGGTTGGCTCCCCGAGTGGTAGGGTCAGTATAGCTACATATAGAAGAGACGGTTTGTGGAGGAGACAGGGTCAGGTTCTAAGCTTGGGCTGTCCCTAACAATTGTTACACAAAAGTCGTTACAAGAGGACAATTAGAGATTGGCTAGACTATAGTGGCGTCATTGTGAGCCCCTCGTATTCTGATTGGATCCTCCACGAGCCCCCAAGCCTGGGACCATCACTGTTCCCAGCTCGCGGTGTACCTGGTACTGGCAACAAAGTATGACTATGTGTCAGTGGTGGACAATGGACAGGTCTGAACATTGGCTGGTGTGCATGTCTTTCCCATTGCTGTAGGTGTCCAATTTGTCACTTCATTGTTGCAGACTGTATCCCAGGCGTGAGACCCCAGCACTTCTCTGTCCCGTAGGGCTTGGCATCGTATCAGTTTGGCTCGGTCACTTGTTGTGAGACCGTGGCTGGAGCAGAAATATGAGCATTTGATTTGTATTTCGGCTCTGAGGAGCACCTAGCGGTGGCAGTTGTAACCTTGGCGCAGGGAGCACATCATGTAGATTGCAACATTGCGGCCTTGGCTATGCGCTCTCGTTGGAGCTCGTTCTGCATGATCAGCGTCTTGCAGTTTTTTCTGAGTGGCTTTGGCCTAGGGACTCTTGCTTTGCGGCCTATCTTGGCCTGGGTTATGGGTGGCAGTACATGGTCCATAATATGGGGGTTGCGAGGGTGACAGAGTGTCATATGCATTAATAAATATGTAAGGTTATATCTTCATGGTTTTAGTGGTGAGGAAGCGTCTGCAAGCATGTACACAAGCTCTTCTGGCATCTTGCATTTCTGCAGTGCTGTAGGTGGCCTATGTGAAACATAACAACGATGTATATGTGGGTGTAAGTGGTCCTCTATGTCATAGTACTGAGTATGTTCTTCATGTAGGTTCGTGTGTGGGTGACCAATGTGCATGGTGGCACGTGTGTTCTTGTCTGTTGGCTATGTCGTCATGGCATCTCTAACGATGGTGGTATTTTGTGGTTACTTGTCTAATCGAGTTGATCCATATGGTCGATGTCAGTTCCACCTGAGGTTCCCGCACGTGGTTTCATTAACAGGCAGGCTCCCTGGCCGTGTGGGGCGTGGCCACAGTGTTCTCGACATCTGGTGCGGCAGTGAGCGGGTCGAATTCCTCTTGGGGTGTTGGGGTCGTGACATCCGGGTCCATGGTCTGGATGAGAATCAGGGGGAGGGATTCTCCCATTTTCCCTCTTCAGTTGAGTTTGGTGAAAACAGTGAACTGAATCGAGGCAAAATTGAGACAGACGCCACCCGCTCTTTTGAGACCCCGAGACAAAAGATGGCGGCCAGTATGGACCTCACATAAACACGGGGAGAGCAGCAGGGTGAGTCAGCGCTAGCAGCCTAAGTGGACACCTGCTGCCAACAGCATGAGTGTGCTGCCCCTGGGAGGCAGAATGCACAGAGAGGAACAGCAGTGAGCAGACGCTGCCCCAAATAAAGCGGTTGCTGGCAGGTAGGTAAGAACGGCTGAGGTGCCTGCCACACAGAACGATCAACAGTGGGAGAGCCACCGTAGGTCTTTCAGGAGGTAAGGAGAGGGGGAACACTAGATAATGACCCCAGATACTTAAAGATATGGAGACACCTCAGGATGCACATCAACAACGGAAGGAGATAGCTGAGTACAAGCTAAATTGAGCGGCAATGGTGGCAAGGGAAAAAGAATGGAGGAATCCAGTAACATACAGAGCTGGTAATAGGGACAGAAGTAGATAATTGGAAGCCCACATGCACCTGGAGCATATCTAGTTTGCAAAATCTGGCAGAGTCAGGCGATTTTACACACACAAATTGGAGCAACAGGGGACACTCAATACCATATTGGAGCCCATGATGATACAAAATCGGCATCCGCGGCCAAACAGACCAAAATGAATGCCTTTTCATGGAAAAAAGGCAAGCAACGCTCCCCCTGCAGTACGAGACCGAAGCACTGAAACTGGTGTGCCAGTCTCACATGGTGCAGAAGGACAGATACTAGTGGCAATAGCATACCTAAGGGCATCGAAGGAGACAAATATTGATGAAGTGAGAACAGATGATTGCGGACTAATTAAAAGTGTGTCACGCGCATGTCTGGACAATCTGCTTTACATGCGCACCTCCATTTTGAGTGCAGACACCCACAGTTGGTCATACTGTCCGCCGACTAATTAAAGTGCATCACATGGAAATGGAAATGTCTGGACATTTTGCCTGTCCGGGGGCACCTCCATTTTCAGTGCGGACATCCCAGTCATTTGCGTAGACTGGCGACTCATAATGGGACTTAAAAAAAGAAATCACACACCAATAAAAAAGACGTATAGTACAAAAATACATTTATTCAACAAAGGGATGGAATATCAGAATAGGAAACACACATGGGAGAATTAGGAATTTGTGTAGAATAAACATGAGGAGAGGAAGGGACTGATGTTTCATCAAATCGTCTTTGAGGAAAATGTTCAAATTTGGCTCGGGATGACTGCTGGGGACAAGGGGTGCAGGTGCAAGTGGGACAGTGAAAAGGAAAATGTTTAATCTGGTGGTTTTTCACATACTGTACGAGTTCATTGACATTATTATTTAGTGTATCCAATTTTGTTGACAAGTTCCTCATTTGACTATTTACATTTGGGGATGCGACTTCTGTTTCTGATTGTGGGGACTGAAAATGATGAACCTGAGGCGTGCTTTCATCCTGAACACTATTTACTGTAAGACAAATAGAAATAATTATTTCAGTATGGTGTGTACAAAGTACATTATTTGTTGACAGTAAAATATGTACAGCATACAATTGGAGATGTTATCGTCGCTCATTTCATCTCTTGGGAAGTTCTCTTCAAACCATTCTAGTGTGCTTGCCATTTCTGTGAGAAAGAAAAGGGCTTTTGTTTCACAACACATGTTTATGTAATGAAAGCTAATAAAAGAAAATTAAATGAAATGCACTTACTGTTTAATAACAATGTGTTGTCCTGTAAGAAGCTGCTGTTTTCAGTTTCTATTCAGAGTTGTAAGGGGGAGATCCTATGAAGTGTACAGTTATGGTTTGCAATTGGTGCATTCCATTGCAATGTGTGTTAGTATTTTTAAATGTATTTGCACAAAAAAGTATACTTACATGTCGTAAACATTATTTGTGATTTCAAGTACATTTGTTTGTTGGTTAATGGTTACATATATTTTGGGTCTCCCCTATGATTTCATGGCTTGCAACGGCTTTGGATTATCCAAAGCTGCCACTTTGGGGGTTAGTAGAATCCAAGGGACTTGTAGGAGAGTAAAGGTTCACTAGAAAAAACCTATGAAATTCATTGAAAAAACTTTGTTAAAGGGACGTTATGCTTACAAGTAAAACCGTAAAATATCAGAAATTCACTAGTTATGGTAAGCTAAGCAACCATAACTCATGCCACCACGTGCCCTGCTAAGACTAACACCCAGGACATAAGAGATGACATCACACATGTCATTGATGACATCACTGATGACATCACATATCTGAGCCACTTGTTTTTGTTCACTGACATATCTAGGCCAGGTGGTTTTGTTCACTCACAGTCAGAATATTAAAATGTAAAAGGTGCTATATATGTAGACGTTAACATTGTCATATGTTCTTAAAGTACTTTCCTTAGGGTTTGGTGTCAGCTCATGTTGCACATATATGGGGCAATAAGCAGGCCTCAACCACACAATTCATTTGTGTACATGAAGATGAACTTTAATGTTATTAACATTTTCTGGTAATGCTGTTTCTTTTTCCTTACTTTAGTTTCCCTGTATGTGCCTTAGATTTGTATTGAATTGTGGGTCTTCATATGTATTGATTGTAGTAGCAAAAGTGTGTAGTAAGTGTCGAATTGTTAGCTAGTTATTTCTTGTTTAACATTACTCAAAACTTTGATAACGTAGGATTCATTATTTTACTATCCAAAATTACGGAGTTGCTGCGGAGTTGCAGTATTGGGAGGATACTCTGTTTCCTGATGTTTCCTGGCAGCTGGGAGAGTCTTTCTACAGTCTCTTTACTGTGAGTGAGAGGACCCATTCATAAACCTTGTCTGGGCATGGAGCAGCTGCAGAGTGGCAGACAGCAGCAGAACAGAATCATCATGGAAGAAGGCTGCTTCCTGAGAATTGCGAAGCAGCCGGAAGTAAATGAGCATAATGAGCACTCATGACGTGATTCCATCTCCCCTCAGCGGGCCGCCCGTGAATAAGTGCATTCCACCGACGGGATGTCTATTCTGGATGGCCAGCCAAGTGATCACACGTTTTATATGGGAGAACAGGACTACTGCACTGAAAGTAAGGATCGGCTCAACCTTGGAACGATGGAGTCCGAGATGGCGGATAGTGGGAGGCAGCGCGACGTTGAACTGGTGAGTGAATCGCTGGAGGGGGCGGGGAAAATGTAGTATCTGTCCCAGGTCAAAGCAGGACACAAACAATGCCTGTTTAACATTAATTTAGCAATTTTTCGCAAGTATGCCTATTTTGGCTGACAGAACACTGGCTGATAGAGCACAGGAAGAATCCACAAGTGCCCATTGTCCCGTACCTGCGCCCGAGGAAACTCACATACAAGATCATGACTGGCAACTTGAACAATGTGAAGTATCTCCTGGGGAGGGTGTAGGAGACTCTATTCATGACTCTACCAATGACTGAGAGAGTGAGATATTAGTAATGAGGGTGAAGTTCGCAAGCCATTGCTATAGCCCACCCCAATCGCCAAAGAGAGCGATGAAAGGGAGATAATGAAAGGAATTGTGAATACTCTCCATGAAGGAGTATAACAACGGTATTACTCCCTGTGGACAAGCCAGGTGACTTTACCGATCAGGGCAATCAGGCTGATAAGGCAGAGGGAGGAGCTCATCAGCAGCGGCCCAGGAGGCAGGTTCTGGAGATACAGAAAGACCAGGGAGGTAAAGGATGGATAACACCAGAATCCCTACCACGTGTAATTCTAACTATTGTACCTATGCTAGACGCAAATAAAAAGCCCAAGATGGGGAATAAAGCATTGGGGCCGGGGTCCACACGGCATAATGCTATAGGGATATATAACACCCCCCTCAAGACAAAGTTTTGACGACGGAACAAAATATTTGGAAGGCAAAGGATTAGCCTCATTAGATCATCTCTCAGCAAGACGCTTTTTCTACAGGAGTTCAGTAGAAAGGGGGGAAGCTGCGAGGGAAAATACAGATCAGGATGTATTACAACCTAAACCCCATACAGAGGATGAAATATCTGATCATCTCCTATTCGAAACGTCTATGGAGATTGAAAGGGGGGTTGAATGCGGTAAGCATGCAGGGCCAAGGTAGGTCGCATCAAGAGCTTTTAGACTTTTCAGTTACACCCAAACCCTACTTTTTTGGAGGTATGCAGACCTCGGGCAACAAACAAGCCTGGCGGGATGAGAGGCCTAGAGGATTCTCAGCCGGGGGAGATGCAACCCTCTTGAAACGCTCAACACTGTCAAAAAGTGCGAGTCATCTGGGACCAGGGGGAAGACCAGGTCTCCAAGAGGTGGCAGCTCAGAGGGAGATGTGGAGTACGAGCAGGAACCCGATGCATATTTGACGAGAAGAAGATGCCCCACAGAATGGGCTGGTACGAGGGCCATGTAGTACCTCATTATCTATTGAAATGGATCAGGAACGGATAAGTGATGCTCACTCAGCTAAGCTTAAGAAAAAGTCCAAGAGAAAGAGACATCTGGTTGGCCTCTACCCTAACGGCAACTATGGCACCATTTATGACACTGTATGAAAACATGGCAGAGCAAATGAAAGATCAAACAACAATGCTAACGATGCTGCATTCTAAGATGGTGTTTGTAGAGGGGCTTGTTACAGGTATATAAAATGATATGGGCAACAGCTCTGCGAGGGTGTCAAAATTGCTGCACAATATCCTGGGCCCCATTATTAAGGAAAAAGATCAAAGGTGAGGATCAAAAGCTTTCGAGACAACAGATTTTGTGGAAACAAACGCTCCTGTGCAAAACATAGAACCAGCTAAAGAAAGCCTGAAGGTCAGCTACAACACACTAGGCAAGGCAAATATACTGAAGAAAGAACAGATAAGTGTGGAAGTTACCAACAGTGAGAACTATGTATTAAGTATACAAAAGGCCCCTGAGGTGTTACTGATAAAAGCAGGTGCCCCACTTCTAGAAAAGGTTAAAAGTAGAGACATGGAACTTTTAGTAGTGGTTGGGGAAGAAGTATTGGATATCCCGACCACGGAACAACAGCAGAGGATGAAGATGCAGGAAATTAGTAATAGTGCTTCTGCTGAGAAAGTCCACACCCAATCAAAGAAAATGTGTAAAATATTCATGAAATCTAAGGTGGAGCCAGCAAAACTGACCATGGAAGCTCTGGTGAGGGTATTTTAAAAAAAACAAAAACAATGGAGGGTCAAAGGGGAGCAGAGGATCAAGGAAAGCAAACAAAGAAACTGAAAAACCAACCCACAACTGTGAAGAAAAAATCAAATGGAAGTAGGTATTTTATTCAAAATATAACTTTACCTACGGAAACACAGCAATCAGTAAAACATGTTTCTAAGAGGAAGATCAAGAGTCGGGCAATTCAAAGAGCGCCTATCGAAATAGAAAAGGAGGGGAATCGGAGCCTAGAGGTTGATGACACGACGATAAACCTGTTGGACTTGTACACCTACTCAGTTTCAGTGGAACAGGAGACCAAGGTCAGTAGTCAAGATACCGATGAATCTGCAATTGGACAGGATCAGAATGAGAGTGAAGATGAACTGTTTGGGGATGAGCAAAACATTTGGGACAAAGGTCCGTTAGGAACTAATGCTATATTGGCTAAAGGTTGGGTGTTGCCCTACATTTACCGAGCATAAAGTAGTCCAAAGAAAGGTGCAAAAGACTGAGTGCTAAAAATCTGGATGATGGGGGCCCCCAAGATGAGACGGAAATTCAAAACCAGAAGACCTAAAGGGGTCAAATACAAAACCCCCAACTGGATAATCAGACGAATAAGGCGCCTCGTGATGCGCAGGTGAGATACATCATTGTTGAAAAGGGAGAAAGAACAGAACAAAACACCAACTCAAGGAATTAGTCTTCCTTTATTCCATCTCCTCTCAAAATAATAAAAGATGTAAGATCAAGATTAAAGATTACACCATTCAAAAATAAGACCCAAGAAAGAAAGGTCCAATAAAAAAAAAACAAGATCGGCTAAGAGCTGGAAACAGGACGGTTTAGTCCTGGAAAGGATTTTTGCCCGGTGAAGGACGGTTTCATTATGAACAGAGCCAACATGATTAGATTACTCCACCACGTCTCCAGTCTGAGATCATTAACATCAGATGACCTCATGATAATCGAATTCCCGGAGGAAAAAAGGAAATGGGCACTTATGAGGGAACTCTGCAACTTGGGTTTCCAGTCCTGAGGAAAGGGGACTACAGACTCTCATGGTAAGGTCTTTACTGGTAGGGGCTCTGTTGGTAGCCAGCAACTATATAAATTAAATTGTGTTCTCTGAGATTCATATCTCCTGATGCCAGAAAAGACATGCAGCCCTAAAATTGTTTATTGTTTATTTATCATGGATATGGCCCACTGACCTGCACTGTGATTGCCCTCTTGATTCCACTTGTGATATTATATATGATATGATATGATATGGCATTTATAACACGCCCATACACAAGTGTTTCAGGGCGTGACGAGGCAAGGGAGGGAAAACAGTGGGAAACAAACAATGATCGTACTAGGCCAGGTGTCATTCAGATCGCGCAAATGCATGGGTAGGGAGAAAGGCAAGCGCCTGGGGGAAGGGAGAGGGGAAAAAGTGCAGTGCAAGGGATAGACGAATAAATAAGATAAATAAAAGCAGCCAGACTGTGGCAATTGCAGGGTAAGAGCAGAAATAAGTGCTGGTAGGGGACTGTAGGGATACAGAAAACAGTCCCCAGGTGCGATTGGTTGCCAGGGGGGCAGGGCAGGTGTGCAAAAAGCAGGGCCTGTCCTAGACCCAAGATCAGAAAGGGTGGCCAGGTAACCAGTGCAGTCTCAGCCAGGAATTGCAGCAGGGGAGAGAGGCAGAGAAAGCAGAACCAAAGAGGAAGGTTTTGAGGTGTTTCCAGAACCAGAGATGGTTCTACTCAAGTTTCAGGGAGGCAGGAAGGCTGTTCCAGAGGGAGGCCCCTGCTAAAGAGAGAGTTCGACCACCCACTCATTGCTTTGAGAAGCAACTGACCCTGAGGGAGTTGGAGGTAGATGAGCGAAGAGCCCGAGAAGGAAGGTATTTGGGAAGAGAGAGTTGAAGGTATTGCGGCCCCAGGCCCCAGAAGGCCTTGTGGACAATGCAGAGGGTTTTGAACTTAATCCTTCCAGCCACTGGGAGACAGTGCAGAGATTTCAGTCCTGGAGACATACGATCCCTGGGCTTGGGGCCAAGGACAAGTCTCGCAGTCCTGTTTTGGATAAGTTGCCGAGGGCGGAGAGTAGAGGCAGGCAGATTAAGATAGAGACTGTTGCAATAGTCGAGCTTAGAGAGAACAAGGGCTCTGGAGACGGTGAGCTTCTGGGGGAAGGAGAGGAAAGGAAGAATACCTCTGAGGAGGTGCAGCTGGTAGTGGGATTTCTTAGAGACGTCTGAGATGTGAGGAGAGAAGGAGAGTGTGGAGTCAAAGATGACCCCAAGGTTTTTCGCCTTGCAGGTGGGAGCAGGAAGAGGGCCAAGAGAGGCCAGCCAGAGAGCTGCAGGGAAGGAGGGAGTGGGTGTGCTGATGAGTAGAATCTCAGTGTTACTGGCATTAAGGCAGAGGTCATTGGCAGCACACCACTCCTGATGAGGGAAGGAGAAGAGGAGGCCGAGGGTAGCCTGAAAGTGAGCTAGGTATCATCCGCATAGCACTGAAAGTTGGGGCAGAGGGCGGCGATATCGGAGAGAAAGGACCCGAGTTGGACCTTGGAGGGTCGGTTGGAGAGGAAAGAAGTCAGCCACGCCAGAGCCTGTCTAGTGATACCCAGGTTGTCACAGAGACGGTTGAGCAGGATGGCATAATTGACAGTGTCAAAGGCAGAATAGAGATCAAGCAAGATGAGGACACACGGGGTGTTGGAGTCAAGGTTGGAGAGCAGGTCTTCGTGGATGTTCAGGAGAGCAGTTTCCATGCTTCTGGCAGCCCTGAAGCCAGACTGATTGTCATGAAGACAACCAACAGATTATCCTACTTGTATATATCTCTTGTAATCCTCTTTGTACTTAGACAACTCTTTTCTCTTATAAACCTACTGTATATTTTATCATGCCTGGACATTCTATCGCAACCTCCTGTATATCTTATCATGCCCGTACTTGCTATACTGCATATCTTACTACATTTTACTATATCTGCACTTGCCACACTGTAGATCTACCTGCACGCTGTCTGTAAATTTGGTAGAGCTACCTGTTCTTTGTCTGTACATTTTTATCTATGTAACCTAAGAAATGCACCCAGATGCCTGTGGGCCCGGCACGCTATATAAATAAACAAAATACAAATATCTGTATTTAACAGGGTCTTCAAGCCACCCTGACAAACACGGCCCACACTACTGTATTGCCGCCGGAATGTGACTATCTCTGGGGCATAATAGTGTGCTCACTCTTGGACCAACTCTACAACCAGTGGACATTTCTCACTTCTCTTGTTTTTTTTGCTCTCCTGCCGCATTGAGAGACCCTTTTGGTGCACACTTCCAAGGTTGAGAAACAGCACTGAAAAGCTTTCAAATAAGGATTAGAGGGTCTTTTGCACCTTTACACAATTGTTTCTTTCAATCTAATTTCCTCTCTATCTGTGTATGAGTACAGTATATTATCATACTGTAGATACAATATCTAGAACACTGGGCACAAAATGTTGCACATTGAATCCTATAATTTGGGAAATATATTTTGAAATGTCTATTTATTGTCTTTACTCAATGTATTAACACCAGTAAAACAATATTGTACTTTTTAACGAATATCTTATTGGGTTTGTGTGTTTTTTCTGACTTCTAACCTCCTCAGATTGATTCAATCATTGTTTAAATTAATGCTTGACACAGGTCGGTTTTGAATCATTTAACCATCTTGTTATCAACCCGTGGCAGCAGTCTCATGTTTTTGTATAAGTATTAGTATTGCCCTTTCTGCTGCGCATCCTCCTGGGCACCCAAACCCTTTTATTGTGATCTATATTATTTTGATACAATATTGGCAGGAAAAAGGAAGGCTTTGTATCAACAAATTCGAAGATTGAGAAAAAAATTGTCATTTCAGTCAAAGGTTATCATTTGCAGTCTAAAACAGAAGTATCGAAATTGGACTAGAGCTCAAAAGAAAACTATGCTCTAGCATGATGCAGAGATGATGCTCCAAAGAATCAGGTCTACAAATACTTCTGAAATGTGTTCCTTAATAAACAGTCTAGATGCTCCTCAAGAGTCTATGTTGATTCATCCGATTCCAGGAGGTAGATGGACAACCTACTTTCTAAAAATATTTGATGCGGATCAAGTTGAGTCACTTGATTGGAAAAGACAAAATGAAGCTTGGAAAGTTTCTAACATCAATCTAGCATGGGGTAATAATAAGCAGCGCTCAGATACCTGAGGGTTTGTAGCGCTATATAAAAGCCTAATTATTATTATTATTATTATTATTATTATACTGAAAATCAGTCATTCAAGAGCCCCGATCCCAGACGGGATGCTGAATTAGATGCTTAAGCAGGACCCAAGGAAATGGGCAGCCTTTCTACTCATCCTGCATGATTACATACTAAAATCCCAAAATAGTCCTCTTTCTTGGAAGGCAGAAATCAATATCTACAAGAAGGGGACTAAGACAGATCCCTCTAGCTACCGTTCAACCATGCTGTTTAAGTGTCCGGAAAAATCTTTGCACAATTCTCATTGAAGGTGTTAACAACTTGAAGTTACGCAACGCGCCACAGGGATAAGTGGCATGCGGGATTTGTTAAACACATAGGTACAAGCCCGAACTTCTTTATCATCAATATATTGAAGGCACAAGTAGAGAGAGACAAAACCCGAAGGCTTTATATAGCCTTCATAGACTTCTCGCAGGATTTCGACACAGTGCAACGACTGAAGCTGTGGGCCAAATTGGAAGCATGGAGGTGCCCTACTGATCATAAAAGAGCTGTACTCTGGAACTAACATAAGGGTGAGACTGGATAAGTCAGGTCTTTTAATCACTTAAAATATCAACTAACAAAGGCCTCAAACAAGGCTGCCCATTGGCACCAGAATAATTTATTCTGTTGATTTCGGATATCCAAGATGATTTCCTAATGATCCGATGTTTTCCACCAAAAATTGCTGGAGTTTTTATCAACAGACTATTGTATGCAGACAATGTTGTTCTGATGGACCAGACCTCGATCGGTCTTCAATGACAGCTGGAGGCCCTACAAAAATTTGTGTGGAACAGAATGGTTTGTCAGTGAATCCTCAGAAATCCAGGAAAATGGCCTTTGGTGAACGACCAGGGGGTGACAGAAGAGACCAAAGGCATGGTATTTAGCCGGCGATAAAATACTGCAGGTTAAAAAATGTACATATCTGGGAGTCTGCCTGAATACCAGCAAAATTGATACACCTAGAGTGGTCTCCTTGAAATTGAAAGTGATTAGTTTATCAAGCCAAGGACGAATACTCTTAAAACAATATTGTGGTTTCTCATTATCTCCACTGGTGTAATTTAATAGGATGAAGGTGATCCAAATCTTAACATATTGTGCGGAAACTTTGTTTACCTTTCAAGCTAAAAATTGGCCAATAATAGAAGGTACCTTCTGGAAGATTGCTAAAAAAGTACCTGATCCAGGCAGTGCAGATGGAATTAGGGCTCACATCAATTAAAGATATTGTGACATGAAAATCTTTAGCACTAAACAAAAAATGCATTGAACACTGTCCTAAGGGAGTATTTGTGATGCTAAAAAAGGCTTGTGAAGATTGTAAAGATATTACATTACAAGAGAGCAGCACCATTTGTAAGACCATTTTAACAGACTTGGGTGAATAAGAATGCATCTTGGTGAACAATCCAGATAAAATAAAAATATAAACTATATATACGAGACTGGATAAAAACCCAAGATGAAAGACAGCTATGCAAGGCATATGGGAAACCTCTCCAAGAAGCCAGAGGTCTTAACACCCTCCCTAAATATCTAAGGTTATTTTCAAATTGACATTTTAGGGATCCATTTCTGAGGTTGAGACTGAACTTGTTCCCGACTAGGGAGTTATTAGGCTTCAGAAAGCAATATAATGGAGTATAAGGGAGTCACATTGTGCGGACTATGCAAATAAAATACCTCTTTGGAATCCCTCAACACCTGTTATTAACTTGCCTAGCGATGCAAGATAAAAGAACAGCCTTGCTGGCCCAAGAGTTAAACAGGTATCGAGCAAGATCGGTGGAAGACTGGTGGAGAGAAATAGTTGCTGGAGATCGTGAGATTCTGAGGATAATACTGAAAAGTATACAGGGCGTTTAGGACTAAAAAAGAAAGCTGTGATAAACAGTTCAATCTGGCAGGAAGAAATGATTTTATGGTGTAGATTATTAGATTATTTTTTGTTCTATGAATTGGGTTTGTTTTTGTTGTTTTTTGGGGGGGTTGCATCTGGATTTTGCTAGGCAAACGTTTTTTTCCAGAAACCATGTAAACCTAATTAAAAAAAAAAATAATAAAAAAATATCCTAAATTACAAGATTATAAATATTGTACTTCAATGGTGCATGCTGCAGCCATTGCCTATGTTTATGAATGATTAGGTTCCTGTATTAACAATGACACTCCAATGTAACATTTTGTTTAGATGAGTACATTCTTTAATAGATTAAGTAGTTCTTGATAGGTTTCCCAATCACCCCTGACATCTTGTTACCAACATTATAGACACAGCCGCTTGTAGGAACTTTTCATTAAAATGAATGTCATCAGTGATGTCATCAGCGACATCATCAATGACATTTGTGATGTCATCGTTGATGTCCTGGGTGTTAGTCTTAGCAAATGCATGGTGGTGGCGCAAATTATGGTTGCTTAGCTTACCATAACTGGTGAATTTCTGAGGTTTTTCAGTTTAACTTGTAACCATATCGTCCCTTTAACAAAATGTTTTCATTGAATTTCATGGGTTTTTATTAGAGCAACATAATCATAACCTCCAACAAAGTTTTTCAGTGAATATATTACACAGCCACAGTAGTGACTGTGTAGTTATGGTTAAGTTGCTGTTTCCATAGGAAGAGCACTTTTTGGGCAGCTTATAACTCTGCTCCCCCTGGATGAATCCTCACCAAACTTTGCAAAAAAAGTATATAGCCCACTCTGAATTTTCTTTGCAAAGTTTGGTGATGTTTGGTCCGGGGGGTGAAAGTTATAAGGGGGTCCCAAAAAGTATTTTTTTCCCATAGACTGAATGGGGGAAAAACGTTACGCACTCCTACAGCCCAAACCGCTGGATGGATTTTACCATATTTGCTGCAGGAGCTTGGTCCCGAAAGCGTGCTTTTGTAAATTTGGTGACAATCCATCCAGTAGTTTTCTTTAAAACGACCAAAAAGTATGTCTCAAAAAATGAGTGATATCTATGTCCGCTCCGCGGTCATACTTCCCTGTTTGCCCCGCGGACAAGACATCGATTGGCTAATCGGCAGCGTCATATCCGCGGACATGTGAGGCGTTCACTAATTGGACGGTGAAGAGCGTGAAGTGTGTCAGATTGTTCCGATGCGCCCGCCATCTTTCGTCCGTGTTTTGGTGTCTGCGGACATCGCTGCTAAACCATATAAAAAAACGAAACATTGCATTTGTTAAACTTAGCAAATTCTGTCTTGGAAGGTGAGGATTGATGAGGCTGGGATGGGATGTGGCATCAGGAAGAAAAAAAATGTGTTTTCTTTGTCATGAAAGGCATACAGTACATTTGAAGGGCAAACTATTACTGTGTCTGTGTTAGAATGTATATAAAATAACATTGCAGTCAAACTGGCGCCCTAGAGTTTGAAATCTGAGGTAGCCACCTGCAGTGTATGATGGAAACAGTAGGTCTGCAAGTGTCTGAGATTACCAGTTCTCAAGAATGCGTTGAGCCATGTTGTTGCAAAGTGAGAACGTATTTGGATTCTGCGTGAAGGTCACTAGCTTTGCTTTTTTGGTTGCGAGCTCAGGAGGCCCATGCATGTGACTGAAACCATAACCGTCAATTGTCTTTTGACCTTGTGCGAAAGGGAATATTCAGTAAGAATGCAGGGAGTGGAAGTTTGCAATAAGATAAGGTTATGCATACCAAACGTTTGTAAGACACATGTAATATCAGTTCCTGAAGATTCTTTGGAGCAAGCACATTGCTGTCCAAGTTTCACGAAGAGAATGGAGACGGTCGATATCCTGTAAGTTTGCTTTTGATGACTCTACACCAGAATGAGATTTAATTTTTTATTACCTGAACATTAATTATGGCAATGTAACTGAAGTACTATTTTTTTGTGTAGTTGTCATTTTTTTGTAGTTATGGGGAGTGCACAATCTTGACGTTTGCAGACTATCACTAGAATCACCCATGTTCAACGCTAATATGTCTTTAAAAAGTCATGTATGACCACATCGATGTGTGTATCAGTTTCCACGTTCTTTTTGTCTTTTTTGAAATTATTTCCTGTGTGTAGTAATCATTAGTTTAAACTGTATGCCGAATTAAGAAAGCAATAGATGTACTGAAATAAAGGGTGGGTATTGACACATATTTTCTGTTATGTTTTCCAACCAGTTACATGCTGCCTTACTGCGATTGCCACGGATTCCAGATGCCAAGTGATGGCTTTTTTGGATGGCAGGTGCACGTAATCGTGAACGCCTGCTTTACCGTGACTATTTTGTGGGACGACCGCGTAGGACCCATGTGTACGTACGCTGCGCTTGCGCTTACGAGTAACATAACACCTTTTATGGTGGTCTAGGCCCAACTTCATGTCGACTCCCTGGAATTTGCTGTGCGGCCGAAGCAGTTCCTTTCTCGAAAACAAAAACTTTGTGTATGGGAAAACAACAACGTGTGCCTCAGGATTAACATTTTCGATCACGAGCGCAGACACATTTTTGTAATTTGCCTGCATATGGGAATAGTCCGATGTTCTTGAACACTTTATTGTGAAATAAAAGTACTTGTAAAGTGGTAATGTTTTCTTAAAAAAAACGGTTTATTGCTTCAAATTGTAATGCGTTATGTTGTACGTCAATGTGTGTTCAGTTGCAGGTTCTGCGACACGGTACGTACGTACTTATGGATGCATTTGGCTACGCTGGAGAGGAACGTCACTTAGAAAAGTTTTTGAATATCTCTAGGGTTGGTTATGTGAGGGTCAGGGGCATATGATTTAGTGATGTCAGGGCAATTTATTTTAGCCAGATGCAGAAATGGACATGATTAGCACAAGATGGACGCGTATGTTTCTAAAAGAGAAAAAATGAGGTAAGGTACACTGAAAATGTTTGCGATAGATCAACGTTTGTAAAAAAATACATGGTCTAACCCTGGGGATAACAATATATTCTGACTGTTCCACTTGTGAAATGCATGAAATAATGTGCGGGAAGGTGAGGGTTAATGCTGATGGTTGGAATACTTCTGACGTGATTGCGAATGAGTTCTCAAAGTTTGTTGGTATTTTGTGCACACGTAATATGATGATTCATTTGTGTATTCTTTTGACAGTTTTGAAAAAAAAACTGGGTGGATTTATAGTAAATTTGCGTAAGGCTGATTGGCAACGACCGAAAAGCATGGTGTTGGAGATGTGGCAGTGTTTTCGTCTTTGACAAGTGCCGTAATGTACTTTAAAAAAATAGCGGTACAGCTTCTATGACTGTGGGGTAGGCTACAGCCATGGGCAGTGGGCAGAATGTCGGGGTTATGGTATAAGTGCATGATCCGGACAATGTGGGTATTGCCCATTACAAGAAGGGACACAACATAGGATTAAAGATGCCATGTCCACCTTGGACTGGCTTTGTGGTACAGTTGTTGCACATTAGGATACATTTGCAAAGGGAAGAAAAATGTGCTCATGGCAATATGGTCACAGGGTTTCATTTTTGCTTTTTGCAGGTTGCAATGGAAAGCGAAGAAGGGCCCTGTATGGAACACCCGCCTTCCCTTTCTATGGTGGCCATCTTGGAAAAAGGATTTTCTTTCCTAAACCGGATGCCGGAGGTGTCCCGGTTTAGGGCAAAAAACATCTTTTTCAGAAGCACGGGTTACTGCTTTGGAAATCCAGATTGTTAATGGCATTCATTCCCCATTTTAGGAGTGGAAGGGGGGTAATGATCCAGAGACCTTGTTATGCACTCTCGCTTGAATTGGGCTGATAACTTGCCCTGCTGGCCCTTTATCCACCGTTCCAGACCCTGGAACGGAGGATGAACTCTACAATATTCCCATTAGCATAACACAAACTGCAAATGGAAATGTTGGAAAATCTTATTGCATCTATGTACTTTACTGCAAAAAATAAAGTAGATGGAGTCTATGCATTTTTTCTTTTAGTTTAGTTCCATTTTGTAACTGTGAAAGGAGGATCATAAAGGAACATTCATTTTGGTTATGGATGACTTCTGTTTGGGAGGATAGCTAAGAACGAAAGTTGCGGACGGAACTGAGGAAACAGGTACCAAACAGTAATATGGAGGGGTAGATGGATGGGGGAAAATGTTGTGCGTGTGTTATTTGTAAGGTAGGGGGTAGTGTTTCTCATGCTCCTTCATTACAGCAGTGGTGGTGGCTCTTGGGAGGAGGGATGGCAGTAGCTGATGCCATCTTAAAATAAATAGCAGTTTTGCTAAACGTGTGTACTATGTACTAGATTGTTAATGGCTGCGTTTGAATAGGTGTTGGAGTTGTGCAAGGGAAATGTTGACGTTGCAAGTTCCTACAGCAGTACAAAATGCACTTCCACACTGTCCACGAGTCACAGATCTTATTGTGAAGTGTGTATGGGTTTTCGGACACGTCACCATGCTGTGCGCCAGCATATGGTCATGTGGCATTCTTCGAAACGTGTGCAATGAAGTCAAATGTTCATTTACATTATGGTTACGTGCCACTACTGGAATTCTATGAATTTCAGTAAAAAATGTTTGTTAACGGGACGTAATGGTTAAGTTGCGCTTCTAAAAACCTATCAAATTCAATAAAAAACTTTGTTAAAGGGACATTATGGTTAAGTTGCACTACTAAAAACCTATTTAATTCACTAAAAAAACCTTATTAACGGGACGTTATGGTTCCAAGTAAAACGGAAAAACCCTTGAAATTCGCCAGTTATGGTAAGCTAAGCAACCATAACTCACGCCACCACCGTGCACTGCTAAGACTAACACCCAGGACATCAAAGATGACATCACAAATGTCATTGATGACATGCTTACCATAACTGGCGAATTTCAAGGATTTTTCGGTTTTACTTGGAACATAACGTCCCTTTAACAAGGTTTTTTTTAGTGAATTTCACTGTGTTCTGAGGAATAGCCAGAAACACAATGGGAATAAGCTCGAGAAGGCATCCTTGGCTGCTGAACTGCCACTTGGTGCTGCACCTGCTTCAGCACCACCCCCACCCCCTCCACCACCACCACCTCCCCAAGGGCCTGAAGAGGGGAACAGGAGTGAGGATGCGGAGGAGGAAGAAGAGGATGATGAGAATGAAGTAGAGGAAAACCCTACTACCCGCACTAGGCGTGAGGCTTGGGTGTGGCGTTTTTTTTTTCCATTCATGGTAATGTTCCTAAGGCTTGTGCGAACCGTGTTACCTGCAATGAGTGCAAAATGATACTCAGTCGCGGGAAGCACGGTAAGTACAGCTTTGGGACCACTACTATGAAGCGACACCTGAGGTAATTTCACTCTGAGGCTATTTGCAGGGTTGTACCTTGCGAACAACGTAGAAGGTTGATTTCCTCTACTTCATCCTCTGTTTCTGATCCTGTCACCACAAGGACCACCTCTGTGGGACAGCATCTTCCTCAAGCTACCTCACAGGCCATACAGAATGCTGATGACCCTTACCTTTCGAGGGTCACAGTTGTATGTATGTACTGTGACACAGTACTCTGCAGGGGGGAGCGACTTTGGAGTGCTTTTGAGACTATCGTCTCAGAGCACGAGAAGACCTGATCACTACCCAATTAAAACCCACTCTACATCTTCCTCTCTCAGCTCACCCTTTCTTATCCCTGTGGTTGGTGTCCCCCCCTTTACCCTCCTTTACCCTCCTCTCCTAGTGTGTCGTGTCTGAAAAACCAAAAAAAATACAAAATTACAAAAATCAAAAAAAAATAAGGCTCCTTTCAGAGCCGCCTTTCCCAGTTACAAAAATAGAAGTGAAAATAAATGAAGCATGGCTCTTTGTATTTTTTAGAAGTCCGTGGACAGTTTGCGAACATTAAAAAAATTGGGTTGCTACTCCATCACAAACATTGTAATTTTCTCTGGAAAGAAGTGGTGGCTCTGAAAAGAGCCTTTGGGTGGTGTTTGTAAGTCAAAAATTGTAAATGCTTAACATCTACTTGAAAATCGTTGTTGTAATTCCAAAAAAGGTCACAATGTATTTTGTACATTTCTCAGAAAAATCTGATTGCCAGCATAAGTAAGATGGACTCCATCTCTGCGAAAAATGTATGTACTACAAAACATAATATTTTCATTGTGAAAAGAAGACATGCCAAAATCTCTTAGAAAGGCACAAACAGCCTTATTAACATTGCGCCTTGCTTTTTCCATTTGTGGACCAAATGAAGAAGAACGAAGCCACATTTGTCTCTGCGCAATCCGTGAAAATATCACTTGAGAATTAGGAAACATGTCCATAACCTTCCTAAATCCTTCTTTCATAGCAAATTGCAAAAAAATTCCAGTCACATGTCCTAAACTGTTCCCTCCACAATGAATTACAATTATGTCTGGATGTTGCTCTGTCTCCAAAGTAGCACAGAGAGGTAGCAAGTCCAACCACTTCATTCCACGTACTCCATGCCAGTGTACTTCCACATGTGGGAATCCAAGATCTATAGCTACTCCACAGCTTTCTGCATGCACCTTCAACCAATGTATCCACGAATCTCCCAACATCCAAACAATCTGTTTTCTGAAACACACAGCCATAGCTATCTTTTGTTCTCTCAGCAAAAAGAGTATCTGAGAAAATCTCTCCTGGCACAACACACCCACCAAACTTTCCTGACCTATCCCTTTCAGTGCTTATTCTCATTTGCATGACTTCTGAACCCAAAAATCCCCGGTTGCAACTCCCGATGTCCGCGAACTACCGCCATGTCCGCGGACATATCGTAACATGAACAGCCCTTCTACCATTTCCACTACACTCTCTCTGCCATTCCCTCATTGGATGTACCTCAAAAATCACATGACCATGCACCAATCACATTCAAGACCTCTACATCTAACTGCATCATCATAGATCAGCACTGCAAATGTACTCTGAATCTCTCTGAGTACAAGTGTCATATCATTGACAAGCAGCATCTACCAGAAATACTGTAGAAGTCTTCAAGATTTCTACTTGCAGCTCCATGCATATCCATATGCATGAACACAAACTTCAGGTATGCATATTTTCTGTATAGTAGATGAACACATTTTCAAAGAGACTTTTACCTTGTAAAATCTGTAAAAATGAATTTAATGTACTTTTTTCAATTTCCTAAAATCAACTATCACTTATAAACCTTTATATTTTATACTTTCTTTATACACACACACTCAAATCATGTTAAACTAACATTTTTTAAATGAAATATATAGACTACATATATTCAGACAAAATTGCATGCAAACACAATCTATGTTTAAACCTTTATAAAAATACTTATACAATTTCATATTTTTTGTTTTTATTTATTTATTTACTTAATTACTTTAAATTAGACATGACATTGAGGCGCTATTACCTAGAACAGTTTACTTACAGAAATAGTGGTATTCACTAATATATTATAAATTTCACAAGACATAGTAAAGATATTTTTTTTTGCTACAGTTAGTCATTCAATACAATTTGTTCATTAAGAACATATCATATGTACTGAACTGATGCAATGTATCTTATGTAAATAAATTAGTTTAATGGTTTTACAGAAGTCATTGAGGATTTCAATTAAAAAAATGAATATCTAAATTAAAAACAGTGCTATAAACAAACAAAGTTACTAATTTGAAGCTTTTACAATTGCAGTGAAGACCAGTTTCCTGAAAAGAAGCAGCCGAATTCGAAGAAGAAAGAAAAACTAAGAAGTTACCTGTTAATTTTTAAAAAAAAGTAAGTAAAATATCACCATAATATTTGTATTATTAATCAAATATACTATACCATTAGTACGAGCTATTTCGGTTTCTAAAAATAGAGATTTTGTACCATTTTGTCCAAAAATGTCCATGTCTTAAACAGCGATTTACAGCCAGAATGGCCCACCAATTTCTATTTTTGGACACACAAATTACCCAACTGAACCACTACAATGTTCATATTATAGAACAAACAACTGTTTTAATTGTATACATTAGATTTACTGTTTGTACTTTTCCACACCACTAGCTTACTTTTTTTGTCATCTGAACCCCAGTTTAGTAACACATAAATTCAAGAATACCTACCCCTACTAGTTTTAGTTCCCAATGCACAATCACACACCATTACATACATCTTTATCATCTTACTCAAACACTCATGCACACAACACACATACATTCCAGAACACCCCAACCCATATCTTCTTTATTTTTTTCAACAGACCCTAAAGAAGGCCTACCAAAAGTCAAGTCCGTAGAAAGCAACGCAAAAGTAGAGCAAATGAAAATAAAGGTGTCCAACATAAGCATCCATCTCTAGCAGAATTTGTAAAAAAAAGTTGAAATAAAACAGCTAATACAATCATTTAGTGAAACACAAGAAGTTTCAAGTACAACAACTTCGCTTCCTCTATCAAAATGTAAAACAAACCAAAAAACAATTAACAGAAAATCAGCTATAAGTACAGATAAAACTACTTTTTCAAATTTTAATATAGTGCAAAGTAAGCATACCGAGAAAAGTATTTTAGCCAAAATAAACCGTCACAAAGTCCTTCAAAATCTTATAAAACAGGAGAGAAATCAGGTTCAAAGCTTAAAACCTATCGTAGGAAATTAATCTTAGAAGCATTGATGGACAGTGCAATTCTTCTCAAAAGAAATGTATTTATTTTACTGTTAAACAAAATGAAACCACTAACAAAACTAATAACTAAATTACAAAAAAGACTTCTCAATAAGCAAAATATCAACAGAAAGAACTTCTTAAGTATCAGTGGAGGTGAATGGAATCACACTACAAGCACAGAACCATATTTTAATGAAGAAGCGTACAAACAAAAGCAAACAAATACAATTGCCATACATAGCAGTGGTCGAGGTTATGAAAAAGTGAATAATACCATAATGGAACAAGAAATACTTCTTACAAAAATATGCCCTGAAAACTTAGAATTACCCCTCCATTCAACTGAATCAGAACGTCTAGTGTACAAATGGCCATGCACGTCAATGTGTAACATTCCCAAACAATGTTTCAAATCTTTACGCCAATTCCTCAATAAATATGTAAAAAGCAAAGACAAAATCAAAATTAAATTACTGCAAAATATAGATACCTGTCCAGTGCGCAAATACACAGGATTACAAGGACATTCATTGGCCTGCATTACAGGACCTACTTGTAAAACCACTTTCCATGATATCAAAAGGATATCAACACATCATTCAACTATAAGAAATCTAGTCTATAAACTGTACTATGCTAAAAGTCCTGCTTTAGCACTAGCAAAGTTCAATAACATCCTTCTACATGGTACAGCAAAAGACCTACTTGAAGAAATTCACTATATCCAGAAAAAATATTTTGGAAGTGAAAGCCATTTACATAATGAAATAGCTTTAAACCAATTAAGCAACAATTCTACACATGGCAACCTTTTGCTAAACACATACAAAAAAGAAATACTAAAATTTAAAAGTACATCAGCTGAAGTACCAAACCATGTATGTGTATGTTGCCGTAGAATTTTTTATAAAAGTAACACAAAAACTGTGGACCTATCATACAAAATAGAAGACAATGAAGATTCTAAATGGTTTGAATTAGCTCTCTACCTTGTAGCAGAAAACAAATATGAAATAACTGACCCCTTAATACTTTGCAGTTATTGCACTACAAAACTTGACAACAACCAAACTCCTTCACGTTCTATCACAAATAATTTGGAATTATACCCAGTACCAAAACCTCTACAACAACTTAATTTATATGAGAACATCATAATTCAAACAGTACGCCCATTTCAAGCAATAATACGCCTTCAACCAAAAACAGCAAAATTACCTCCCTCTGAATTGGTAAAAGGCATTAGTGGAAAAGTAGTTTATTTACCATTAAATCTAAAAGAAAATGTGCATACTCTAGGAGTGCAACGTCCAATGCAGCAATCTTTAATTATATTAGTAAATGGAGTACCTACAAAAGACAAAAACATATGGCAACAGCTGGCAGATTTATATAAAGTTAGACAAGCCTTCCAATATTTTAAAGAGAATAATGAATATTACAAAGAAATTAATATTGAAGAAAACTTGAAAGATACAACTGAAATAATTCAAGAAACACAAGAAGCTGGTCAATTTGAGCTACTAGATCCTGCTACAATATCAAATACTTTAGACCATTATACAATTCATCCTTTGCACTGTAATGACACCGTACAAGATGTACTGGAAACTTACCAAATGCGTCAAACAAAAGGATCGCCAATCAGTATATGGGAAAAAAGTATAGAAGCACGTGCTTTTCCTCTACTGTTTCCTACTGGCAAAGGAGGAAGGTATGATGATAGACCTATTCAAATATCAGCTTCAGAATACCGCTCATTACGGATGTATTCTGAAGATCCCAGATTTAGACAAAATGTGGAATACATATTCCACCTACTCTTTGAAAGTGAACTAGCAACTTTATGTTACGGAGTTGCACACATATTAAAATCAGGATCACACTTTCAAAATATGACAGCTACACAATTATTAGAGAAAGTGCAACAAAAGGATGAGGTTTTACAATCAAATATTACAAATCTATTAGCAAATATGCATAGTACTAAAGAGTACTGGTTTCGACGTCATGGAGATGTACGTTGTATGATCAGAAGCCTTGGCCCACCCACTTGGTTTGTTACATTAAGTTGTGCAGAATATGCATGCGAAGATTTACATGATTTCCTACGCATATCAAATAAAAACAAAACAAACATAGATATTCTAACACCTGGAGAACTTTGTTCTTTGGATCCTGTTAATGTTTGAAGATATTTTCACCATCGCTTCATTGCTATGCTACATTTTATTTGTAATAAAACTGTTCCTCCCCTTGGAGAAGTGCAACACTTCTTTTGGTGAAAAGAATACCAAGCTAGAGGAGCACCACATATCCACATGCTTTTATGGATTAAAGATGCTCCTAAATTTGGTCAAGACAGTGATGCCACTGTTTTACAGTTTATTGAAAAATATGTCACTTGTGAAATTCCATCAGAAGCCACAAATAGTGATCTTCATGCACAAATTTTACAATTTCAAAGACACAAATGTGGAAAATATTGTCGTCGCAAATACAAAAACAAAGGCAAATACTACACCAAATGCCGATTTGGTTTCCCTAGACCAGTTACAAATACAGGTCAAGTAAACAACCTCATGTCTTCAGTTAGACATAGGGCCTCATTACACGGAAGGCGGTAATGGTTAACGGCCACCGTTAATGGTAACGGTGACCGTTAACCATTACCGCCTTACTACGAGGTCCCTTAGCGGGTAGGTGCTTTAACGCCTGCTTTTTGCAGGCGTTAAAAACCAACCCGCTAAGGGACCTCGGAGCTAAGTACGGCACCGCAAAATTGCGGTGCCGTAATTAGCGCCTTCCCCATTCCCATAGAGCACTATGGGGCAGAAATGGGAATGGGGAAGGGCAATGGCAGAAGGGGGATTTACCGCCCCACCAACCTTGGAATGGGGCGGTAAATCCCCTTTCCGCCAAGGCGGTGCCAGTATTTTACCGGCATGAGCCACGGCGCTAATAGCGCCATGGCTCACCGCCTTCCGTGTAATGAGGCCCATAGTGTTAAAGGTAAGTCACCTAAAAATACATATTACATAAAAAGAAAAGAAGAAGAAAAATATATCAATGATTATAATGCAATCATTGCCCACTTATGGAATGCAAACATATATGTGCAGTACATTGCAGAAAATTCTACTGCAGTTGCACAATATGTCACAGCATACTTAACTAAAGCAGAAAAGACAGAGCTCCAAGACCTCTGGAATGACCTGTCATCAGATAAAACAGTATCTCAGAAATTATACAGCTTGGGCATAAAAATGCTCACCCATAGAGAATGTGGATCTTATGAAGTAGCTGATCGTTTAACTGGTACTTCATTGTATGGTAAATCTGAAAATATAGTATGGCTATGTCTTGGTCCAGCTAAATCTAGAAAAAGAGTTCTAAAATCATATGAAGATATAGAAACAATAGCCAAACATGATCCAAACAGCCAAGACATTTTAAAAAACAATTTATTGGACACATACTACCCAAACAGAAGTAATACTTTGGAAAACATGTGTCTATACCAAATAGCCCAAAACTACACATACAAAAATAATATGAAACCTGATGAAAAAAAAAGGTAAATATAGAGTGACAGACTGTGAAGGTAGCTTAGTTAAACTCACTAAACCAAATTTAATTAATCATATCAAATTGTCATTGAAGACTCCTCAACATAAAGAAGTATATTACATGTCCCTGCTACAACTCTTCAAACCATGGAGAAAAGAAGAACAATTACTAGATAACTATGACTCATATGAGGATGCTTTCAAAGCAAATGAAAGCACTATGGCTGATGTAATCTTTACACAGTACAAAACAATGTTGCACAATGAACAGCAACATGAAGAAGAACTCCAAGCCCAACTAGATAAGGATACTCCTGACAGTAGTCAACCTTCTGTAACAGGAAGCCAAGAACCACTGGGAGAACCACTAATAACAAATGAGGCAGAATTAGCTATGATAGAAGTAGAAAACACCATGTGTCAGTATGAAGATAAGGAAGACTTAACTATACTACAATCAAAACTAAACAATGAGCAAAGTAGCATTTTTCAAGAAGTAACAAAACAAATTGCACATGGTGTAAAACATGAACATAAAGAATGTTCCTGCCATAATTATAAACCTATACGTACGTCAGTGGTGAAGCTGGTTCTGGCAAAACATTCCTAATCAAAATCATTAGTAAGTTCCTTCAACAATTGACAAACAACAAACTGTCAGCTGTTGTCACTGCCCCCGCAGGTTTAGCTGCCTACAACATAGGTGGTGTTACATTACACCGATTACTACTATTACCAATAGAACACCAGAACAAATTAGACTATTACAAACTTTCTGCAGAAGCTGCAATGGAATTACGCAGAGTATTGAAACAAATGAAAATGCTACTAATAGATGAAGTGAGCATGGTCTCCAACCTGATGTTAGCTTTGATTCACCTCAGATTACAAGAAGTACTCAAAACAGACTATGAAGAGCTATTTGCAGGAAAACACATTATTGTTTTTGGAGATCTGCTTCAATTAACACCAGTAAAAGGTGAACCTATTTTTAAAACATTAGGGCACAAACTCTGCCGTAAAACTGTTGGCAGCATTGGAAATGTCAACCTTTGGCAACATTTCCAATACAGAGAATTAACAGAAAACATGCGCCAATCTGCAGATCTAACTTATGCCAACATTTTAAAAAGTTTGAAAGTTGGTATACTTTCTAAAGAAGCAGAAGCAACATTGAAAACCCGGCACATTAATGCACTTTATGGCGATAATGCATGTGCTACAGATGTTATGGAACAATTAGCACACAAAAATGTCAATTGTATGGCCTTAATGCCAACTCTTGCAAGCTGTCTCAAATTCACTGAAATAATGTTAAGTAAAGAAATGCAACCAATAATGGAAATTAGCGCCACAGACAAACTAGATGTACATGGTATGACACTACCCATGTGTGACCAAGCCACAACAAGACTAAATAATTTAGAAAAATCAATCTCAAACACAGCAGGCTTAGAAAAGATGTTAAAATTATCCTTAAATTGCAGAGTAATGCTTAAACGTAACCTTGACGTGGACCAAGGACTAGTTAATGGAGCACTGGGTAGAGTTGTTGGCTTTCAAACATTCCCACGTGACAAAAAAATTCAGTTTGTCAATATACTCTTTGACAAACTTTCAGAAGTAAAACGGATAGGATGCTCAACAGCTAGATTCCTTCTCTTCAAAGATATGTATGTACACAGAGAACAATTTTCTCTAACTCTTGCATACGCAGTCACGATTCATAAATCACAGGGTCTTACCCTAGACAAAGCAATGATAGATATTGGTAACACAGTCTTTAAAGAAGGCATGAGCTACGTAGCACTATCACGCTTACGTACACTTGACGGTCTATTTCTAATCAACTTTGATGCAAGTAAAGTAAAGGCTGATATTCCTTGCATTTTAGAATATAATAGACTTCGCTCAATATACACTCCCCATCTAAACACATATTCTGTTCCACAAAAACTAAAACGTTGTAAAAGAAAACTAAATCAAACAGAAATGCAACAGGACGTCACTGCAAATCCTCCAAAGAGAGTAAAAGAAACTAATACTTCATCAACTACCACAAACAAAAAAGAATCAATTAGAGAAAGTAAACCAGGTACTTCTTTAAAGAAGGAAGACAAACTCCAAAAAAAGCAGTTAGATACAGAACTACCTGGACCATTTAAATTCTCAAATATTGTTGGTGTAAGTTGCTATGCAAATGTAGCAATGAATATTCTATTTCAATTACCACCAATTGTTGACAACATTTATTTACACAGTACAGACCCATTGTGTTTGCAAATGTTAGTACTTCACAGAAATGCAGCAAACAATCCTGACAACACACATAGTGTTTTTGGAATAAGACTGCAATTGGACTAATGTGCTGGAATGGTGAAATTCACTATAAACTCACAGGAAGATCCACAAGAATTTCTAATGTACTTACTACAAGTACTGGAAAACAAAAACATACCTATAAATGAAATCTTTCAGATTTCATACATGTGGAAACATACATGCACTCTCTGCAACAATGTGACACAAGAAGAAATCCCCAATGAACGCTTCATATATATATCAATACAAATTGTGAATCCATTCCATTTCAGTAACTTGTACAAAATGCAAACCATGGTAGATTATGCTCTACCTGCAATTCAGATAATCGCTCCAAGTTAGTAATACAAACACATAGTAAATACGTAATACTAATGCTTCCACGTTACAATGCAGATGGTACCAAAAACAACTGCAAGCTGACTGGATTCACACATGGTCAAATATCACTTGGTAAGAAAACCTTCACAACAATAGGTATAATCTACAACGCAGGAGCCACAACCAATTCAGGGCACTACACTGCATATATAAAAAAGAAATGTGGATGGTTTGAATGTAATGATAGTACCATTACTCTAAAGCAGAGATTACCAGCAAATCTTACAAACGCTTATTTGATGTTCTTAAAACCAAAATTTGATAAATAAACTGTGTTTAAACCTTTAAGTAAATTTGTGTTAAAAAAATAGAAACTGTTAGAATACTCCAAAAGCTATCTAACGGCTCAAAGATTCTACAACAACTAATCAGATAAATGAATACCACTAAATTAGACCAAAAAATACACAGTTAGAACACGCCAATTGGTATCTAACTGTCCCAAAATTATAAATTTGTGTTAAAATAATATAAACTGTTAGAATACTCCAAAAGCTATCTAACAGCTCAAAGATTCTAAAACAACAAATCAGATAAATGAATACCACTAAAATATATTAAAAAAATAGACAGTTAGAATACGCCAATTGGTATCTAACTGCTCCAAAATTTTATAATATCAAAACAAATGAAGAATCTGTTACTGCTCCAAAAAAAAAACAACAAAGCAAAGTATAAAGCATTAGCTAGAAACAAAAAGTGAACACTGAAAACAAACAAACAAATAAACTGTAGCATAACAGAAAAAGGTTTTTTTTTTTAATCCAACATGGATTTTTTTTTCTCCCACAGACCCAATGATTTTAGCAACAAATACAGAAACTGAGCAAATTGCACAGTACTCTGATTTGTACTCTACTAAATATGAGGGTTGAAAAAAAATAAAAGTATATTGCTTATACAATGTAATAAGTCATTACAAAAAACTAATACTAACATGCTATTTTCTTTTATCACAGAAATGAAGAAGAAAAGCATGGACTTCCATTACTAGACCAAACAGTAAGTATACAATAATAAGGACAACCATAGCAGCATATCACATCCATAGTATCTAACACCTTTGTTCCTTATACATTTGTTTTTCACCCAAAGTAATAAGCAAATATGAATGTGATATGCTGCGGTGGTTGTTGCCAGGGCATACAGTCTTGGGTGCATGGCCAAATGGCCATGCACCCAAGACTGTATGCCCTGGCAACAACCACCGCAGCATATCACATCCATAGAGTCAAACATTTCAACTATGATCTATGGGAAACTTTTAATGTCCACGAACAATGTGAGTGTTCTTAGAAAACTTTGAACTTGCCAGCGAACAATACGGACACCGTTTTCAGGACACCCCCTACGAACATTTCAGGACACCGCGATAGTTCTTAGAACACTTTCAACTTAACAACGAACAATACGGACAGCGTCCTAAGGACACCCCCTACGAACATTCCAGTACACCGGGAGTGTTCTCAAAAACGTCTTCAGAACACCCCCATTTTGTTTATTTGCAAACATTTCAGGACACTGCGAGTGTTCTTAGGACACATTCAACTTGACAGAGAACAATACGGACAGCGTCCTCAGGACACCCCCTACGAACATTCCAGGACACCGGGAGTGTTCTTAGAAGCTTCTTCAGAACACCACCATCTTGTTTATTTGCAAACATTTCAGGACACCGCGAGTGTTCTTAGGACACATTCAACTTGACAGAGAACAATACGGACAGCGTCCTCAGGACACCCCCTACGAACACTCCCCGGACACCGCTAGTGTTCTTAGAAGCGTCTTCAGAACACCCCCATTTTGTTTAGTGGCGAACATTTCAGGACACCGCGGGTGTTCTTAGAACACATTCAACTTGACAGAGAACAATACCGACAGCGTCCTCAGGACACCCCCTACAAACACTCCCCGGACACCGCAAGTGTTCTTAGAGCCATAGTATCTAATATCTTTGTTCCTTATACATTTGTTTTTCACCCAAAGTTCTAAGCAAATATGAATGTGATATGCTGCGGTGGTTGTTGCCAGGGCATACCTTTGTTCCTTATAGATTTGTTTTTCACCCAAAGTTATAAGCAAATATGAATGTGATATGCTGCGGTGGTTGTTGCCAGGGCATACAGTCTTGGGTGCCTGGCCAAATGGCCAGGCACCCAAGACTCTATGCCCTGGCAACAACCACCGCAGCATATCACATCCATAGAGTCAAACATTTCAACTATGATCTATGGGAAACTTTTAATGTCCGCGAACAATGTGAGTGCTCTTAGAACACTTTGAACTTGCCAGCGAACAATACGGACACCGTTTTCAGGACACCCCCTACGAACATTTCAGAACAACGCGATAGTTCTTAGAACACTTTCAACTTAACAACAAACAATACGGACAGCGTCCTAAGGACACCCCCTACGAACATTCCAGGACACCGGGAGTGTTCTCAAAAACATCTTCAGAACACCCCCATTTTGTTTATTTGCGAACATTTCAGGATACCGCGAGTGTTCTTAGGACACATTCAACTTGACACAGAACAATACGGACAGCGCCCTCAGGACACCCCCTACGAACATTCCAGGACACCGGGAGTGTTCTTAGAAGCTTCTTTAGAACACCACCATTTTGTTTATTTGCGAACATTTCAGGACACTGCGGGTGTTCTTAGAACACATTCAACTTGACAGAGAACAATACGGACAGCGTCCTCAAGACACCCCCTACGAACACTCCCCGGACACCGCAAGTGTTCTTAGAACAGTTTCACTTTGCTTGCGAACAAAATGGACACATATTGAGTCTTTAGAACACCCCCCAGTCAGAATATTTAGAACATTTCAGAACACCCGTGATGTCCGCAAACAAATCGAACACAAAAAGAATGTCTAACACATAAAAAACACAACTTTCATCCTATCTCATACACTCCGACCCTCCCCAAACACTCCTACACACCAACACACTCTACAAAATACACATTTTGAACAAAGTTTCACCGCGCTGTCTGCGGACGTCCGCGAATCCAAGATGGCGGGCGCTACCGAAAAATCTGACGCGCTTCACGCTCCATGCCGTCCAATCAACGAACACGTTGCATGTCCGCGAACATCACGCAAGACGATTGGCCAATCAGGACACTGTCCGCAGAGCGAACAGGGAAGTGTGTCCGCGAACCGAACACAGATATCACTAATTTTTTTTTACCTACTTTTTGGTCATTTTAAAAAAAAAACTACTGGATAGATTTTCACCAAATTTGCAAAAGCACGCTTTCGGGACCAAGCCACTGCTCCTGGTCCAAATTTGGTGGAAATCCGTCCAGCGGTTTGGGCTGTAGGCGCGAGCAAACATTTGTTCCCATTCAGTCTATGGGAAAAAAAAAAGTTTTGGGACCCCCCTATAACTTTGCCCCCCCTGGACGAATCCTCACCAAACTTTGCAAAAAAATTCAGAGTGACTCAAATATTTTTTTGCAAAGTTTGGTGAGGATCCGTCCAGGGAGAGCGAAGTTATAAGCCACCCAAAAAGTGCTCTTGCTATGGAAACAGCAACTTAACCATAACTACATGGCCACTACCGTGGCCATGTAATTAATATATATATATATATATATATATATATATATATATATATATATATATATATATATATATTCAATGAAAAAAATTTGTTAAAGGGACGTTATGGTTAAGTTGCACTAATAAACACCTTTGAAATTCAGTTAAAAAAACGTTGTTAAAAGGATGTTATGGTTACAAGTAAAATCGAAAACCCCCTGAAATTCGCCAGTTATGGTAGGCTAAGCAACCATAATTCATGCCACCACTGTGCACTGCTAAGACTAACACCCAGGACATCAAAGATGACATCACAAATATCATTGATGACATCACTGATGACATCACATGTCTAACCCCTTCTTTTTTGTTCACTGCCATATCTAGGCCAGGTGGTTTTATTTACTGACAGAAACTTAACTTTCAAAAGGTATTACATTTATAAATATTGCTATTCTCACATGTTCTTACACTACTTTCCTTAGAATTTAATCGCATCTTATGATGTACACATATAGGTGAAGAAGTAGGCCTGAAACAAGGCAATTATTTTTGTGTGTGAATACAATCATGTAGATTATACACAGTTGCTAATGATACTGCATCCTGTTTGCTCACTTTACTTTCCATACATAAGCCCCATATGTGTATGCATTGTAGTCTATTTATGTTTTGTGTGTATTAGTAGAAATATGTAGTAAGTGATGCATTATTAGTTTCCCAGTATGGAAAAGTCTGATACAGAAGCATTCACCGTTTTTTTATATACCTTTGGAAAATTACAAATATAGCACACCTGTCGTGCATGCTGCAGCCAATACCTACATTTCTGTATGAGTAGGTTCCTGTACTAGAAAGAACACTGCAATGGAATGTTCTTTAGAACACTGAATTTCAGGAGGTTTTTCGATTTTACTTGTAACCATAACGTCCTTTTAACAACGTTTTTTTACTGAATTTCATGGGTTTTTATTAGTGCAACTTAACCATAACGTCCCTTTAACAAAGTTTTTTCAGTGAATATATATATACATATAAATTACACTGCCCGCAGTAGCGGCTGTGTAGTTATGGTTAAGTTGCTAAACCCATAGGAAGACCACTTTTTGGGAGGCTTATATCTTCGCTCCGCCTGGAAGAATCCTCAGCAAACTTTGCAAAAAATGTATATGGTCCGCTCTGAATCTTTTCCCCTAGACTGAAAGGAAAAAAACTTTGTGCATGCCTACAGATCAAACCGCTGTCAGATTTTCACCAAATTTGCGGCAGGAGGGTCGGCTTGGTCCAGAAAGCGTTCTTTTGTACATTTGGTGAAGATCCGTCCAGTAGTTTTTTTTTAAAACAGGTAAAATGTAGGTCCCAAAAAATGTGTGATATCTGGCTCCACTCCGCGGTCCCATTTCCCTGTTCGGTCTGCGAACAGGACTGCGATTGACCTTGAGGGTGGCGTGATGTCCGCGCATATATGGCACATCCGCTGATTGGCTGGCGGTAAGCGTGATGTGCATCACAATTTTTGGAAACGCCTGCCATGATGTATCCGAGGATAGTGCAGCAGCGAAAGGGGCTCAGAAACATGCTTTGCAGCATCTGGTGGTGGGAAGAGGGTCTGGAAAGGGTGGGGGAGTGAAAAATGGTTCCTATGATGTATTTGTTTAGGTGGAAGAAGACGGTGGTGTGCACGTGGTGTCCGCAAATACTACAGCAGTTTGCGGGTAGCCCCTCAGGCGAGTAGCTTCTGTGGTGAGTGCAGGCAGCCTTCGTTAGGGTAGGATAGGTTCTAAGGTGAGCAGTTTCTGTGGTGACTGCAGGCAGGCCTAATTGGGGAAGGGGAGTGGATTGCAGATGATATGAGGATGTTTGTATAGTGTGTATTATGCTGTGTTGTGTCCATGCTCCCAAGAGTCTGCCCGCCCGTTGCAAGTACGTTTAAGGTTGTTGGCTTCTGTGTGTGGTTTGTGAGCAGTGTACAGATTGTTGGTTGCATGGGTGTGTTATCGTGTGGTGATTGTGAGCATGTACAACAGTTTTGGGTGCATGGCTGGAGGTGATGAGTCAACAGTCCTGGAGTGTGTCCACTGGGTGAAGTGTTGTAATACTGTGTGTACAGAAGTGGATAGGGTTCTTGTGGATGGTTTATGTGTTTGAGTTGTGGCCACTGGCCAGATTCCTGAGTAATTTACTGTACTATGATGTATTGGTTGCGAGTAGTTAATAGACTCTTGGGTGCAGAGGCTATGTTATGAAGATTTTGTGGTTTGGTTGGAAGTAGTATAATAGTATGTGAACGGAAGTGGGTATGGCTGCCCGGTGGCTGTGTTTTGTTTGTAGGTTGTGGTAACTGGGCAGATGTTTGCATGCATGGCTGTATTACATTGCAGTAGTTGTGGCCAGGGCCTAGACGCTTGGGTGCATGGCCCGGAGGCCGTAGGCCATAGTCCATGCACCCAAGCGTCTAGGCCCTGGACTCAACCCCTGCAACATAATACAGCCATGCATGCAAACACTGTCATACTGGTATATTGATTAGACAAATATGTGTACAGAGTTCATTTTTGTTCCACCAATCGTTTGGGTAAGTTATTATAACTATACGTTGATAGATCGTACCCATTTTTCACGTGCATTTTACCTAGGATGGTCACCTTTATGGAATGGTTCTGCAGGTATATTTAGACTTGGTAGTGCACCAGAAGTGAGCTGAAATGCATGCAGTTCCATATGGTGTAATATGTTCCCCTTCCTCCACATTAGACAATTTAACATTAAAATGGTCTGCCCCAGATCAGACACTTTGGTTAGGGAGTGAAATAAGATTGCTTAGCATCACACATTTCAAATATGGGCAATTTAAGCAGTTGCCCACATATATTTTAAGGTTTACTTGACATACATATTTATGAAGGCTCTCTTTAAAGAAATGCTTTGGGAAAAAAAATCATCAAAGGAGTATCTGACAATGAACTAACCTTACACTATATTATTAGCCATAGAAATGTGTTTTGCAGCATGAGTATGAATTCTTTTTTTCCCCGTCCTGCATGGAAGGTCACAGTACTACTAGGCACACTACTTTGAGACAAAACATTTTCACTTGACTTTTAAAATGATACTCTTATTTCAAATACAGCATGCTGCATTGCCACTTGTAATCACTCTGAGACAAAAGTCCCTGCTAATATTCCCCCCTGGCCTCTTTTGATGTCTAATTGCTGCCATTCTAATGCTCTGTATACACAGAGCAACATCTTAAAATGCTGCACATCCTGGGAGAGCTGCACTTGCATCTTTCTGCCCTGAGCTACAACTATCACACTGAAGTGTGAGCTCAAGGTAAAAAAATGCTTTAATCAGGCAGGGGGTGAAGGCAAATTCAGGATCTTTAGCTGGCGGCAGAGGGTGCCTGCAAATCGCGGGACAAAACCATCAATACGGGTAAGCCCTGCAAAATACGGGATGAGTGGCCATCTTACTCTTACCTTAGTTTTCTGCACTTTTTCAGATGCGAAAAGATTGTGTTCGGCGTGGCCATGTTGTGCTACTGTTATCTGTGCATCGATTGCGCTAAGTTTAAGTGAGGGCACAGCAATATATCAAAACACTCGCCCCCAAAGCTGACATTAGTTGTTCCAATGATTTGCTCCCGCTATTGTGATTACGTTCGTGGCCAGCGTAGCCCAACGTGCCATGTCATGACCCAGGTCCGTGAAACATGAAGATAAACAGAAGATAAAACAGACATGCTCACAGAGAGCGTACATTCTCTGTCTTGTCATACATAGCAGTTGTGCAGTGAATAGTTCAATAATTCATCAACAACAGTGTGTAATGTTGCAAGCGGTTTCATTTTTCAAAGAAAGTTCAGAAGAAAGTGTAAGCTGCCGAAACAAACGATTTTTCCATTTTGCAGGTACCTTCGAGCGCAAAATGCAGTCTGTACTTTTGTGTCCTTCTTTTGTCGTATGGCAAATTAGCAAAAGAAATGATTAATGGTCCGTCGTGGTTCGTGTTGGAGAACACAGGTTTTTTTGGATTTGGAAAGGTGGCAGTTCTTGATTTTGTGGTTTCTTACATCTTGAATGCTTGCATGTTGCTTCTTATTGACGGAAATTCAAATGGACATATAGGGCCTTAGCGATCATCCCAGATAACGATGAGCGAAAACACACCGCTTAAGGTAATCTTGCAATGTTTGTTCACAAATCTGTCTGTTGGCTGTGGAAGGTGTGACAAGGGCAGTAAGGTAGAATGTATCTGCGAACGAAGTGGAATAACGATACATTTAAGTAGCCGTTATCAGTGGCAGATTAAAGGCAAAGGGGTCAGTGGGAAGCATGTGATGAAGGGCCCCACATGAGCAGGTCATGGCGGTGGATCTTAGGGTGGGCGGAGTTAATTGCGGTCACATGCTCAAAGGCAACCTTTCCAGACAAAAGCTTTTATAGGTCCCAGTGTCCTTCCCCCACACACGCCAAATATCATTACACATCACATATGCAATTAAAGGAGTGTGCACACACTATACTGTTGTTACATATTAATAATAAAGTGTACATTCATATACTACACTACAGAATTCTCTTGCTTTACACGGGAAAACCTGTATACAGGATGGCCAGACTAAATGCATAATCACATTGTTTTGCTTGACCCGTTTCTATACAAATGTATATAACAATGTATATACTATGATATTATTGTGCTGTGTGATTTGCTACAAAACCAATTATTTAACCATTTGCCTCCGAACCATTAGCAAACACTGATATGAAGTATATCTGTGAAGTTATGTGGTCAAGTTCTTCCATGTCCGCCTGGGACAAAATCCTGGTTTTGCTACTTAAAGAAAGTGTGTAATCCTGGGCAAATCATGCATTCTGATCATGCTTGATGTACCAACTTTGGGAGCCCATTCAAGCAATTCAGTGTGCAACTTTTGCTGTGAGATAAAATGTACTCCCAGAAGCTAAACGAGACTGATCCCAGTCCAGGCTGGGCAAACACACGTAACCCAGGTCACAAAGGACCTACATAGCGCTGGCCAGGTTGGGTATAAAGAACACAAGCTAGCGTGCGCATACAGAGCCCAAGTAGAAGGTACTGCAGGTTGAGCCCACATGAGGCTAGGAACATAGAGTGCGGACCAGGTTTGCCACAGGGAGTCAAAGGAAGACTGGGCACATAGAACCCCTTCCAGAATGGGTGTATGGAACCCAGGCGGCTATTTACATGGTCCCAATAACCCCCCCCCTTTATAGGAGAGAGTGGAGTTGGGGGAGTATAACACACAGTGGCTTCCACAAACTTTTTATTTGGGCCCTTATATGAATATCCAAGTTGTATGCAAACTGCAACAATGCATGTGTTAATGAAAGTATCAAAAAAAGGTAAAACAAGGGCAATAATGGGTATACTGTTTCGTGCCCAGCTACATTCATTTTGAACTGTGGCGGGAAGTATCTGATATTGCAGGGACTACATTATCATTTGAATAGCTGTATACGCAAATCTAGAGACAAAGCAGTACTTCAAAAGATGTTTGTTTCTATAACTAAACTGGATGGTGCACATTTTGTGGAAAATGTATAGATGAAGAGTGGAGTTGGTTGTGTCCACGGAGCTAATGCGTGTTATTGACTTGTGTCGGGTGTTTTGTAGGTGCCCCTCTCCTTACACGGCTACACACATGTGATTCATCTTTCAAATGTTGCCAACACCCCCTTGTTTCATGTTTTTGCTTTTTACGCATTATTTCAGGGCTAGCGAGTGTCGTCAGACCCACGGCAGGTTCCCTCTGTGTATGCCCAAAAAAACTCCCAAAAAAAATCCTCATTGGGGACCGCTGTGATTGCAGGACAATGCAGGAGCTGTTTTGGCAAGACATCCGACAGTACAACATCAACTGGTGCCGTTTGTCTGCCGGGCGAGTGTTATATCCACCTCTGGCCATTATTTATTTTTATATAATAAGGTAGCGTACAACTTGTAAGTGTTGTAAAGCTAATTATAAGGACAATACAGCCAATCTTTAAGCACACAATTGAACACAGGGTGTACTGTTTGAGAGCAGGAGTTGGGTTCGATTTCAGTGTTGTGTTCTAGGTATAATTTGGAATGGGCTGAAGAATGATATGAACAAAACGAACGACAATCATGGCACTCATTTAGGCTGAATCTCGGAGAGATGGTAGTGTAACTAAGCGTGCAAGACTACTGCTAGAAAGCCCAGTACAGTGCACACGGACAAAGTTTATGGCACTGTACATCAATAATTATGCATACAGCACTGTATCCTAGTCATTTTAAATCTCTATAAAAATGTTTTGTAAACTTCTACTTACATAATTTCTGCAAATTCCATGGGTACACTGTCGAAGTCAAAGCCCTCTGTATGCCTTATTTGACGGTTGCAGACTACCTTAGCGGAAAATGTGAGCTGTGACTATAGTGTAAGTTATCTTTGCTTCTTTTCTTTTAATTTCTTACAATGTCTGTGCTTGGAGCAATTCAAGCGTAGCGGTGAAGGCTATTTTACAATAAGCATTTGTCCTGTTGAAAGAGAGGCTTGTTAGTTTTCGATTTCCTGGCAGAATGCGTGTAAAAAAAGCATTCAGGCAGGAAAGTGTTAGGATTTTATCATGCATTTCGCAATGTAAATAGTGTGGTTACGTAGAAGTTAGTATTAGGTACATGGTGAGATGATGCTACCTTATACATGGTGCAATGAATGGATGGATGATAAAAAATACAATTGTAAAATTACGGCCCCTATGTAATATTTATATAAGTGCAGTGTCTTACGAATCAACAGTGTTTGTTGGGAGCCTGTGTGTGAGACGTCTGAGGATACGTGAGTGGCAGGACCATGTTACGCATTTAGTGTCTTTGGGCATGGACATGTTTGGGGCCCTCGTCCACAAAACAAAAGGAATTACTTTACAACTCTTCAAAAGATTGTAAGTGGGGTCTGGTTTTCACATTGTGTTTCCATTGCATGTTAAAAGAGTAAAGCAGAAGATTAACATTTTTAGGAGCACAGCAGACTTTCAAGTATGCCTGCCGTGTTCTGCACCATGTGGTCCACTCTATTGTGTGTTCTACCCGTTCCAGTCAAATGGTGTACATAAGAAGAAAGATGAAATAATGGCTTAAGCGATGCCAGTGGCATGCGAGGAGCAACATCTTACAGAGCACAGGAAAGTTATGTATGAGATATGGATGTATTTTGTGTTTTGGTTGTGGTGAATGTGAAGATTATTAGGTAGGTTACTGCACTGTAAGTTGTTGATTGTGGCCAGTTATTAGATGCTTGGGTGAAGAGGCCATTCAGCAAAGAATTTGTCCATTGAGTGGAAGTACTGCAATACTATGTGACCTGAAGTGGCTAGGGGGTAGGTGGTAAGTGGTTAGATGTTTGCATGCATGGTTGTCATATGCTGTGGTGGTTGGTGGTTGTGGCCAGGATCTACAGTATTGAGTGCATGGATGGGGGCTGTAGACTGTAGGGTATGCAGTCAAGAGTGTAGGCCGTAGGTACAAGCAGCACAGTATAATATAGCTATGCATTGAACATTGTGATATTGGTATGCAGTAATTTCAAGAATATTAAGTAGACAATTGCAAGATTTGCTGGTAATCTCTGCTTTAGAGTAATGGAAGTATCATTGCATTCAAACCATGCACATTGCTTTCCAATGTATTCATTATAGTGACCTGCACTGGTTGTGTCGCCTATGTGGTAGAATATGGCTACTGTTGAGAATGTTGTCTTGCCAAGTGATACTTGTCCGTGTGTGAAGGTAGTAAGCTTGCAGTTGTTTTTGGTTCCATCTGCATTGCATCTTAAAATCATTAATATTACGTATTGGATATGTGATAGTATTTGTAAGGTGGAACGATTATCGGAATTGCAAATATTACACAATATGCTATGGTTTGCATTTTGTATGAGTTGCTGAAATGGAATGGAATCACAGTTAGGTATAAATACATAGACAACACGCTCATTAGGCTCATTAGGGACTTGTTCCTGAATGACATGGTTGAGACGGTGCATGTATGCTTCCACATGTAGGAAATCTGGAACATTTCATTCATGGGTATGTTTTTGCTTTCCAGTACTTGTAGTAAGTACATTAGAAATTCCTGTGGATCCTCTTGTGTGTTTAAAGTGAATCTCACCATTCCAACACAGTAGTACAATTCCTGCCTTATTCCTGAGACCCTGTAAGTGTTTTCAGGATTGTTTGTTGCATTTCTGTGAAGGAGTAGCATTTGTAAACACAACTGGTCCGAGCCGGTTAAAATAATTGTTTTCAACAATTGCTGGCAATTGGAATAGAACATTGATTGCCACATTTGCATAGCAATTTACACGAGTTGTATTGGAAAATTTGAATGGACCAGACAGTTCTGTGTCTGAGTACTTCGATGGATGTGCACATGGTTTGTTCAAAGAGGTAGTTCTCTTTGTGTGTGCAGTTGGGTATGTATTGTCTTTTACAGTCCATTTTTCTGTGTTTTTGGTAGTTGATAGAGTATGAGCTGATTTCAATTTCTTTGGTGGTACTGTTGGAAGATGATTTATAAGTTCTGATTGCATTAGTTTTCTTTTACAAAATGTGTGTTTTTGTGGCACAGGGTACATTTTGAGATGGGGTGTGTAGAGTGCAAGTAGTCTATTGTACTCTATGATGCAAGGAATGTCAGCGCTGACTTTACTTGCTTCAAAATTGACTAGAAATAGTCCTTCAACTGTACGTAGGTGTGACAGCGCTACATAACTCATGCCTTCTTTAAAGACTGTGCTGCCAAAATCAATTAATGTGTGATCTAAGGTTAGACCTTGTGAATAGTCACTGCATGTGCTAGCGACAGAGAAAACTGTTCTCTGCGTACATACATGTCTTCGAAAAGAAGGAATCGGGCTGTTAAGCATCCTATCCTTTTAACTCCTGAAAGTTTGTCAAAGTGGATGTTGACAAACTGAATGCTGTTGTCACGTGGGTATGTCTGGAAGCCAACAACTGTACCAAGTGCTCCATTAACTAAACCTTGCTCTACGTCAAGGTTACACTTTAGCATTACTCTACAGTTTAAACACAGTGTTAACATTTTTTCCAAACCAGCTGTGTTAGAGATAAGAGTTTTCTAAGTATATAGTTGTGCTATTGCTTGTTGACACATAGGTATTGTCATACCGTGTACGTCCAGTTTTTCTGTGCAGTAATTTAGTGGTTGCATTTCTTTTTTCAGCATTGTTTCATTGAATTCTGCACAGCTTGCTAGAGTTGGCATTAAAGACATACAGTTGACATTTTTGTGTGCTAATTGTTCCATGACATCAGTAGCACATGTGTTATGGCCGTATAGCTCATGGATGTGTTTGGTATTTAAGGTAGACTGAGCTTCCTTACATAGTACACCAATCTAAATGTTGTTTAGTATGTTGGCGTAGTTGAGGTCTGCAGACTGACGCATGTTTTCAGTTAGTTCTCTGTATTGGAAATGTTGCCAGAGATTTACATTCCCTATGCCAAGAGTTTTACAGCATAGTTTGTGTCCTAAGGTTTTAAAGATGGGTTCACCTTTCACTGGTTTTAATTGAAGGAGATCTCCGAAAATAATAAAATGATTTCCTCCAAAGAGTTCTTCTTAGTCTGTTTTGAGGACCTCTTGAAATCTGAGGTGAATCAAAGCTAACATTAGGTTGGAGACCATGCTCACCTCATCTATTAGGAGCATTTTCATTTGTTTCAAAACTCTGCATAGCTCCATAGCAGCATCTGTTTAAAGTTTTCAGTAGTTTAATTTGTGTTTGTGTTCTACTGGAAGGAGTAGCAATTGGTGAAAATTGACACCACCTATGTTGTAGGCAGCTAAACCTGTGTTCAACAGCTGAAAGCTTGTTGCTTGATAATTGTTGGTGAAATTTACTGATGATTTTTATCAAGAATGTTTTGCCTGAACCAGCATGACCACTTTTTATATATTGCAGTACAATTCTATACTGTTGACAGGTACAAGGTTTAGTATGTGCTGCATACCATGTTCAATTTCTTTAGTTACTTCAAGGAAAATGGTACGGTGCACATTGTTTAGTTGTGATTTCGGCAGAGCAAAGTCTTCTGCAGATTGCTCATACTGACACATGGTGTTCTCTACTTCCGTCATGGCTAATTCGGCCTCATTTGCTATGAGTGACTGCCTAAGTGGCTCTTGGCTTCCAGTCAGAGAAGGTTCACTGCTCTCAGGAGTGTCTACATTTAGGTGTGCTTGAAGTTCTTCTACTTGTTGGCGTTCATTATCCAATATGTTTCTGTACTGTGTAAAGTTTATATCTGTTAAGGTACTTTCACTTGCATTGAAAGCATCTTCATAGGAGGCATGGGTGTCTAATAAATCTTCTTTTCTCCATGGTTTAAAAAGTTGCAGTAGGGCCATGTAGTACAGTTCTTTGTGTTGAGGAATTTTTAATGACAGCTTCATATGATTAATCAGGCTGCGTTTGGTAAATTTCACCAGGCTGCCTTCAAAACTTTCGATTCTGTGTATACCTTTTTTCTCATCTGGTTTAATGTTACTTTTGTATGAGAAGTTTTGGGCTATGTGGTATAGGCACATGGTTTCTGAAGCATTACTCCTGTTTGGGTAGCAGTTGTCCAATAAGTTGTTTTTCAAAATGTCCTGGCTGTTGGGATCCTTTTTGGCTATCGTTTGTATGTCTTCATACGATTTCAGAACTCTATTTCCATTTGCAGCAGGACCACGGCTTAGCCATACTATGTTTTCAGAGTTCCTGTATAAGGCGGTGCTGGTTAAACTGTCTGCGGCTACGTAGCAGCCACATTCTCTATGGCAGAGCATTTTTATGCCAAAGCTGTACAATTTCTGTGACAGTGTTTTGTCAGATGATATGTCATCCCAGAGGTCTTTGAGTTCTGTTTCCTCTGCTTTGGTTAAGTAGGCTGTGACATATCGTGCTACTGCAGTGGAATTGTCTGCAATATACTGTACATCTACATTTGCATTCCATTGGAGGACAATGATTGCATTGTAATCGTTGATTTACTTTGATGCGTTGGTTCTTTTTATGCAGTATGTGGTTTTAGGAGATTTGCCTTTCACACTGTGACTAACCGAATACATGAAGCTGTTTACTTGCCCTGTTGGTGAAACTGGTCTAGGGAAACCAAAGCAGCATTTGGTATAGTGTTTGCCTTTGTTTTTGTATTTGCGCCGACAATACTTGTCATACTTGTGTCTTTGAAACTGCAATCGTTGTGCATGTAGGTGACTATGTGTACTTTCTGAAGGGATTTCGCAAGTGACATATTTGTGAATGAACTGCAAAACGGTTTCATCACAGTCCGGACCAAATTTAGAAGCATTTTGAATCCACAAAAGCATTTGGATGTGTGGTGCACCTCTGCCTTGATATTCTTTTCTCCAAAAGAATTGTTCCACTTCTCTGAGGGGAGGAAGTGTTTTATTACAAATGAAGTGCAGCATGGCAATAAAGCGATGATGGAAGTACCTTGATACATTTACAGAATCAAGAGAGCAGAGTTCTCCTGGTGTTTTCATGTCTATACCTGTTTTGTTTTTGTTTGCTATGCGTAGGAAAGTGTGCAAGTCTTCCCATGCATACTCTGCACAACTTAAAGTGACAAACCATGTGGGTGTGCCAATGTTGCGTAGCACACACTGTACATCTGCGTGCCGTCAAAACCAGTATTCGTTCATGCCATGCATGTTTGCCAAGAGATTTGTAATACTTGACTGTAAAACTTAATCTTTGTCTTGCACATTTTGAAGTAGGTGTGTAGCAGACATGTTTTGAAAATTGGAACCTGTTTTCAATGTGTGTGCAACTCCATAACATAGAGTTGCTAGCTCACTTTCAAAGAGGAGGTGGAATATGTATTCCACGTTTTGTCTGAATCTAGGGTCTTCAGAATACATTTGTAAAGAGCGGTATTCTGATGCTGTTATATGTGTGCATCTTTCATTGTATCTTCCACATTTTCCTGTCTGAAAGTGTAAAGGAAAGTGCTTCTACACTTTTTTCCCATGTACCGATTGGCTATCCTTTGGCTTGTCACATTTGATATGTTTCTAGTGCATCGTCTATGGTGTCTTTGGAGTGCAGTGGGTGAATTGTATAGTGATATAAAATATTGGAGGCTGCAGCAGGATCTAGAAGTTCAAATTGGCCAGTTGTTGAGGAGTCCTGAATTATTTTGTTTGTTTCTCTCAAGTTTTCTTCAATGTTTATTCCTTTGTAGTATTAATTGTTGTCTTTAAGAAATTGCAAGGCTTTCCTAACTTTGTTTAAGTCCACTAGTTGTGCCAATTTCTTTCATCTTTTGTAGGTACACCATTCAGCAGGATATTCAAATATTGTTCTATTGGCCGTTGGACTCCTAGAGTGTATACATTTTCTTTGAGATCTAATGTTAAATAAACTACTTTGCCACAAATGCCTCTTAGAAATTCAATGGGAGGCAATTTTGCAGTTTTTGGTTGCAGTCGTATTATTGCTTGAAATGGGTGTACTCTTTGGATTATAATGCTCTCATGCAAATTTAGCATTTGGCAGTGGGAATATTTCCAAATTATTACTGACAGCCTGTGAAGGCATTTGGTTATTGTCAAGTTTTGTAGTGCAGTATGTTAGTAATTTCGTATTTGTATTCTGCTATAAGGTAGAGAGCTAATTGGAACCATTGGGATTCCTCTTTGTCTTCTATGTTGTACATTATCAGGGTAATTCATAGAATTCAGCGCACAAGTAGCGCACGCGGCTGGCGCACAGCGTGCGCGTGCGATAGTCTGCGCCAGCCGCGTGCGCCAAAACCGAATCCGGCGCACAGCGTATTCGTGGATTTTAGCTTCCCCAGGCAGCCGTGGCGCACAGTGGCGCAGCGACTCGCTGCAGCGCCAGTTACGCCCCCAGGAACGCCCCTTGCGCTGGGAAATCTCATAAAAATCACAAACCAGCGCAAGGGGCTGCGCTAACCCTGGACCATCAGGGCAAGCGGCCCATGCGATTTTCAAGGGTGCGCGGGAAGTTTCACACGTCAAATCCCAGGCTACATCCATTTCAGGGGAGCGCGGGAAGTTTCACACGCGAAAAGCTAGGCTACTTCCATTTCAGGGGTGCACGGGAAGTTTCACACGCGAAAAGCTAGGCTAGGGGAATACCAGGGGTGCGCGGGAAGTCCCACACGCGAAAAGCCAGGGTACGTCCATTACAGGGGTGCGCGTGAAGTTTCACACGCGAAAAGCTAGGCTACGGGAATTGCAGGGGTGTGCGGGAAGTCCCACATGCGAAAAGCCAGGGTACGTCCATTACAGGGGTTCGCGGGAAGTTTCACACGCGAAAAGCTAGGCTACGGGAATTCCAGGGGTGCGCGGGAAGTCCCACACGCGAAAAGCCAGGGTACGTCCATTTCAGGGGTTCGCGGGAAGTTTCACACGCGAAATCCCAGGCTACTTCCATTTCAGGGGTGCGCGGGAACGTTTCACACGCGAAAAGCTAGGCTACGGGAATTGCAGGGGTGCGCGGGAAGTCCCACACGCGAAAAGCCAGGGTACGTCCATTACAGGGGTGCGCGGGAAGTTTCACACGCGAAAAGCTAGGCTACGGGAATTGCAGGGGTGCGCGGGAAGTCCCACACGCGAAAAGCCAGGGTACGTCCATTACAGGGGTGCGCGGGAAGTTTCACACGCGAAAAGCTAGGCTACGGGAATTCCAGGGGTGCGCGGGAAGTCCCACACGCGAAAAGCCAGGGTACGTCCATTACAGGGGTGCGCGGGAAGTTTCACACGCGAAAAGCTAGGCTACGGGAATTGCAGGGGTGCGCGGGAAGTCCCACACGCGAAAAGCCAGGGTACGTCCATTACAGGGGTGCGCGGGAAGTTTCACACGCGAAAAGCTAGGCTACGGGAATTCCAGGGGTGCGCGGGAAGTCCCACACGCGAAAAGCCAGGGTACGTCCATTTCAGGGGTGCGCGGGAAGTTTCACACGCGAAAAGCTAGGCTACGGGAATTGCAGGGGTGCGCGGGAAGTCCCACACGCGAAAAGCCAGGGTACGTCCATTTCAGGGGTGCGCGGGGAAGTTTCACACGCGAAATCCCAGGCTACTTCCATTTCAGGGGTGCGCGGGAACGTTTCACACGCGAAAAGCTAGGCTACGGGAATTGCAGGGGTGCGCGGGAAGTCCCACACGCGAAAAGCCAGGGTACGTCCATTACAGGGGTGCGCGGGAAGTTTCACACGCGAAAAGCTAGGCTACGGGAATTGCAGGGGTGCGCAGGAAGTCCCACACGCGAAAAGCCGGGGTACGTCCATTACAGGGGTGCGCGGGAAGTTTCACACGCGAAAAGCTAGGCTATGGGAATTGCAGGGGTGCGCGGGAAGTCCCACACGCGAAAAGCCAGGGTACGTCCATTACAGGGGTGCGCGGGAAGTTTCACACGCGAAAAGCTAGGCTACGGGAATTCCAGGGGTGCGCGGGAAGTCCCACACGCGAAAAGCCAGGGTACGTCCATTTCAGGGGTGCGCGGGGAAGTTTCACACGCGAAATCCCAGGCTACTTCCATTTCAGGGGTGCGCGGGAACGTTTCACACGCGAAATCCCAGGCTACGTCCATTTCAGGGGGGCGTGGATAGTTGAACACGCTACTCCGATCGTTGGGTCTTCACAGGTCTTCCCTGTACAGCCTCCACGTCCCCTGCATGCAGTCCACACCACAGGGGATTACCCTGCACACCTGCTCATGACTCCCACCCCCCAGCAGTCATGGGGCACCCTCCACCAGGCCCCCACCCATGTCCCACTCATGCCTCCCACCACCCCCACCCCCCAGCACTGTGGGGCACCTGCCAGCAGGCCCCCACTTATGTCCCACTCATGCCTCCCACCACACCCACCCCCCAGCACTGTGGGGCACCTGCCAGCAGGCCCCCACTTATGTCCCACTCATGCCTCCCACCACCCCCACCCCCCAGCACTGTGGGGCACCTGCCAGCAGGCCCCCACTTATGTCCCACTCATGCCTCCCACCCCCCAGCACTGTGGGGCACCTGCCAGCAGGCCCCCACTTATGTCCCACTCATGCCTCCCACCACACCCACCCCCCAGCACTGTGGGGCACCTGCCAGCAGGCCCCCACTTATGTCCCACTCATGCCTCCCACCACACCCACCCCCCAGCACTGTGGGGCACCTGCCAGCAGGCCCCCACTTATGTCCCACTCATGCCTCCCACCACACCCACCCCCCAGCACTGTGGGGCACCTGTCAGCAGGCCCCCACTCATGTCCCACTCATGCCTCCCACCACACCCACCCCCCAGCACTGTGGGGCACCTGCCAGCAGGCCCCCACTTATGTCCCACTCATGTCTCCCACCAACCCCACCCCCCAGCAGTCATGGGGCACCCTCCACCAGGCCCACACAGATGTTCCCCTACCAATAGGAAATCACAATACAGATCCCAGGATCCCATGGGCAACCACATCCCACCCCATGTCACCCCAGTCCATACACACATCCAAGGTACACATCCATTCAAAAATCAAATACCCATTACATGATACATAACCAATGAGCAGTATGCGCATGAGTCCAAGTCCGTCAGACTCACACAATGGCAACACATGACTGTGAAAACCCAGATTGTGACAGTCAACAAACCAATGAGAGAAGTCCACACAATAGAACCAAAAGAACAATGTATTAAAATGTAAGAAGGAAAAAAAAAGAAACACCTAAATGAATACACAAAGTAACAGGTAAAAAAAAAAAAAAAACTAATGAAAGGTGAAATCCAAAAGAACGGGTGCAAAGTCAATCAAAATGGAAATCAAAAACAAACACATTGCCCCATGGTCCAAATAATAAAATCGAAAATATCCACAAACTATGTACAAAGATGATTGTCCGGGTCCAATATCCCTAAAAACCATAAAATGAAACCTACCCAAAACCTAACTAATGCTAACTATATACAAAAAACGTGGGCCATTGTCCAATCAACCCAAATAATAAATAAAAATAAAGGAAACCTACTATCTACATAACTATATACAAAGGCTGCGGGCCAGTCCTGCGGCTCACTGAGAGATGTTATGGGCCAGGGCATCATCGAACTCCCTTTCTATCTCCCCGAGGCGTTCCTCCTCAATGGCCCCGAGGGCCTGCAGGGCTGACGCAGTGTCCACCTCCAAGCCCCTGCGGATCTCCTCGAGGCACTCGGCACGCCTCAGGGCCCTCTGCATGGAGTCCACCGCCCTGACCATAGCGAGCCGCCCCTCTTCTGCCCGCCGCCTCTCCGCATCTATTGCGTGGCCTAACCGCTGCCACACGGAAGACACATTCTGTCCAGGGTCCTCCTGCCCTCCAGCCGATGGCTGCCCCTCCGATGTTGATGGCCCCGAGCCATGACGCCTCCCACGTCGCTGCCGCTGCCTCTGCAGCCACTGCCTCTGCCAGCACGACGGCATCCAGGCTGATGGTATCCACCGACGCCGTCGTGCACGTGCCCTGCCTGATGATGCCGGCACATCCTCCACCTGCAGGGGTCCAGTTGCCATGGTGTCCACACCAGCTGGACCACCGACTCCCGACTGTGGCAGGGATGGGATCCCCACTGAGCCGGCTGCATTGGTCGGGGCAGGTCCACAGGGGGCCCTGGTGTCAACTGGGCCGGAAGACGGCAAGGAGAACGACCGGCGCATACTTTCCACAGAGGAGGAGATGCCCGACACATTGGCCATCACCTGCAGAAAACCCGCGCCAATGGCAGATCCCAACTGGGCCACGTCGGCACGGTGCTCTTCGTGATGATGTGCGTGCTCCTCCCGGGAAGCACGCACGTCATCACGAATGACCCCCGTGCGCAACGCGACCCCAATCAGGACCTTTTCCATGCGCCCACGGGTCCCCTCGTCCGCAGGTGGAGGGGAGTCAGATGACATAGACACCTCCTCCACCTGCGGATGGGCCTGGGACGGGGCATCCATGCTGGTGCATGGTGGTGCACTCACAGGGTCAGGGACAGCGACATGCACAGGCACCTCCATGGCGACCTGTGCTGCCTCCTGCCCCTGGCCCTGGACTGCACCACTTGCACCAGCAGGGATGCCCCCACCAGGCCTCAGGTGTGCCTCAGTCTCGGCCGCCTCCTCCTCTGTAGAAACCACCAACCTGGATGGCTCCTTGCCCTCTTCCGCTGTAGCTGGCCCCTGTGGGGGCTCACCCACCCCTTCCGCCGCAGCCGTGGGGGCATCCCCGCCGTCTACCTCCACAGCGCCGTCTCCGCCCTCTCCATCACTAGCCGCTGCATAGAGGGAGACATAGAACACAAGCATCAGGGCACTGTACAATGGTCCCCTACACAGGAAGCAATATCAGATGACTGGCAATGGTAAAGTACACTTCTATCATGTCCCTCCACAACACATGGGTCAGGCAATACACACACGCAACACCCATGGTCCATGGCATGCACATCAACATACATGTCCACTGCACTCTTCTAAAGTACGATGTCATGGAACTCACATGCATCATTGGTCATGCAAATCACACGCACACACTTCACCTCTGTCACATCCATGTGGCCTCGTACATCATAAACACAGTGGATACAAGGATGATTAGGCAGCATCAGTGAATCTGTACAGTGTCACAGACATGTGTCATGCATCCATGCCATTCAAAAGTCACAGACATGCAGGTCAAGCACACCGACCTCGACACCATACATGTACCTGGCATCAGCATCCATCCCTCACCCACACCCATGTCCACGAACATACACTTGCATGCTCACATGTGTCCAATCTGCATAGGCCTCCTCAGGTTGCATAGCAACACATACAACAACCATGTGATCCACAAATTACTGGTCGCACATGCATCGCCATGACAACACTGCACACATACATGCCTACAAGGCCCATTCCACACATACAGCATCACACAACCAGCACACTGCAACATGCACTGTCTCACACAGCAATGCCTGCACACTTACCGCTCAACTCCAGACGGGTCTCCCTCTCAAGGACCTGGGAGTGGAGCGCTGGGTGTATGCGTGCCAGGACCCTCATTTGGATCGAACTCATGTGGCCCCGGCCCCCCTCCACGAGGCGCCGGGCCTTTGAGAGGGTCCTGGACCTGCAGTCCTCCCAACGCTTCCTGACATGTGGGTTGTCGCGGACTGCCACCCCCTCCGCGTTGATGGCAGTCACGATGTCGTCCCAGATCCGAGTCCGTCCTTCATAGTTGGCGCGGCTAATTCCGAAGAGGGCATCATACTGCCCCAGGACTCGCTCCACCAGGACCCCAACCTCGGTGACACTGAAGCTGGGGCCCCTCTGCCTCTCTGGCTGGGGGTTGCCAGTGGTGCCAGATGTTTCAGTGCCCGACATGGCAACCCCAGAGGCAGGAGTGGGTGGGCAACTTGGTCCTGGGGCTGGGCTGTGGAGTGGTGTTCTTCCAGTCGGGAGTCTTCAGTTCCAGCAGGGGTGGACACAGCAACTGTACGCCTGCAGATGGCTGATGTGCAGGCACCAAATGGCAGGGCACGGTGGCAGCAGGCAGGCAGGCAGGCAGGCAGCAGCAGATGCCACGTGGGAGGCTGCTCGGGGCACTGGGGGGCAGTAACTCGGCCTTCTGGGCAGGAGCGTGGTCTTCCGTGTGTGAACGCGTGGCCAGCTTGATACGGAGTGAATTGGCACGTGAAAATCATGCACGTCTGCGTGGAATCCGAGGAAAGGCCCTCAGCGCGTAAGCACGTCAACACGCGTACGCGATTTCATTGGTCCAAAGGGCCAGGCGCGTAAGCGCGCCTATGACGCACGGGTGTTTCCCAACCCACGTGAAAAAAATACACGTGCCGCGCGAGCGCGTCAGCACGCGTACCCGATTTCATTGGTCCAAAGGGCCAGGTGCGTAAGCGCGCCTATGACGCACGGGTGTTTCCCAACATGCGTGATTGGTCCAAAGGGCCAGGCGCGTAAGCGCGTCTATAACGCACGGCCGTTTCCCAACACGCGTGAAAGAAACACAAGCCAGTGTCAATGCGTGTGATTGGAGGCTGGCCCTTCAGCGCCTACACGCGGAAGTGACGCAGGACCTGTGGGCCTGCATAAAAGGTACATGTAGAACGCCATTTCCTTGTACGTGCTTTTCGTGGAGAGCGAGTTGGTGTATTCTGTACTTCTTGTCAGTTGACACGCGATTTACTTCACGGCGTTCAAAGGTCGTACTCCCTGTTACCTCTGACAGCTTTTTCTCTTTTGCTCTTTTTCCTGGGCCTGTTTCCTCACACAGCGTTGCCTTCTACTGTTGTCCTGTCTCCTCAGACAGCGTCCCATTCTTCTTTTGGCGGGGGTGTTGCCAACGCGCACACGCGCGTCTTTTTGACGCATTTCTCCCTGGCAGACGGTGAGTTGCGCACGCATCTATCATCTGTGCTTGCCCCGTGTGTCACGTACCTCTTCAGAGGTCAATCTAGGCTGCGTGTGACACGCATACGTTCATTACTGTGTTACTGGATGCCACAGCGTAGTGCAGGGTTTTTTATACGCACACGTGGTCTAGGAGGGGTATCGTGCACGTTCCTTAACTTTTTTGGGGTGCCTGTGCGTTGCGTGACCCGTCATCTTTCCCCAGGGGTGTCATATAGCCTTGCCACTGCACTAGGGTACGAATACCATCTGGTACCCAACCCCTTTGACACCCAATTGCCCAGGACAATTGTGCACACCCACTCCCATACGCACAATAACATCAGTGCCATGGTTGGGAGGCGTGCAAGCCGTAAGGGTGGCAAAGGTGGCCGAGGAGGATCCACTAGGGGACGTGGTTGTGACTTGCAGGGTGCCCCTGTCCCCCCCAGTCTGGAGGACCAGTCAGGGACACCCATGCCCCCCCCCCCAGGTTGAGGGTCATGTGGCTGATACCAACCCTGATCAGCCCTTGTTGGACCAGCCCATTGTGGCACCAGACCTGTCCGAGGGTGACTCCATCGCTGACATCCAGGTCAGCAGGTCCACTGCACGTGCACCGGTGCACATTGGTGTCATCAGGACACGCGCATCTATGCCAGATAGGTCATCTGCTGCCCCCCGTGGGCAGGGTGTGGCTCCATCCACCCCACCTCTCATACACCCTGCCAAGACTGTGTCGGTCCTAGTTCATGCACCTCAGATCAGGCCTGACCCTATCCCTCTACCCCCAATGCCTGCACCTACTCCCATGCTGAGTGTGCAATCCCACACACCCAGTACTGAGTCCACCACGGCTCCTGCCCCTAGTGTCCACAGAAGCGTAGGACACTCTGGATCCCCACCCCCTTCCAAGCGGAAGAGGAAGAGTGCACGTCCGGCACAGGCTGATGCCCCAGGCACGGCTGCACAGTCCGGCCCATCAAGGAAGCCCAGCTTCACAGACGCCGAACTGAATGCACTTGTTCAGTATGTGTCAGACCATGATAGGGAAATGGTCATCGTTGCAGGGTCCAAGACCACACATGCCAGACGCCAGGCACACTGGCAGACCATTGCTGACAAAATAAGTGCCCTTGGAGTAGTGAGGCGCACAGCTAGTGATTGCCAGAAGCGCTGGAATGACCTTAAGCGCAGGGCAAAGGATAAGCTGGCCTCAAGTCATGCCGCAACCTTGGTGACTGGAGGTGGGTCCCCAGCACAGGAAATAGAACTCACACCACATGAGTCCGTAGCTGGATCCTACGTCACCGAGGGACAACTCCAAGGTGTGGGAGATCTCCCTGATTACGAGGCATCATCCGGTGAGTGCACATGCATGTGTGTTATATCCATGTGCATGGTGTGTGTGCGAAGCCTTCATGTTGTGTGCCTGTCAAGGGGGTGTGTGGCAGAGTTGATAGTGTCACCCATGTGCCTCATCCAGTATGTCCAGTGCAACACCATGTGCCCACACCACTATCCCTACTGCCAACAGTGCACATATGGCCCTACACCATGGAAGTTCCCCTTGAATTGTCATTTTGTCAAGACATTGTTGCTCATTCTCCCCTGTCTATTAATCTTATGTCTTACATACCATTCCTACACTTTCCCCCAGCCATTCAAGTTCCATCGTCACATGCCTGACATGCAATGATACCACATGCTAATGCGTCCTCTGTATATACATGGCACTCAACATGCTGTCATTCTTCTGGAATATGCCTTGACACCCACCTCCTACCTGTGTGCTCTTGTTCCGTCTGGTTTCAAGCCCCATTCCCTCACACTCCATGCTGCTCTTCATGGTCTATCTTCCCTGACTTCTACTGTTCAGACCATCGTGCCCTACTCACGACACCTGCTTGCAAACAGTCAAATGAGGGCACCCTGCCCTCCAATGCGACCCACCCTATTGCTGACAAGTACATCTGAGCCTACTCAAGGTTAACTCTCACTGACATCTGCTCATACATGCCTTTGCCTGTCCCATGGACCCTTCACATGGTCCCAGTCCTCTCTCCTTGCTCCTCTTCCACCATCAATGGTGTGACCCGTTGGGGTGTACTCTTGGCCTCCTTCCAATCCTCAGAGGCCACAATTGATGTGTATGGTAATGGGAGCATCTCAGTCCAAGTACCTCAGGCCAACCTTATTCTCCTTGACAAATGCTACCCACATCTCATCAACTTCCTTTCCTCTCCTGCTGTCCCCCCTCCTCTCTCCTCATCCATCCTGCACTGCCTCCCTGCACCCTCCCATGATCCTTCTCCGCCTCCCACTCCAACTCCTACACATGCTGCACCTCTGATCTGTAGCACTCCCCGTAAATCCTACAAGGCTGTCAACCTCCTCCACATTTACACTCCTTACTCTGCCGCTGCATCAGGCATTCCTCCAATATATGTCACTTACATGAGGTAATGCACCTTGACATCCTTGGTCTCATGGAAACATGTCTGACGGCCAGCTCTGTCTGCATCTTTGACACACTCCTACCTGACGTTCCGGAGATCCTCTCCTTGGCCTGGCACTACTGTGCAGGGGGGGGGTGCCCTTGCCTTCCCTGAGGGTATTCCTGCCACTGTCACTCCTACGTAGACCTACTCCCCTCTGGAATGGCTTGTGTGACGTCTCTCTCCATCTCACCTCGACATTCACAAACTGTGCGTACTGTGTATTGGAAAAATGGTCAAATGTACTACTTCCTTTCTGAGTGGCCTCACCTCTCCTCCTCACTCATGTCCCCAGACACTGAAATCCTCTTCCTTGGTGATGTACGCATCCACCTGCATGCTTGTTGTCCCCCCCACGTGACTTTTCCGTGACCTCAGCAACTCCCTATCACCCTCTAAACTCCCGTCTGTCCCTACTCATTCTGCAGGGCACACTCTTGATGCTCTGATCTCATCTGACCTTCCCCTCTCCATCCCTCTCTGCACTCCTCTCTCCTGGAGTGATCACTTTCTCCTCTCCTCCCACCTCACCCTCACCACCCCACAGGCAAAGCCACCCTCACCACTGTCACACACCTTCTTGGTATTCCAACCCATGAAGTGTGTGTCAGTCGAGGCTTATGCTGCCAAAATCTCCCCCCCATCCAGCTCCCCCTTAGGCTCACTCCCATCCTGACAGGGCCCACTCCATGCTCCACTTTATGTCAGGTACACTGGATGTCTTTGCCACGGTCATGACAATCCGCCTGAAGCCCCATGCCAATGCTGACTCCTGGCATGACTCGGATCTTGTGAACCCAAAACACAGGTGCCGGGTGGCAGAGAGGAAATGGCCTGCATCATGCTCATCCTCTGGCAAACTGGCCTGCCGCCTGCTCCAAAGGCAATAGCGTCTCACCCTTCTCACCAAGATGAGAGCCCCAATCCAAGGGCACATATCTGCGGCATCTGACAACTCTGCAGGACACATTGAAATCTGCAAGGACCTTGCCGAGCCAGATGCAGTGTGTACCTCCCCTGTCCCCTCCGAGCCCACAGCACTGCATGACTGTCTCTGTACCCCTGTAGGCCACCCCCCCAGCACTTGTCTGCGCCTACCACCATCTGCCCTCGACGTTAAGTCCTACTTACCTTGTACAGCACTTCCAGCCGCAACTTCCCCTTGCACTTCATTGTGCCACCCACCTCTGCACTTGCGTTACATGAATGACACCAGCACCAGTAGGATTGTTGAATGGCATCCCCTTCTGCCCCACCACCCCTCAGTGCTCCGCTGTACCTTCATACATTTCTGTACAGGTGCTTCACGAATGCTATATGATTCCATTACAGGTGATGGGGAGGTGGAATCTCATTGTTTACTGCATTCTGTTAATGTTGACAAGGCACTGTGCATCGTGGCCAATTGGGACTAGCAGATCCATGTCCAACATGTTAACTTCTTGATGTGATGAAGCAATGTCAGGACCAGAGTGGCCAAAATCCAAATTAGTTGCCCTCCTCTCCCTCTTCACTTGGTGGCTATGTCACATGCCATGTGTGTGATGGCATGTGCATTTGTCATGGCAATCACCGGCCAATGTGTGATGCCAGTGCTAGGCAGCATGGGGAGCAGGCGTTGCTCTCCATTCTCTGTGTCATCATTGTGTGCCCTGAGCCTCCCCTCCAGTCCCAGTGATGGTGAATGCATAGGAGGTTTCCCAGTCATGTGGGACATGTGTCATTGAACTACTGGCTCTGTTGTTCATCAGCCCTTGTTGTATGCCATGGTGCTAATGCCTGTTTCCATTTCTCTCTTTCATGTCTTTGCAGGGGACGACGCACTTGTTGATGCTGGGGATGTGGTGGTGGAGCCGTCCCAGGAGGGCAACCCGGGCCGACCTTCCACAAGTGAGGGACGTGGTGTGTTTGTGGGTGAAAACCCACAAGTGCTGCAGGTCGTGCTGTCGAGGGGTGTCTCTGGGGGTTCCTCCCCCGAGCAGTATTCAGGTGTAGACTCGGAGGATGACACCTATGTGCAGTCGCAGGTGAGTGTTCTTGGGAGTGAATCTCCTCTGTCCGACCCACCTGCAGCCGGGTTATTGCCCTCAATGGGGATGTCAGTGTCGGCAGCTCAGCCTCCGGTGGTTACGGATGCAGGGCCACACCACACAATCTCTGATCCTGTTCCTGGGGCTGCAGATCAGAGAGGGAATGCAGTCCTGCAGCCTGAGGCTTTGCCGGCACAGCAAGGCGCAGTCCGCCTTGCCCCAGGCAGGTGTGGTGCCCGCCAACGTGGTGGCCGTATGCCACCTGGCAATACCGCTTGGGAGCAATCCATCTACGGTATGGCCACCCAACAGGCAGCATCATCCTAGATGATTGCACAGGCCATGGATAGGGTGGCCACTTCCATTGTCCCCCCAGAAAGGCTGATGGAGCGACTGGAGCAGGCTACAGAGTCCATCTGCCAGGCACACAGGGAGGACATGTTGGCGTCCAACATGGACAGGCGGGCAGGACTGGCGACTCTGCGGGAATCACTTTCCATGGAGTCCCAGCGCCACAGGGAAGGCCTGAGGGAAGAATTCCATCACCTCAGGTCGACCCTGTCAGAGCTTGAGGCTTCATCCCATAGAAGGACAGAGGAGCAGCTGCAGCGTCTGACACGGACGCTCTCGGCCGAGATGCAGGCAACTCATGCGGAGGTCAGGTCATCCCGGAAGTTACTGCATGGGGACCTCCGCATGATTATAATCCAGAACCAGACCTTCCAGACCCGCCTGCTTGCAGCCATGGAGGAGCAAACTCGGGCTTTGCGTGGGCTGCCTCCCATTGTCACACCATCTTCTGAGGCAGCTCCCCCACCTCCTGAGTCAGCTGCAGGGTCTGGCCAGAGCGATAGCGACTCATCTCCCACAACAGAGTAGCCGTGTGGGCCACGAGCCTATGGGGTGTTTTTACTTCCCATGATCCACACAGGTGGATTGTGGCGTGCATCCTGTCCTCGGACCTCATAGGTGGCCCCCCCCCTCCCCGCCGGCCCTTTCATGGCCATTTTTTCTTATCATATTTTTCTTTTTCAAGTGTGTTGCCTTGTGTGGGTACCTGGGCATACACTGTATTGTGGCTGGGCACATGCAGGCTTGTCCTGAGTTTGGTTTCGATGCTTGGGTACCTGGCATCCACACCCCTCCTGCTTCCGTTTCCATGGGCTTGCAAAGGGTGTGCCCAAGTGACAGCAAATTACACGGTGACATTGGACTCCCATGAGCTGTTGGGCAGTCCATAGTCAATACTGTGTAGACATTCATGGTGTACATTGTTGTTGCACCTAACTATGCATGATGGTTTGATATGTGCCTCAACTTACATATGTTACTCATGTTTTGCAGGTATTTCACACAGTTCTTCACACGGGCATACTCTCTGGAGTCAGACTACATGTCGGTAGATGTGCAGTGACACTTTTGCGTGGCGCCATCACTGTACATCTGGACGGTGAGGACATACCAGCACAATCAGGTATTGAGACTACCATTGATTACATGCATTGTGTCTTGTTTTGGTGGGCTTCAGGGTGGGTTGGTGTGTAATTTGATTGAAATGACACTTACACAGGTGTGTAGTAGTGCCTCCATCACGGTTAGCTGTTCAAGTGCGGCTATGTACCATTTGGGGCACTGCAATTTGTGACACCGGTGTCATGTTGTGAGGGTCAGTTTGTTTGCTCTCACATACCATGACATGGTGTCCTCTGTGGCGGGACTGTGAAGGGATTGGGTGACATGGCAATGTTGTCATGTAGCAATTCGCCTGTGTCAATGCATTTTTGATGAATGGAGTTGTGTCTTTTCATAGTTATGCATTGCTGGTGTATGTGTAGGTAGGGGTGCACACATAGTGACACTTCCATGTTAACAATCTCAGGCTGATGTGTTTCTGACAGTTTATTGCCAAGAAATTTTGTGACATTGTCAGGTAGTGTCATCATTGATCGTCAGATGGTATGTGCCAGAGCAGTGTGCACTAGCCAGCACTGTGATTCCTAGGTGAAGAAGTTGGCCACCGGTTGCGTACGGGCTGCCTCCCACCGTGCCCTTTCCCCTCCCATGCGCAGCAGGCGTGCATGTGGTTGTGGATGTGGGGGCACCACCATGTCCACGGGCAGGCCCCGGCGTGTTGCAACGTTGTGCAGGACACATGCTGCCACTATGATCCTGCACACTAGTGGGGGAGCATATAACAGCTGCCCGCCAGAACGGTCAAGGGAGCGAGAGCGTGACTTCAGCACTCCGAATGTGCGCTCCACTATGCCCCGTGTTGCAATGTGGGCTGTGTTGTACCTTACCTCGGGTGGCGTGGTGGGGTTCCGGATTGGGGTCATCATGTGGGGGCTGATAGGGTAGGCACTGTCCCCTGCGGAGGTGGTGATGGGTATCATTAGTGGTGTTGTGACATGACCCTGTATCTGACATGCATGCATGTGCAGTGGCATTCATGCTCACCAAGCAGCCATGTATCTCCATGCCGGCCAGCCTCTAGGTCCCGGCTTAGGGTAGACATTCTGTAGATGAAGCTGTCGTGGGTGGACCCGGGATAGTTGGCATATACTGATGTGATGATTCCCTTGGCATTGCATACAACTTGCATGTTGATGGAATGCCAGTGCTTGCGGTTTCTATAGATGTGCTCTGTTGCCCTGGGGGGACGTAGAGCCACATGGGTGCAGTCAATTGCACCAAGCACTTTGGGGAATTGAGCCACACCATAGAATTCCTGGATGCACGCCCGCCTTTCTGCAGGAGTCCTGGGGAGATATATGTGCCTGCGGACTGATGGCCGTGCAGTGATGATGTTCAAGACCTGGTGTAGACAGCGTGACTGCGTGGCCTGTGACACACCACCCACTATGGCACTTGTCCGCTGAAAAGATCCAGTGCCCAAGAAGTGCAGTACATTCAGGACCTTCTGCAGGGGGCTGAGTGCTTGGGAGCACAGGGTGGGTGATGTGAGGTCATCCTCCCACTCACTGACCAGGTCCAGTATGATGTGTGCTGGAAACCTGTACCTCCCATACACCTGGTCATCAGGCATCCCGAATAGGCTGGTTCTGGGTGAGAAAATTCTGGCCCTGACTCTCCTCCTCCTCCTCCTTTGGTAACCCACAGCCACTGCTGCTAGGAACGGTATGTTCATCTTTGCACTGAGCTTGTATGATGTTTTCACGTGAATATTTAGACGTGCCGGGTCACGTACGCCTGCTTCCTGCAGGCGTACGTCTTTCCGTATTGCCTGTTGTAATTTTGCACGTGTCGTGGCCGAGCGTGTGTGACTACATGCTCGAGGTTTACCAGGTTAAATGTACGTTATTAATATTGTAATTGTATTCAGATGTAAATGGTAACCGGGCGTTTTTCACGCGCGCTGTTGAATATGCGATTACTCGCTGTGTGCCTTTGGACCAATGAAATCGGGTACGCGTGCTGACGCGCTCGCGCGGCACGTGTATTTTTTTCACGTGGGTTGGGAAACACCCGTGCGTCATAGGCGCGCTTACGCGCCTGGCCCTTTGGACCAATGAAATCGGGTACGCGTGCTGACGCGCTCGCACGCCACGTGTATTTTTTTCACGTGGGTTGGGAAACACCCGTGCGTCATAGGCGCGCTTACGCGCCTGGCCCTTTGGACCAATGAGATCGCGTACGCGTGCTGACGCGCTCGCGCGGGAGGTTTATTTTTTCACGCGGGTTGGGAAACGGCCGTGCGTTATAGACGCGCTTACGCGCCTGGCCCTTTGGACCAATCACGCGGGTTGGGAAACGGCCGTGCGTTATAGACGCGCTTACGCGCCTGGCCCTTTGGACCAATCACGCGGGTTGGGAAACGGCCATGCATTATAGACGCGCTTACGCGCCTGGCCCTTTGGACCAATGAAATCGCGTACGCGTGCTGACGTGCTTACGCGGCCTTTCCTCGGATTCCACGCAGACGTGCATGATTTTCACGTGCCAATTCACTCCGTATCAAGCTGGCCACGCGTTCACACACGGAAGACCACGCTCCTGCCCCTAAGGCCGGAATCCTGCCCCCCAGAGCCCCGAGCACGCTCCCACCTGCCATCTGCTGCTGCCTGACTGCCTGCTGCCCACGTGCCCTGCTGTTTGCTGCCTGCACATCAGCCAGGGGTGCAGTTGCTGTGACCACCCCTGCTGGAACCAAAGACTCCCGACAGCCGTACCATCGCTCCACAGCCCAGCCCCAGGACCCAGTTGGCCACCCACTCCTGCCTCTGGGGTTGCCATGTCAGGGAGCACAAAATCTGGCACGACTGGCAACCCCCGGCCAGGGAGGCAGAGGGGCACCAGCTTCAGTGCCACCAAAGTTGGTGTCCTGGTGGAGCGAGTCCTGGGGCAGTATGATGCCCTCTACGGACGGATGCGCCTCGACAAGGAAGGACGGACCAGGATCTGGACGGACATTGTGACTGCCATCAACGCAGAGGGGGTGGCAGTCCGAGAATTCCATCAAGTCAAGAAGCGCTGGGAGGACTACAGGTCCAGGACCCTGAACAAGGCCCGGCGCCTCGTGAAGGCAGTGGATGCCAAGGGGCAGCGGGGCCACTTGTCGCAAGATGAACTTCGGGTCCTGGAAAGCATATCCCCAGCGCTCCATGTCCAGGTCCTTGGGAGGCAGACCCGTCTGGAGTCGAGCGGTGAGTGTACATGCATACTGATTGTAAGCTGTGTGTGTGGTGGTGTGCCAGGAGTGTGCATGTTGCACATGTCTTTGTGTGGCCATGTATAAATGTGTGTGTGCAGGGCTGTGAGACAAGCACATGTGTGCCTGTGATGTGTGAGACAAGGATGGTGCATGTTTGTGTGTGTGTGCTTGCAGTGCAAATGCTTGTGTGTGGGCACATGTGTTTGACTGTGCATGTGAGTTGGCATGCTTGTGGTGTGACACATGGATGTTGATTCCAGGTGCATTAGTCTGCAGCGTGTGCGTGTGTGTAGTTGTGAAGGGTGCAACAGTGTTGCTACATGGATGCAGGTGACACTGTCATGTTGGAGAGTGAATTGCAAATGTGACATGGATGTTCATCTCATGACTGACAGTTTGCGGAGTGGTACACATGCTTGGATGTGTGCTTTGCATGTTTGCATGTGTATTTGAGTCTGTGTGTCATGTGATGTGTGGCTCACCTTTGTCTGCTCATGCTGCTGTATGTGAATGTATGTAGCGGGCTGTAGCAATATGGCTGTTGAATGACTCATGTGTGTGCGTTGAGGAGACAAGTGTGTTGGGGATTGTGATGCCAGGTCTGGAGTATGACAATGCCACTCTTGTACAACTGTTATGTGTGTGAGTCAATTGTACAGTGTCCTGATGCCTGTCTCCTGTCTCTCCCTGCCTGCAGCGTCATCTGATGTGGAGGGCGGAGAAGGTGCTGTGGAGCACAGCAGCAGGGATGCCACCGCCAGCCGGAGACGCAAGGCCCGGCTCCCCTCCCCTGTTGTCATCTCGTCGGGGAGTGAGGAGTCCGGTGCTGTGTCCCAGGTCGCAGCTGCCGAGGGGAGGTCCAGGAGGCGCAGGAGGAAGTTGGACTCCTCGGCAGCAGAAGGGGCAGCTGAGACCCCACAGGGTTCCGCGGCGGAAGATGGCAGGGAGTCATCCAGGTTGGTGGTGGGTTTGGTGGAGGAGGAGGCCGTGCAAGGGACTGAGATGGGGTCTGGAGGTGGCCATTCCACTGGTGCTAGTGGTGCAGCACAGGGGCAGGGACAGGAGGCAGCACAGGCCGCCGCGGAGGTGCCTGTGTGTAATCCTGTCCCCGGTCCTGTGTCTGCATCATCTTGCACCAGCAGGGTTGCCCACGTCCGGACCCATTCTCAGGGAGACCAGGCTGTGTTCCTCCATACACTGGGCCTTGTTCCGACCCCCTCCTCACCTGAACCCCCTATGCGCCAGTCGTCCTCCGTGCCATCTTCCTACCCACCTGTCACCTGGGTGCCCTGTGGAGCTGCCTCTGACGATGGGGCCAGGCTGGTGGAGGACACATCCCTGCCCCAGTCGGGAGTCGTGAGTCCAGCAGGGGTGGCCACCGCAACAACAGCACCCCAAACAATGGAGGATGTGCAGGCAGCAGGTGTCAGGGCACCGGCACCAGCACGTCAGCAGCAGGAGGAAGAAGGTGGGAGCCTTGATGGCTCGGGGCCATCACCATCAGAGGGGCAGGCATCAGCCGGAGGGCAGGAGGACCCTGGACGTCAAGTGTCTTCCGTGTGGCAGCGGTTGGGCCATGCCATAGATGCGGAGCGGCGGCGGGCGGAAGAGGCGCGGCTCGCTATGGTCAGGGCGGAGAACTCCATGCGGAGGGCCCTGAGGCAGGCCGAGTGCCTCGAGGCCATCCGCAGGGAGCTGGAGGTGGGTACATCGGCGTCCCTGCGGACCCTCGGGGCTGTGGAACGGGGCCGCCTCCGGGACATCGAGCGGGAGTTCGATGATGCCCTGGCCCGGGACAACAATCAGTGAGCCGCAGGACTTGCCCGCCGCCTTTGTATATAGTTCTGTAGTTTAGTTGTAGTTAGGTTTCCTTTGTTTTAATGTTATTATTTGGTTGCCAAAGGACAATGCACCACATTTTTGTATATAGACATTTTCTTACTTAGTGTAAATAGTTAGGTTTCATTTATTAGGGCTCATGGACCCGGATCATCATGTTGATAGTTTGAGGGATGTTAATATTTGTTTGAATTTTTCACATGAGGCAATGTGTTTCTTCTTTCATTTGTACTTGGATTTAATTTTGGACTTTGACTTTGGACCCCTATTTTAGTTTATTTTTGTTAATTAGTGTTCCTGATTTTTTTGGTTGTGCTTTTTTATTATTTAGTTTGCATTGCATGTTTATTGTTATTTCTTATTTTTACCATCCTTGTTTATTTTTAATACATTTTCATTTGATCCTTCAATGTGTTGTATCATCTCATTGCTTTCATGCATGACATGTGGGGTGTTTGGACATTCACTTGCAACATCTGTGTGTGACAGACATGTGTTCATTCATATGATTTACATTGGGTGTGTCACATGTCATTGTGTTTGATATGTGGGTGGATGGGATAGTTGTTTGGGAATTCTTGCAGGGCAGACTGTCCATTACGGTCATGATTGTGTGGGGTTGTGACCCAGGTGAAGGTGGACATGGATGGTACATGGGTGGGGGCCTTCTGGTAGGTGCCCCTGACTGCGGGGGGGGGGGTGGTAGACATGGGTGGGGGCCTTCTGGCAGGTGCCCCTGACTGCGGGGGGGTGGGGGTGGTGGTAGACATGGGTGGGGGCCTGCTGGAAGGTGCCCCTGACTGCTGGGGGGGTGGGGGTGGTGGTAGACATGGGTGGGGGCCTGCTGGAAGGTGCCCCTGACTGCTGGGGGGGGTGGGGGTGGTGGTAGACATGGGTGGGGGCCTGCTGGAAGGTGCCCCTGACTGCTGGGGGGGTGGGGGTGGTGATAGACATGGGTGGGGGCCTGCTGGAAGGTGCCCCTGACTGCGGGGGGGTGGGGGTGGTGGTAGACATGGGTGGGGCCCTGCTGGAAGGTGCCCCTGACTGCGGGGGTGGTGGGGGTGGTGGTAGACATGGGTGGGGGCCTGCTGGAAGGTGCCCCTGACTGCGGGGGGGTAGGGGTGGTGGTAGACATGGGTGGGGGCCTTCTGGCAGGTGCCCCTGACTGCGGGGGGGTGGGGGTGGTGGGAGGCATGAGCAGGTGTGCAGGGTAGTCCCCTGTGGTGTGGGTTGCATGCAGGGGACGTGGAGGGTGTGAATGGAACACCTGTGAGGACCCACCCAGCAGAGCCGCGTGTGAAACTTCCCGCGCACCCCTGTAAATGACGTACCCTAGTTTTTCGCGTGTAGGATTTCACGCGCACCCCTGGAATTCCCGTAGCCTAGCTTTTCGCATGTGAAACTTCCCGCGCACCCCTGTAATTGACGTACCCTGGCTTTTCGCATGTGGAACTTCACACGCACCCCTGATATCGACGTGGCCAGGGCAATCGCGTGTGGGACTTCCCCGCACCCCGGGATACACGTACCCAGGGCAATCGCGCGAGTGACTTCTTGCGCAACCCGTTGTACACACGCGCGCAAATTTTTGAACAGTGGGTGTCCGTGTTAATGGCGTACACCTTTGCACATCATTTGTCCTTTGGGGTCACGGTATTGCCCATTGCTGTATGATTGCTGTATGTGGGTGGTATTTGTTGGCGCAGGTTTTGGCGCACTTTCGTTAAGTGCGTCGGGACGCTACCGCCTGCTTACTTGTGGCATACGTTTTTGGGCCTGTGCGCTGGTTTGATCGAGCGCTGTTTTGCCCTGTTCGAATCCATGAATACGTGTTGCCGGAGAGCGTGTGGGCGTTCCGCGCACTTGCCTCCTGTACTTCCCCGTGCCGCCCACATTCTTCCCCATTCCGAGTGTTGTGCCCCATTTTATTCCCCATACCGAGTGTCCCGCCCTGTGTTCCGCCTACTTTAGAGCTGTGCGCTGCGCTCGGAGTGATAGCGCAGTGGCCGTGGCGCACGCCGTTGGTTGACCTGTGCGCCGGCGTGCGCCGCGCACTTTTTCAGCGCACGTCCTATGCTTTTCTTACGCACGGACTTCCATGAATCGACGTGCGCTGGTTTCCCTGCGCTTTTCGCTATTTTTCGGCGCAGCGCACGTATAGGCCCCTCTGCGCCGGAATTTTCGGCGCACATTTATTCCATGAATCGGCCTGTATATCTATAGTTTTCGTGCTCTTTGTATAAAAATGTCTGCGACAACACACACATACTTGGTTTGGTACTTCAGCAGATGTGCTTTTGAACTTGCGTATTTCTTTTTTGTCTGTGTGTAATAGAAAGTTGGCATCTGCAAGTTTGTTGCTACTGTTTTCTAAAGGTACTGGAGTTTGTAAGTGCTCTACAGTTCCAAAATATTTGCTTTGGATGTGGTCTATTTGTTCGAGCAGCTGTTTGGCTGTACCATGTAGGAGAATATCATTTAAATGCTCCATTTTTGCATAGTACAGTTTGTGAACGAGATTTATCACAGTAGAATGGTGTGTTGCTAACATTTCATTTTCATATGGTGGAAGGTGCTTTTGCAAGCAGGTCCAGAAATGCAGGCTAATGAATGTCCTCATATTCCTGTGGATTTGCGCACTGGACATGAGTCCATAGTTTGTAGTATTTTAATTTTTCCTTTGTCCTTGGCTTTCACATAGTGATTAAGGAACTGCTCCAAAGACTTGATAGAGTTTTGGCGAACGTTGCACATTGATGTGCATGGCCATTTGTAGATCGGTGTATTCGTTCAGTGCAAGGGAGAGTTGAATATAAATTTGATGGCAATATTTGTGAAGGCAGTGTTTCTTCTTCCATTGTGGTATTGTCTACCTTTTCATACCCTTGCCCACTACTATGTATGGCAATTTGGTTTGTTTGCTCTTGTTTGTATGATTCTTCATTGAAGTATGGCTCTGTGCTGGTGGTGTGACTCCACTCACCTGTACCGATGTTGCCAAAGGTATCTATGCTGATATTGCATTTGTTATGAAGTACTGGATGTAGTTTAATAATTAATTTTGTTAGTGGTTTCATTCTGTTTAAAATTAATATAAAGAATTTCCTACAAGAGCTTCCAGGATTACTTTTCTGCTGTAAGTTTTAAGGCTTGAGCGTGACTTCTCCCCTGTATTAGTAAGGGTCTGAAGGACTCTGTGGTGGAAAGATTTGTGTTAAATTAATTTTTTGTAATGCTTGCTTTTGGCTACGTTACCATTTGTATGTGCTCTGTTAGCAGTAGTGATAGTTGCAATCTTTTTAGTACATTTCTTTTTATTTCTACATTTTGAAAGAGGAGTTAAAGTTTGCTTATTGTTAGGTGATTTTGTTTTCGTTAGTAACTGTATCAGCTGTTATGTTTAAACTTTCTGTACACATTCTGCTAGAGGTTGATGGCTATTTTGTGTGCTTGTAGGTTGATCTGATCTATGTCTGCATTGTTTTCTACAGAGTTGATATTTGGTAGGCGTTCTGTAGTAGCTGTTGGAGAAAAAAGGAAAGTGTGGGTGTGCAGATTTTGTAATGTATATGTGTGCACTGTGTATGAGTGGTTGAAATTGAGGGTAGGCTTATAGATAGAGGTGTGTGATTGTGTAATGGGCAGTTACTTTAGGGTACGAAGGCTGTATTGGTATCTGGGTGTTACAATAATGGCGGTGAGATGACAATACAAAGTGGGCACCTGTTGAGGTGTTATGAGTAAGAATGAAGCAAATACTGTTGGGTTGATGGAATTGTGTATCTTACAATACAAGAACACTGCACTGTCTCAGTAAGAGGTAGAACAGTACGATAGTATTGCACTTACTTTCTGTTGTTCTGATGTTGAGAGTAGGTTTCTTCTAGGTTGTATTTTCAAATTGACACAGCACTGACTTTCAGGACAGAGGTGTTTAATGCAACTGTGAAAGAAGAAAGTAAGAACATATGTTTGTTAATGGCATAGTGATTGCATCTGGAGAATATATCACTCAAAATAGTAGGTGGATGTATTGGCAGGAAGAGTTAGTGTGTGTTTGAAATTGGATAGCTTTGTATATGATTGGGGACTTGGGGGCATTAGCATTTTTGGTAAGGGGGTACGTGTTTTTTGTAAGTGCGCCATATGAGGTGCAAGTGTTTGTGTTGCTGTAGGACTATTTAGATTGAACACGGATTAGTCCAAATGTAGAAGGGTGAGAAAAAGTTTCGGACAGATGTACAGATTGGAAAGGAGAATGTTTTCATGTGTGCATGCATTAACTTTTCTACAGATATATGCATGCTTCATGAGTGGAGCAATCACTTCAGTTGTTTAATTTATTTATCCACATTTATAAATGGTACTGTTATCAATGCACACATACATTGTATTTGGTTTTTAAGTAATGGTGCATTCTGTGAAGTGTGCAAGGTAAGTGGCAGGCACTCTGTTGATATGCATGCAATGTATGTACTTGGTTTGCTTTGGTAGGATACATTCAGTTTTCCTGTTCTGTGAGCATTTTAGGAATTTCATAGGAGGTGCGTTAGTAGGGAAAAGGTTGTAAAAATGACAGAAGGAAAGAAAAGAGTAACACTTTGGACTTTACAATGGGTGATATGGGTGAATGAAAACTTTCAAAGCACATAGCATTGTAGGTGGCATTTGATGATAGGAGATGGGAGAAATGACAGTCTGCTATTTGAGTAGGTTATGGAGGTTAAGTGGCAGGTACCTCATTGAGAGGCACTTATAACAGAGTTTCAAATGTACTGTATACAAAATATCCATACCTGTAGTTTCTGGTGATGGATGGCAATGTGCATGAATCTGGACGAAGAACTCTTGGATAGTTTTACAGTACTTTTTACTGGAGGTGCTTTTCAATCACAGGAGACCTGTACTCTGATTGTTTAACGGTAAATATGGAGTGTTGAACACAGATGATAGAGTTAGATGCTGAGGTCTTAGATGTTATTGGTGAATGCATGTGCGACTGCTTAACAGCACCCAATGAGGGAGTGCTGTAAAGAGAGTAGTGGAAAGGGAAGAAGGGCTGCCCCACCCTTACGGGGTCCGCGGTAGTTGGGGAATCGCACGTGCCACATACTGCCCTTCTCAGCATGCCTGGCATGGAAATGGGACTGTGTGGATTATCCAATCAGGTGTTGAGGGTGTGCTTAACAGGAAGGGGCGGTAATACTTTTTTTCATTGCTGTGTACAGTGAAGATGGCAGAGATGCAGAGAGTCAGAGTGTTGATCGTGGTTGATTCCTTTGTGGGTGATTTAAAGAGGTATGCCCAAGGTAGAGGCATTGATGTCAATTTTGGTTTTGAAGGCGTGGACGCTTTGTGGCGCAGTGTGCCTGTGCACAGTTTGCAAGCTGTGCTTGTAGTTTGCAGAGATGTGGCCACTTCGAGCACTGTTGATGTCCTAGAGGTGCATTGTTGAGCACTGCATTTGTGTAACATCAGTGCTGGAAGCTTTCTCTGTGATTTGAAGGAGTTGGTTGAAAGCACTGATGCAGCTTTTTCCCACTGCAAAGGTGGTTTTCTCAGGCATACCACCTAGAAGAGTATGGAACAATCCCGATGTACTTTGTTCCCAGCAAGATGTTGGAAGGTGTCTTGTAAACGGAGGCAGGTCTGCATTTTTGTTCAGTGTTAGGATGATCTTCTGTGCCAATGAGAACATGAATCCTTTTAATGTGCAGTTTTTCAGTGTAAATGGCTTTTTTTTGTCCCTCATTGAAAATGCTATTTTGTTCCACATTCTAAGGGATATTTTGGAAAGGCTCGTGTAATAATGTAAGGAGGTGAAGAAGAGAAAAAATCCCCCAAAAATACAAAAGGAAAAGTATTTGTTTACAAGCACCTTTAAAAATAAGGCTCTTTTCAGAGATCCCCTACCCTGGTTGAAATGTGTGCCCCCACCCAATTACAAAGCACGATAGGTCCACGGAAATTGCAGTAGTCAGATGATCGCACGTGCCACATTCAGGTTTTTGAGGCATGGAAATGGGACTATGGAGGATTGGGGATTGGTCAATAAGGTTTCCTGGGTGTGGTGTGTAAGAAGAGACTGTGGCAGAAGTTGTATTTGCAGAATGGAGTGCAGATGGCTATGGTTATGGCTGTGTCGTTCAGGAGGCAGAGTGTATGGATTTTGGGCGACTCCTGGATACAATTGTTGGAAGTGCATGCAGAACGCTGTGGACCGGCTGCATATCTTGGATTCCATAATTTGGATGTCCACTGGTTTGGAGTACGTGGAATAAAGTGGCTGAATGTGGCTCCTCTTTGTGCTTCTATGGTGATGCGCGATCATCCAGACAATATTATCATTTATTGTGGAGGGAACAGTTTAGGACATGTAACCAGAATTTCTCTGCAGTTTGTGATGAAGGAGGCACTTGGGCAAGTCATGGACATGTTTCTAAAGTCTTGAGTATTCTTTTCTCGCATGGCCCAGAGACAGATGTGGCTGCGTTCTTCTTCATTTTGTCCACGATTGGAGAAAGTGAGGTGCAATGTGAACAGGGCTGTTTGTGCCTTTTTGAGAGATGTTGGCATGTTCTCCTTCCACAATGAAAACATTACATTTCGTAGTACCAACATTTTTCGCGGTGATGGAGTCCATTTTGCTGATGATGGCAATCAGCTTTTTCTGCAAAATATACAAAACATTGCAGTGGTTTTTGCAAGTATAGCATGTATTTTTGCAGTAGGGGGGCACCTTCAACCCTTCCAAAAACAATCAAACAACACAAAAAATCTCTTTTCAGAGCTACCACTTCCAGTAACGAGTGCAATGTTTTTGACAGAGGCACCCCTCACATTATTTTAGATGTCTGCGGACTACCGGGCTGTGCGGCGGCTTGCATTATTTCATTTGCAATTCTATTTTCAACTTGTGAACGCTGGCTCTGAAAAGAGCCTTTTTATCTTTGTTTTTTTCTTGTTTTGTATTTTTTTTTGTTTTTTTTACACAAGAGACACAAGGAAAGGAAGGGAAGGGAGGGTAGGGAAGGGGCACCAACCTCAGGGATAAGAAAGTGCAGGTGGAGAGATGAAGGTGTTGGGTAGGGCCCACTTAGGTAGGGGGCACTCCTTCTCATGCTCCCGGATCAAAGCCTCGAAAGCACTTCAAAGTTGCTCCCCATAGCAGTACATGCACAATAGTGGTTCCAGGAGCAGATGCGGAGGATGCTGCATAGGAACTCAACCTACTGCCTTGTTTGAATGGGACAACCTTCCGAACTGCTGTATTGCGATTCGATTTCAGGTGTCGCCACATGGAGGTTGTGCCGTAGTTGTCACCTGGTTAGCACTAGCTTTGGGCATGTCTCCTATGGTGGTAAATAGCTTCCACACCCAGGACTCACATTGGCTGAAGGCAATTGGGAACTCTACTCTACTTCATCCTCGTTCTCTTCTTGATCCCTATCACCACGCCTGTTCCTCCGTCCATGCCCTTGGCAAGGTGGTGGTGGTGGTGAGGGTGTGGGTGCTGCTGAGGTAGAGGCAGTATCAACATCCATGGTTGCCATTAGCTCCAAAGGTAATATAGCACATCAGAATTGATCAGAAAGCAATGGCAGCACAGAGCAATCTGGAATACTGTACTGGAACAGAAACAAAAGTAGCAGAGCAGATTTTGACAGAAAGCAATTGAAGCAGAAAGGAGCAATCTGAACTGCTGCTGTTTTCTGCACAGCCAAAAACAGAATGAGGAGCAGCTCTGTGGTGTGGCCTTTTATAGGGGTTCTGGGGAGCGCTTGGACCCCAAAAATGGGCCTAAAATGTTCCAAAAAGTGGTCAGATTGCCAGGGACACAGTGTGGACCGCTGTAAGGCTTTAGTTTCACAGTAATACACCTTGCATTGGCAAAAACAGCACTTTTTTGATGTCTGGGGGACCAGATTGTGTCTTGAAATAAGGACCGATGCTCAGAGTGGGTGCGGTCACATGGTGACATTGCAAATGTTCTCAAATGGGACAGCTGTCCGCAGGACGCATTTTGTGCAGGATACTTTGTGCGCATGTACATAGGTGTCCTACGAACAGGGTTGGGATCCCCGGAGTAATTAAAAGTGTGACACACGTGCAGCGGACATTTTCAAACAAGCTTGGTGTTTGTAGGATACAGAAGGTGGGAGGCGCATGTGCGCAGCTGTCCGTAGGACGTGGGTGGGCGCCTTAAACTAATGAAAGTACATCACAAGTTTTTTAGACATGCTGGACAGGTGCAGTGTTACCAGGACACAGAGGATGAGATACGCATGCACGTAGGTGTGCTCCGGAGAGATGTGGGCTCCCACAACTAATAAAGGTGCGTCACAAGATGCGGTGTTGTGGACACGTGGGCTCGCACAACTAATTAAAGGTGTGTCACAAGATGCAGACATGCTGACAGGAGTGGTGTCATACGGACACCTCCATTTTGATTGCGGATAGTCCGGTCAGGTGCGGTGTCCGCAGGACACCTCCATTTTGCTTAATTGCGGCCATCCCGGACAGTATCGTGCTCCGCAGAGTCATACCAGGAATACAAAAGAATGCAATAACACACACACATCAACAATTTACATATAAACCTTTATTTTCATACATACATAGATACAATTCGGAAAGTGAAGGGGTAGCAGAAATGGACACATAAACAGGGAATTGGTGTTTTGTAGAAGTTGGGCATGAGGCGAGAAAGGGATTGAGGTCTCATCGTAATGTCTATCTTCACAGGGAATTTGTAGGGATGGTTGGCAGGGAAATGGGAAAGGAGTACAGGTGCAGGTGGGGCAGTGGTATTTAATTTTTTCCATAAAATGTCTTTGTACAAAATCTTTTAAGGCAGCAAAATTGTTTAGCAATTGCTCAATTTTTACATCCAGGATGTCTACTTTTTCATTTAGAGTTTGCGTTATTTTCTTTGCCCGTATGCTGTTGTAGAAGAGTTGCTGCTTGTGGTACATTTTCTTCATTTCCAGTATCTACTGCTAAAGAAAAAAATATCTGTTAGTTGTGTGTGAATCAATGGCCCTCATTACAAGTCAGGCGTTAAGGGTTTAACGGCGCCGTCGGCGCCGTTAACCCTTAACGCCTGATTCACACTTTAACGCCTGCTTTTTGCAGGCGTTAAAGTCCAAGGCGCTAAGCGACTTTGGTGCTAATTACGGCACCGTAATTTACGGTGCCGTAATTAGCGCCTTCCCCATCCCCATTATGCCCTATGGGGCAAAAATGGGAATGGGGAAGGGCAAATGGTGAATGGGGAATTACCGCCCCACTCACCTTGGAATGGGGTGGTAATTCCGCCATCCACCATGCCGGACTCCGGCATGGACCATGGTGCTAATAGCACCATGGTCCAGCGCCGGAGTCGTAATGAGGCCCAATATGTATTAACTGTTTTGCTTTTCAGACTCTGGTGCGTACCAATGGGGTTACTATCTTCACTCATTTCCTCATGAAGGAAATTCTCTTCCAGCCATTCTAGGGTGCTTGCCATTGATGAGAAAACCAAGAAACATCATGTTTTTCTGCTATTGTACACCGAGCAAACTGTGCAATTATAGGAATAATTTGAGTGTACTTACCATGTAGGAGTGACGTTCTGCTCGCAGTACTTTGCAGTCTTTCCTCTAACAGTTTCTTCTTTGTTTCTATGTAAAGGAGCACTGTGATGATATTGTTGGAAGTAGACGTTATTTCTCTTGTTGGTGCATTCCATTATCGTGCATACCCTATGCATTTGTTCTGTTTGTTTCATAAGTACAGAGTTTGTAGACCTATTCACTACACATATATGGTACTGTTTGTATATGTTCCATGTCTTTGTTGAATGCTACCACTATGTAAGAGAACCTCTGACTTTTTGAGCAGTTTGGATGCTAACCAATGTCTGTAAACAGATGCACAGTCCGCGGCTACTGTGCCCATCAGCATGGCGCCAACGGAATTAGTATGTTGTATGCTACATCTATACAAAATAAGGGAATCCTGCTAAACACCTATGAAATTCAGTGAAAACACTTTGTAAAAGGGATGTTATGGTTAAGTTGCGCTGCTAAAAACCTATCCAATTCAGTGAAAAAACGTTGTTAAAGGAACATTATGGTTCAGTTGCTCTTAGAAAAACCTATCAAATTCAGTGCAAAAACTTTTTTGAAGGGACATTATAGTTACTTTGCACTAATACCAACATATCCATATTATGTTTACAAGTAAAACCAAAACCCCCAGAAATTCGCGAATATAGTAAGCTAAGCAACCATATCTCGCACCACCACTGTGCACTACAAGGACTAACACCCATGACATCAAATATGACATCACTGATGACATCAGATGTGCATTTAGTTTTCATGAAAAGTCTCCACAAGGGATCGTCATTGTAATGTTGGAAGAAAACTATAAGAGATCATTGGAAGAACTATCATGAGATAAACAGTTCATTAAGCAATGCATTGCTATAAACAGCATTGCATTGAAGAGTTCTTTGAAGTACATGAACCAACTCATGTATAAACAAAGGCATTGCCTGCAGCATGCACCACAGTGGTGCAATCTTCAAAATCTGCCCATGCTGCACAGTAAAATGATGAATGCATTAGTTTCAGAGTTTTGCTAGTCTGTATTTATCTATGATAGTTAAACATGAGCTAATCCATCCATCCATTCATTAATCCATGTATTCATTAATTCATTCATCCATGCATCTATTTAGTATAAATCCTGTTTAGTAATATACTTTGATCTAAGCTATTATGGATCTATATTTGCTGAAATCTATGCAGAGATGTTTAGCTTGCTATTTTGTAGAATGCACATTCTTAGTTTCTAGGCGCTAGAGAATGTGCTATGTGTTTTGTCGATATGAATTAAGCATTCTGCTGAGTGCGGAAGAGCAGCTGAACACAGTGCGTGTGTAAATGTTTTGATAACAAATAAAGTCTTGGAAGACTGTCAAATCCTTTTCGCACAGAGATACAACCTTGATTGGCTGACTGCAGAGAAATGTTTTCGCTGAACCAATGTTTTGGTTTTTGCATGAGACTGTCTTGGTGCTGGCTGAAATTATGTATGCACGTACCCAAATGCACAATGAATGTGTCATTGCCCTGTATAAACAGTGGCTGTTTTGTTCTGTTCAGTAGGTTAGGTTCAGTGAGCTAAAGGGGGCTGTCTTATAGTTGGGTTGAGAGAGAAGGGAGACAGTCACAGTCTTAGGGCCTCATTACGACCCTGGCAGAATGGGTTTAACGGTGCCGGTAATGGTGCCGGTGCCGTTAAACCCATTCCGCCCTATTACTAGGTTCCCTTGCGGGACCCACTCTGAACGTCTGGTCAGACTAGACGTCCTTTGCGGGTCCCGCAAGGGGACCAGGGAGCTAACAACGGGCCTGGAATTAACAGGCCCGTTGTTAGCTCCCTCCCCATTCCCATTGAGCCCTATGGGGGCTCGAATGGGAATGGGTATTTTGAATGAGGAATTACCGGGTCCTCCAAGGTTGGAATGGCTCGGTAATTCCTCATTCAAGGAACCCAGACCCGAGTTTGGAGGCAGCCATGCCCTGGGTTGAGATTACTGAAGCTCTCATTGCTAGATAGTGATTGCTTTTGCTGCTTGTTATTGATCAGTGACATTTTGTTTCATGCATAAAATAAAGATGCATTTTGCTTTGGAATAATCCGATTCCTGTGTCTCTGTGATTCTCTCCATCTCTTGTTATATTTTGTTTCCAATGCATAGCATTTTTAGATTTTACAAAATGGCGCATGCATGGGGGGCCCTCCTAAGGAGGATTGACGACGATGGTTGGAGCAGAAAAGGATCTCTGAATGCCAAGAGGGACAAAGTTCCTTGCAGCAGCTGTTATTTCTGATCCACTTGTTGACCAGGATTGTCTGCTGAGAGGGTTTTGGACACCACGTTGATTGCAGCCGTGGATGCTGTTTGCATCTTTGTTTGGATGGAGAGATTACCAGGGACAGAAATTGGGGAGTTTGGGGAGTTGATGGAAGAATGTGTTGACTCTCTGTGATATTAGGTGAGCATGCTCCAAGAATTTGTTTGAAATAGGTTTGTTTTGCAATGTGCGCACATATTTGCCAGGCTGTAGAATCACACATGTTGGGAACATTTTTGTAATGAGAATACACCCAGAGGGTTAGACAATTAAATACTTGTCCATACCTTAGTGGATTTAGAGCAATAATGAGAAATATGTTAGAGAAATGGGAAGTGGTCCCAGAATCAGTGCACTGGTCAGTGTGAGAGAATGAGGAGATAGGGGTTACCCAGGAGAAGTTACCTAGGGCAGACTCAGTTGTGGTAGATACAATGTCAAAAGAATGTTCCATTGACAGTTCAATGTTTCCAGATATGGCCTTGTCTGGGCAACAGCACGTTTCAGTAGGGTTTGTATGAATGCCAGAAATATGTCCGATGTCAGAGTTAGTACCCATTACTGTTGGTCCCTTTACAGAGAAATGCCACTTGGAGACATCCAATTATGGAGAGAACCTATTGGGAGTGAATGTGTTAAGAGAAATGCACACAGTGATTCAGTACAGTTCTGATGGTGTATACTTGACAATGTTCCAGCAGAGTAATGCTTCTACAAAGTATTTAGCATTGCGTTCTGATCTGATGGGGAGAGGTGAAACAGTGAAAATATATGACATCAATTGTAATAGCACCATTTTGCCAGTTTATAGAAAGGGTAACAATGTTTTCCCCTCCCATTTTGCAATTTTTGTAAAGGACAAATTGACCATGATTTCTGCACAGGGAATATGCGTTGCTTTGATTAATGCATTGACCGTTGCTAGAATGCCACGAGGATACACTGACAGTGCTAGCATTTATAGTAGAATACAGGTTGATGGATTAGAGTTGCCACAATATTGCACATTGTTAATAGTATGGCAGAATGGCACCGTTAGCTTACTGCAGGGGTCCCCAACAGTGTGTGCGCAATGAGCAAAATGTGCATATCAAATTAAATGGTAAGCAACATCAATTTTTCAACAGAACATATCGGTGCTGAGTTGGCAGAAAAATGACTGCAACACGAATTACAAATTTAATAAACTAAAGACTGCTAATAGAACATTTTAATTTGCAGTACAAGTTATCTAGAGCATGTGCAATTTTAGCAAAAATACATTTACAATGCCTTTCACTTATTTTGACATTAAGTGGTTGTTTATAGGAAATGTTGAGGAAATTGAGTTGCGACCAGTCAAGTTGTTCAAAAATATAGTCTGACTAAATAAACATTGACAAGGCTTCGGGTTCTTGAGCAAAATATTTCCAAGAAATTTAGTGCAAATGTTTGGACAGTAAAATTGGCCACAAATGAATCACTGATTTTCAGGTGTACTTTGAGATTCTGCCAGGGATTTTCTGGAACCTTTAGTGGTAAATGGTGCATTCCTAAGCATACAAGACCAGTGTTACTGTTCCTCAGTCATTGATTGCTGTATTATGTACTGTTTCTTCTTCAGGAATGTTATGAACGTTTGCATTTCTGATTGAACAGAGTGATTACTATCATCTTGATTTAGTTTTCCAATGGTCAGGGGTGTAGGCACCACAAAGATGATGTCCAACAGCCAGAGGGGCTGGTTGGTGATGCCTACACTCAACAAGGAAGCATTGGAAAGAATGACTAATTCACAAGAAATTAAGATATTCTCTCAAAATTGTTAAACAGATCAGAGGCCACATACAGAAGTGTTGGTTTGTTTGAGGCTTTGGTTAAAACTATCCGGGACTGAAATATTGGCAAACAGCGTCCCCCAGTTCAGGAGGTCCAGGTTATAAAGGAATGCCCCATGGTTCGATGCAGAATGTAGAATCTCGAAAAGAAAAATGATACATAATTTAATGAGTGGTGCACAAAGCTGGTCAGATTTATAGTTTCAAAAGAAACACAAAAAAGAATGTATTGAGAAATAATGGAAGCATTTTTGAAGGACATCACCAGCCCCCCATGGTTATAGTCTAAAAATTGCCAGTAAGATATTCTCCAAATGTTTGTCGCTCAGACTCGAGATGTGGGCTCAAAGTAACAATATCTTGAAGCCCTCCCAGATGAGTTTCAGGGGAGGGCTTACGTGTGTGGACCACTGCTTCACTCTGAGCAAAGAAAATTATGGTAAGGTTAAGGGGGGAAGATTATTTGTGCCCTTTCTCAGATTTGGAGAAAGCATTTCATTTGATTGATGGAATCATATTGTGGCATCATTTAAATTGTATTGGGGTCCTTAATGGTTTATTAAATCTTATCCAAATGTGATATGCAGACATCTCTGTGTCGGTCCAATATACAAGATAGGGCAATTATATATTGTTTTTCCCCACCAGTAAAGGTGAAGCAGGGATGTCAGTTGGGCCCTATTTATTCCTTTAAGACTTTGACTATAGTACTTCTCTTAGGAAAGTTAATCTACCCTCTCTGAAGGGGACATTTTATAGCATGCTTCTTTATGCTGATGACACTGCTATTTTGGACTTGAAGACGGTAAGTCTCCAACAGGGCCTGCTATACACAAATGACTATTTTGCTAACTATAGTTTGAAATTAAATATAATGAAAACAAAGATGATGGTGTTCTGGAAAAGGGTGAAGCCTTGTAGCTGGTGTTTAAATGAATGTAAAGATGAAGAGGTACTCTCATTTTTATTTGAGCCTACTCTTCTCAGAGAGCGCTGTTTGGGTCAATTTTAAGGAGACAGCTAAAGGGCATCATTAAGGATCAAAGGGCTATTTACATTGTTATTTCAAGCTTGGGGCATTCAGATTGGACAAGTGCCTGGAGGCATATAAGGCACACAGTGTGCCTGCAAAATGGGAGTCGGTTCATTTTATATTCATTTGTCGTTGATCCGGCTTTTATATATAGCATCTTTGAATTTGTTAAAGCTGCTTTTTTATTTTGGGATTGTTCTATTGGAATTTTATGAAATACATTACATGTGTTTAAATGTTGCTAACTTAATGAAGAAATCAAATTAAACAAATATTGAGTAATACTGGTCATTACATGTAGGCTTTACATCCTAAGAATACTTTTTTTCATGTAATGCCAAATAGTGCATTCTAAAGACCCTGGGGGCTATTACTTTGGTGTAAAAGAGGTTAGGAATAAAAATGACAATTTTCTAAAGGATTTGGAACCTCTCATCTCTGCACCAAAGGGATTTTACACAAAACATAGTGGCAAACATTGGTAAAAACATTGAGCATTTGACGACCACTTTATAGAGGGGTGTGTTGGTGTTAGCTGGGCATTTGGATTCATTGGCCTCATTACGAGTCCTGCGGTAACCGTGCTGGTAAAACCAGCAGGCTACCGCCGGACCCGTATTACCATTCTGCCTCCGTGATTCCTGGAATCACTGGGGCATTACGACCCCGATGACCCGGGAATTCCGGAGGCGGAATTCTGCAAGTCCCCATTCCCATGGAGTCCCATAGGACTCCATGGGATTGGGGACAATGGAAACACTGGTTTCGTCTATGACGGAGCCGGTGTTTCCATTTGCACCTGCAGGCGGGTGGCATTCAGACCTGGTGGGAGTGACACCTCCTGTCTGCAGGACTCTGAATCAGCCGGTCAGGAAAGAACTGTGGTGTTTTTACTGCTACTGTTCTTTCCGCACCGGCAGGGTCGTAATGAGGCCCATTGGCTTGTTAATTTAAACGTATTAACAGTAACTTAATTGGAATTGAACATAGGGCAAATTAATAATGAAAAATGTGTCATGCATTTGCCTTATCGGCCAGATTGAGAGAGTATAAAACAATGACAATTGTTTGGCATCAAACACAAAAAGCATTGCATGCAAATTATGAATAAAGGAAAGTTGGGTATGTGTGCCAGATATTTGTCCATTATGCTCCTGCTATCTATACAAAGGAATAGAACAGGACCCCTCCAGGACACAAACAAGGTTCAATTATTTGGCTCATGAATACATCATCTGGGCAAAGTATTTGAAGATGACAGGGTTTTAACAACGACATTGCTTTAATAAGTAAGGACATTTACTGAAAAATAATTTGCATGGTGGCAACAAACTCAAATGTTGCATCTACAAAAATAAGCCAATTGGAACCACAGCAGGCTCATTGGCCAACATTCTTGCACAGTCCAGTCCAGGACTCTGTCCTGGCTCTAATGCTACTGAGGTCTCATCCATTCAGCACCTCCTTCTAGGCCTAGACACCATGGCCCAAAACAACTGGCGAGCAACAATTTACGGTGCCGCGAGCAACATGTTGTTCCCGAGCTACACGTTGGGGATCACTGGCTTACTGAATGATCTTGCAAATGCAGGAGAGAAAGTTTCTTTGAATGAGTACCAGTCTTGTCAACATGAGGATACCTATGGAGGCCACCTCTTGGTTAAGGAGGGTATGAGAATGGCTATAGGGATTGATCCAGAGAGAATACATGTTGCATCAGCATTGCACGCGAATGCTTTTGTCACACTGAAAACAGCTTTGTGTTATGCTGCAATGATCTTGAATTATCTGAAGAGGTGTGTTATGTTTGTACATGTGAAAGATGGATGTGCTTTAGTTGCATTGGGTCCTGTTGGCTATGCACTACCTGAATGTCTTAGAGCAGTAGCTACAGCAGTTGCATCATGCAGAGAATGTGAAGGCAAAATGCTTCACAGAGTTGATATCAGCTTGAATTATGACAGACCTTTGTCACTTCCTGAACTAGTACACATTGAATGGGAATGGCCAGACACTGGGATTCTAGCATTGCTGTCTTTAATAGGAGGGTAGAACAAGTTACATCTTGTATTAATTGTGAAGAGCAGTGTAATGATTAATGAATAGCTTTGCCTTGTTTGAAGACAGCTTCAAGATATGGAACCTTTGATACTGCGCTTTTTCTTGGTTTTGAGATACATCTGATCCAGACTGACCTTTTGATCCAGACTGATTGGGATACAGACTGGCCTGACAACTGAACATTCGTGCCAAGTGAGGTTGCCCTACAGCAGCAAAATCTGGGGAATGCTGTGAGGCCTTAGAGTCTGAGCAAGATATCCGCTCTGCTTTAAGAAGTACACAGAGGAGCTTGAGGGCTGATTTCCATGCTGACAGAGATTTGCCTCGTAGAAAATCCCGCACATCGAGATGTTTTTCCCTGCTGATTTCATCACAAGTCTGTTATGCAATCTGTTTGCATGGATGGTGAGAGAAGAATTTGGAGTATTTACCTTTGCCTCTACACCTGCTATGGGTAGAGGAGGGGGTTAGGGGAAGGAATACGTACCGACAAATGTACCTCATTGCTTTGCTTTCATTGAGAGAGAGAAATATTGACCCTTGTTTTGAGCAACATGATAGTCTGTTGAGATCTGCGTTTTTCTGGAATTGTTCAAAAATCACTCTATGCCAGAGTGCCACAATATAATCTGACCAAGGAATGTGTTGTAGCAAGTTGTGCAGCACTCAAAAAGAAACCAACATTTGTTCTCTCTATTTCGCCCAAAGACGCTTCAAGGAGTTGCAGAGGGTGACAGGGAACAGAAGACTAATTGAAGGAAGACATGTGGTGAGATGACACACATGATCTTACTTCTAGAGCCTATGTCAGTAAGGCTTCTTGATAGAAACTGATGAATGTCCACATGCTGGACACTGGAACTATGCCCAACTATACCCATGTTTGGGTTGTGAAGATGTGAGGAGATGCACAGTTTTGCCACAACGAATGATCAGGTCCATAGGAGACTATTGGTCAGCTAGAGACATATGTTATACTTGGTCACTTTCTGATGACTGTGCAGATACTAAGGACTGTCTCTTGTGTACAAGTGAATGAACAACATCAGAGAAAACGGATTGCCTATGCCCATGTATCACAGGCTACACTTGCTATACTATGCAATGATTTGCTATGCTTTGTTTCTTTTTGAGAACACACGCTTGAATAGACATATGCATTACGAGCACCAGGATGAGATATATATATCCTGATATCTGCTATCTGCTATTTACACTACTTTTTATGCATCATTTAGAGCAATGTATTTAGGTTAATAGAATGGAATGCACAACATTACTGCCGCTATTGCAGTGCTTGCAGTGATCATTAGGATTCTGCCTATGTATGGAATACTAGAGAAGCTTATTTTCTATGCTATGTACATGTTTCCAGATATCTGACACACTTGCCAGCTATGTATCATGGTAGATTGCCAAAGATTTGCCTTCTTGCACTGAGAGAATATTGCACCATGTTTTTGCTTTAGCATGCCTGAGTATTTAGCTACACTAGTTTCTTATCCATGTTTTGACTTGCCACACCTGTCTAAGTATTAAAATCCTAGGATGGATCATCCCATGATAAAAAGGACAGTTGGTTAGTCTGTATTTATCTATGATAGTTTAGCATGAGCTAATCCATCCATCCATTCATTCATTAATCAATTAATTCATTCATTCATCCATGCCTCCATTTACTGTAAATCCTGTTCAGTAATATAGTTTGATCCGAGCTATTATGGATCTATATTTGCTGAAATCTATGCAGCTATATTTAGCTTGCTATTTTGCAGAATGCACATTCTTAGTGTCTAGGCGCTAAAGAATGTGCTTTGTGTTTTGTGCATATGAACTAGGTTTTTTGTTGAGCGCGGAAGAGCAGCCGAACACAGTGTGTAAATGTTTTGAGAACAAATACAGTCTTGGCAGACTGTCAAATCTCTTAGCACAGAGATACAACCTTGGTTGGCTGACTGCAGAGAAATGTTTTCGCTGAACAAATGTTTTGGTTTTTGCATGAGACTGTCTTGGTGCGAAGACTCAATATGCTTGCTGGCTTGTCCTTCTTAGAAAAGAATATACAACAACATGTCATGTCAATGTGTTCCAGTAAATGATTATGCTGGCTGAAATTATGTATGCACGTACATAATATAGTATAAACGTAGTTTGAAATGGAACGCTTTCTACGCACACACATGCACAATTGATGCGTCATTGCTCTGTATAAACAGTGGCTGTTGTGTTCAGTAGGTTGGGTTCAACGAGCTAGAGGGGGCTGTTTTATAGTTGGGTTGAGAGAGAAGGGAGACAGTCACAGTCTTTGGGCCTCATTACGACTTTGAAGGTAGCCATGCCCTTAATAAGTTAATAAGGGCATGGCTGCCTCCAAAATCGGGTCCGGGTCCAGGTTCCCTGAATGGGGAAATACTGGGCCATTCCGAGTATGGAGGGCCCAGTATTTGCTCCTTCAGGGAACCCGGGCCCGGTCCTTCCCCATTCCCATTCGAGCCCCCATAGGGCTCAATGGGAATGGGGAGGGAGCTAACAACGGGCCCATTACAAGCAGGCCCATTCTTAGCTCCCAGGTTCCATCGCGGGAACCGCAAAGGACGTCTGGGGAACCTCGTAATATTGCGGAATGGGTTTAACGGCGCTGGCACCATTAGCGGCACCGTTAAACCCATTCCACAATAGTTATAATGAGGCCCTTAGTCTTAGAGGCTGGCTGGGTTGGGATTACTGAGGCTCTCGTTGCTAGAGAGTGATTGCTTTTGCTGCTTGTTAGTGATTAGTGACATTTTGTTTCATGCATAAAATAAAGATGCATTTTGCTTTGAAATAATCTGATTCCTGTGTCTCTGTGATTCTCTCCGTCTCTTGTTTTATTTAGTTTTCATAGCATAGCTTTTCTAGATTTCACAGTTTTGTGTAATGTGAAACATGTAAAAGTAGCTATCAATGCCTTACTTACTACATAATTGTACAACTACACACAAAACATAAAGCAACCACAACACATAAAAATATGAGCATATACAGGGAAAGTAAAGTAAGCAAAAAAGCAGCAGTATTACCAGAAAGTGTTGATACCCTTACTGATTATCTTCATGCAAACAAATGATTGCTGTGTTTCAGGCTTGCTTCTTCCCCTATTTCTATCTATCATATGATGTGACTAAACCCTAAGAAAAGTAGTGTCAGAACATATGAGAAGGCTAAGGTCTACAAATATAGTACCCTTTGAATTTTTAGTTCCTGTCTGTCAGTGAAGATAACCACCTGGCCTACATATGTCAGTAAAGAAAAAAAAGGGAGACATACGTGATGTCATCAGTGATATCATCAATGACATTTGTGATGTCATCTTTAATGTCATGGGTGTTAGTCCTGGCAGTGCACAGTGGTGGCGCGAGTTATGGTTGCTTAGCTTACTGTAACTGACAAATGTCTGCGTTTATTTGGTTTCACCTGTAACCATAATATGGATAGGTTGTTATTAGTGCCAATTAACTATAATGTCCCTTCAAAAAAGTTTTTCCACTGAATTTGATAGGTTTTTCTTAGGGCAACTGAACCATAACGTCCCTATAACAATGTTTTTTTCACTGCATTTGATAGGTTTTTAGTAGCGCAGCTTAACCATAACATTCCTTTAACAAAGTTTTTTCACTGATATATATATATAAGTCAAAATGTGTTTGTGGCGGGATTTGTGGTGAAGCATTGTTCCTTATACAATTCCACACCGTTTCACCAATCTTCACCAAATTATGCATAGTTATCTATTAGGACACTCCGTACATTACTGGCTACATGACGTTTGGACACCCCACCCTGTTCCTTGGATCCATCATAAGTCAACATTTGTTTGCAGGTTTCTGGCTTCGTGAAGCATTATTCCTTATACAATTACACACCATTTCACCAATCTGCACCAAATTCAGCACATTTTGTTAGGACCCTCCAGACATTACTGGCTGCATGACATTTGGACACTGCACCCTGTTCCCTGGATTTCGGCACATGGCAACATTTGTTTGTAGGTTTGTAGCTTGGCAAAGCATTGTTCCTTATACAATTCCACACCATTTCACCAATCAGTACCAAAGTTTGCATAGTTACCTGTTAAGACCCTTCGGAGATTACTAGATACTTGTTATTTGAGGAACACACCCCTCTACCTGGATTTCAGCACCTTCACACATGAGGTGGTTGCCTGAAATCAGCCAAACATCAATATGGTCGTAGAAGGACCGGTCCCGACATGAAGAACAAAACTCAAGTCCCAGGCCCTAGGATACACAGTTTCCAAGATATTTCCTCCAAAATGCACTGCAAAAAACTGCACCACAGCAGGGTAAGGTGGCAGGTGGGGAGAGAGCACAGATGGTCCCAGCATGCTGCAGCACACCAACTCTCGTCTCCCCCCAACATCTGCATCAGGGTATGTCAGCCAGCCAAATGCAACCATTATCAATGCAGTTTACTTCAGAGTGCAAGGCACATCAACTGATAAGTGAATCGGAACAGCGTCCTACAGGATCAGTGTTATGTCTGTCTACAGAATCCGTTCAGAGAACAGGTACTTCTGCTCATATATACATATTACACGGCCTGCGGTAGCGGCCATGTAGTTATGGTTAAGTTGCTCAACCCATAGGATATATATGGCCCGCTCTGGGAAGTTTGGTGAGGTTTCGTCAAGGGGGGTTAAACTTATAGGGGGGTCCCAAAACATTATTTTTTTCCTTAGTCTGAATGGACACAAACTTTGCGCATGCGTACAGCCCAACCGTTGGATGGATTTTCATCAAATTTGTGGCAGCAATTTCCTGAAAGCATGCTTTTCTAAATTTGGTGATAATCTGTCCTGTACTTTTTTTAAAAGCAGGTAAAATGTACGTCTCAAAGAAGTAGTGCTGTCTGGCTCTGCTCTGCGGTCCCATTTGCCTGTTTGCTCTGTGGTCAAAAGTCTGATTGGGCTGGAGTGCGTTGTGATGTCGGCAGAAATTGGACAGTGCCCGGTGGCTGGCTGGAGGGAAGCGTGAGGTGCATCATAGTTTTGGGTAACAGTGTCATGTTGTATCTGAGGATAGTGCAGCACCGAAAGGGGCTGGAAAACATGCTTTGCGGCATCTGGTGTTGGGAAAAGGGGATGCAAAGGGTGGGGGAGTGAGAAGTGGTTCATCAGATATATTTTATTAGATGGAAGAAGTCAGTGGTGTGGCAGCAGTATCTGTGCGTACGGCGCCAATTTGTGGGTATCTCCTTAGGTGAGTACCTTGTGTGGTGAATGCAGGTAGCCTTCGTTACAGCACGATAGGTCCTGAGGTTACCTCTTTCTGTGGTGACTAGTGGCAGGCTCAATTGTAGATGGAGAGTGGATAGCACATTACATGAGCATTTTTGCATAGGATGCACTATGCTGTGTGTGGTAAGCTCGTAGTGCCTTACATGCATGGCTGGTGGCCTTGCGCCGAAAAGTATGTCCACAGGTTGCAAGTAGGTTTCACAATTTTACCTTGTGTGTGTGGTTTGTTAGCATTGTAAACATTGTTGGTTGCTTGGGTGCATGGCTAAAGGCCGTATGCCATGCCCCCAAGAGGGTAGGCCTTGGCCACACCCATCGCAACGTAATGCAGCCATGCATGCCAACACTGTGATACTGCTATATGGATGCCACAAATATGTTTATGGAGTCATTTTCTTTTTCTCCTTCGCTCTTTTGGGTAAGTTGATATACCCATAAATTGCTGCACAGTTATAACTCTGCATCTCTCCGAGGGTGGTCACCTTTACAAAATGGTTCTGAAGGACATTTTACACTTAGTAGAGCACGAGAAGTGAGCTTTCATGCTAACACTTCCATATGGTGTAGGTTATAGCACTTGTTCCACATTAGGGAGCAACATGCCACCACTTGCGTTTGCTATGGTTAGTCCACGAAGACACCCTTTGTTTAGGAAGTGCAGTAAGCTACTACGACATGAAAGGAATTGCTCGGCATCACACATTTAAAATATGGAGAATGTACACAGCCACCCACATATAGTTGCAGTTACTTAGAACTTACTTTTACGTACATGGAGACATGCTAGTACCTTACACATGGTGCACTGAATGTACAGCTGCCACAATATATAACTGTACATTTACGGGCCCTATCTACTTTTTATATGTGCAGTGTCTTACAAATCAACGGTGTATGTTGGTGTATGTTGGCAGACTGTGTGTGAGATGGCTGTGCATATATGTTAAGCCTCTGAATGTAATCTATTCTCCTGTATGTATGTTCTTTTCTTGTAACCCTGTACAAATTGTGCCCTGATGCCCCGGGCCTGATGGTTTGCGCGTTATAAATAAACAAATACAAATAATACATGGGTGGCATGGTCATCTGACGCACTTTAGTGCCTTTTGGCAATGAGATTTTTGGCCCTCTCATTCATGAAAGGAAACAAATTACTGTACAACTCATTCAAAGATTGTACATACTTTCTAATGTATGCAGTATAGTGACCTGAACTGGTTGTGTCGCCTGTGTGGTAGATTATGGCCATTGGTGGTAATGTTTTGTTGGCAAGTGATACCTGTCAGTGTGTGAAGGTTGTAAGCTTGCACTTATTTTTGTTTCCATCTGCATTGTATGTTGAAATCATTCCTATTACGTATTGCCTATGTGATTGCATATGTAAGGCGGAACTATTATCGGAATTGCAAGGCCTACACAATATGCTATGCTTTGCATTGTGTACCACTTGCCTAAATGGAATGGAATCACAGTTAGGTATAGGTACAAAGAGAAAGCGTTTGTTAAGGACTTGTTCCTGAATGACATGATTGCAGAGAGTGCATGTATGTTTCCACATGTAGGAAGTCTGAAAGATTTCATTTGTGGGTATGTTTTTGCTTTCCAATACTTGTACCAACTACATTACAACTTCCTGTGGATGTCCTTGTCTGTTTAACATGCATTTACCATTCTACCACAGTAGTGCAATTTCTGTCTTATTCCTGAAACTCTGTAACTGTTTCTAGGATTGTTTGCAGCATTTGTGTGCAGGACTATCATTTGTAAACACAACTGGTGTGAGCCGTTTACATAAATGTTTTCAACAATTGGTGGCATTTGTAATACATCATTGATTGCTACATTTGCACAGTAATTTACACCACTTGTATTGGACTATTCAAATGGAACAGCAGTTTTGTGTCTGAGTACTTTTTGCTTAGTACACTTTGTAAACGAGATTTCTTTTTTTACATTACAATGGTGTGGTGCTAACATTTTCATATGGTGGAAGGTACTTTTGCAAGCAAGTCCAGAAATGCAGGTTAACAAATGTCCTGGTACTCCTGTGTATTTGTGCACTGGACAGGAGGTCATAGTTTCTAGTATTTTCCTTTTTCCTTTTTCACTGCCTTTCACATGGTGGTTGAGGAACTGCTAGAACGACTTGATAGAGGTGTGGTGACCGTTACACATTGATGTGCAAGGCCATTTGTAGATGGGCCATATTGGTTCGGTACCATCGACAGTGGCATGTAAGTGTGATGGGGATATTTGTGAAAGCAGTGTTTTTTGTCCCATTATGCTATTGTCTACCTTTTCATACTCTTGTACAGTGCTATGTATGGCAATTTGGTTCCTTTGCTGTTGTTTCTATGATTCTTCATTGATGTATGGCTGTGTGCTGGTGTAGTGACTCTACTCACCTGTACTGCTGTTGCCAAAGCTATCTATGCTGATATTGCATCTGTTTTGAAGTAGTGCTTGTAGTTTACAAATTAATGTTGGCAGTGGTTTCATTTTGTTTACAATTAATAGAAACATTTTTCATTTCTAGACATTGCACTGTCTACAAGAGCTTCCAGGATTACTGTTCTGCGGTAAGGTTTAAGGGTTTGTAATTGTTGGAAATCTAAACCCAAAATGTACCTTTGGGCCTTGTTATTTATGTACCATGCCATTTTTTGTATTCATGTTCTTAGTTGAGTATCCTATGTCTTCCCAAATGTATATGTAACACATGCTACTTGTATATTAAATAAGAAACAAAGTAGCATCCATCTTGAAATGTTTGATCTTTCGAAATTCAGGATTGAATGTTGTGTTTTACTGGTTGGGCTCCCCACATGACCTTACTCAATTGTGTCCGTTATAGGCATGGTAATGGGACTGTGGAGCCTAATGGATTGGTCAATAAGGTTTCTGGGTGTGGTGTGTAAGCAGACAGTCTGAGACTGTGGCAGAAGGTCTATTTGTAGAGAGGAATGCAGAAGCCTATGCTTATGGTTGTGTGGGTTCGGAGGCAGAGAGTATGCATTTTGGGGGACTCCTAGATACATTTGTTGAAAGTGCATGCAAAACACTATGGAGTAGCTGCACATTCTGGACTCTATCATGTGGATGTGCACTGGTATGGAGTACGTGCAATGAAGTGGATGATTTTGGTTCCTTTTTGTGCCACTTTGGTGACGCTCAATCATCCAGCCACTCTTATTGTTCATTGGGGAGGGAACAGTTTAGGACATGTTATCGGAATTTCTCTGCAATTTGTGATGAAGGAGGCACTTGGATAGCTCATGGGTATGTTTCCGAAGTCCTGCGTCATTTTTTTCTCGCATTGCGCAGACACACATGTGGCTGCATTCTTCTTGCCTTGGCTCATAAATGGAGAAAGCGAGGAGCAATGTGAAGAAGGCTGTTTGTGCCTTTTTGTGAGATGTTGGCATGTTCTACTTCCACAATGCAAACATTACGTTTAGTAGCACAACCATTTTTCCCGCAGATGGAGTTCATCTTACTAATGCTGGCACTCAGCTTTGTTTGGAAATATGAAAAATGCATTGCTGCCCTTTTTGCAAGTACAACAAGCATTTTTCTAGTAGGTGTTGCTCATTTCTACCTTTCGAAACACAATTTAACATCACAAAATGCCTCTTTTTAGAGCCAGCACTTTCTCCCGGAAACGAATGCAATGTTTTTGACTGAGCTACCACTCCCTTCAGTCATTGCACAATCTGCAGAGCTTATCGGCTGCGCGCCGGCCTGCATCCTTGAATTGGCAATGCTACTTTTGAACTGTGAAAGGTAGCTTTGAAAAGAGCCTTTTTTATCTTTTTTTATCTTTTTTGGTTGTTTTGTATCTTTCTTGGTCTTGTAACAAATGACACAGAAGGAAAGGAAGGAAAGGGAGGGTAGGGAAGGGGCATCAACCACTGGGATAAGATAGGGCATGTGCAGAGAGAGGAAGATGTTGGGTTGCCCTCACTTATATAGGGAACACTCATTCTCATGCTCCTGGACCGACTCCTCGAAAACACTTTGAAGTTGCTCCCCCCTGCAGAGTAGCACATCACAGTACATGCACAATACAATCACCTTTGAAAGGTAAGGGTCTGCTGTGGTGTATATGGCCTGCAAGGCTACTTTAGGCATCCGTTGCCCCACAGGAGTGTCCCCTGGTGGTGGCAGGAGCAGATGCGCAGGATGCTGTAGAAGAAAGCAACCTACTGCCCTGTTCGAAGGGCACTGCCATCCGAACTGCTGCCTTCTGGTTCGCTTTGAGATGTCGTTGCATTGAGATGGTGCCATAACTGTACAAGCCAGGTTTTCCACAACTGAGTGAGTGCATCTCACCAGGTTAGCACGACATTTCGGCACATCTCCTACGCTGGTAAACAGTTTCCACACCCAGAACTCACGCTGCCTGCAGGCATTGGGAATTTGCTCTACTTCATTCTCATTCTCCTCTTGATCTATATGTACATCACCACACCTGTTGCCTTGTCCAGGCCCTTCGGAATGAGGTGCTGGTAGTGAGGGTCAGGGTTTGGGTAGTGCTGACTTAGAGGCAGTACCAGCAGTCATGGTTGCCATTAGTTGCAAAGGTGATATAGCACAGCACAGCAGAATTAATGAGAAAGCAAATCCAGTACAAAGCAATGTGCCCCCTACTCTGCTCTGCAAAGCCACAAACAGACTGTGGAGCAGCTCTGCAGTGTGGTTTTTGTAGGGCTGTTGTGGAGCACTTGGAAACGGAACACAGACCTAAATAGTTCAAAATAATAGTTCCATGCAGAATGGCACAATGTGGTATGTTTGTAAGTGTGTACTTTCACAATAACACTCCTTACATTGCAGAAAACAGTACTTTTCTGATCTCCGGGGGCACCGATAGTGTCTGGCAAATAAGGGTTCACACGCAGTGTGGATGCGGTCACATAGTGACGTTGCAAATGTTCTCCACTGGGACGGTTGTTCGCAGGATTTGTATTGGGTGCAATACTTTGCACGCATGTGCATAGGTGTGCTACGAACAGGGTTGGACGCCCGGACTCATTAAAAGTGCGACACATGTCTGGCAACCATTTTCGCACAAGCTTGTTGTTTGTAGGCTACAGCAGGTGCAATGTTTGTGTGCACAGCTTTCTGTAGGCCGTGGGTGGAAGCCTCGAAGTACTGAAAGTATGTCACAACTTTTTCCTACCATGCTGGACAGGGGCAGTGTTACCAGGACACAGAAGATGACATACGCATGCGCTTAGCTGTGGGATGGACAGACGTGGGTTCCCACATCTAATTAAAGGTGCATCACAAAATGCAGACATGCGGCCAGTACTGGCATCCTACGGATACCTGCATTGTGATGATTGCACATACACCGGGCAGGTGTGGTGTCCGTAGGAAAACTCAATTTTGCTTAACTACAGCCATCCCGGACAGTACTGTGCCCCACAGACTCATAATGGATTTTAAAATAAAAGGAAAATCCACTCACGCACTCCCCAACACTTTACATCTACATCTGATATAGATAGACACTATTAGGAAAGGGAAGGGGTACCAGAAATGGATACACACATAGGGGAATTGGGAATTTCTACAAGATCGTCATGAGGGGAGGCAAGGACTGAGGTCTAGTCGTAATGTCTCTGCTCACAGGGATTTTGTTGGGTATGGTGGGTATGGTGGGCTGGGAAATGGGGGAGGGGTACACGTGCTGGTGGGGCAGTGGTATTTCATTATTATTTTAAGGCGGCTAAATTGTTTAGCAATTGTTCAATTTTGCCATCCAGCCTGTCTAGACCTATTTACTGAGTTTCCTTCCTTTCCTGTGGCCATATGCTGTTGTGCAAGAGGTGCCACTTGCGGTGCATTCATTTCATTTCCAGTACGTACTGTTAAAGATAAAAATATCTGATAGGTGTATATGAAGCCATACATATTAACTGTCTTAATTTTCAGATTGTGCTGCATACCAATGGGGTTATTATCGTTACTCTCTTCGTTATGAGGGAAATTCTCTTACAGCCATTCCAAGATGCTTGGTGTTGCTGTGTAAAAAACAAATCTCATTGTTTTCCACTATTGTACACTGCACAAGCTGTGTAATTATAGAAGAAACTTCAGTGTACTTACCATGTTGTAGTGACGTTCTGCTCTCAATACTTTGCAGTCCTTACTCTGCCATTCCTTCTTCGTTCTTATGTAAAGCAGCAGTGCCGTAATATTGTTTGATGCACACGTTATTTCCCTTATTGGTGGATTCCTTTATGGTGTATACCCTATGGCGTTGCTCTGTTTGTTTCACAAGTACAAACTTTGCAAACCTACTCTATTTTTCCTTGCAATGCACGCAAAAGGTGCTCTTTGTATATGTTACTTGTCTTTGCTGAATGGTACCACTATGTAAGAGAACCCTTGCTTTTTCCAGCAGTTTGATTGCTAGCCGCTATCTGCGAACAGACGCACAGTCTGCGATTACTGTGCCCATCAGCATGCCGACATCCATTTGGTATGCTGTATGATCTATCTATACAAACTAAGGGTATCCTGGTAAACACCTATGAAATTCAGTCACAAAACATTGTTAAAGGGACGGTATGGTTAAGTTGTGCTACTAAAAACCTATCAAATTCAGTGAAACAACATTGTGCACGGCACGTTATGGTTCGGTTGCCCTAAGACAAACCTAGCACATTCAGTGCAAACACTTTGATAAAGGGACGCTATACTTACTTTGCACTACCAACTACCATATTATGGGTACATATATGGATGGTGAAATGCAGAATGCTTTTGTGTCACAGTTTTGCATACTGTGAAACATGTAATAAGTAGCTAATAGTGCCTCACTGACAACATATTTCTACTATTTCACACAAAACACAAAGAGACCACAAAGCACACCAATACACGTACATACAGGCAACAAAGCAGGAGTAGTACCAGAAAGTGTTCTTAACCTAACTTGTTATATTTATGCACACAAACGATTACTCTGCTGCAGGCCTACTTCTTCCCTTATGTACATGTATCACATGCTGTCACTGAACCCTTACAACATTAGTGTAAGAACTTATGACAAGGGTAAGGAATGCAAACATAGAACATTTTCAATGTTTACTTTTTAACTCTCTGTGAAGAAAAACACCTGCCCTACATATGTCAGTGAACACAAAAAGAGGGAGCCAGCCATGTGATGTCATCAGTGATGTCATCAATGACATTTGTGATGTCTTCTTTGATGTCATGGGTGTTAGTCTTAGCAGAGCACAGTGCTGGCGTGAGTTATGTTTGCTTAGTTTACCATAACTGGCAAATTTGTGGGGTGTTTCAGTTTGATGTGTAACCATAAAGTCCCTGTAAGAACGTTTTTCCATTGAGTTTCATAGGTTTTTGCTAGTGCAACTTCACCATAACGTCCCTTTAACAATGTTTTTTGCTAGTGAATTTCATAGATTTTTATTTGGGCACTGTAAACATAACATTGCTTTAGCACAGTGTATTTAGAAATGATGCTATGTTTGTAGTACCGCACCTTCAGCATAACATCCCTTTAGCAATATTTTTTGTGGCTGATTATGATATAAAGCTCCTTTCAGAGTGTCACAATGTAACTGGCAATGAAGGGAGGCAGTGCAACGCGCATCGTATACCCTCCACACAATTGTATGCTAAATGGAAGGAACTGTGATACTGTGGAAAACACTGCAGTGGAAACAGGTAGAAATCAGTGCCTGTTGAAACAGATGGCTGTGCGTGTTGCAGTGCATTTTCAAGAGCTCAAGTGCTCAAGTGCGCAACAGCAACCACAAACATTATTCCTATACTTCCAAAAAGGGCAGCAAGGCAATTTGTGTAGAGTATGCAGAATTCGGAATTGCAGTAATATCAACAGGACTGCTAATTGTGGGAAAAACTGTTTGTGCTGTGAAACGATAGATTCCCATTTGTACAGTACGACAATGGCACAAGTTGTAAAAAGACACAAATGCACCTCTTCACAATGTACCGCGCTTTCTCCATTTCAAGACCAAGTAAAAAATAACGTGCCTACATGGGTGTCTGCATAATGGGATACACAATTATGCAGGAGATCGGAAACAGAAGCATTACCTGGCCTACTGCATCCCTCAGCACAAACAGCACTGAAAATTGCGTTACATGCTGTTCATTTGTCCCTCCACAAGCAACAACAATAATATCGTTGTGATTGAGCGTCACCAAAGTCTCACACAGAAAAACCAAAAGCAATCACTTCATTCTAGGTACCCCATGCGTGTACAAACCCACATGATACACTCCACACATAACTCCCACCGGACTCTGTTTTCCATTCACTGTCAAGTAATGTATGTTCAATCCACCCACAAAGCGTATGATGTGGCTCGTACAACACACAGCCATAAACTCACCATCTGCATTAAGGTCAACAAATATACTGTATACCACAGTCTGTGCGTGCACTCCACACCCAGAAAGCGTATTGCGCAATCCTGTGTCCTCCATAGTCCCAAATATAAGCTGGCCATGTGTAAAAGGGGCGTATGTTACACGTACAACCCTGCAAGTATTGCTATGTCAGCTGACTTTTCCAGGTGTACGTGCGTGGGAGTAGGGGAATCAATGTCAACCGTGGTAGGGGATGTCCTTTGTAATGGTTGCTCTTAAAAAAGCTTTTTTTTTTTAAAACAGCTTCACCAGTAATATCTCTTTTTTCTGGCTTTTATAATTGTTTTTATTTGTTGCACTGCACCTCACATTCTTACCACAGCGACTTCAGTGCAGCCTGTAGATTGGAAAACCAAAAGTCTTTGATACTGGGAGACAATGAAATGCCATTTCCATTGAGTAGGTGCACATATCGATAACCAAAAGTTGTCATTTTCAAAGGAGTACATTCCAGCAGCACGCAAAATGTACACATGCTTCTGTTGATAAGACCCCTTCCCATGTCTGGCTGCCGACAACATTCATTGGGATAGTTATATAGTGGACTTTGTGGAATACATGAGAAAAGCACCTTCGCAGTGTCAAAAATGTGCTGCACCTCTTTCCTCATCTTTTTGAGTTGACGGTACACACTTGCACAAGCTATGAAACCCAAAAGCAATGCTCCATACTGCAGTACTAAAACGTGTACAGTACCTAAAGTGGCCACTCGTCGACATTCTGCAAGCAAGTGGTCAAAAGTACGGACATCAACACCGCACCACAAAGTCTCCACGCCGTCCAAATTCAAATTGCCATTGAGACCTCTTTCCACAGCATACTGGAGCAGATCTAGCACAAAGCAACCACCAACTATGAAAACTGTGCATCTCTCCATTTCTGCCAAACTCACTACACAGAGTAATGTAACAAAATATGGCCGCTCTTTCCTGTGACACACACTCTAACCACCTGATTGGAAAATTGCAACTATTGCATTTCCATTGGCCAGCACATTCAAAAGCACAGAATGTAGTATGTGCGCCTCGCAAAGTATCGCAAGGACCGTGCCCCAGTAAATCATGAACAGTGCTTCTTCCCTTTCCAGTATCCTCTTCCCACCACGCACTTATAGGTATTGCTAAGTACTCACACACGCATCGACCAATGGCCTACAAAATCAGTCTGCACGTGTATTGTTATTGGAAAACACGTCCAGTGGAAAGTTCAGTGAAACATTGCAGGAGTTATACATGCACATTCATCCACATAAGCACCCATCACCACAAAAGAAAGGTATGAACATTTTCTTTGCAGTATGTTCACAACTCTGTTGTAAGTGCCTCTCCCTACGATATCTGCCTCTAAGCGTCCACTACGTGTTTGAAAGCAATACTGATGTTCCTCCTATCTCCTACCATAAACTGGCAATTTATTGGTATGTGCTTGCAACCTTTTCATTTACCCATATCAGACACTATATTAGCGAAACAGAAACTCTGTTCTTTCCTTCTGACAATGCTACAAAAAATGTTCCCCACTAATCCACCTACTACATAACTCATAAAAAGAAGGCACTAAAGCCACCAATAAATGAATCTTAGCAACCTACACTCACTTTCCAAAAGGTCAGTGTCTGCACGGCTGTCATGCTTTGTACGCTGCACTGCTGTCACAGGCTCTTTTTAAATCTGCCAGCTTCCACCCTGCGCCATCAGCAACTCATCCATAAGACGAGTGTGCAACTTGTCCTTGGCCTGAACGGCAGGGATTGTATCTCTGCTTGACTAAAATGTTTGCAATAGCTCACAGTTGCTGCGAACAATAAAAATAAAAGCCCTGTGCCTTATGCAGCAGGCCTTCTAGTCCCTGGGACCACAATACCTTGCACTCTCACTTCCTAAATATCTGCTTGCTTCAGCTCTTCCCTCATCTGCCTCGTACTCCCTCAGGGTAAGTTGCTTCTACACCCTACCAAATGGTGGTATTTGTTTTTCTTCTGCTGGGTCCTCCCTTTGGAACATGCTCTTTGTCTCCCTGCACCTTGAGGAGAAGGATCGTAGGGTTTGAAAGCACCTGAAAATATTTCCATGTGCTTCTTCTTTTTCCCCTCCTCTCCCCTACTCACTTCCGGGCTAAAGAGTATTGTGCACTGGTTTCCTACCCACCCTATAATCTGTGCCCTAGGCCACCTCCCTCCCTACAGTTCCACACCTGCACTGGCTTTCTACCAACCCCCGCACTTTGGGACTGTTTTCTTTAACCCTAACAGTGCAGCCACCACTTCATGTCTACACTTATCCTTGCACTTGCCAGCGCTGGCCGTAGTTGCATGGTATTCTATTTTTTATTGTTCCCATGTACTGCACTTTGCCCTCCCCCTTCCCATTCACTTGCACACTCTCAATGTCAGCTGGCCTAGAGGAATCAATGTCTCTGTGTGGCCTCTGTTCCACCTCCCTTTCCTCAGCGTGCCTTCACACACTTGTATGTAGGTGCAAATCAAATGGCACAAAATACCATAGCCCATCATATCATGTGATGTACACAATGCATTCATAACAACATGATGCCTGCCACATACCGTGTACACTTTACATAGGTCTTCCCACTGTAATTCATGTACTATAAATGTCGGAAAAGTAATCCCACAAAAGCTGCAGGGAATGTATATTAGCAACGTTAAGCAAGTGCGTGCAGTGCATGCATATAAACAAGATGCAAGCCCCTTACCTTGCACACTTTCATCATAGCCTCCTACATTTATGGGTACAAACAGACCTTCTGTCACAGTGTTTGTGTACACACCACAACCAGCAACCACATTGCCCAATAGCTTAGCCTCCACAGAGCCAATGCCATAGCTGCCATCCTAAAAAGAGCTGGATGTGCCACGTCTAATCCTCAAAGTCCCGCAAAATCTGCAGTATTACGGTGCTAGAAACTGGAGGGGGAGGGGGTTGAGAGGGTGTTGGGGGGGAATTTGAAACAGGGGTGGGGAATGTGTCTTTAGGATTGTCTCTAAAAACACTTATATTTGTTTTTCTGTTTGTCGGGTTTTTGATATGTATGTACGTGCATCCATACATTATTTTTTTCTTGTTTTTCTCTCTTTTGCTCACTGTTGGTTTGCTTCTCCTCCTGACATTTTTCTCGACTGAAGATGAACGCTTATCTTACATTTCTACAGAATTCTCTGCAATGCTTCGTGCGAGTGGCAAACATAACAGCATTGCTTATGGAGGAAAAAAATGCCATTTCCTTGAAACCACTGGAAATCTTGCTGGTTATTAATGCTTTCATAGTCAGTGCAGAACATCCCAGCACTGCACATAAAGTCACACATGCTTCGTTTATCCAACATATCCTGACCTCTGGCTGTGGACAATTACACTGGCATGCTCCCACTGTCCTCTTGGTGTCAGCGATGAGAAAATCACCTTTGCAGTAGGAAATATCTGCATCACAGCTGTCATCAACTACTTTAACTAAGCAAGCAAACGTGAGCACGACATGTGCCCCAAATGTAGTCCTCCAAAATGCACAACCACCACCTCTACAGTACCAACAGAGGCCACACATTAGAAAAGGAGATTCATGCATCCGAAACCCCACTCTAACCTGTGCCCTAAAAAGCCTGCACTCCTTCCAACTGAAAGTCAGTATCGAAACCTCTTTCCACGGCATACCTGTGAAGATCGTGCACAAAGGTATCACCGACTATAAGCACTCACCGTCTGTCCATCTCTGCCAAACTCATTGCATCAAACTTTGGGTAAATATGTCCCGCCCCTTCCGGTGAACCACAGAACCACACCCTCGAATCCTCATTGCAGAATCCCCACAGTTCCATTTGCAAAGGCTCCTTGCGCAGAAGGCCATGAAGTGACACGTGCGCTTTCCCAGCTACAGCTAGGCCATGCCCCAGTAAAGCAGACACAATACTTCTTCCCTTTGCACTCACATTTTCCAACATTCCTTTAGTGGCGCCTACTGGCAAGTATAACATTTCAAAAACGCCCGCACCAATCACATACTGAACAAACAGACCTTCTGTCACAGTGTTTGTGTACACACCACAACCAGCAACCACATTGCCCAATGGCTTAGCCTCCACAGAGCCAATGCCATAGCTGCCATCCTAAAAAGAGCTGGATGTTCCACGTCTAATCCTCAAAGTCCCACAAAATCTGCAGTATTACGGTGCTAGAAACTGGAGGGGGAGGGAGTTGAGGGGGTGTTGGGTGGGGGGTATTTGAAACAGGGGTGGGGATTGTGTCTTTAGGATTGTCTCTAAAAACACTTATATTTTTTTTTCTTTTTGTTGTGTTTTTGATATGTATGTACGTGCATTCATACATAATTTTTTTCTTGTTTTTCACTCTTTTGTTCACTGTCGGTTTGCTTCTCCTCCTGACATTTTTCTCGACTGAAGATGAACGCTTATCTTACATTTCTACAGAATTCTCTGCAATGCTTCGTGCGAGTGGCAAACACAACAGCATTGCTTATGGAGGAAAAAAATGCCATTTCCTTGAAACCACTGGAAATCTTGCTGGTTATTAATGCTTTCATAGTCGGTACAGAACATCCCAGCACGGCACATAAAGTCACACATGCTTCGTTTATCCAACATCTCCTAACCTCTGGCTGTGGACAATTACACTGGCATTCTCCCACTGTCCTCTTGGTGTCATCGATGAGAAAATCACCTTTGCAGTAGGAAATATCTGCATCACAGCTGTCATCAACTTCTTTAACTAAGCAAGCAAACATGAGCACGACATGTGCCCCAAATGTAGTCCTCCAAAATGCACGACCACCACATTTATAGTACCAACAGAGGCCACATATTTGAAAAGGAGATTCATGCATCCGAAACCCCACTCATAACCTGTGCCCTAAAAAGCCTGCACTCCTTCCAACTGAAAGTCAGTATCGAAACCTCTTTCCACGGCATACCAGTGCAGATCGTGCACAAAGGTATCACCGACTGTAAGCACTCACCGTCTGTCCATCTCTGCCAAACTCACTGCATCAAACTTTGGGTAAATATGTCCCGCCCCTTCCGGTGAACCACAGAACCACACCCTCGAATCCTCATTGGAGAATCCCCAAAGTTCCATTTGCGAAGGCTCCATGTGCAGAAGGCCATGAAGTGACACGTGCGCTTTCCCAGCTACAGCTAGGGCCATGCCCCAGTAAAGAAGACACAATACTTCTTCCCTTTGCACTCAAATTTTCCAACACTCCCTTAGTGGCGCCTACTGGCAAGTATAACATTTCAAAAACGCCAGCACCAATCACATACTGAACATCGCCATTGCACACTATCATTTCTGTACACAACTCCATATTTCCCGTTAAACACTCTGAGAGCAGGTTCCCTTTGCTTCTAAAGCACCTACACCACAACCTTTTCCTCCAGGATGCCCTATTTCAGCATCCACAATAATCCTGCAGCACACCCAGCACACCTTTCGCCATGCACACAACAGTCCATCCTTGCCCACACCCAGCACAATACTATGAATCCATGCATTCGACCATGTGGGCAGCTAACATTGTGCACAAATGTAACATACATAGCAGCACTTCAACCCAACTCCCTCACACCTTCAAACAACCATTCACTAAAACAGGTTGCATTTAGCAGCATCCAAAAACATAGCACAGCCTCCATCACCCCTACCCACTGCCATTCACGAAGTATTGTATCACTACAAACCTAACCACAACATTTTCACAACATTGGCCCCCCCTTCAACAAATCTCCAAACAGCGAAGTAGAGAACCCATACAAGCTACACTTCAACCATACCCTCTGCCATATTGCCAGTATGCACACACAGCACCCAGTGCCCACACTGCATGACTTTTTATTGCACCATCTCCAATCACACATCCAAAACTTTACCATGTTCTACCAGCGACCTCACCTGCGGAACCAAACATACACACCTGCCAGCTCACTTCTGCTGCTCTTGGCATCTGAAATGTACTCCACAACCATTCTTTACAGGTCACTGCCCTCTAACAGATACACAGTCAAAATTGCATTAGTGGTGTGGGTTTCCTCAAGTCCAACGCTCTTCAATGCATAGCCTACGGCCTACATCCTTCAGCCATGCACCCAATAGGCTAGGCCTTGAACACAGGCACTGCAACGTAATGCAACCATGCATGTGACCATATCACCAAATACGCCAATCCACATACACACACCACTTCCACCAGCACTCCTACCCAACCAGCACAAGCATCCACCCATCACATACTGAACCTCTGCATTGCACCCATTGCACGAAAACAGGTCGCTATCAGTTAAATCCACAAACATACCAGAGCCTCCACCACCCATGCCAACACCCATTCACAAAGAAGTGTGTCACTACCAACCTACCCACAACCTTTTCACAACATTGGCCCTACTTCAACAAATCAGCACATAGCATAGTAACCAAGAACATTTAAGGTACACTTCTACCATATCCTCTTCCATACTGACAGTATGTAAACCCAGCACCCAGTGCCCACACTGCATAGCTTTTCACCTCACCATCGGCAAGTACACATCAAAAACTTTACCATCTTGTAACAGTGTCCTCACCTGCGAAACAAAACATGCACGCATGGCAGCTCACTTCTCCTGCTCTATTGTATCTGAAATGTGCTCCACACCCATTCTTTACAGGTCACCACCCTCTAACGGCTGCAAAATCCAAAATGCATTACTGCTGTGTGTTTCCTAAAGTCCTAGCCTCTTGAGTGCATGGCCTACGGCCTGCGGCCTTCGACCATACACCCAATAGTTTAGGCCTTCAACACTCTCACTGCTACATAATGGCACCATCCATTTCACCATGTCACCAACTTCGACTATCCACTTACACAGCACTCCCACCGGAACTCCTAACCAACCTGGTCACTGCCATGGAACTATGCAGCAACAAATTGCATCAGTTACGATAATATAGAAAGAAAGCACTCTCTCCTGCACTCCTGTGCACTTTCATGCACATACTATGGCCATCCCCACTTCCATTCACAAAGTATTGTGTCACTGCCAAACTACCCACATTGGGTTTGCAACACTTGCCTACTGCAACCAATGTGCACACACCGCACTATGAAAGCACCAACCTGTACCGAATGCACACCCACACTTGGTTACTGCGGTGGGTATGCTGAAGCCCTGCGCTCTTCAGTGCATGCCCTACGGTGTATGGCCTTCACCCATGCACCCAAAAGTCTAATCCTTCCACTGACCCAACGCAACTTCCTACACCCATGCATGCCACCATGTGCCCAACTACCACATTCCATCCACATAGCACAGCCACCCGCGCTTCCATCAAACCTATGTCATTTTCAATTCATTCCCCGTCTAAAATTGATCTACCACCACTTACCATGGAAAGAGGTTGCAGCAAACAAGTCACGGCAGAAGCTATCGGGCTGTTACGACACCTGCCTCCAATCACCACACAAAGTAATCGTCTGTCTAGCTACCCGCGACTTGACGCATTATGCATGAAAACTGCAGGCACTCCTCTGTCTTCTTCCACCTACCTACATTTGTCACATGAACCACTTCTCACTCCCCCACCCGTTCATTCCCTTCTTGCCACCAACACATGGCATTCAGGACATTTTCCAGACCCTTCCATCGGCGCACTGTCCTCAGATACACCATGGCGGCGTTTCCCAAACACTTTGATGCACAGCACGCTTCCCTCCAGCCAACCACCGGCCGCATCCAACGTTCGTCGACATCACGGCGTACTGCAGGCCAATGGCACTTCGGTCCGCGGAGCGAACAGGGAAATGGGTCTGCGGAGTGGACCCAGATATCACTCATTTTTTGGGACGTACAATTCAGTAATTTGCAACAAAAGTACAGGTGGGATTTCCACCCAACACACAAAAGCACGGTTTCTGACCTAAGCCCCCACTCCTGCTGCAAATTTGGTGAAAATCCATCCAGCCGTTCAGCCTGTAGCCATGCACAAAGTTTTTCCCCATTCAGTCTATGGGGAAAAAATGTGGTACCCCCCTATAACTTTGTCCCCCCTGCACGCAACCTCACTCAACTTGGTGAAAAAATGTAGAGCCGCGTATATACTTTTTTTTGCAAAGTTTGGTGAGGATTCCCTCACCAAGCCATATATATATATATATTCAGTGAAAAAACGTTGTTAAAGGGACGTTATGGTTAAGTTGCGCTACTAAAAACCTATGAAATTCAGTGAAAAAACTTTGTTAAAGGGACGTTATGGTTAAATTGCGCTACTAAAAACCTATGAAATTCAGTGAAAACACTTTGTCAAAGGGACGTTATGGTTCCAAGTAAAACCGAAAAACCCTTGAAATTCGCCAGTTATGGTAAGCTAAGCAACCATAACTCGCGCCACCACCGTGCACTGCTAAGACTAACACCCAGGACATCAAAGATGACATCACAAATGTCATTGATGACATCACTGATGACATCACATGTCTGGCTCACTCTTTTTTCTTTTGCTGACATATCTAGGCCACATGGTTTTCTTCAGTAACGGTCAGAAACTAAAAAAATTTATTTTATTTGTAGACGTATCCTTCAAGTAGGTTCTTACAGTAATTCCCTTAGAGTCCAGTCACATCGTATGAAACATATACATACGGGAAGACACAAGCTTGAAAGACAGCAATCCTTTTTGTGCATAAAGATAATCAATAGACTTATGAGCACTTTCTGATAGTTCTGTTGTTTTTTTTTATGGCTGTACTTTCCCTGTATATGGTCATTTTTGTATACATTGTATGCACACTACTTTCCTTAGGGTTCAATCACATCAAGTGATACATATACATAAGGTAAATAGCAGCTTTGAAACAGAGCAATCATTTATTTGCATGAAAATAATCAGTTAAGTTATGAATTGTTTCTGCTACTACTTGTGTTTTTTTGCTAACTTCACTTTCCCTGTATATACCCATATTGGTATGTGTTCTTGTGTCTTTGTGTTTTGTCTATAGTAATGCAATTATGTAATGCATGTGTTTTATTAGCTACTTATTACATATTTCACAGTACACAAATATCTATTAAGAAAACAATTATCATTTAATTATTCAACATATTAACATTACGAATATTATACCTTCATCTTGTACGCTGCACACAATGTTATGTTTCTGTATGAGTAGCTTACTATACTAGATAGAACCCCATAATAGAATGCTATTTATATCAATGCATCGTTCAATGCACTATTTAGGGTATGATATTTAATGCAATGATCCTTGACACTTGTTTTGCAACATTATAATGAGAATCCCTTGTACACATATTTCATGAAAAGTACATACACATGTGATGTCATCAGTGATGTCATCAATGACATTTGTGATGTCATCTTTGATGTCCTGGGTGTTAGTCTTAGCACTGCACGGTGGTGGCGCAAGTTATGGTTGCTTAGCTTACCATAACTGGTGAATTTCAAGGGTTTTTCGGTTTTACTTGGAACCATAACGTCCCTTTGACAAAGTTTTTTCACTGAATTTCATAGGTTTTTAGTAGCGCAACTTAACCATAACGTCCCTTTAACAAAGTTTTTTCACTGAATTTCATAGGTTTTTAGTAGTGCAACTTAACCATAACGTCCCTTTAACAAAGTTTTTTCACTGAATTTCATAGGGTTTTAGTAGCGCAAGTTAACCATAACGTCCCTTTAACAAAGTTTTTTCACTGAATTTCATAGGTTTTTAGTAGAGCAATGAAGAAAGGGAAGCCACACTAGTAGAAGAGGTAAGTTGTTTATTCTACGGAGCTCGCCGGTCGCCCTAATCACTCCAAGCTCAACTCTGGTTCTATCTTAACTGCCACTGTCCGCTGCGGTCACGCGACTCTCATTCAAAGGATAACACGAGAGCATGCGCGACCGCCGCGAGACAGCATAACATTCTCTACACATCTTCCCCCTCAAACAGGGCAAATACATTTTTTCAATAATGCTCATAACAGTAACAAAAAAAAAAACTTAACAAAACGACAGATAAGTAATCAGAAAAAAATTTGTCTGAACTGGACAGAATAGAAAGTCAACAGTAATGCACAGCTTGCACATGACCTGAGAAACCTCAGAGTCCAGTTTCATAAAGCACATCTTACACATGACGTGAGCAACTTCAGTGTCAAGTTTCGTAATCCCTCATCCATACCGGCTTAGATCTAGCCCTATGTCAAGAATCTTCTTTGACCTTTGACCTTTGAAGGTCATCTTCTCTGACTTTCCCACCTGTATTTTCCATGTTCTCATCTGGCACCCCTCTTTTAATTTCTTCATTCAATTTAGGATTATCCTCCACAGTTCTCAACTGTTCCTCAAATTTACTCTTTTCCCCATCACCCGCTCTCGCCAACCTTCCTTTCGACCAAACTTCACCACCTTCCAAAACGACCACATTACCTTTTACTGCACATATCTTCTTCGGACCCAGAAATCTACTTTCCACACACTTGTTCACTAGTCTAGGATTTTTGACATATACTTTTTCCCCAACCTTCCATTCTCGTTCCTTCACTCTCATCCTGTCATCAAACAGTTCCTTATTTCTTTCCTGACTCAATGTAATTAGTTTCATAATATGATTCTGATCAACATTAACCACTTTGGCCATTCCCAGCCATCCTGGACAAAGCCTTGTCCCAGGCCCCCTTCCTTTCATCGAAACAAATGGAGATACCCCCGTCACAGAATGTGGCGTAGTGACATAATTCCATGTCAGCATCCTTAATACTTCCCTCCATGGTTGTCTCGATTTCATAGCCATCTGCAGGCCCCCTTTTATGTACCTGTTTATTCTTTCAACAAGTCCATTGGCTTTAGGATTATACAGAGCAGTGCTTGTGTGTTTTATGCTGTATCCCGCAAGAAACTTTTTCATTGCCCCAGACACAAATTGCACCCCATTATCCGATACAATTTCCAACGGTACCCCCTCCTTAAGAAACACTTTTTCCAAGAATCCAATCAACTCCTTTGCCGTGACCTCCTTTACAGCTTCCCACTCAAACCATTTGGAATGAAAATCCACCACGACAAACATAAACTTCAAGCCTTCTCCCAGACCCGCTACAGGACCCATTATGTCCACCGCTAACTTGCTCCACGGCTGGTCCGGTACCGCATTTGGAATCATCGGAGCCTCCCTCACCACTCTGCATTTGTCACTCATTTGGCAAATTATGCAATCCTTGACATACCTTTCCGCACACCTATCAATTCCCGGCCACCAATAATTCTGCCTCAATTTCCTCTTCATCGCCACTTCTCCAGGATGCCCCTAATGAGCCAGCTCAACTAGTACCGACCTAAGGGCATGGGGAGGAACAATACACCTCCCTCTCCTTAACCTATCATCAGATAGGTTTAACTCATTTTTCACTTCCCACCAAGTATTGAATTTACAATCCAAGTCCTTTTTTTCTGGCCACCCCCTCACCGTCCAACTTTTGACTAGCTTGAGATCATCATCAGAATTTTCTTCTTTTGCCCATTCCTCCTTACTAACCGCACCTTGTAACTCTGCTACTACTAACTCCTTCTCCGTCTCTCTGTCTTCCATAGGTTCACCCCTGAGTGGTAGTCTGGAAAGGCAGTCTGCCACAACATTACGCTTCCCTGGCAAGTAGCTCACATAAAAGTTAAAGTTTTGGAGTCCCAGACCCCACCTGCTTATTCTTGGAGAACCCATGGCCCATCTCCCACTCTCAAACATCTGAACCATGGGTTTGTGGTCCGACCTGACAACAAATCTCCTTCCCCACAAGAAGAACTTAAAATGATTTACTGCCCAAACCATGGCCAACGTTTCTCTTTCAATAACTAAATGTTTGCTCTCTGCCCCTCTCAGCGTCCTAGACGCAAATGCTATCACTCTCTCAGTATTGTCTCTGTCGTACTGTACTAACGTCGCACCCAGTCCCAACATGCTCGCATCTACTACCAAAACAGTCTTGTCCTTAGGGTCAAATCTACCTATGGATGGTGCCTCACCCACTGCTTGCTTAATACACTCAAAAGCCACATCACATTCAGCAGACCATTCAAACTTCACTCCCTTTTTGAGTAACATTCTGAGGGGAACTGACACTTTGGCAAAATCCTTTACAAACCTATGATAATATTCGGCCAAACCTAAAAATGATTTCACCTGCTCTTTATCTTTTGGTACAGGTGCACATCTCACTGCTTCCACCAAATTCTTTTTAGGCCTCACCCCTTGCTCATCTATCTCATGTCCCAGATACTCCACTCTGTGTACCGCAATCTTACACTTGCTCCTCTTCACCGTCAACCCTGCCTCACTCAATCTGCTCAACACTTGTCTCAACACCTCATCATGTTCTTCAGTAGAACTAGCATATATCAGCACATCGTCCTGGAACACAATAATGTTCTCTACTCCACTCAACACCGTCTCAATGACCATTTGGAATACGGCTGCCACCGAGGCAAGCCCAAATGGCATCCTGCAGTATTTGAATGAACCAAACACCGTGATAAATGCTGTCAGGTGTTGACAATCCTCCTTCAGCGGAATCTGATGGTAAGCTTGTGAAAGATCAATAACCGAAAACACTTTGGCATTGTTCAGTACTGATAGCTGGTCACCTATTATTGGTAGAGGATGTCTATCCACTAAGATGTTCCTGTTCAGATCTCTCAGATCCACACATAGTCTAATATCTCCATTGGCCTTAGCTGCTACTACTACCGGCGATAGCCATTCCGAACTTTCACTCTTCTCTATTACTCCCCCTTGGAGTAACGACTCCACTTCTTCTTTGAGTTTCTCATTTAATCCATGAGGTACCGGCCTCACCCTGTGCACTTTCGGACTGGCCCCTGCCTTTAGTTGAATTTCATGTTCAAAACCCTTCAACATCCCTAGTTCCTCACGAAACACCATGGGATACTCCTTTTCCCATTTATCCTTCAGTTCAGCTACATCAACTGGTCTCTCCGCGTTCGCCTGTATTCTAATTCCCAACTTCCACTGTTCTTCCCATCCTAGGAGTGAAGAACCTTCTTGGGTAACATACACCTCTGCTTCGCAGCTCCTCCCTGTATACTTGATGGAAGCCTGGAACATCCCTATAATTCCGATTCTAACGTTTCCATACGCATACGGTTCTATGTTGTGCTTCTTCAATTGTGTCACGTCTCCTTGCATGCAACTCAGAAATGTCGCCTTCGACATCAATGTCCATGGTGAGCAACTGTCCACCTTCATTGTCACCACCCTTCCATCGACCATGAATACATCTGTAGGCGCACCTCCCTTGCTTGAGACCTCTGTTACTTCCAGTACATGCTTCGTTTGGTTGCTCTTTCCCATTTCCAGATCCTCACCTTGTTCAGACATTCTTCCACCTGCTTCAATGCTCTGCACTGTCCCTGATTCACGACAACCTTTCGCGAAATGCCCTTTCTTCTTACATTTTAGACATGAGATATTTCTGGCTGGACAAAACATGCTTGTGGAAATATGACGGTTACTACCGCATTTGTAGCACTTGATTTCCTTGTTGGAGACTCCATTGCGAAATCCCTTCACTGCAGCCACCTCTCCTTCCGACTTGTCTCCCTTCATAGTGGTCATATATTTATGGGTCTGTTCCATACTTCTTGCCATGTCTATGGCCGACTCCAGCGATGCATCTTTAGATAGTAGCCTCTCTTGTATCTTTATGTTATTCGTGCAACAAACTAATTGGTCCCTTATGAGAGAGTCAGTGAGCAGCCCAAATTCACACGTATGACTAAGAGACCTCAATGCTGCAATTAAGTTTTCCACCGGCTCCTGTGGATCTTGTACCCTTTGGAAGAACTTGTGTCTCTCAAATGTTATATTTTTCTTGGCTTCAAAATGAACTTCCAACTTCCTTTCCGCCATGGAATATTGGTCCACCTCCCCTTGGCCTTGCTGTGGAAGATCTGGTAATCCATCATAGACACTTCTGCCTTCGTTTCCCAGATTGTGCAGCAGGATCGCCTCTTTTCTCGCCGCTGCAAACTTATCCCCTCCAATTGCAAGCAGGTACGTGTCAAACAACTTCTTCCACCTGTCCCACCTTATAGGTGGAGCACCAGGTTCTGACAGGAACGGTGGCGGGGGTGACATGCTAGCTGCAGCCATCTTTTTGTGTATGGTGCCCTATTCACACCAATTATCACCACATGCGTTACTGCACCCTTATTTCCAATCCTTTTCACTGTTATTCGCCTTATCTCGTACTATTTGTCAGTCCTATATGCTTAATTGCTCTTAAGCAACTCTTAAGTGTAGAGGGCGCAGGTTCACTGTATATAAGTATTCCTTGAAACACAGTCTTGTGTGAATCACCTTCCACCTCTGCAGTGACTTTACTGTCCTCTGGGAGGCACTCTCCCTGTGAACCCTGCAATGACCTGAATGTCCACTAGGGGGCTCACCGCTGCGGCAGCTTTAATGTCCTCAGACACACTCCCCTGTTATGATGGCCTCTTGTTGGCCCAGAGTTCCTCTCAGCAGTACCTCCTCCCTGGCTGTGCCCCCAGCCCCCCCTCTCCCTGCTCCTCACCTTCTTGTCCAATGAGAGGGGGAGTGGGCGGCACCCACCAGGAGAAGCAGCCTTTTCTTGTGTGGCCGTTCGCTCGAGTGAAGGTGGGGAGAACGTCCCCCTGCAGCGCCACGCTCCGAGGCGCCGCGGAGACAGTTCCTCTTCAGGCCCCCACCTCTCCACAGGCCTTTTCCTGTCACCGGGCCTGCCCTCCGTGCCACGAACGGCGCATTCCGCGTAGAGGGAAACGTCGCCAGGCTCCGCGGCAAGCTCCGTGTGCCCCCTCGTCGCCACTTGAAGAAAGGGAAGCCACACTAGTAGAAGAGGTAAATTGTTTATTCTACGGAGCTCGCCGGTCGCCCTGATCACTCCAAGCTCAACTCTGGTTCTATCTTAACTGCCACTGTCTGCTGCGGTCACGCGACTCTCATTCAAAGGATAACACAAGAGCAGGCGCGACCGCCGCAAGACAGCATAACATTCTCTACACGCAACTTAACCATAACGTCCCTTTAACAAAGTTTTTTCATTGAATTTCGTAGGTTTTTAGTAGTGCAATTTAACAAAAATGACTTTCACTTTATATGCATATCATGTGGAACTGACTGAATCTCTTCTACTGTACTTGATGTCCGCAAACTCATTAAGGGGCCGATTCATGGAACAAACGTGTGCCGAAAATCTTGACGCAAGCAGGCGCAAGCAGGCGCAAGCAGGCGCAAGCGCAAAAAAACAGGCATGCGATTCATGGAAGTCCCTGCGCGTGTTTACCTCGGGATGTGCGCCAAACCTGTGCATGGCGCACAAGTCACTGCAACATCCCGAAAGGCGTGCGCGACGTGCACAGTGAAAGCGCACAACCTCGGCGCATACACCAGAAAGTGGGCGGGACACGGGGCGTAACGCGCGGGATGGGGAACAACGCACGAAAATAAGGGCATAACTGGGGATGTACTGCAGGGAAGCAGACGGAACGCCCACACGCACTCGAACCACATGTATTCATGGAATCGAATATGGCAAAGCCACGCACAGCCAAAGACACGCACAAGCTGAAACACGTCCACCACACGAAGGCAGGCGGTAGAGTCCCTGCGCATTACAAAAGTGGCAACATACAGCAATTGGGCCTGTGCGAGTGGGGCACGTGTATTGCGGGGGTGCGCGGGAAGTTACACACGCGATTGAGCGGGGTACGTGTATTTCGGGGGTGTGCGGGAAGTTACACACGCGATTGAGCAGGGTCCGTGTATTTCGGGGGTGCGCGGGATGTTACACACGCGATTGAGCGGGGTACGTGTATTTCGGGGGTGCGCGGGAAGTTACACACGCAATTCCATCAGGGTACGTGTATTCCAGGGGTGCGCGGGAAGTTCCACACGCAATTCCATCACGGTACGTGTATTACAGGGGTGCGCGGGAAGTTCCACACGCAATCTCATCAGGGTACATGTATTACAGGGGTGCGCGCGGAGCACTACACATGAATTGCACGTGTGGGTCCTCCCAGGTGTTCCCTCTACACCCTCCACGGCCTCTGCAGGTGGCTCACACCACAGGGGCCTACCCTGCACATGTCCTGCAGGCACCCCATCCACCATGGCCATGCCCCCCAGCCAACCCACATGTCAACTTGCACTACTGCCCACCAACGCATGTCCCCCTGCACCCCCAGCCACCAGGGGCACCCTCCACCAAGCCCCCACCCATGTCTCCCACCACCCCCCAGCAGTGCAGGGGCACCCTCCACCAGGCCCCCACCCATGTCTCCCACCACCCCCCAGCAGTGCAGGGGCACCCTCCACTAGGCCCCCACCCATGTCTCCCACCACCCCCACCCCCCAGCACTGTGGGGCACCTGCCAGCAGGCCCCCACCCATGTCCAACTCATGTTCCCCAGCACCCCCACCCCCCAGCACTGTGGGGAACCTGCCAGCAGGCCCCCACCCATGTCTCCCACCACCCCCACCCCCCAGCAGTGCAGGGGTAGCCTCCACCAGGCCACCACCCATGTCTCCCACCCCCCCCACGCCCCAGCACTGTGGGGCACCTGCCAGCAGGCCCCCACCCATGTCCAACTCATGTTTCCCACCACCCCCACCCCCCAGCACTGTGGGGCACCTGCCAGCAGGCCCCCACCCATGTCCAACTCATGTCCCCCACCACCCCCACCCCCCAGCAGTGCAGGGGCACCCACCACCAGGCCCCCACCCATGTCTCCCAGCACCCCCACCCCCCAGCAGTGCGGGTCACCCTCCACCAGGCCCCCACCCATGTCTCCCACCCTCCCCACCCCCCAGCACTGTGGGGCACCTGGCAGCAGGCCCCCACCCATGTCCAACTCATGTTCCCCAGCACCCCCACCCCCCCAGCACTGTGGGGCACCTGCCAGGAGGCCCCCACCCATGTCTCCCACCACCCCCACCCCCCAGCAGTGCAGGGGCACCCTCTACCAGGCCCCCACCCATGTCTACCACCCCCCCACCCCCCAGCACTGTGGGGCACCTGCCAGCAAGCCCCCACCCATGTCCAACTCATGTCTCCCACCACCCCCAACCCCCAGCACTGTGGGGCACCTGCCAGCAGGCCCCCACCCATGTCCAACTCATGTCCCCCACCACCCCCACCGCCCAGCAGTGCAGGGGCACACACCACCAGGCCCCCACCCATGTCTCCCAGCACCCCCACCCCCCAGCACTGTGGGGCACCTGCCAGCAGGCCCCCACCCATGTCTCCCACCACCCCCACCCCCCAGCAGTGCAGAGGCACCCTCCACCAGGCCCCCACCCATGTCTCCCACCCCCCCACCCCTCAGCACTGTGGGGCACCTGCCGGCAGGCCCCCTCCCGTGTCCAACCCATGTCTCCCACCACCCCCACCCCACAGCACTGTGGGGCACCTGCCAGCAGGCCCCCACCCATGTCCAACTCATATCTCCCACCCCCCCACCCCCCAGCACTGTGCGGCACCTGCCAGCAGGCACCCACCCATGTCCAACTCATGTTCCCCACCACCCCCACCCCCAGCAGTGCAGGGGCACCCTCCACCAGGCCCCCACCCATGTCTCCCACCCCCCCACCCCCACTCATGTTCCCCACCACCCCCACCCCCCAGCAGTGCAGGGGCACCCACCAGGCCCCCACCCATGTCTCCCAGCACCCCCACCCCCCAGCACTGTGGGGCACCTGCCAGCAGGCCCCCACCCATGTCTCCCACCACCCCCACCCCCCAGCAGTGCAGGGGCACCCTCCACCAGGCCCCCACCCATGTCTCCCACCCCCCCCACCCCCCAGCACAGTGGGGCACCTGCCAGCAGGCCCCCACCCATGTCCAACTCATGTTCCCCACCACCTCCACCCCCCAGCACTGTGGGGCACCTGCCAGCAGGCCCCCACCCATGTCTCCCACCACCCCCACCCCCCAGCGGTGCGGGTCACCCTCCACCAGGCCCCCACCCATGTCTCCCACCCCCCCCACCCTCCAGCACTGTGGGGCACCTGCCAGCAGGCCCCCACCCATGTCCAACTCATGTTCCCCACCACCCCCACCCCCCAGCACTGTGGGGCACCTGCCAGCAGGCCCCCACCCATGTCCAACTCATGTCTCCCACCACCCCCACCCCCCAGCACTGTGGGGCACCTGCCAGCAGGCCCCCACCCATGTCCAACTCATGTTGTCCAGCACCCCCACCCCCCAGCAGTGCGGGTCACCCTCCACCAGGCCCCCACCCATGTCTCCCACCTCCCCCACCCCCCAGCACTGTGGGCCACGTGCCAGCAGGCCCCCACCCATGTCCAACTCATGTCTCCCACCACCCCCACCCCCCAGCAGTGCGGGTCACCCTCCACCAGGCCCCCACCCATGTCTCCCCCCCACCCCCCAGCACTGTGGGGCACCTGCCAGCAGGCCCCCACCCATGTCCAACTCATGTTCCCCACCACCCCACCCCCCAGCACTGTGGGGCACCTGCCAGCAGGCCCCCACCCATGTCCAACTCATGTTCCCGAGCACCCCCACCCCCCAGCACTGTGGGGCACCTGCCAGCAGGCCCCCACCCATGTCTCCCACCACCCCCACCCCCCAGCAGTGCAGGGGCACCCTCCACCAGGCCCCCACCCATGTCTCCCACCACCCCCACCCCCCAGCAGTGCAGGGGCACCCTCCACCAGGCCTCCACCCATGTCTCCCACCACCCCCACCCCCCAGCAGTACAGGGGTACCCTCCACCAGGCCCCCACCCATGTCTCCCACTCCCCCCCACCCCCAGCACTGTGGGGCACCTGCCAGCAGGCCCCCACCCATGTCCAACTCATGTCTCCCACCACCCCCACCCCCCAGCACTGTGTGGCACCTGCCAGCAGGCCCACACCCATGTCCAACTCATGTCCCCCACCACCCCCCAGCAGTGCAGGGGCACCCACCACCAGGCCCCCACCCATGTCTCCCAGCACCCCCACCCCCCAGCACTGTGGGGCAGCTGCCAGCAGGCCCCCACCCATGTCTCCCACCACCCCCACCCCCCAGCACTGTGGGGCACCTGCCAGCAGGCCCCCACCCATGTCTCCCACCACCCCCACCCCCCAGCAGTGCCGGTCACCCTCCACCAGGCCCCCACCCATGTCTCCCACCCCCCCACCCCCCAGCACTGTGGGGCACCTGCCAGCAGGCCCCCACCCATGTCCAACTCATGTTCCCCACCACCCCCACCCCCCTGCACTGTGGGGCACCTGCCAGCAGGCCCCCACCCATGTCCAACTCATGTCTCCCACCACCCCCACCCCCCAGCACTGTGGGGCACCTGCCAGCAGGCCCCCACCCATGTCCAACTCATGTTCCCCAGCACCCCCACCCCCCAGCAGTGCGGGTCACCCTCCACCAGGCCCCCACCCATGTCTCCCACCCCCCCCACGCCCCAGTACTGTGGGGCACCTGCCAGCAGGCCCCCACCCATGTCCAACTCATGTCTCCCACCACCCCCACCCCCCAGCAGTGCGGGTCATCCTCCAGCAGGCCCCCACATATGTCTCCCACCACCCCCACCCCCCAGCAGTGCAGGGGCACCCTCCACCAGGCCCCCACCCATGTCTCCCACCCCCCCACCCCCACTCATGTGCCCCACCACCCCCACCCCCCAGCAGTGCAGGGGCAACCACCACCAGGCCCCCACCCATGTCTCCCAGCACCTCCACCCCCCAGCACTGTGGGGCACCTGCCAGCAGGCCCCCACCCATGTCTCCCACCATCCCCACCCATGTCTCCCACCACCCCTACCCCCCAGCAGTGCAGGGGCACCCTCCACCTGGCCCCCACCCATGTCTCCCACCCCCCCACCCCCCAGCACTGTGGGGCACCTGCCAGCAGTCCCCACCCATGAACAACTCATGTTCCCCACCACCCCCACCCCCCAGCACTGTGGGGCACCTGCCAGAAGGCCCCCACCCATGTCTCCCACCACCCCCAACCCCCAGCAGTGCGGGTCACCCTCCACCAGGCCCCCACCCATGTCTCCCACCCCTCCCACCCCCCAGCAACTGTGGGGCACCTGCCAGCAGGCTCCACCCATGTCCAACTCATGTTCCCCACCACCCCCACCCCCCAGCACTGTGGGGCACCTGCCAGCAGGCCCCCACCTATGTCCAACTCATGTCTCCCACCACCCCCACCCCCCAGCACTGTGGGGCACCTGCCAGCAGGCCCCCACTCATGTCCAACTCATGTTCCCCAGCACCCCCACCCCCCAGCACTGTGGGGCACCTGCCAGCAGGCCCCCACCCATGTCTCCCACCACCCCCACCCCCCAGCAGTGCAGGGGTACCCTCCACCAGGCCACCACCCATGTCTCCCACCCCCCCCACGCCCCAGCACTGTGGGGCACCTGTCAGCAGGCCCCCACCCATGTCCAACTCATGTTTCCCACCACCCCCACCCCCCAGCACTGTGGGGCACCTGCCAGCAGGCCCCCACCCATGTCCAACTCATGTCTCCCACCACCCCCACCCCCCAGCAGTGCAGGGGCACCCTCCACCAGGCCCCCACCCATGTCTCCCACCCCCCCACCCCCACTCATGTGCCCCACCACCCCCACCCCCCAGCAGTGCAGGGGCAACCACCACCAGGCCCCCACCCATGTCTCCCAGCACCTCCACCCCCCAGCACTGTGGGGCACCTGCCAGCAGGCCCCCACCCATGTCTCCCACCATCCCCACCCATGTCTCCCACCACCCCTACCCCCCAGCAGTGCAGGGGCACCCTCCACCTGGCCCCCACCCATGTCTCCCACCCCCCCACCCCCCAGCACTGTGGGGCACCTGCCAGCAGTCCCCACCCATGAACAACTCATGTTCCCCACCACCCCCACCCCCCAGCACTGTGGGGTACCTGCCAGAAGGCCCCCACCCATGTCTCCCACCACCCCCAACCCCCAGCAGTGCGGGTCACCCTCCACCAGGCCCCCACCCATGTCTCCCACCCCTCCCACCCCCCAGCACTGTGGGGCACCTGCCAGCAGGCTCCACCCATGTCCAACTCATGTTCCCCACCACCCCCACCCCCCAGCACTGTGGGGCACCTGCCAGCAGGCCCCCACCCATGTCCAACTCATGTCTCCCACCACCCCCACCCCCCAGCACTGTGGGGCACCTGCCAGCAGGCCCCCACTCATGTCCAACTCATGTTCCCCAGCACCCCCACCCCCCAGCACTGTGGGGCACCTGCCAGCAGGCCCCCACCCATGTCTCCCACCACCCCCACCCCCCAGCAGTGCAGGGGTACCCTCCACCAGGCCACCACCCATGTCTCCCACCCCCCCCCACGCCCCAGCACTGTGGGGCACCTGTCAGCAGGCCCCCACCCATGTCCAACTCATGTTTCCCACCACCCCCACCCCCCAGCACTGTGGGGCACCTGCCAGCAGGCCCCCACCCATGTCCAACTCATGTCCCCCACCACCCCCACCCCCCAGCAGTGCAGGGGCACCCACCACCAGGCCCCACCCATGTCTCCCAGCACCCCCACCCCCCAGCAGTGCGGGTCACCCTCCACCAGGCCCCCACCCATGTCTCCCACCCTCCCCACCCCCCAGCACTGTGGGGCACCTGCCAGCAGGCCCCCACCCATGTCCAACTCATGTTCCCCAGCACCCCCACCCCCCAGCACTGTGGGGCACCTGCCAGGAGGCCCCCACCCATGTCTCCCACCACCCCCACCCCCCAGCAGTGCAGGGGCACCCTCTACCAGGCCCCCACCCATGTCTACCACCCCCCCACCCCCCAGCACTGTGGGGCACCTGCCAGCAAGCCCCCACCCATGTCCAACTCATGTCTCCCACCACCCCCAACCCCCAGCACTGTGGGGCACCTGCCAGCAGGCCCCCACCCATGTCCAACTCATGTCCCCCACCACCCCCACCCCCAGCAGTGCAGGGGCACACACCACCAGGCCCCCACCCATGTCTCCCAGCACCCCCACCCCCCAGCACTGTGGGGCACCTGCCAGCAGGCCCCCACCCATGTCTCCCACCACCCCCACCCCCCAGCAGTGCAGAGGCACCCTCCACCAGGCCCCCACCCATGTCTCCCACCCCCCACCACTCAGCACTGTGGGGCACCTGCCGGCAGGCCCCCTCCCGTGTCCAACTCATGTCTCCCACCACCCCCACCCCACAGCACTGTGGGGCACCTGCCAGCAGGCCCCCACCCATGTCCAACTCATATCTCCCACCCCCCCACCCCCCAGCACTGTGCGGCACCTGCCAGCAGGCACCCACCCATGTCCAACTCATGTTCCCCACCACCCCCACCCCCAGCAGTGCAGGGGCACCCTCCACCAGGCCCCCACCCATGTCTCCCACTCCCCCACCCCCACTCATGTTCCCCACCACCCCCACCCCCCAGCAGTGCAGGGGCACCCACCAGGCCCCCACCCATGTCTCCCAGCACCCCCACCCCCCAGCACTGTGGGGCACCTGCCAGCAGGCCCCCACCCATGTCTCCCACCACCCCCACCCCCCAGCAGTGCAGGGGCACCCTCCACCAGGCCCCCACCCATGTCTCCCACCCCCTCCCACCCCCCAGCACAGTGGGGCACCTGCCAGCAGGCCCCCACCCATGTCCAACTCATGTTCCCCACCACCTCCACCCCCCAGCACTGTGGGGCACCTGCCAGCAGGCCCCCACCCATGTCTCCCACCACCCCCACCCCCCAGCGGTGCGGGTCACCCTCCACCAGGCCCCCACCCATGTCTCCCACCCCCCCCCACCCTCCAGCACTGTGGGGCACCTGCCAGCAGGCCCCCACCCATGTCCAACTCATGTTCCCCACCACCCCCACCCCCCAGCACTGTGGGGCACCTGCCAGCAGGCCCCCACCCATGTCCAACTCATGTCTCCCACCACCCCCACCCCCCAGCACTGTGGGGCACCTGCCAGCAGGCCCCCACCCATGTCCAACTCATGTTGTCCAGCACCCCCACCCCCCAGCAGTGCGGGTCACCCTCCACCAGGCCCCCACCCATGTCTCCCACCTCCCCCACCCCCCAGCACTGTGGGCCACGTGCCAGCAGGCCCCCACCCATGTCCAACTCATGTCTCCCACCACCCCCACCCCCCAGCAGTGCGGGTCACCCTCCACCAGGCCCCCACCCATGTCCCCCCCCCCACCCCCCAGCACTGTGGGGCACCTGCCAGCAGGCCCCCACCCATGTCCAACTCATGTTCCCCACCACCCCACCCCCCAGCACTGTGGGGCACCTGCCAGCAGGCCCCCACCCATGTCCAACTCATGTTCCCCAGCACCCCCACCCCCCAGCACTGTGGGGCACCTGCCAGCAGGCCCCCACCCATGTCTCCCACCACCCCCACCCCCCAGCAGTGCAGGGGCACCCTCCACCAGGCCCCCCACACATGTTTCCCACCACCCCCACCCCCCAGCAGTGCAGGGGCACCCTCCACCAGGCCTCCACCCATGTCTCCCACCACCCCCACCCCCCAGCAGTACAGGGGTACCCTCCACCAGGCCCCCACCCCATGTCTCCCACTCCCCCCCCACCCCCAGCACTGTGGGGCACCTGCCAGCAGGCCCCCACCCATGTCCAACTCATGTATCCCACCACCCCCACCCCCCAGCACTGTGTGGCACCTGCCAGCAAGCCCACACCCATGTCCAACTCATGTCCCCCACCACCCCCACCCCCCAGCAGTGCAGGGGCACCCACCACCAGGCCCCCACCCATGTCTCCCAGCACCCCCACCCCCCAGCACTGTGGGGCAGCTGCCAGCAGGCCCCCACCCATGTCTCCCACCACCCCCACCCCCCAGCACTGTGGGGCACCTGCCAGCAGGCCCCCACCCATGTCTCCCACCACCCCACCCCCCAGCAGTGCCGGTCACCCTCCACCAGGCCCCCCCCATGTCTCCCACCCCCCACCCCCCAGCACTGTGGGGCACCTGCCAGCAGGCCCCCACCCATGTCCAACTCATGTTCCCCACCACCCCCACCCCCCTGCACTGTGGGGCACCTGCCAGCAGGCCCCCACCCATGTCCAACTCATGTCTCCCACCACCCCCACCCCCCAGCACTGTGGGGCACCTGCCAGCAGGCCCCCACCCATGTCCAACTCATGTTCCCCAGCACCCCCACCCCCCAGCAGTGCGGGTCACCCTCCACCAGGCCCCCACCCATGTCTCCCACCCCCCCACGCCCCAGCACTGTGGGGCACCTGCCAGCAGGCCCCCACCCATGTCCAACTCATGTCTCCCACCACCCCCACCCCCCAGCAGTGCGGGTCATCCTCCAGCAGGCCCCCACATATGTCTCCCACCCCCCCACCCCCCAGCAGTGCAGGGGCACCCTCCACCAGGCCCCCACCCATGTCTCCCACCCCCCCACCCCCACTCATGTGCCCCACCACCCCCCACCCCCCAGCAGTGCAGGGGCACCCACCACCAGGCCCCCACCCATGTCTCCCAGCACCCCCACCCCCCAGCACTGTGGGGCACCTGCCAGCAGGCCCCCACCCATGTCTCCCACCATCCCCACCCATGTCTCCCACCACCCCTACCCCCCAGGAGTGCAGGGGCACCCTCCACCTGGCCCCCACCCATGTCTCCCACCCCCCCCCACTCCCCAGCACTGTGGGGCACCTGCCAGCAGTCCCCACCCATGAACAACTCATGTTCCCCACCACCCCCACCCCCCAGCACTGTGGGGCACCTGCCAGAAGGCCCCCACCCATGTCTCCCACCACCCCCAACCCCCAGCAGTGCGGGTCACCCTCCACCAGGCCCCCACCCATGTCTCCCACCCCTCCCACCCCCCAGCAACTGTGGGGCACCTGCCAGCAGGCCCCACCCATGTCCAACTCATGTTCCCCACCACCCCCACCCCACAGCACTGTGGGGCACCTGCCAGCAGGCCCCCACCCATGTCCAACTCATATCTCCCACCCCCACACCCCCCAGCACTGTGGGGCACCTGCCAGCAGGCACCCACCCATGTCCAACTCATGTTCCCCACCACCCCACCCCACAGCACTGTGGGGCACCT